>NC_084844.1:55646384-56246384 GCF_033115175.1 Lepus europaeus | reverse complement strand
TTGACTTACAATGGGGTTAAATCCTGATGAAGGCCATCGCCGCAGCTCACTAGGCTAATCCTCCGCCTTGCGGCGCCGGCACACCGGGTTCTAGTCCCGGTCGGGGCACCGATCCTGTCCCGGTTGCCCCTCTTCCAGGCCAGCTCTCTGCTGTGGTCAGGGAGTGCAGTGGAGGATGGCCCAAGTGCTTGGGCCCTGCACCCCATGGGAGACCAGGAGAAGCACCTGGCTCCTGCCATCGGATCAGCGCGGTGCGCCGGCCGCAGTGCGCCTACCGCGGCGGCCATTGGAGGGTGAACCAACGGCAAAAGGAAGACCTTTGTCTCTGTCTCTCTCTCACTGTCCACTCTGCCTGTCAAAAATAAAAATAAAAAAAATCCTGATGAAACCATTGATCATAAGTCTAAAATGCATTGAATCCACCCGACTTCCCGCACATCCTGGCTCAGGGATGCAGCCCCCTGTGCAGCATGGGAGGCTTCTCTTCATGACTGCTGGGCTGCAAGGAGGCTGCCCAGCATCTTCCAGACAGGATTGGAGATATCACTAGGTCAGGAATCATCAAAATTCCTAGTAAGGATTCTACCGCATCGCTATGGCTCGTACCCGATTGGGAAGTGGAAATATCTTAAACTGAACCGTCACGTTTCGGGACGACTGTACCATGTTTTCATGACCTTATAGACATGCAGAGCTCAAATGAACTACAGAAATGCCTGAATCTACTGCCCTCCAACCCACACCATGGTTCCCATCCCATCCCATATAACAGAAGACTGTTATATCTCTGGGCTCTCAAACAATCATCCCAAGACATCCTGCGTCTGCAGGTTCTCTGGCTTCTTAGATGAAGGCTGTTTCAACCAATTGGCTTCTTCAAATCTCAGTTGTCTCCCAGAACAACAGGAGGGCATGTGACAACACAGTCTGCTGGGCCCCACCAATGAGCTCCTGGTGCAGTAAGTCTGAGTGGAGTCAGACAGAGTGCACTTCTGGTCCCCAGACCAGACTGAAAACCATGGCGTCACATGAACATTGATGTCCTAATTTTAATGAGTGGATGAATGATCATCATATATTGAGAGGGCATTGTGGTGATAATGCCATTAATTCAAATTCTGGTCCTGCCTGTTATTAGGTTGGAGATCATCGTGTGTCTCAGTTTCCCTTCTGAGCTGGAAATAGCAATACCTGCCTTATACTTTTTTTTTTTTAAAGACATTTATTTATTTTCTTCAAAAGGCAGAGTAACAAAAGAGTTGGAGAGAGAGATATCTTCCACCCATTGGTTCACTCCTCCAATAGCCACAATGGACAGGGCTGGACCAGGCTGAAACCAGGAGCCAGGAATTCCATCTGGGTGTCCCACATGGATTGCAGGGGTCCAAGTACTTGAGCCATCCTTTGCTGCTCTCCCAGGCATGTTAGCAAGGAGCTGGGTCAGAAGCAGAGCAGCCAGGACTTGAACCGGGGCTTCAAAATAGGATGCCACTTTCTGACCCCCTGCCTATATATTTTTATGAAGGCTAAAATTTGCAAAGCATTTTTAATTGTGCCTAGAAAAGGTTGTGCAGTGTAAGGATTTATTATTATTATGTTGATTCATGTGTGATTATTTTATCCCTGTATTTTAAATCGTGTTCATAAATTGGAAACTATGAATATTCACGAATATGAGAACTTGTCAAAGAAATGAGAGTGCATGCAGATGATGGAATACTGTTGCCCCTTAAAGCTGGTGTCATGAATACTATAGGCATTGAATAATGAACAATTGTTTATGGAATATTACGAAGTGAAAAAGTTGGAAATCATTCTATTTTTCTTTTTTTTTAAATTTTTTTTTTTTTGATAGGCAGAGTGGATAGTGAGAGAGAGACAGAGAGAAAGGTCTTCCTTTTTGCCGTTGGTTCACCCTCCAATGGCCGCTGTGGCCGGCGCATCGCGCTGATCCGATGGCAGGAGCCAGGTGCTTCTCCTGGTCTCCCATGTGGGTGCAGGGCCCAAGGACTTAGGCCATCCTCCACTGCCTTCCCGGGCCATAGCACAGAGCTGGCCTGGAAGAGGGGCAACCGGGATAGAATCCGGCGCCCCAACCGGGACTAGAACCCAGGGTGCCGGCGCCGCAAGGCGGAGGATTAGCCTGTTAAGCCACAGTGCCAGCCATTTTATTTTTCTAAGAATTATATAAATAATGTTAAGCCACGGTGCCGGCCATTTTATTTTTCTAAGAATTATATAAATAATGTGTACATAAGCATGTAGATTGAAATGTTTACAAATGAATATATCTAGATAAATTTATGGTAAAATGCTAACAATGGTTCTTGCTCATATTCTCACATTAACAGATCACTTTTGTAATTAAATCAGGAAGTATATTAAGTATCCCACTTTCAAAACTTTTATAAAAAATGCACAGGGAAACAGTCTTTTAATACTCTAAACATAAAAGCAAAGGAAGGAATTGTAAACATACGGAAAGCAAAAATTGAAAACATCTCTAAGTAAGAAAACAATAAACAAAATGCAAACAGAAGTAGTGATCTTGGAAAAAAATTATAGCACCAATAACAGTCTTAAAAAGTTTAGTGTGGGACTGGCTTGGCCTAATTGGTTAGGCAGCTGCTTGCAATACTAATACCCCACGTTAGAGTTCTGGTTCAAGTCCTGGTTGTTTAGCTTCCAATCCAGCTCCCTGTTAATGTGCCTGGGAAACTAGAGCAAGAGGTCCCAACTGCTTGGGCCCCTGCCACTCCCATTGGATACTTGAATGGAGTTCCTGGCTCCTGGTAGCTTCAGCCTGGACCAGCCCCTCTATTGCAGCCATTTGGAGAGTGAACCAGTGGAATGAATACACACACTCTTCTTTCTCTCTGTACCTCTGCCTTTCAAATAACTTCATAAATCTTTTCTTTTTAATAGAAGAATGTCTATAAAATAGAAAACTACTCAACAATACAAAAGAAATAAACTCCTTTTTTTTAAAAAATAAAAATGGCCAAGAATGTATGTGTACCACCATTAGCAATCCAAGAAATGCAAATAAAATGAATATACGCATGTCTGTATTTATCAGATTGACAAAGAAATCAATGATAACACTTTGTCAGTGAAGCAGCAGCAAAAAAAACTGCATAAAAAAGATTTTTAAAGCCTTTCTTTTACCTTGCTACTCCATACTGCTGATACAATATATGGGAGCCTCGTAGAAATGTAGAGTCTCAGGCCCTCCCCAGACAGACTAACTCAGAATCTGTATTTTCACAGCATACATCACTGTTTGAGAAGTGTCTCTATAACACATTCCCTCTGCACAATTATTCAGAACACAGATTTGGCAATACATGTATATCAAGAGCTTTAAAAAATATTAGTATATTCTAGTTCAGGAATTTCACTTCTATGTATTTAGCCTGGGGAAATAGTCAGAAAAATTAGCCAACAGCTGTGCCAAGGTCAGAGAGACCATAGTTTGAATAACAAAATTTTGGCAGCTAGTTTAAGTCCAACAGTGGAATGTTAACTAGATGGTGGAATGATATGCTGCTATTAAAAATAAAAACTTTATTGGATATGAAAAGTTATGAAAAATATTCATGCTATGTTCAAGAAAGAAGCATGCCAGAAATATGTGAGTATTTACACATAATTATTTTAAAATAAAATATGTTCAAGGGCATTTTAAGGTCAGGAGGAAATATAATCTGTCATGGTTTTTGTGAGTCTTAGTTATCTTTTAAAATACTATTTTTCTATACCTGAAACTGTCATGTTTCAACAGTGAATGTATGTTAGCTTAGAATCTGCTAAAATACATCAAAAATGAGATCTCATCGACTTACATTTGCAATAAATATGCTATTTCCCCCACAATCTTTTTGCTATTATTTTACCTTTTTTTTTTTTTAAAAGATTTACTGGTTTGAAAAGTACAAGATGGGAGCTCATTACTGTTTTAATTTTGAATTACTTAAAATTAATGAGTTCTACGTTTATTTTTAGAGTCTATTCTGGTACTGAATAATTTAAACTATGTTATTAAATAATGTAGTTCATATTCTAAAATAAAATGGATATGTGTTGAGTTCATTTTACCTTAAATTTCAGAATATTAAGCTATATGGGCTAGTTTGGGACAAAGGTTTGTGTACACCTCTTTTCTACATTCATTAGTGTTTTCATCATTGTTCATTTTAGGCCATTTATTATAGAAAGTACTAAATGCATATGATGAAGTAGACAGAAAAATATAACAAAATCTACATACTCATCAACCCACTTCCACTGTTATCAATATATTCCCAATGTTCATTCTATTATAACTCTACTCACTTCTTCTACTCCTTTCCCTCAGTTATTTGGAAAGAAAATCATGTAATTTCATCTGCAAATATTTTGGTACCTAGCTCTATACTCATTAAAAAAAAAAAACACAGATGCAACATCATTATCACATCTTAAAAAGGAACAATTATTTCCTAGTAACCATCAAATATTCTCCCAGTTTTCACACATCACAGACCCTGCTGCCCTTGAAAGCTCTCTTTCACTTTATAATTTTTTAGAAAAAGGGTGCAAAAAAATCCATATATGAGAGTACTTCAAAAGGTTCATGGAAAATGAATCAAAAGATAAGCTTATTTTGGAGCATAAAATTTGCAATCCATGCATATGAGGAGTCTTCAAATAGTCCATGAAAATGCATATTATGAAAATGGTATATATAGATTTTGAAATTTTTTTTCACCAAAATTTTAGCTTTTAAATCCATTTCCATGAATACTCTGTAATACCCCCAAGTGTGATAAAGCTATCAGTAACTTTTTAATGAGAAATAAAATTATTTTCTCAGTGCTCTTTTCATTTTTCTGTCATGTAGCAAAACATAAACATCTCCTGAAAACATCACCTTCATTGTTTTACCTCCCTGATCACCTTTGGGGAGATCCTTTCATTTCTTCCTTCCCCCAGTGTGGTTGCCTCATGGGCATTCTTTTTCCTTTCCTTCCTCCCCTTCTACTCTTTCCATTTTGTTCTCCCTCCATGTCATTCACTCTTATGCCAACTCTCCCCATGTTGCACATAATTCTAAAATTGCTATTTCAATCCTTGACAATACAGCTAGGCTGACCTAGGTTGGCATATCACTTTTAATTAATTAATTAATTAATGAGAGAGAGAGAGAGAGAGAGGTTTCCCATCTGCTGGTTCACTCCCCAAATCCTGCAATAGCTGAGACTTGAAACTTGAAGCCAGGAGCTGGGAACTCAATCTAGGTCTTTGATGTTGGTGACAGGGACTCAAGTTTCTGGAGTCTATTGCCTCTCTGGGTGTACATTAACAAGAAACTGAAATTAGGAGAGAAGCGAGGACTCGAACCCAGGCACTGCAATATGGGATGCAGGAACCCGAAGTGGTGTCTTAACCACTGTGCCAAAAGTCTGCCACATGCCACAAGTGGGCATAGTTCTTACTGATACAAACTGACTAGATGTTTCTCTTGATTGTCCTGCTGTTATCTGACATTGGACTTTCTCAAAGTGAATGAACTTGCCATAAACTCTTCAACTCAGTTTCCTATTCTGGGCTCCCTGTTTCTGCCATTGTTGTAACCACCCCAGGACTCAGCTGACAACTTCTCCATACAAACAGTGAGTCATTAATTTCATCCTTCCCTTTTCAATCTCCTCTCTGATGATGATGGAACTCCCTTGAGATCAGTCATTTAAGTTCAAGCCCAATTTTTCTAAGATGGTCACTTGTAAGTCGGTCAACTTGTCTATTGTTAGCCTCTTTAAGATTCTGATTTTTATTATCACTTTTCAAAGTGAAATCTTACAGGATAAAAATGAAATCAAATCTTATAGAGTTGCTGACTGATAGTTTATATTCAAAAACTCATAGCTACCATCACCATCACCATCACCACTATTCTCTTATATGATACTAGTTATTATAATTGCCCCCAGTCAATGACTCTGCTCATATGGGGGGAATCACCTTTGGGCATTCTGAACAATGGCACCAGCATATCTGGACTATGTTCACTCTGAGGACCAAGCATCTTGACCCAGGGTTCTCTCCCCTCCCCCACCACCAAGAGAGTCTACCTTAAATTTTTTTATTGAGGTAAAGTAAACATGAAATTTACCATTTAACTATTTGTAAGTGTATGGTAAGAACATTGACAGTATACTACAGTCATCACCTCTACCTGTCTCTAGAACTTTTCCATCTTCCCACACTGAAATCCTGTATGCATTGGATAGTAGCTCCCCAGTGTCTCCCTCTTCACCATCCACTGGTGGCCACCAGTCTACTTTTTGTTTCTATGAATCTGCCATCGTCCAGGTGCCTCCAATACGTTGACTCATACAATATATGTCCCTTCGTGTCTGGCTTGTCTCACTTAGCATAATGTTTTCAAGGTGAGGTTGCCTCCTTTTATCTCCATGGATTTATGATTTGGGGAGTGGAGGGTGGGTGACCCACAGCTCTGGAGAGCATTATCCTGAGCTTGGCATCTTCTTCTAGGTGTATGGATGCCAAATTGAAACAAGCTCAATGAAATCTAAGCCTTTTTTAATCCAAGTGGAAAGACTAGAGGAACCTTTGGTATCAGGACCCAGAAAACATTTTATTTACTGGTGTTGACAGCTGGCAGTGATAAAGAGCCCTTCAAATAGCCCCAGTCCTACCTTCTCCCACCAATGATGAATGAGAATGAGGTGAGAGCGAGGACTGAGGGAGGGCCATCAGATTGGTTATAGGAATTTGGTTTATTTGGGGGAAAATGATAAGATCTTTTGGGGCAAAGAATGGGTAGGGCAGAAACCAGGTAAACAAGCGGAATTGCTAAAAATGGGGTGAGGAATTGTATTCACATGTTAGAGAAAGCTGAAGGGCCTGGTACTCTTCTTTATGGTTTTGTGGTGATACAGGATGCACAAACGTGCCAATTCTGAGGACTTCTTTGAAGCACACCAGGTTCAACGTAAAGTTCAACATCATTTCAGTGAGCTGAGATCCCTGTGGTCTGTGATGTGGAGTGAGCTACCAGCACACACTTATTTAACAAGGAGATGCTTCATGGCAGAAGCTTCCTAATCTGGGAATTCCACAGTAAAAAACAATACATTGTATAATGTATGAATAACATTGGGTTATCAACATTTTATCTCGTTCAATAAGTACTAAGATCCTTATTAAATAATACCCTTATTTAATAAAAAAGGAATGAATAAAAGCTTCTGGGGGCCGGCGCCGTGGCTCACTTGGTTAATCCTCTGACTGCGGTGCTGCCATCCCATATGGGCGCTGGGTTCTAGTCCCGATTGCTCCTCTTCCAGTCCAGCACTCTGCTGTGGCCGGGGAAGGCAGTGGAAGATGGCCTAAGTGCTTGAGCCCTGCACCTACATGGGAGACCAGGAAGAAGCCCCTGGCTCCTGGCTTTGGATTAGTGCAGCACTGGCCATAGCGGCCATTTGAGGGGGGTGAACCAACGGAAGGAAGACCTTTCTCTCTGTCTCTTTCACTGTCTAACTCTATCTGTCAAAAAAAAAAAAAAAGCTTATGAAAAAAACTCAATTTTCATCTACTACCATCATCATCTTCTCATGGTAAGGATATTTCAAAATTCAAAATATTAGAAGGGCATATATACTCTGAATGAATATGTACTCAGAAATGTGGAGGGGCCGGCGCTGTGGCTCACTTGGTTAATCCTCCGCCTGCAGTGTTGGCATCCCATATGGGCACCGGTTCTAGTCCTGGTTGCTCCTCTTCTGATCCAGCTCTCTGCTATGGCCTGGGAAAGCAGTAGAAGAAGGCCCAAGTCCTTGGGCCCCTGCACCCAAGTGGGAGACCAGGAAGAAGCACCTGGCTCCTGGCTTTGGATCGGCGCAGCTCTGGCCGTTGCGGCCATTTGGGGAGTGAACCAATGGATGGAAGACCTTTCTCTCTCTCTCTTCCTCTCATTGTCTGTAACTCTAGCTCTCAAATAAATAAATACAATCTTAAAAAAAAAAAAAGAAATGTGGAATGTGCTTCAACATAGGGAAATCCCCTTCTGTCATTCCTACCTTTCTCATTCTGCCAGAGATTGATAAAGTTCATCATGGAGGTGATCACTATGGTTTAGAACATTCTAGAAGCTAATATCAATCTCATGCCTACACTTTATGCTGAGCTAAGGTTTAAAACATTCTGGAAGGGTTAAAATGTTCTGGAGGCTTCCATCAATCTCACACCTACTCTCAGGGGTAAAGTGTGTCATTATCCTGCCTGCTATTCTATTCCACTGTCACAATACTTCATTTATGGAAACAAGGAATCAGAGACGTGGAAAAGTATCCAAAGCAGCCCAAGCTTCCACAGCCTGGGAAAGCTGTGCATGAGGCTGATGGGGTTTGTTTGCTCTGTGGGGTCTTCAACCACGGTTGCGTAAATTCTGTCACCCTTTGGAATCCTCCCCTTCTCCCCCTTCTCATTCTTGCACTCAGATGGCAAAGATGCTGTTAACGATATACTGCTCAATTTGTACACAAGAGAAAAATCATGTCATATCCTCTACCTTCAGGTCATCCAGGTTAGGTGGCAGTGGGCCTGGTTTGAGAGAAGAGACACCAGTTTGTCCAGAAAAGCTGTTCTTGACAGGGGACAGAGGGGTATTGCTCATTGGTGTTGAAGAAGAGCTTGGATTTCTGACCATCTGTTCGCTTGGTTCTCTAAAAAAACAAAGAAGCGCTTAAGATACAATCAAATATGTATGGGGTAACCTGCATTTATATCAGAGCACAGAGTAACTGCCTATAAGGATCAGGCCTGTAGTAAGTCAGCAGAAGAGGTCGGGGAAGGAAACACAACGGGACAGGCTACGTGGTGAACGGCAGGTGAACCTGGAGCTTCTTCGTGGGGAACCAACAGGGAGTGGTGGAGACTTTGGCATATGGGAGAGTGCTCATCCCCTATGACTGAGCCAAAACATTGTCTGGGGGTGGAGGTGGGAGAGGGGGGGAACTGGATCATACCCTTGTCCTGGGCTAGGGGCACTTGAGTGTGCCATTTTCCTAGAGGGGGGAGCTGAGGGCACACCCTGACCTGAGGACACTTGAGCGTGCTTTTGTCCTAGGGGTGGGGGTGTGGAGCTGGAGCATGTTCTATCCTGGGAATATTGGAGCATGACTTTGTCCTATAGGGGCTGGAGCTCAATTGCCTTCAGCGCTCAACCTGATTGCCAGCGTAGCCTTAGGATGAGCAAGAGACAGGCAAAGAAACCCACATCCCAACTTCACAGGTCAGGTTGTTGACCACTGAGAAGGTGACCCAGCACTGTGGTCATACAACCCTGGCTCAGTGGTCAATTTTGGAGGCTGTCATTCGGCTGTTTAACTCTGTGACTTCCCAAAGCAGAAGTGTCCTGGAATTGCTCACAATTCCAATATTTCCCTATTTTTACTTTTAGTTGACACATAATATTTGCAGGGTACCGAATGCTAATTTCACACACGTATACAATGTGTGGTGATCTACTACTCAGGATTGCTAATATTTTCATCTACCTAAACACTTATCTCTATGAGGGCACTTCATCAGGTACATGGGAAAGTGGAATTCAAGAGATGAGTTTCTTTTGGGGCAAAAATTTGAATTCCATACACAATCTTTTTCATAATATGCATTCTCTGAATTCTGAAGACTCCTCTTACATGTTGAAAACCTCTAGCCTCCTCTAGCTTTGATATATCAGAAATGGTTGTAGTTATCTTACTTGTGCTACAGAATGTGAGAACTAATTCCTCCCTAGGTGTTTCACAGTTCCTTTTGGAAGTGCTAATACTCTCCTTTTCCCCACAAGGCATGGATTGACTTCCTTCCTCCCAGCCTTATGGTCCTAAAGAGGCATATGCGTGATCTCTAAATGGACTCAGATCTCAAACTCAGCAATACAGGATTTGCTGGGTTCCTAGGGGCTGGGTCTGTGTGCCTTAGACAGAGAGAAGTCATGCCAACCTCTGCCCACAGTCACCCTCCCAGGCTCACCCACTTACTTGAGCTGGCCTTGGTGCAGTCCAGGGTAGCTGAATCGGTGTTGCTGCTGCTGCTGCTGGCTGAGGATCTGCAACTGTAGGAACAGCTGCTGTTGCTGGAGCAGCCTCGCGTAGGCCGAGTCCATGGGGGGAGGGGACTTCTCCGCCTTCTGGTCTGGGGGGATGTACTGGTGGTATTTGAGCTTCTTCACCTTTGGCTTGGGGTCCTTAGGCTTTTTGTGGCGGTTCTTACTATCTCCCAAGGACTTGGACTGCAAAGAGGATGGGGAAACAGCACGTGCGTTAGGTGGTGGATGATGATGGCTTGGCATCAAATGGTGAAGATGGACATTCTGGAATCCCACAAATACAATATAGCAAAGGTACAATGCGCAAAGAGTTCTAAGGTCAAGAACGCATCTCGTGAACCAATACACTGCAAGCACATGACCCTGGAAGGATGCTCCTTAGTGGAGGATCTTGATTCTTGGAAGTAGTTCTACGAGTAAGTCTGAATTCCAGTGAACGTAGTGTTTTAACTTAAAACCAACTGATTGCCCAAACAAAGGGTGCATTCCGGTCTTTAAAATTATTCCTAAAAAAGGTCTTTCATATAGATTCATGCTGTTATCTTTACTTAAGCACTTTATACCTTGACTTATTAAAGACATCACCTTATCATTGTCTTTGAAAATCCAGAACATGGGAAGCAGGTGTATGGTCCAGCAGTTAAGATGTCCCTGTTAGGGCTGGCATTACGGCACAGGGGGTGGTTAAGCTGCCACTTACATTGGCAGCATCCGCTACTGAGCAGCACCGTTTCAAGTCCCAGAGATACCACTTTCAATCCAGCATCCTGCTAATGCACTGGGGAAAGCAGTGAAAGATGGCCCAATGCTTGGGCCTCTGCATCCATGTGGGAGACTTGGATGAAGTGCAGGCTCCTGGCTTTGGCCTTGTTAAGCCTGGGCCATTGCAGCCATTTAGGGGGTGAGCCAGTGTATAGAAGATCTCTTTCTCTGTCTGTCTTTTCCTCTCTCTACTCCCTGCCCCATCACTCTGCCTTTCAAGTAAATAAATAAATAAACAAATAATTTTTAGAAAGATACCCCAGTCCCATATCAGAACACCTGGATTTGATCCCTGGGTCTGGCTCTGGACTTCAGTTTCCTGCTAATACAGACCGTGAGAAGCAATGGTGATGGCTCAAGTCATTGGGTTCCTGATACCCATATGGGTGATCTGGGTTGAGTTTTTGATTCTCGGCTTTAACCCCAGGCCACACTCAGCCATGTGAGCATTTGTGGAGTGAAATAGCAGATGTCTTTCTGTCTCTCTGCCTCTCAAATAAAATAAATAACTATTAAAAAAAAAACACTTAGAATATGTGCCTTTGTTACTTTTGGCCAAAAGTAAGGTGAATTCCTCACTACCTGTCCAGGTACCTCCCTCCCTCTGCCAGTTGCTATTTTAAGATTAGAAAGTGGGGGCCGGTGCTGTGGCACAGTGGGTTAATGCCCTGCCCTGAAGTGCCGGCATCCCATACGGGCGCCGCTGGTTCTAGTCCCTGCTGCTCCACTTCCAACCCAGCTCTCTGCTGTGGCCTGGGAAAGCAGTAGAAGATGGCCCAAGTCCTCGGGCCCCTGCACCCACATGGGAGACTTGGAGGAAGCTCCTGGCTCCTGGCTTTGGATCGGCGCAGTTCCGGCCGTTGCGGCCATCTGGGGAGTGAACCAGCGGATGGAAGACCTCTCTCTCTCTCTTTCTCTCTCTCTCTCTCTCTGCCTCTCCTCTCTTGGTGTAACTGACTTTCAAATAAATAAATAAATAAATATTTAAAAAAAGATTAGAAAGTGGCATCCTCTGAAGTAATGACACTTGACTTATTTAAAGAAACTGGAGAGCACGATTTGGACACATTGAAGAGATGTAGAGGTATGTACTCAGAAGTTAAGACAAATTTTTGAACATGGTGTAGTCACTTAGACATGCTATATCTAGTTACATCACCTTCAAGCTGGGGGAAATATTCTCTACTTTCCATCTCGGTGATTAATATAAAGACTATAAAAGATAACCTTAATATCATGTATGCTCAGTAACATGTGTAATTATGTCTACAATCTGCTTCTGAAATAAAAAGGCCTTTAAATTTTAGGAAAAATATGTCTATATTGGTATCAGTTTTAAAAATGCATTTTTACACCTTGATTTTAGAAGGCTGAAAGTTGGAATATGGATATCATGACCGGGTTATTCTTGAGGACACAGCGGGAAAATTGGAGGGAAACTGTGTTACCAGCAGTGTCCAGGAGAGGGGGCTCCTGAATAGCTGGCAGGCATCTCCTGACTTGGCCGTTTATCCATTCTCCCCACAAAATATGCATCTGAGTACAACCTTATCCAAAGGAGTCTACAGCCTGCCTTTCTCTGACTCAGCGCATCCCACTGTCGAATGCTCTTTTGTTTTCAACGAGACTTGTTCCTGGAGACTATGAATAATGAGCACAAGTATTTCTGTGAGCTCAATGCTCTATTTCTCCCCGCTCATTGACCTGTTGGTTAACGCATCAGCCTCTTCTACATGCAGAGCTTCTGCAGGGCTCAGCTCCTGCCTTGCTGGGCTCTGCTGCTGTTTGCACCTCGTCCCAGGGTTTGCCTTGTCTGAGAGGATGGGAGATGCCGTCTTGGGTCTCCCAGCTCAGTCAGAGTGGAGAGGTTTGAGGGGTTTTTCTTTCTGTGTTACCTTTGCACAGGTACCACGAGGTTCCAGATGGTACTGGAATCAGACCATTTTCTCTAGATACGATGAGACAAAGACCACTGAAACCATGGAAACGAAGTCAGATTATTTGGGTGTCCCCAATTTTGAAATTCATATATACAAGGGGTCTTCCGAAAGTTCATGTAAAAATGCATATTATGAAAAACCATGCATGGGTTTCAAAAGTTCTTGCACCCAAACAAGCTTCTCTTTGAATTCCATTTCCCCACACATTTTTGAAGTCCCCTCATTTGTACACTGGGAGTAGAACCACTGGGTCACGTGGTAATTTTCTATGGAGATTATTGAGGAACTGCCAAACTGTTTCCCACGATGCTACATTGCCATCAGCAGGGTAAGAAGCTTCCAGTTTCCCCACACTCTCAGCAATGCTTGCTGTTTTCCCTATTTGTGATGGAAGTCACCCTACTGGATGTGAAAGGGCGTTGCCCTGTGGTTTTGGTTTGCATTTCCCCAATGATAACTGACGACCCTGAGAATCTTTTTGTGTGCCAGGCAACATGTGTGTATTTTGGGGGATAAGCAAACCCTTTGGGGGCAGATTGTTCTGACCTGCAGAAGACAACATTTGAGCCTGATAAACCAACTGGACTATAGCCTCCTTGAGGGCAGGATCATGTCTTATTCTGCCCTTACAGACACCCTATCAGAGATGGCACAGTGCCTTTCTTTTCTTCTTTCTTTCTTTCTTTCTTTCTTTCTTTCTTTCTTTCTTTCTTTCTTTGACAGGCAGAGTGGATAGTGAGAGAGAGAGAGAGAGACAGAGAGAAAGGTCTTCCTTTTTGCCGTTGGTTCACCCTCCAATGGCCGCTGCGGCCGGCGCATCGCGCTGATCCAAAGCCAGGAGCCAGGTGCTTCTCCTGGTCTCCCATGCGGACAAGGCATGTTCGCTGTCTCACAGGGTGTGCTTATGCATTCTCTCACTGGTCTCAGGAGAATCTTACAAAGCCAGGCAAGTTGCTCTCCCCTAGCTCTGTGGCCTCCTTCTTTGAGGAGTCCTCTATCAGGCTCTTAACTGAGAGGCGATGGATATTTAACAACTGAGATGCACAGGCACTGGCCAATCTGTCAGAAGGCATGATGACTCTTCTACATGCAGGTACTGGAATCAGCCTCACAATCAGTCTCACTCTTCACTGAACACGATCTGTTGTTTCTCGGGGATCCTGTCACACTTCCTTAGTACAGTAAGGTTGATGATTTGGCCAATTTGAGTTCTGCAAAAATTTAAATACTGTGTGATGGGAATATTAATAAGATGTCTCTTTATATCTATCTAACACTGGAAGCAATGGAAAGTCATCCCTGTCTCCTTCCCTGGCCACACCCAACATTCATCAGTAGTCATCTGATCTCAAAGCTGTTGAGTTGAGTGTACTATCTGGGTTTAAGCTATTGTGGTTTGTGGGGGTGGGGGGCGGAGGGGTAGGGAGCTTTACTAGGAAACTGAAATGTTTAGCATTCATTTAGACATGCGGCTGCTATTTTATCATTGATTCTTAATTTGACTTGCACTCCTTTTATATATTTATTTTTCAATCCCTTAAGAGTCATCCCGGTGTCCATTAGGTGGTTGAACTAGAGCTGAGAAAACATGCTCCCAAACCAATTACAAGTTAGGGAGGATTAAATTGTTATGAAGGGGGTTGGCGCTGTGGCAAAGTGTTGCTGCCTGTAGTGCTGGCATCCCATGTGAGCGCCGGTTCAAGTCCCAGCTGCTCCATTTCTGATCCAGCTCTCTACCATGGCCTGGGAAGGCAGTAGAAGATGGCTCAAGTCCTAGACCTTGGGCACCTGCACCTGTGTTGGAGACCCAGAAGAAGCTCCTGGCTCCTGGCTTAGGATCAGCACAGCTCTGGCTGTTGCGGCCATCTGGGGAGTGAACTAGCAGATGAAAGACCTCTCTCTCTGCCTCTGCCTTTCTGTAACTCTGCCTTTCAAGTAAATAAATAAATCTTTAAAAAAATTGTTATGAAGAAGACCAAATGCCTACCAAGGAGCTAAGTGAGAAGAAAGTACCCTGAACTGATAAAATTACATAAAATTATACTGCAATCATTACAGTTGTCTGTCTACTATGAATGAACCTCCTTCCTGTAGATTTAACTTGGATTTTACATTATGCAAGGTCTTCAGTGAGCTTCCCTGGCATACAGTCCAATTGCCCCATACCTATCTTATACCACTTACAAGTCCTGTGTGCCTTTCAGTCAGCTGTGTCTGCCTTGAGGGTGCACTCTTGGAATTTGTTAAGTCAAGAACATGCAGGCTGAATCACGATCCCAAAGACATCCAAACCTTCAGACTTTCCCACTTAGAGAAGATGTACACCCATGGTGATTCCCCACCCCTGTTTTGCAACTTTTCCCAGGGAGTGAAGCCATGTGTGTATCCAGGTGTCTCTCCCCATGTCACCAGACCTAACTCAGAGCCCTCTGCTGTGAGCTGGTTCTGAGCTGTGCCCGGGCACGGTCCATACCTTTACAGCAGTGTGTACAGGGATGGGAGCGCTGAGGGAGCCAAGGCCCTGCTTCCCCGGGTCTGAGTGGTTGCTGGGCTGCGAGGTGGAGTCATTCTTGTCATTGTCTGAGCCAGAAGCAAGATCCTGAAATCCAAATTTTCACATTATTAGGATATAAGAATGAAAGTGTGGCAGGCATTGCGGTGCAGTGGGTTAAGCCATTGCTTGGGATGCCTGCGTCCCCTATAAGAGTCCTGGCTACTCCACTCCACTTCCAATCCAGCTTCCTGCAAATGCATCCTGGAGGTAGCAGATGATGGCTCAAGTCTTGGACAGTACCACACATATGGGAGACCCCGAAGGAATTCCTGGCTCCCTCTGGCTTCTGCCTGGCTTAGCCCTGGCTGTTGCAGCCATTTTGGGGAGTGAACCAGCAGATGGAAGATCTCTGACTCTGCCTTTCAAATAAATAAAATACGTAAACAAACATTTAAATAATAGTTGAGTGACTTATTAATGTCAAAGCAGAGCCCCCTACACTCTGCTGCTCCGTATCCAAGCAAATATCAAATTTTACCCTCCCCCGAGAAGTAGGGGTTATATGTTCATATATAATTGGGCATCCAATTAGGGATACTTCTGAGAGAGAAAGGAGATCTTCTTAATAATGATTCCAGAATGTAGGTGTGAAACTGACAGGTTCTAATCCAACTGGGGCATCTGATCAGCCCATGTGAGGGCTCCCCATCTGTGGCAAGGTACACCTGCTACGCTTGATAATGGGATTGAACAAGAAAGGAAGAGTGAATGTCGGAATTTGGTGGACAGTAGGACAACAAGGCAGAAGAAAAAGATGCCAGCAGATGGAGGGAAACTGTATGTGTATGTGTGCACACTCATGAAGGTTATGTGTGAATATATGTATGTCTAAATATGTATGTGTATTGTGTATATATGGATGAGTAAGTACATGTGTGTATATATATGTGTGTGTGAATATGTCTAAGTGTGTACATGCATGTGTATGTGTGCAGGATATATAAGTATGTGTATATATAGATGTATGCATGTCTCTGTGCATATGTGTGTGTATGTGTGTGTATACACATGTGGCGTGTGTGTGTGCGTGCAGTCATGACAAATTTTTATGAGAGGCATGTTTCTGTCAGCACAGGACTCAACAAAAGGGATAATTATGTTCTCTTCCTCTCCTACATTCTTCATTTTTAAAGATTTAATTTTTATGGGGCTGGCACTGTGGCGCAGTAGGTTAATCCTCCGCCTGCATCGCCGGCATCCCATATGGGTGCCGGTTCTAGTCCTGGCTGCCCCTCTTCCAATCCAGTTCTCTGCTATGGCCTGGGAAAGCAGTACAAGATGGCCCAAGTCCTTGGATCCCTGCAACCACATGGGGGATTGGGAAGAAGCACTTGGCTCCTGGCTTGGGATTGGCCCAGCTCTGGCCGTTGCTGCCATTTGGGGAGTGAACCAATGGATGGGAGACCTTTCTCTGTCTCTCCTTCTCACTGTCTGTAACTCTATCTCTAAATAAATAAATAAAATCTTTAAAAAATTTAAAAAAAGATTTCATTTTTATTTATTTGAAAGGCAGAGTGACAGAGACAGAAGGAGAGGCAGAAAGAGATCTTCTCTCTACTGCTTTTCACTCTCCAAATTGCTGCTACAGTCTGGGCTGGGCCAGGCCTCAGGCAGGAGCCAGAAATTCCATCCTGGTCCGCTACATGGGTGCAGGGGCCCCAATGTTTTGCAGGGGCCATTTTAAGCTGCCTTCCCAGGATACTGCTGGAAGCAGAGCAGCCAGGATTGACACCGTGCTCATACAGGCTGCTGGTGTCGCAGGTGGTGGCTTAACCCACTGCTCCACAAACGGGCAGTCCCCTCTCCTATTATCTTATGCTGGGAATTTTTTTTTTTTTTTTTGACAGGCAGAGTGGACAGTGAGAGAGAGAGACAGAGAGAAAGGTCTTCCTTTGCTGTTGGTTCACCCTCCAATGGCCGCTGTGGCCGGCGCGCTGTGGCCAGCACACCGCGCTGATCCGATGGCAGGAGCCAGGAGCTTCTCCTGGTCTCCCATGCTGGTGCAGGGCCCAAGCACTTGGGCCATCCTCCACTGCCTTCCCGGGCCATAGCAGAGAGCTGGCCTGGAAGAGGGGCAACCGGGACAGAATCCGGCGCCCTGACCGGGACTAGAACCTGGTGTGCCGGCGCTGCAAAGCGGAGGATTAGCCTGTTGAGCCGCGGCGCCGGCCTTTATGCTGGGACTTTTGACACAAAGTCAAAAAGGTGGAGGCTTAACTGCTGCTGTTATGGGCATTTGGGGAGTGAAACCAGTGGATGGAAGATCTCTGTCTCTTTGTCTTTCAAAAAAAAAAAAAAAAAGATAGGGCTGCTTAAGATCGGTCACTAGGGGATCAGAACTGACGGCTCTGCTCAGTTCTTCCCTGAGCTGAAGACCCGTGGGACTCTCAGAGACTCAGCACCCTCCTCTGCCCAACATCACTGTGGAGAGAAAACGACATAAACAATGTCTGCGTGGCGCCCCGCACTGCTCAGTGCTGCTTCCCTCCGTCCCCTCTCCTGGGGTTAACAGAAAAGAACTTGTCTTCTTCTCCAGCCATTCTTAAATCAGCAGCTGAGGAATTTACTGTCAGAATAATCCGTACAAATGGTCTGAGATACCGTTTGATGTTATCAGGGCAGCTTGGCAGTCAAGGCGAGCAGCGGGCGTGCAGGGTAGGAAGAATGCTTTGATTATGAACTCTTGCCCAATAAATGGGTGTATTTTTTTGCTCTTTTTTTTCCCCTCCTCCCTCTTCCCTCTCCTTCCACATGTTTTCCTTGGTAGCTTTAGGTTTGCTCTGATGGAGTAAAGACGAAGTGACAAGGACCGGTCATTACCACGGTCTTGGGAAACAGGGCCCTGGATGATAATGTAGGCGACCTGTCCCTGTTGTATGTGCGATGCAGTTTTTAAATGCAGATTGGGCATCTGTATGCAAAACTCCAGAATCCAAAATCAGAAACTTCCTGAGTGCCAATGGGATGGCAAGAGTGGAAAATTTCACACCATGAAACTTTGCACAAAGTTGTTAAAAGATACTGTCCAATAAGTATTACCTCCAGGCCATGTGTGTAAGGTGTGGATGAAACATGGATGAATTTTGTGCGCAGGTTTGGGTCTCCTCCCCAAGATGTCTCATTGTGTGTATTCACACGCAAAATCTTCCAAAGTGTGAAATTGGGACACACGTCCAGTCCCACGCATTTTGAAGGAAAGATGCTCAACCTCTGTGTCTAATTTCAGTCTGGTGCATAGTCCCTGAAGGTCTGAGAGGAGGAGATTCTTTTTTTTTTTTTTTTTTTTTGAGCGATTTTATTTACTTATTTGAGAGAGTCACAGACAGAAAGATCTTCCTTCTTTCTGCTGGTTCATTCCCCAGATGGCCGCAACGGCCAGAGCTGGGCCGATCAGAAGCCAGGAGCTTCTTCTGGGTCTCCCATGTGGGTGCAGGGGCCCAAGCACTTGGGCCATCTTCTCCTGCTTTCCCAGACCACAGCAGGGAGCTGGATTGGAGGTGGAGTGGATGGGACTAGAACCGGCACTCATATGAGATGCCCATGCTGCAGGCTGGGGCTTTAACCTGCTGCACCACTGTTCTGGCCCCAGAGACTCCTTCTAACAGGAAGGGTAAGATTGGCTGGTTTTTCCAGAGATGGTCCACAGCAGAGCCAGGTGCATCTCACTCCCACACTAGGACAGCTCCTTCTCCCTCCTGTGTGGACCACCATGCACACATCCTCCTGGGGCCTACATGATCACCATCACATGAGGCCAAAGGTAATCCCCATCAAGCCTGCATGGGGCTTTTAAAGGTGGACTCTCCAGGGTTGCTTACATGGACGGTGATCCCTGAGGTCACTCTTTTACTCAGCCTCTGCTGGAATCGACATCGATTCCACCTGGAGTGGACGTTGACCTCAAATGTCAAGGTTGTCAAGTGCCCAGGACTACCCCTGGCCCAGAGTGTGCATCCTAGAAGTAGCTACTGTTAATAATAATCATTATTCTTTTTATGTACTGATGAGAGAGAGAGAGAGAGAGAAAGAGAGAGAGAGAGAATCTTCCATCCACTGGTTAGCTTCTCAAATGCCTGTGATGGACAGGGCTGGGCCAGGACAAAGCCAAGGGCCAGGAACTCAAACCAGGTCTCCCACATGGGTAGTAGAGACTCAAGAAGTTGAATCTGCTGCCTCCCAGGGCTGGATGCTGAAGCCAGGAGCCAGAGCTGGGACTCAAACGAGGGTGACCTAATTAGTGTCTCAAGTGTGGCCTCTCACTATTCTTTGCAAATGTGTTTTAAGTATGTTTTCAATACATACACACACACATAATCTCATTCTTGTGGGTCTGTAGCTTGATCTTGACCCAGGTGAGTGCCATGGTTGAGCTGGGGCTGCAATTTGGCTTTGTTGTGTGGCTCAGCAGGTAGAAACCTGCAAGTGCTACATTCCACCTGAGTCTCCACAGGGACTCCTCATTGTGTGGACTTTGAAATCAGTCCTGCTCCGGGACTTTCTAGCTGGGAGATTGTTGGTGAGTCATTGAATCTCATTGAGCCTCAGTGACCTTGCCCGTGAACGTGGAGAGCGAAGTTGTTTAGTCTGCATAATAGATGCTCTAAAGAAAATCCCAAGGTACAGTCCTGGGGATTCTCTGACTGTGTTTTCTGGAGGCCTTGGTCACTCGCTTTGGGTCCTCAGCTGAACAGGGTGACAGAGGGTCCCACAGTGAAGCCCCTACCATCAGGGACACTTCAGGGGTCTCCCAGGAAACTGGCCGTGCCATGTTGATTTCAAGACTGAAGACAGGACACCTGCAGGTGCAGTTGGCTTACCTGGATCGCCCCCGGAGGGCCGGCCAAAGGGGTCTCTGAGGTCTTAGTGTCAGGTGGGGACCCTGCTGAGCCCTGGGCATCTTCACTTCGAGTCTGATCCGGAGAAAGCCCATCACTGCTGCTGTCCTCTTCAAAGGCAAACGCATCTGCTGATGTGGAGAAGCTCACCTGGTTACCTGCGGGAGGGAAACCCCGACATTCGGGTCAGCGGCTGTGGAGCACCCAAGGGCTCTTAGGATGCTTTGGTGCACTATTGCTGTGAGAAGCACACCTCTCTCTGCCCCGATTTTCTCTGAGTTCAGGTAAGAGGGAAGATCCATTTTAAATCATTGGGTTTCCCAAATGGGAATGTGTGCTTACAGAAGCGGGCTGTAGGCCCATCATTATTTGTTAAACTTTGCTATCAGTTTTATGCATTTCTTACAGGAACCCATACTTCTGGGAAATGGAACGGGGAGGTGGGGAAAGAAAAAGGGTTGAAGGCCGGCACCGCGGCTCAATAGGCTAATCCTCCACCTGCGGCACCGGCACCCTGGGTTCTAGTCCCGGTCAGGACGCCGGATTCTGTCCCGGTTGCCCCTCTTCCAGGCCAGCTCTCTGCCATGGCCCAGGAGTGCAGTGGAGGATGGCCCAAGTGATTGGGCCCTGCACCCGCATGGGAGACCAGGAGAAGCACCTGGCTCCTGGCTTTGGATCAGCGTGCCGGCCGCGGCAGCCACTGGAGGGTAAACCAACGGCAAAAGGAAGACCTTTCTGTCTCTCTCACTGTCCACTCTGCTTGTCAAAAAAAAAAAAAAAAAAAAAAGGATGAGGAGGGACAATGAGATCAAAGGAGAACGCCCCATCTCTCTTAGTTCTAACAGCTAGAGAGAGCCGAGATGACAACACGCCATTTGCAGCATCTCCAAACAGAAAGCAGAGCACACATCACAAACTGTTTAGCAAACTTCGCTCATAAGGATAAGTTAGGACAGCTTCTCAGTTTAAATTAGCTAATGTCACCCCAGTGTCCCACTGAGCAATTCAACTAATGCATAACTGTTTATGAAAGCCATAAATGCGTCTTGGAAACTTTAACTTGATCCTTATTGTTTTATTGTTTGGATTTTCTTCTGAGTCCTCCTATCTTTGTGTCTGTCTTGGAAATCCTCAATGGCTCACACATGTGGACAGTATGGTATTTGTAAGGGTGCAGATTTAAATTAGCTTGGGGACAAGGATTGTCAGACCAGATAGGACTATCACGACATCCTTGTATGTCCCTTACATTTTTTTTTATTGCCAAATTTCTTCTGGTTTATTATCCAGCTGCACAGTACACAATGTTCTAAGCCACAGAGCGCTCCTGACCCAATTTCAAGCACTGCTCTTTGAAAGGAATGTAGGTATTATCAGGAAGTTTTCCAGTCCGGTATTCTGCAATCACACTGACAAGCACTGTTAACTCTTGCTTCGTGGAGATAAGAGAAAGGAGCGCTCGGTGTGGAGAATGGGAGGGCCACGAGGAGCTGGAAGTAATGGAACAAACGCAGCTTTGGGCTTGTCATCACCATGCCTGCTGGCATCTGTCACAGACCCCTCACGCAGACATCCAAGTGTCAAATCAGGAAAGGGGCCAGGCAAGGACAGAGTAAGTGGAAACTCCAGTTGCTGGCCCAAGGGGCGGCCCACTAACCTGGACCGGCTTGGAAATCAGCACTTCTGCTCCACAGGTCATTGGTCAAAGTCATCGCTGCTTTGCTATGATTATAAATGCACTAAAGGCTCCTCATAAATAATCATACCAACGAAAACACTTAACATACAACATCCACCTCCTCCTAATGCTTTGTGGTCTCTTCCAGATGTAACTCTCTGCATATAATGAGACATGCACTGTTCTGAAACTTGCTTTCTGTTTCTCTTCACTCCGCAGTGTTTACTGGAGATCTTTCCAGGTGACAGGTTAGAGATCATTTTTTTAACAGCTGCACGTATCCCATTCTATGGATGGGAACTTTGTTTTAAATTTCTCCTTGCACAGTTTTAACTATAAAAAATCAAAATAATAGAAGAGTATAGAGAGTAATATAAAATAGCTATTTACCTAAAACCTGTTAACAGTTTCTCATAGTTGTGTCATAGTAAACTTTTTTTTTTTTCTAATGGGATGGTTTCAATGGGTTTTTGCCAACTTTTTCTTTGATATCAGGGTCTACTTCTCCTTACCTCTGATCCCAAGTGCTACTCTCTCTATTTTAAGAGTCTATTAGCATATTCTCTTCCTTTTTTCTCTGCAAGTACCCCCATGTGTCATTTTCACATCATGCAAATGAATTTATTTATTTATTAAGGATTTATTAATTTACTTGAAAGTCAGAGTTATACAGAGAGAGAAGGAAAGGCACAGAGAGAGAGAGGTCTTCTATTCGCTGGTTCACTCCCCAATTGGCCACAATGACTGGAGTTGCACCAATCCGAAGTCAGGAGCCAGGAGCATCTTCTACTGCTATCCAAGACCATAGCAGAGAGCTGGATCAGAAGTGAAGCAGCCAGGAACAGAATGGGTGCACATATGGGATGCCAGCACTGCAGGTGGTGGCTTTACCCACTATACCACAGCCCTGGCCCCGCAAACGAATTCAGAAAACATATTTGCTTTCTCAGGGTGATCTCTTGCCTGAGATCTTCCAGGGAATGTCCTTCCAGTTGACTCCATGAATATAACCTCATTGTCAATTCAATCCATAGGTTTCTTTCCTTTAGAAATTATATTTGGGGGCCAGTGTTGTGGCATAGCAGATAAAGCTGTTGCCTGCAACACCTGCATCCCATATCGGCACTGGTTCGAGTCATGGTTGCTCCATTTCCAATCCAGCTCCCTGCTAAGGCACCTGGGAAAGCAATGGAACATGGCCTAATTGCTTGGCCCCTTGCACCCACATGGGAGACCTGGAAGAAGCTTCCTATCTCTTGACTTCAACCTCGAGAAGCCCCAGCTGTTAAAGTCATTTAGGGAGTGAACCAGTGGATGGAAGATCTCTCTATCTTTCCCCCCCTCTCTCTGTAACTCTCCGTTTAAAATAAAATAAAATAAAATGATTTTTTTTTAAAAAAAGAAATTATGTTTGCCTTCCATGTGTTACTTTATTTGTGAAACTGAAGATTTTGCCCCATTCAAAGGAATGCACGTAATATTGAAGACCAGCTAGGCAGGGGAGTGAGTGGGTGGGTGAATGTTAAGCATCCCCCACCCCAGAAATCACAGCATTTCTTTGGTCTCTACCAGGCAATCAAAGCCAATCTCATTGACTTTCTCAGAGAATCCTATATGTGATCTTGTCAGCTCCTAGCGACAGCCAGGCTCCCTAGCCCTACTCAAGCTCCATCTGACAGCTTCATTATCAGGGCTCCCCTCCCCACTTCCTTCAGTCTGCATGGCTAAGGATCTTCTCTGTGTGGTCTGATAAGTTCAGGTGACAAAGACATCCACCCATCGCCACATCCCAAATGGGGCCAAGTTAAGGCCAGTTAACCAAACTGCAAAGTGGCCCATGTCTCTAAGAAGGGAGGAGAGAGAGAGAGAGAGAGAGAGAGAGAGAACTCTCTCCTCTTATTTTCCAACAATCCCATTTGTATTGTTTCAAGCGGAGAGACAGCAAATGACCCTGGACAGGTACAGACTTCGGTTTCTTGTCACCATTCTCTACACAATACAGTGTGACAACTACTTCCACAGCGTTCACAGTGTATTAGATATAATAAGTAATCCAGATATGATTGAAAGTCTATGGAAGGCTAGATATAGTAGATTACATTCAAATAGTATACCATTTTATAGAAGAGATTGAACATCAGTGGGTTTTGGCACCTACAGGAGCTCTGGAAGCAATCCCCAGAGGATACCTAGGGATGATTGTACCCAGTCCCATTTCCCCCAGAGCTGGTGGGAGAATTCCTCAATTATTTCATTTATTTGCAACCTTCACTTGAAGCAGAGTAAAGACACACTGAAGTAGAACCAGATAAGATAGAGCAAAGAGGAGAGACAGAAGGCCATGAGAAACAGGCTATCTGTGGATCTCCATGGGACACAATCAGAGAATCTGCCAAGGGCTGTCAAGTGCTGGTGAGTGCGGCTGATGGTCAGATGGAGAAGACTGCGATGAGGAATTGTCCATGAAGGCTCGTGGAGGTGGAGGGATTGGATGGTGGTTGAATGAGGGTCAGCTGAGGATGGGACAACAGAAAGGGAAGGGGGCATTTGGCAAGGATGGTGAGAGTGGGAAAGAAATTTCAATGTGGCAATTCTCAGAGATAGAAGAAGGAGGGTGAACAAGACATTGTCTCAGCCAGTGGACTATGTCATGGTAGGAGCAAGCCCTGGAGAGATGCAACCTCTAGAAGGCCATCAAGGAACATCAACCATGGAAAGGGGCTTCCTTGTGGAAGTGAGAGGAGGAAGCTGTGAGTACAGGCAGCCAGAGATAGGGTTATTGTTAACATCTGAACAAACAAACAGGGTAAGCATCAATCCCCAAAGCCCCCTGAGCCAGATCAGAAGGCAGCCACAGACAGATGAGTTGAGGACCACTTATGGGCAGTCCTGGTCAGGAGTCCCCATCAGAGGCACCTGCCAATCACTACTCTCTCAGGGCTGGTTTGAATAAGTCACTGCCAGAAAAGAGACAATGGCAAAGGCAGAGAGCCCACACACAGCTACATAGCTACATGGCTCAGTCCCTGTTGCAAACAAGAACTGCAAGGGCAGAGGGACTCCGAGGAGCAAATAGCAGTGACTTCTTTTTGACGTGATGGATGTGGAGTTTCATGGGTTCTGCGAGCGGATACACTTGGGTCTCTTTCTTGGTTCTACTGCTCCTGCGGTAGGGTGACTGTTGGTAAGTTATTAACCTCCATTTCCCCATCTATAAAATTGGATAACAATGATGATGATAGCTGCCTCTTAGGGTTCCAAGGATCATGTCACATGCATGAAGCATTGAGCCAGTCCCAGATGTGTAAGTATCCAGTAATTTCTAGCTGCTATTATTGTTGTTATTGTTTTTATTAGGAGCATCTGTTTGTCCCAAGCTTAGCATTATCAAAATGAAAAAGACCACCCGGGAGGCAGTTTATCCTGTGGTCAGCTTAGCAAAGGTCAGCCCAACTCCAGAGCCAGAAAAACTGGGTTGTGCTGAGAGGTTCATTCTGGGGAAAGTAATGACAGAGCTGCCCCAGCAAAGGAGGAAAGTGACTCTCGCTCTTTCCTGGTTCAATCCAGCCTCCTGCACATGGGGACAAAGGTCACCTTATCTGTGTGCCTCTGGAAAAACCAAGTCTCCAGGCTTTGCGTGGTGACCCTGAGCCCCTGCTGCAATCTTCCACGGCGGGCGCGAGGCTGGCTGGGAGTTGTTGGAGTGTAGTGCACTGGCTATTGTCCCTGCAGGCACGTCAGGCAGTGTGATGACAAGGACCTGCTTTGGGAAGCCCTGACATCATTCTCCAGCTATGCCCACAGGACTGGCTCTGGGCACTGGCCCCTGCGAGATCCTGGGCTGGCGACTCTCAGCTTTCCCTCTCTCTCTTGGAAGTGATTAGATGAATGAGTCAGTTGTACTTTCCTCTGCACAAACATTTAAAATTCCTAGATTAAAGTGAGATAATTGGAGTCCCAGTTACCTTTCTGCTAGGACCCACAGCAAGGGCTGCAAAGGGTGGAATGTGAAAATGCACCTCCTTGCTTATCTACTGGTGAGTTTGCTCAGTGCACTGCGTGAGAGCTATTTTAGTTCCTGGACAGATCCTTTCCCAGCATCCCTCTTGCAAGAGCATGAAGTCAAGTCCATTTCCTAAGGGAGAAAGTCATAGGTGTTGAAGTCGAAGACTTTAAATGTGGCCCCTGCCCAGAGAGCTTTGAATCGACTTAGCACGTCACAGTCTACACCCTACAGAGTGACTGGACTGTCTAACCACAGAACTCGGTGCTTTTGCAGGGGATCAGATGCCTGTATTATGGAAATGGGTGCAAGTGGGTGTTTGCCTAAAGAAAGATGGCTTTTCCACAGCTCCCTGACACTCTCGAATTTGCTTTGCATTTTGCCATCGACCCATGTAACCACCAGGGGGCTCCAAAAAAGTTCGTGGAAAGTGGAATTACAAGCTAAAAGATGTTGAAATCCACACGTAGTTTTTCTATAGTATGCAGGTCCATAAGCTTTCTGAAGGCTCCTTGTACGTGTGGATTTCAGATTTTTTTTTTTTTGGCACCAAAATAAGCTTATCTTTTAAGTCCGTTTTAACACAAATGTTTTGTCCCCATTCAGCTCTTGGGGTGACTTCTCTAACGACAATGAGTCCCCCCAAGTGGGAGGGCCTTAGAGGAACCCACTCAGCTCCTCCCTTGTGCCTCAAGCTGCCCCTCAGGTTTCCAGGACCCCTCCCCAACTCCAGCTCCCACTTGGGCAGGCCCCACCCACCTCTCACGCCTGGGGCAACTTCAATAGGAGGGAAGCTCCGAAGGCTGCCAGGGCACTCTCACCCCTCCAAAGCCACCAGCTCCTCGATTCTCTCCCCCCACCAGGCTCCTTTCCCAGAACTTTTCCTCAGAAAAGCATTTGTCACATATGCCTTAGTGTGTTTCTTTCCCCCAAGGATCATTTGTACTTTGGAAAGTTATTTCTCATCCTAGGGTGATAGAGTTTGTCCATGAGAAAGTTATGCCAAAGCAAACTTTTTCTCTTTCATGCCAAAGCAAACAATCCCACCATCTGGCACATGGCCATGGTTATTGTCCATCTGCCCTGAAAATGAAGGATGAGAGAGTGTTAAGACTTTGAGAGTCTTGGAAGAATCAGTAGGATCTTAGTGAGTAGGAGGTCAGGAGTTGAAGCCTAGAGCACATCGGTGAGTGAAGATTAGGGTAGAATCTTCTAGAAATGTAAGTACCACCTGGAGATGGATGATCTCTAGACCAGCTCTGGCGCGTCAGAAATGTTCCTTTCTATATTAAAGGGTCATGGGGGCAAAGAAGAACCCATTTTTCTTTGGCACTAGAACTCTGTGTTCTGTATCATAGATTAACTGGTTGAAAAAGCAGCTGATGTGTTGACTCAGGTAAGAAATCTGGCCCAGTCCAAAGACAAGGTGAGAACCCTTTTGGAGAAGTCGCTTGTCTGTTGGAGTTGAAAACCCAGGCTCCTTCAACTGTTTGAAGAGTTGGGAAATCCAGCCTGGGTTCTGTTTTCCTCAAGCCGGAGGTCAGGCATCTGGACAATATACAGCTTCCTTGGAAGCTAAGGGATATTCCTGTCAAGGGAAGAAAATCCTCCTAGGACCCAGCAAGAGAATCAACAAGCTGGGAGTAAGGCCCCAAAGGGTCAGAGAGTTGAAGGGTGTGTTACAATAACGACCACTCCTAAGCTGCACAAAAGCATGCAAAGCTCCAGGACATCAACATCATTCCTGCTCTCATTAATCATCTCTCCCTAGAACTCCATGTGTGCTGTATTCAGCAATGCCAGCCTCGTGAATGGTTTTCCGTGACGGGGAGAGAGGCAGTCAGGTGCATGCCTGTGTGGATCTGTAGTGATCAGCAGAGCTCCACAGGATGTCAGTCTCATGTGAGGAGACCGGCTGGGATCTATCCAACTCCACTGGCTCGGAAAACACGAGGGCACTTCAAAAAGCCCGCGGAATACAGGATTCAAAGAAAAGCTTATTTTGAGGGGGTACAAAAAGACCTTTGGAATCTAAGCTACAGGAAGGCAAAGAGTGGACAGTTTGGTGTGGAAAAATTTGGAGAGAAAAGACTGAGTTTGGTCATTCAGCTGACTGTGAGGGAATGATGTCTGGGAAGGAGAAAAATCCTATTGTGGAAGACACTCTCCATCAGTAATGTCCTCCCCTGAGTTGGGAGCAGTTCTGTTTTATTTATGTTTTTATTTTTATTTGGTAGAGATAGATGGAGAGAGAGGCAGAGAGAGACAGAGGGAGAGAGGAGTTCCCATCTGCAGGTTCGCTCTCCAAATGACAGCAGGGCTGGGTCGAGGCAAAGCCATCAGCCAGGAACGCAATCCGGTTCTCTTGCATGGGTGGCAGGAACCCAACACATGAGCCATCAGCACTGCCTCCCAGAGTCTACACTGGCAGTAAGCTGGAATCAGGAGATAGAGCCAGGAATTGAACCCAGGCACTCTGAGGCCAGACACTGATGTCTTCACTGTCAGACTAAACGGCCGCTCCTGGGAGTGGTTCTAGATGATCCTGTCTTAAGAGTTAGACTTTACTGGATTTTGGAGAGCGGGAGACAATGACCGAGTGGCCCTCTCAGAGCTTGGCAGAGACACAGAGACACAGCTGCAGGGACAGCTGGGAAATGTAAACACATCTGGACAGGCACGTGGATGGAGGAGGGAAAAATACACAGAGGCTGGGGGAATGATACACAGTACAGCCACAGCCTCTCCAAGGGAGGAGATATGATCACAAGAAGTGCCAGGCAGAAGAATGGGTTGGGTCAGCTCCTCTCCTGGAGGGGCCATGCTGCTCTGTAAGCAATACCTTCTGTCTTTGTGACATTTCATATGGTACAGTCACCTTGCCCATTAAAAACTCCTGTGCACATTTGAAAGCTCACAGCTCAAGAAGGATGCATGGATGGAGTAACAGGTGCTCAATTCTCCACAAGTGGAATGTTCCTCTGCATTTTTCTTGGAGTAGGTAAACTTAGGTCCTCCAGCTCTTGCTCTAAGCAATCCTTCTGTTTATTCTCCACAGATTCCCTTTCTCTAAATTAAATTCTATTGTGCGAGAGCTTCGTGTTAACACTATTTCTCTTTTTATTCCTTCCTGTGCTCTCCAACCTCTGTACTGGGTGTTCGTGATTCTTTGCATCCTATACTACTGTAATTTTCAAAATAGTTATTAACTCTTATTATGATGTATAATTTACTTGCTTATTGTGTTTTGTCTCTCCTACTATAATGTCAGTTTTGCTAGAGGAGAAATCTTTGTTTGTGTGGATCATTAATATATCCTAGGAGTTCAGACTATCTGTCATCTAGAGGCAGTCAACAGATATTAGATGAACAAATGAATGAAAGGGAAACTGTATCTAGTCCATCAGCATACTTTGCCACATATACAGGGGGTTTCCAAGTCTGTAGCTCCAGACCAATCTTCTTTTCTGAACTTTAGCTCCATAGAACTCCCTGCCTATTTAGACTTCACCCTTGCATTTTTAATAGGTCCCTCAAATTCCATAGTTCAAAACATGAGGGGCCGGTGCTGTAGCTTACTTGGCTAATCCTCTGCCTGTGGTGCCAGCATCCCATATGGGCACCGGGTTCTAGTCCTGGTTGCTCCTCTTCCAGTCCAGCTCTCTGCTATGGCCCGGGAAGGCAGTGGAGGATGGCCCAAGTGCTTGGGCCCTGCACCCGCATGGGAGAGCAGGAGGAAGCACCTGGCTCCTGGCTTCGGATTGGCGTAGCTCCAGCCATAGTGGCCGTTTGGGAGGTGAACCAATGGAAGGAAGACCTTTCTCTCTGTCTCTCTCTCTCACTGTCTAGCTCTATCTGTAAAAAACAAAACAAAACAAAACAAAACAAAACAAAACAAAACATGCATTTGGGGCAGGCGCTGTGACGGAGCAGGTAAAGCCACCGTATGTGGCACCAGCATCCCATATGGGTGCTGGTTTGTGTCCTGGCCACTCCACTTCTGATCCAGCTCCCTACTCATGGCCTGGGAAAACAGCGAAGGATGGCCCAAGTGTTTGGGCCCCTGCACCTACATGAGAGAACTGGAAGAAGCTCCTGGCTCCTGGCTTAGATTAGGATTGGCCTAGTCCGGGCCACTGTGTGCATTTGGGAAGTGAACCAGCAGATGAAAGATCTCTGTCTCTGTCTCTGTCTCTCTCTCTCTCTCTGTAACTCTGCCTTTCAAATAAATCAACAAATCTTTAAAAAACAAAACAAAAACAAAAAACAAGAATTCATCATCTTTCCCCAAATCTCCTTTGCCACCACGATCTCTTGATAAATGCAGCACTTGAGGCCAGTGCTGTTGTGTAGCAGGTAAGACCGCAGCCTGCAGTTTTGGCATCCTATATGGGCACTGGTTCGAGCCCTGGCTGCTCCCCTTCCGATTCAGCTCTTTGCTGTGGCCTGGGAAAGCAGTAGAAGAAGGCCCAAGTGCTTGGGCCCCTGCACCCACGTGAAAGACCCAGAAGAAGCTCCCAGCTCCTGGTTTTGGATCGTTACAGTTCTGGCCATTGCGGGGAGTGAACCAGCAGATGGAAGACCTCTCTCTCTCTCTCTCTCTCTCTCTCTCTCTCTCTCTCTGCCTCTCCTTCTTTCTCTGTGTAACTCTGACTTTCAAGTGAATAAATACATCTTTTAAAAAGAAAGATAAATGCAGCACTATTTACTCCATTATTCAAGAGAGAAACTTTGGGGGCTACTTCGATATGCTGGTGTATTCCATTGGTCTGTCATCCAATCATACAAACTCAACTACCTCTCAGATCCTCTTTTTTTTTCTGTATTTGCAACCAAGTACTCTGGAGCAGGCTCTCATCAAACAAAAGGAACAACTTCCCAATGGAGGTCTCTGACTATTTGGACTTTCTTGAGTCCACCTCACACATCACTTTCCTACATACAAAATCCGTTCCCCTCACCTCCAATAATCATGGCTCCCAATTCTTCTCCATGACTCTCATTTTTGCTCTCATTTTAAAGCATGTTTCCCCTTGTTGGAGAATGAGAAAAGCGCTTCTATTTATTCCCTTGAGTGGTAACAGCCTCTCTGAAGTTTGAACTGTCTACTCTTTTCCATATACAACTTAACTTTATAATCCAACCAGTACATACATCTCCATCCATATCACCCTCCTCTACCCCTCTCCCATGAGGGCCCAAATCAGAGTTCAGTCTTTCTGGGATGTCTTGAGTAGGTACACACAGATGTACACCCACTGTGACTTTTGACTATTTCCTTCACAGAAATTAACACAAGAAGTGATAATTCTCTCCTTCCACGCCCTTTTCTGGCCCAAGTGCAAATTCCTTGAGTTCAGAAACAGAGACTAAATTGCGGGTGCGTCTTCAGTGCCTAGCTAAATCTTTACATAAATTATTTAAGTGCTCTACCCTGAAAAAAAAAAAAAAAAAAGCTCCACAAGACAGTCATTATAGGATTTACAGATGAGGGAGTTGGGGGTACAATGAGGTTAAGTAACATTGCTATGCCACAGAGACCGAAGTTTAGGTTTGAAAACCTGGCCAACAGACTGCAGCTCCTGTTTTATTATCTTCAGGCAGCCTCGCATCCTGTGGATTATCATTACTTCTTAATCCCTTTGTATTTACTGCTTTCTCTCCTTTTCAACTGATGTGCTGCTGCTGACACATGTCTGCCTCCTCACCTGCATGGGGGCTTATTTCTCAACCATTCTCTCTGCCTCCATTCTCTCCCTCTGCACCTGCAGCCAGATGAATTCTCCCGAATCTCAGCTCTCCTCGTATAGACTTTCCTGCACAAAAACCTGACTGAGAGCAATGCTGAATTTGAGAAAAGATAGAAAACCAATACAATTCATAAATAGAATCGTGTATTGCTTCCTCCCCCTACTAACCTATTGTAAAGAAAGATTTTTGGTTAGTATAGTGAAAAAGAAGGAAGAGAAAAAATATACAAAATTCAAGAATGCTTCTTGAATTAGTGGAAAGTAGGGGCAGGTCTTTGGCCTAGCATTTAGGAGATGGGTTAAAGTGCCTGTTTCCCACATCACTGGGATTGACTGCGATCAAGTCGATGGGTCCCTGCCACTCATATGAGAGACCTAGAGTGAGTTCCCGCCTCCTAGACATGACCCCCTGGCTGTTGGTGGTATATGAGGAATGAATCAGTATATGAAAGCTCTCTTTCTGTCTCTCTTGTGGTCTTTCTCTACAACTCAGATTTCAAGACAATTAAAATGCTTGTGGAAAATAGGATTAAAAGCTAAGTTTATTGGGACGGCACTGTGGTGTAGTAGGCTAAACTTCCACCTGCGGGACCAGAATCCCATAAGGACACCGGTTCGAGTCCCAGTTGCTCCACTTCCGATCCAGCTCTCTGCTGTGGCCTGGGAAAGCAGTAAAGGATGGCCCAATGTTTGGACACCTGTACCAATGTGGGAGACCTGGAGGAAGTTCCTGACTCCTGGCTTTGGTCTAGCCCTATCCCAGCCATTGCTGCCCTTGGGGAGGGAACCAGCAGATGGAAGACCTTTCTCTTTGTCTCTCTCTCTCTCTGTAATTCTACCTCTCAAATAAATAAATAAAACCTTAAAAAAGAAAAAAAACTAAGTATATTTTGATGTAAAAATTTGAAGTCTGTGCACAGTTTTTCCATAACACATTTTCCATGAACTTTTTGAAGTACCCTTGTATAAATGGCTTTGGAATTACAAATGGGGTATAATTCTAGGTTCAGAGAAATTTAGAACAACCATGAGCTGATACTATATACTACTTAAGGCTAATACCTTTGAAATTCAGGAGTATAATGAGAATTCTTAGAAAGAGGTAGATTATATAAATTAACTTCAGGGGAAAATTTAAGCGCATAAATAACTATGACAAAAATAGTGGAAAAGATCTACCACCTAAGAATGTCACTGGGTTCCTATGATTTCAATAAGCAGTGTTTTCAAGTAATGGACCAATGTGATCACATTTGTTTCCAGCACATGGGAAAATGTGAAAATGTAATGTTAACTTTACTTGTGAAGTATATAAAGATGGTTTACAGTTTATCATGGTTCAACTTATTTTTTCCCCTACTTTACAAGGGTGCAAAAATGGTATATACTCAGTAGAAACTGTACTTGGGATTTTGAACTTGGATCTTTTTCCTGGGCCTGTGCTAGGTTGTCCAACCCCTTCTGGGGATGCTCCGGCTTGCAATCAGCCCATGGTCATGAAGGGTAGCAAGCATGCTACACAGCAGGTGGAATTCCTGAGCCAGGATGGGTACTAGGTGAGGGGAATTAAATGCCCTAACATGGAAATATATGAGAGGATTTTAAAAGGTTTGTGAAACAATAGAATTAAAAGGTAAGTTTATTTTGGGACAAAAGATTTTATTGAGATTCGTGAATAATTTTTTTTATAATACACATTTCTATGAACTCTTGGGAGACCCCTCCAAAGAGGAGTCGAGCATGGATTTTAAAAATCTCATGGACACAAATGAACTTATCTTTAACTTCATGCTCCATAACGTTTTGAAAGTGCCGCTTCTCATCAATGGTTCTCAGCACTATTTGCGGGCCAGGTTGGAAGAAAAACAGTTTGCATATGGAAGCAGTAAGCTTCCCCTTTCATCTTCTATCATGGTTTTCCCAGATGCCACCTCAACCCTTCTAGAGATGAATTCAAGTCATTTGAAAAAGTCTATGAAATTATTTTAATGGTGGGTGGCAGAATCAATGTTGGTAACTCCTCCTTGACTGTCTGTACTTCAATGTCAAAGAGCAGTGGGAGTTGTCAGAGTTTTCCATGCATCATATGACATGAATTTCACTCCCAAGAGCTGGGCAAAGCAGGCATTGTCACCTTCACCTCAGTGAATAAAAAAGTTATTTGGGCAAGGCCCAGCACAAAGCAGCCAAGCTGGGCATGAAGCCCAGGTCTTCGGGTTGAAAGTCAATTGTCTTTCCACTGTACCAGCCCACCCCTGTTTAAAAGAGGAAGCTAAAGGAGGTCATGACCATGACTCCTAAGAAATGAGATCTTATAGGAGAGATGATTTGAGGATTAAGCCTGGTTAGGTTCCCAGCCTGGCTGAGTAGAGCAAACTTGACCTATGTTGACCTTGACTCCATAGTTGAGTGAATAGGAGTTCCTTCCTCACCCTGAGGGTCTCTGGTTACATGTAACATACTGGCATGGCTCTTGTCTAGTGACAGTCTCTCACCCCCAAGACCCCTAGAATGTCAGTACTCTGGCAGCCCTCTGATCCCATGAGTACCAGGGAGAGGCGCGTCATTTGCTCTCACTACCTTTTATGGCTTCTTTCACTGCAGAATCCACAGGAAGAATGTTCTTCTCCACCAGCTCCAGGGGCCCTGGCCGGAGAGCAATCTTCTCATTGAGATCATCCGCAAGTCGAGCTCTTTTCAGCTTCATCTGAGCAGATGGGAGGGACCTCTCTGCAGCAGAGGCTAAGGGGGTTGAAATGAAAAGGATCAGTTCTCGAATTTGATGCCTTCTTTTTTTTTTTTTGTTTTTTTGTTTTTGGCTTGTGATTACAAAACATTGTGTCACGTCGTGCTCTACCATCCTAATAATTTTTCAATGCAATCATCATCACTTTGCAGGGATTAGCACAAAAGACCAGACACTTCCAAATAAAGGCAAATAGAGAGGCACAGAGGAAAGCTAGAGAAACTTGCTTTGCGAGGATTTGTGAAAAAATGTGCAATTTGGCAATTTTGTAAGCAAGCCGTCCACGGGGGCCCACGTTGCTTGCCTGACCCTAAGCTACAGGATTTGCATAGTGACTGGCACAAGCTAAGCCTGCAGTCAGTGTGATCTATTGTCATAATTAGAGGGGGAGCATGACTTGTTAAAGGCTTTAGATTTTCAATGCTGTGACACCCACTGTGCCAAACATCCAGGTCAGTTGCAAAAGAGAAAAAAAAAATCTCTTCAAAACAGTTATCTAGTTAGACTGAGAGATTTTTACAAATCAATACACCCAACAGGCATTTCTCCTCATTTAGGAGGTGAGAAAGGTCACACCTTCAGAGCCCTAACTCTGTTCCCATATGACACCAACTTCCCCTCTAAGTTGGGTCTTGACTTGATTGGAAGCAGAGCTCAAAGGAGAATCTGTGCAACCCATTTTCCCAGTGGAGAACCATAAGTGAACATTCTAGGAGAGTCCACAGACTCTCCGACAAATTTAGAATGTGGTAAAGTGTGCCAATGCCACTATTCTGTCATTTTTATCCTCACCATCCAGACCTTGCACCTGGTGGCTGATCCCGAACTGTCCACACAGGGAAGCTCTAGGGCTATCTCATTGGTTGCAGCACATTGAACTTATCTAGAAGCTGCAGGTGTAAAGCCCTTCACACAGGAAGGAGGGAACATTTGTTTAGATCAAAGAAGCCTGGGTTTAAATCCTCTCCAAACCACCCCGGAGGTCATTCCAAGGGCTCCCGGTTAAACCCTGCTTCAGAGATCTTGCTGATCCATGCCACCTGCCACAGAGGACTGATCATCCTTTCCTCTTGCATCCTGCTGCACTTTGCTCCACTCACTACAAGTTTACAAACGAAATTCACTTCCCTTTATGACGGTGACTCTGCATCCCAAACCCACCACTCCAATGATCCTGGTCATTTCTCCTCTATCCCCCATGCCTTACCAAGTTCCTTTCCCTACCCTGAAAAGCTTCCTGTCTACTCCCCTTCCACCTTCATTCTCCTTGCCTTTTAGGTCCCAGCCCGAGGCCCTCTTAACTCTCCCTGTTCTTACACATCACCTTTGCTTTGACTGCCTCTGGCAATTAAAAGCTCTGGCCCTTTGATCAATGAACTCCTGGATGGCAGAGGCCACTTTGTGTCTAGCAGATCTTTGGTGCACTAGGGAGCTAGTTCCCAATTTCTGTTGGGGATAAGAAGAGGATTCCATGAGACTCTATTGGGGAAATTTGGGGACTGCTGGGGAAATTTAGGGTGTAAAGCAGTGGGTGAGAGATATGTCTATTTCTCTGCCTTTAAAAAAATCGTTGTTCATAAATCTTTGTGTGCCTTATTATTTTCTTGGGTAAAATACTAGAAATTATATTACAGGGCTAAAAGGTGGGTACGCTTTGAAGGATTTTATGCACATTGTTAAAATTACCCTCCAGAAATGTTGACCTGGTTGCACTCCCACCGGCAGTGTATAAGAATGTGTGTTCTATTCCTACCCTTGTGCATATTTTTGCTTTTATTTGCTACTTGATCACCGACAAGTCTGTGTCTCATTTGAAATGGCATTTCTTGGATTATTTGTGCAGCTGTGAGTTTGTGCTGACACAGTAGCTGTTTCTAAGTTCTTAGACACCACCGCAGAGGAGGTAAGCATTTTGTCACTGTCCCCTAAGATCCTCTCTCCTCTTTGCCTAAGGCACATGGCATCCCTGGGATGCCTCATCCAGGTCAAAGTCTCACATTCCATGTAACCCCTTCCCTTGAATTCTACATTGTCTTCTTTTTCTCTTTTCCTTACATTGGAAATAGTTCTGCACCTAGAGCGGGAAGATAGCGGGAAGCCAGGATGAAATTAGAACTGATGCTGATCACAGAGCCAAAATTCACAGTTTTCATGATATTCCAGGATCATTCATACTACTTAAAGCTAGTGCAGTCTTGCAAGGAAGTCCAAGTCTTAGACAAATAGTGCCTGCGTCTCGTACATGCTGTTTCTTCAACCTGCCGTGCCCTTCCGACTTTCTCTACCTGGCCCATATTGCAGTTCTTTTTCTCACTCCTCCCCATGCTTTCTGATTAAAATGCCTCTCAGTTCCTCTCCCATGCATCCACAGCAACATACATTCCCTCTCTTGTCATGCTGGATTATAAACGCTGATTCTCATGTCTGCCTACTCTGTTATCCATGGAGGGCAGGAACCTCTGTCATCCTCATCATTGCACTCAGAGGCTCTCACAGAGCAGCCAGCCCCTAGCATGCATCCAACACAGTGTTTGTTCAACAAGTAAATACTCCATAGCTCAACTGTCAAAGGAGGCAGACACCAGTGTTCTGTGGGATTCCCATCCCAGGAACAGCAGCTCCTGAAGAAAGACCAGAAACCTCTACTCCCTCATCCAAGGGTCCAGATATGGAGGCCAATTACGTATTTGTCCTGTCATGCACTCCCCATCATAGAGGCGGTAGCCTAAGGCACTGCAACTGAGCCTGCTTGGACCGGCACTGGTTTTCTCATCTTGGCAATCCCTGCATGCCAGGCGTCAGCAGCAAAGCAGAATCAAGCAGTTACCTAGAGGGTATGGAACCAGGTAAGGAGTCCCAATCACATTCCAAAGTGAGTGATGATCCAGATTAACAATACGAGGGCACTGCAAAAAGTTAAGAAGTTTGTGGAGATGGAATTAAAAGATAGGTTTATTTTGGAAAAAAAGAACTTCAAACCCATGCTTATGATGGGTCTTCAAAAAGCTCATAAAAAACTATTATGAAAACATTATTGCTTGGGTTTCGAAATTTATTTTGCACCCAAATACATTTCTTTTAATCCCAATTTTCCATGAACTTTTTGAAAGACCCTCATAATTGGCACCATACGTGGGCACTTCCTATGTGATCTGCCTGAGACAGGGAGTGGCACAGCTGAGACTGGAACCCAAGCCTGAGACCTCCTTAACCATGAGACGGCTTGTAACTCTGATTTTTCTACTTGGCTTAGAGTACATAGAAGACTGACCGAAATGATCCCCTTTGGAAGGGCAGGGGACACCTTTTAAGAGGGCTTAGTAACTGCACAGCCACAAAAACCTTGGGGACAAGGGGCCCACGGTCTGACGGGCATCTCCTAGTTCATCACTCTGTGCAGGCTTACCTTGGAGAATGTGCATATTAACCGAGTCGGCACGGTCGGACCTGTTTCTGGCCTTGCGCTTCAGGGAATCTTCAGTCTGTAGAACACAAGCATGGGGGTCACCCAGTTTTAACTTCAAGGAAAAAAAAAAAAATCTCAGTTCTTCTCAAGGAGAAAAGTGCTCTATCTACAATGGAAGGAACCTGCACATCTCCTTGGTCTTCCACAAGGAACTCTTACACAGGCCTCTGTTGTAATTTTATGATGAGAGGATAAGGCGAAGAGGAATGGGTTTAGGTCCACACCAGGGCTACAAATTGAAAAGTCCTTCAAGGGTCAGGCATGTACAGATTAATAAAATATCACTGTGACCGCTGTGATACTTGGGCTGCTTGTATTAGAACCAATCTTAGTCTACTGCCTCTTATAATAGCCACGAGATTAACTCAGGTCACAGATAAAACATTGCCTGACTCCATCTGAAAGGGCATGACACTGTATGTCCTTCTCCTGTTATTTGCCTGACATCTCTCTTAGGACTTGTGAGAATGGAAAGCCTTTAGACTCAGACCTACTCAGAGCTGGAGGGACATTTGGGGATAGGTCATTTCCCGAGTCTCTGCCTCTTCTTGATGGTGGAGCTGCTTGGAGGGATGTCAAGAGTAAGCTGGGGCCAACATGGAACCCCAGGCCCCTGATTTCCAGTTCTGGGTTCTACCCCAAGTGAGGCCTGAGGAATCACTCCAGTTCTGATAGAAGATGCTCTGCTGTTCTCTGCTGTTCTTTAGGAGGTAGGAAAATAGCTACCCGTGAGCAGTTTTGAAGAGTTGCAGAGCTCTGCTCTTCCTGTCGACTTGTAGACAAGTTGCAAGGCTGGAATTCTCAGGCAAAGAAATCCAGCAGGCCTATCCCCAACCTTGGGCCTCCCCTCCTCCCTCAAAGTGCTGGAGCTTGTTAAACAGTATTTATGTTATTGATAAATTCAGGTGGCAGAGATTTGCTATGAAGGCAGAGGATATAACCCAATATCTGCCCTCAAATGCTAAAAACAAACACAGAAAACAGAAAGGTAAATAAGCATTCTTTTGGCCTGTATGAAGCTGCAAATAAACTCTATATAGATCCTGCCTTATCATTCAATCGGATTTAAGAAAATCTAACTGTTGCTTAGAGAGAACATTGCAATAAGGGGAGGGATAGTTTGCAAACCAAATCTATTTCCCTTATTAAAGTCTTTTTGACCTTTAGTGCCTCCTTGCTGTGACTTTTTTTTTTTTAAGTTAAACAATAAGAGTTTCAAAGCTAATATGGTTGGTCCTATTTCTACAGTTTTCAGTTAATAGGAATAAAATTCCAAATGGTGTGAGGGCAGGAATCCGTCAATGGGTAGAGTTTGATGCAGAAATGTTACTGCAAAGTTTAGCATTCAGAGGTCCTATAGCCTACAGTCCAAGTTCAGGAAAGGTAGTCTGCAAAAATTACCTTGTCACTATCCAAATTTTTTCTTTGCTCATGGAATTCAGTTGGACTTTTCAATGCTGAAACAGAAAGACAAAGACATGAGCAGAGGCTGTGTGAAGGGTGCGGGTCAGTCTTGCAGGGTTTGTCGGTGGGCTTGCAGAGCTATGCATAGTATGGAAGTGATTGCCTTTTATTAGGCTATAAGCAATGAAAGAGGAAAGGCCTTGAGGGTGCCAGCTGCCCTGAAGCCAGATGAGACAGAGGAAGGTGGACATCAAGTCTAAGCCAGGACGAGCAGTAGAGGTGGAGCTTGAAACAAGAGAAGTGGTGGAGTTAGGGCCTTCCAAGTGCTTGAGAAAATAGAGAGGCTGGTGGAAGACTGATGATGGAAGTGACCCTTTTGTTTGAGAGAGAGGGGTAGTCAGGCTAACTAACACTCTCTTCCACTTTCTTTGCTCTGGAGTGCAAAAGGCTGCATGGATAGTTGTGGTCTGGGGTGGGTGGCGGGCATACTGCAGGAAGGGACTGTATTTGGCATAAAGTACAAGTCTACTGGGTTATGAGCATGCAACTTAAGGGCATTGAGTGAGAAGCAGAGAATCAGACTTTGAGGGGGCTGGGAGGGATCTTGGAGATAGAGAAGTTCAAATCCAGCTCTGAACAGAATGGAGAAATTGAGGTCCACAGAAACGGACTGACCTACCTAGGGTCACACAGTTAGGGCTAGGAGCCTAGGTCTTCTAACCACTGTAATTTCTTTCAGAGCAGTAGGTTCAGAATTTAACAATCAGTAGACACAGGCACAGGTGAATAGCCATAAACCACCTGCACCACCTGCCAGTCTCCCTCTTCCCACCATACCCTTGCTTTACTCCGGGCATCTTTCCATTTAGTGAACTCTCTTGACTAAGCAAAGGAGTAGGACACCACTCAGAAAAATTCCCAAGTTTCTAGGTTTTCCTGTTCCCCTGGAACAATCTCTAGCAGTAGCCACAGCTGCTTTTCATGGCAAGTGTTGAGGTTGGTCAGAGGTTACAGAATTACACTGATATTTCCCCCTAACCCTGCCTTGTACGTTTGGACAAGTTGATGGATCACACGATCTATAGTTCTAAGGTTACTTTAACAGATGTTAAACTGCAGGTGAGGAAGTGTTCTTCCGTATCTGGGCTGGCATAAAAATTAGATTTCTGGCCAGATCGTTTGGAACCATTTGAGTATAGGGTGGGAGGTAGGGGTGGGTTCCTTATTCAGTCCTTAAAGATGTGCTAAATCTGAGCATAGTTTTCAGCAGGACACAGCTGTGGTCTTGGTGGCAACCATAATGGTGGCCAAACATATTATCTTGTATTCTGGTGGCTACTTGGGATGCTCATAAGGCAGTGATCGCTATAAATTCCTCTGCCTCACCCCAGCATTAACAGTGTTGACCAAAGGAACATGCGAAATAATACCAGCTGATTGCCTTGTGCCAAATATAGTTGGTAGGTACCCTTCTTACTGTGACCAGAGGTGAAGGTTTCTCTTCTTATGGGGGGGGGGGATAAAACTCAAAAAAAGAATATGAGGCTTGAGTGCCCCACTTACCACTGATCTAGCACCAGTTTCTCTTTGGCTTCTGTGTTTTATTTATTTATTTATTTTTGACAGGCAGAGTTAGACAGTGAGAGAGAGAGAGACACACAGAGAGAAAGGTCGTCCTTCTGTTGGTTCACCCCACAAATGGCTGCTATGGCTGGCGTGCTGCGCCGATATGAAGCCAGGAGCCAGGTGCTTCTTCCTGGTCTCCCATGCAGGTGCAGGGCCCAAGCACTTGGGCCATCCTCCACTGCACTCCCTGGCCACAGCAGAGAGCTGGCCTGGAAGAGGAGCAATTGGGACAGAGCTGGCACCCCAACCGGGACTAGAACCTGGGGTGCCGGCGCCACAGGCAGAGGATTAGCCAAGTGAGCCACAGCACCGGCCTGTGTTTTATTCTTAAAAATGAGCTTGTCTGCCCAATCTGTCCCTGTAGATGGCCCTTCCCTCACTCCCACCATTTCTCCGCACTCACTGAGAAATAAATGGGAGCTTTCCTGTGGGGCCCAGGCATTGTTTTTGATTTGGGATCTGCCACCAAAGAAAAGTTTTGCATTTTCTTGCATTTGAGCATGGTGGCAATTTATGTTGAGGGTGTTCTGAAAAGCTACCCTATTTCCTCTGGGGAAATCTGATTATCCAAAGTCCTCTATGCCCTTCTGAGCCTGGACAATCTGCACCAATAGGTCTTGGGCTCTCACCTATGGTCTACTTGTCTCTATGGTCTACTTGTCTCTTAATTAGTTTTATATCTAGGCATGGCTTAATTACTCCCATAATCCCAATAAGAAATAGTCTTTGTGTGGCTTTCCTAAGTGGTTAACAAGAATAATGCACCCTTTTCCTCAAGGGGCTCCCCCATGGGAATGGTGTGGATAAATTTGATCAAGCTCTTCCATTGCAAACACAATTGGTTTTAATAAGACTTGGGGCTTACAAGGAATTTGTCTGATTTTCTTGTCCCCAAGGCTCTTCAATTCCTATTAGTGGAGCTTATTAATTATTCTAAGACACGTTGCCTTCCCTGTTTCTTAGCTTTATAGAGCTACAGTTCATCACTTCTTAGTGTTAACTACTCCCCTGTGAAATGATTCTCACAGTCCAGTTCTCAAATGCCAGGAGCACAGAGGTCTTCTGGAACCTTCTACTCCAGGAGTGGGAGGAGTTACGTCTCTTTAAGAAGGATTCAAGAGGAATGCCAAGGAGGTCCACACACTGCGAATACCACATGCTCTTCTCCTCGGGGCTCACAGAGTGTTATTCGGGGTACTGGTTTGAGGTCACACCGTGGAAAACTACCCTGCCACGGCCCTGGGCTGAGGTCTGAGGTTCGTGTTTTCCGTGACTCTGGAGAATGTGGGTTTTAGCCACTTCCCTTGAGGGCCCACAAAAGCCACGGTGCCCCCTTCCCCTAGTCGACTTTTTTTGGAAAATACACAGAGGATCACTTTTGCTGGCAGCCTTGGGAGTATCAAATGGCAAACTTTTGTATTTAAAGGACATTGACATTTAAGATGGAAAAGGAATTTGGACTTTTAAATTAAAAAAATAAGTCCGTGCGATTTCAAATTAAAATACGGTCATAAATTCAGTCAGCCACACATCGAACTCGTTCCCCTTGGAAGAAGATTAATGGCTCCTCACAGGGGAATTCAACGTTCTCGCCTCAGAGTTTAGTTGTGGGCTATTCCTATTTCTGTCCCCACAGCTCTGGCTAATTTGGGTCAGCTGTGTATATAAACATTTGCTTACTTAGAGCTCAGAGAAAGATCCGGAGATAAGAACAGGCCTCCTGCAGCTCCCTTCTCTCCACTCTAACCTCATGCCTCCAAGGAGATCCCAGACAAAGGAGGAAAGGGGTGGGGGAGGGTGGAAGCCCAGGCGTTGGGAGCTCAGGGGCCTGAGCCTTCAGCACAGGGAAGTGTCTGGAGTAGGGCAGCAGCCCTGGCAGCAGAACAGGACCTGGCTTCTAGTAAGAGGACTCTTCACTACCAGGCTGCCGAGCATCCAGTCCCGCTGGTACCAAGGATGAGGATCAAGAGGTAGAGCCGAAGAGCAAGAGACTTGGAGCAGCAATCATGCAGTGGTTCTCAAAGTGTGGGCCCTGGACCAGCGACCATCATGATGACTGGATATGTGTTGGAAACTCCAATTCCTGGGTCCTACCCTGACCTACAGAATCAGGAACTCTGAGGGTAGGACTTGGGGATGTGTGTCATAAAAAGCCTTCCAGGTGGTTTTGCTCTGTACGTTTGAGAACCACTGCTGTGGAGTTAATAAGGCCACTGAGTCCTGACCTGGGGTCCTTGGGAATCTGGGAGTTCAAGAAGGGAGCCCTGGAATTCCAGGACTGATTTTCAGTATTTCAACAAACTGAAGATGAAGGCTATATTGGCACAGAGAAAGGTTGCTTAGGCTAATGAAACTTATTTTTCCATTCCTCCTGCTTGGATTCACAGCAATATGGTTTAATAATGGTTGTCTCAAGAGAAAGTACTGACTGGTAAACCTGCATGCCATTGATTAAATTAAAACAGGTATCTGGATGAATACTTAATGCCTGGATTAATAATTAATACTGAAGGGGAAAGACAAAAAATTTCAAATGTAAGATCTGTGGTACATGGGTATAATTCAAGAAGACTTGGATGATCAAAAATTGAGGAATTGCCCATTGAGTTCTGTTCTTGCTTTGTCATTTTTTTGGGGGGGGGTGGGGTGTAATCTTGAATAGTCTGGTAGTCTTCCTGTGCTGTTTTCCACTTAACAAAGTGGGCTTAGTGATGCTTGTCTTTTAAAGACAAATTGGACAATGAGCACTTTTCTTTGGAACAAATGAGATACATGCTAGTTACAAGGGATAGTGCTTTGCAAGTTATGGTCTTTCTTTAGGTTGTTCATAAATTGCTTATTCAATACCCAAACAACAGTATTAGGAGCAAGAAAACAGTGCTATTCCCAAGCAACCTTGTGATAGGTAAGACTTGGCTTGAGCAGTTGAGCATTTGTTGCAACCTATATGAATACTTAGAAATTTCTTGGAAGCTGGGAAGATAAATTTTAGCTTGGAAGATAAATTAAAAGCATGTTTGTAATTGCTCGTTTTCTACTTGATAAGGAACAGGGCACTGGAAAAACGAAAGAGGTGAGAGAAAAGAAGAAAGTTAGGACTGTTGACGCAAATGGGCTTGGCATGAAAATCCAGGGTTCCTTTTTCTCTCTCTGAATTTGAGATGTTAGAAAGAAGGGCAGAGGCAGATAGATTAATCCTCTTGTGCTGTGTTCTGCTCAAACAGCCAACAGAGTGTGGTAGGGAAAAGCCAAGTCAAATGGATGCACTGAGGAAAGGAAGAGAGACTTTGTCCAGTCAACTTCTCAAAACTATCGAGAGGCTGCGTGGAGTGTGGGTGCAGGAAATGGCCCGGCCATTCTTCGTGCTATTCAGAAGCATCACACAATTCAGGGATTTACCCAGGCTTTGCAGTAAGTATGTGGCTGCTGTAGCTTGGATTAGTCTGCAAAAAAAATAAAGGCAGCACCATTCATAGACAACTCATTGCATCTTGAAACTCATCGACATTGATCAGATCTTGGGACCAAGCTACCCAGACATTTCCTTCTGGGACAGCAGTGGCTTTCTCTAGATTCTCAGGACAAACGGCAGCCTCTCTGGGCCCCAGGTCCTCTGAAATCCATTTTAGTTTTCCAATCACGTCTTCTGTATTCCAGGAGAATGAGCTCACATTTCCTCCTATCTCCCGTGTGTTCAATCACAATAGACTGTTAGTAGCAGAAGGAGAGAAAAAGTCATGTCTTTCCTTCATGGTTTCTGTTTTTTTTGACAGGCAGAGTTAGATAGTGAGAGAGAGAGAGAGACAGAGAGAAAGGTCTTCCTTCTGTTGGTTCACCCCCCAAGTGGCCACTATAGCAGGAACTACACTGATCCAAAGCCAGGAGCCAGGTGCTTCTCCTAGTCTCCCATGCAGGTGCAGGGCCCAAGCACCTGGGCCATCCTCCACTGCCTTCCCGGGCCACAGCAGAGAGCTGGACTGGAAGAGGAGCAACCGGGACAGAATCCGGCACCCCAACTGGAACTAGAACCCGGGGTGCTGGCGCTGCAGGTGGAGGATTAGCTTAGTGAGCCGCGGCGCCGGTCTCCTTCATGGTTTCTAATACTTACTCTCTCATACTGGCTTAATGTCCAGAATCTTCCAGGTAACAAATGGGACTGACATGGGCCCCTTCTAGACTGTAAGCATTTTGAAACAGAAGTCACGTCTGATTGCTGTGTGTAGTCCCCAGAGTCTTCCTCAGACTAGTCAATACATACTTACTCAATCGCTCTATGATCATTTGAGTGAGTCCAATTCACATAGTTACTCATCTAACACTAAGGCCTCAGAAGTGGTTGGAATCACATGATGTCATTTAGAGTCTACCTAGGGGGCCAGCACTGTGGCCTAGGGGGTAAAGCTGCCGTCTGCAGTGCCGGCATCTCATATGGGCACTGGTTTGAGTCTCAGCTGCTCCACTTCTGATTCAGCTCTCTGATGTGGCCTGGGAAAGCAGAAGATGGTCCAAGCCCAAGGGCCCCTGCACCTGTGAGGGAGACCAAGAAGAAGCTCCTGGCTCCTGGCTTCAGATCAGCACAGCTCTGGCCATTGCAGCCAACTGGGGAGTGATCCAGAGGATGGAAGACCTTTCTCTCTCTGCATCTCCTTCTCTCTCTGTGTAACTCTTTCAAATAAATAAATAAATCTTTGGAAAAAAAAGACTAGGACCCAAATTTCATCACTTCATAGTATAGCTTAAAAAAATAAAAAGAGTCTACCTAGGAGAGTGATGCCAGGGAAAAAGAACTCTGCAGGTGAAAAGTGCACTAGAAATGACAGCTAGACCCCAACACTGCAGGCCTATAAGGGGCAAAGGTTGGAGCTGCCCTAAGGCCAAGAGAATGTGAAGATCCTGTATGTCTTCATGTACCCTTGGGCTCAAAAGGAAGGGATAAGGAAGCCATTCTCTTTTGAACACTAGATTTGATGTCAAAGTAAGCAATTTGAAACCTCCACTTTGAGATTCAGAGGTAGAGTTTTGGAGAAAAGTTCCAACAGGAAGACTTCGATATTTCTACATTTACGTTGAGACGCTATTTCACAGGCGTTTTCAAAGTGGGAATTTCACAATGTAAAATGTAAAAGCGATTTGAGATAAGGCTTGGGGTCCACATTCTTGGCCCAAGAACCCTTTCCCTCGACATTTAGAGTTGTTCTGGGGATTCTATACTGATCTGAGAACCCTGGCTACCCTTCTTGAATGAAAATCAAGATATGACATCTTTCAATTCATTCAATTCATAAACTCATGATACACACAATTAAGAACAAAGTAAATGTTTATGAGAAGCCATAATGAAAAAGGATTTGGGGGCAGGAGTTTGGTACAGTGGCTAAAATGCCACTTGGGATTCCTGCATCTCATATCAAAGTGCCTGAGTTCAAATCCCAGTTCTGCTTCTGATTCCAGTTTCCTGATAACGCACACCACGGGGAGCAGCAGTGATGGCTTAACTAGTTGGGTCCCTTTTACCTACGTGGAGATCTTTTTTTTAAGATTTTATTTATTTATTTGAAAAGTAGAGTTACATACAGAGAGAGGGAAAGACAGAGAGAAAGATCTTCCATCTACTGGTTCATGCCCTAAATGGCCAAAACAGCCAGAGCTGGACTGATCCAAAGTCAGGAGCCAGGAGCTTCTTCCAGGTCTCCCATGTGGGTGCAGGGGCCCAAGGACTTGGGCCATCTTCTACTGCTTTCCCAGCCCAAAGCAGAGAGCTGGATTGGAAGTGGAGCAGCCGGGACTTGAATAGGTACCCATATGGGATACTGGCCTCACAGGTGGAAGGCTTAGCCTACTGTACCACAGTACCAGCCCCTCATGTGGGGATTGAATTCTTGGTTCCCAGCTTCAGCCTAGTCCAGCTCTGGCTGCTGTGGGCGTTTTGAAAGTAAACCCAGGGGCCGGCACTGTGGCGTAGTGGGTTAAACTGCAGCCTGCGTTGCCGGCATCCCATATGGGCGCTGGTTCATATCCTGGCTGCTCTACTTCCGATCCAGCTCTCTGCTATGCTATGGCCTGGGAAAGCAGTAGAAGATGGCCCAAGTCCTCGAACCCCTGCATCCACATGGGAGACCTGGAGGAAGCTCCTGGCTCCCGGCTTCAGATTGGTGCAGCTCTGGCTGTTGTGGCCAGCTGGGGAGTGAACCAGCGGATGGAAGACCTTTCTCTCTCTCTCTGCCTCTCCTCTCTCTGTGTAACTCTTACTTTCAAATAAATAAATAATAAATCTTTTAAAAAAAGACTGAAAAAAAAATAAAGTAAACCAGTGGATGGAATCTCTCTCTCTTTAAATACATAAAGAATTAAAAAAATAATTTGGGCTGGGTAGTTAGCTCAGCAGTTAAGATACCTGCATCTGAGTTTCTGGGTTCAATTCCTTATTCCTATGCCTGACTCTACCTTCTTGCCAAAGCAGATTCTGGGAGCAGTAGTGATGGTTCAGGTAGCTGGGTTCCGGTTAGCCATGTGGGATACCTACACTGTATTCCTGGCTCTTGACTTTGGCCCTGGTCCAGCCCCAATCATTGTAGGCATTTGAGGAGTAAACAAGTGGTTGGTTAGGAACTCTGTTTCTCTGCCTCTTACACCAAATTTAACAATTTTTTTTTTAATTTGTTGCTGTGGACTGTTGGTTATTCAGTGAGTTCAAAAGCTGTAGGATGCATGTCCAGAAAGAGGGATGGAAGAAAACTCAATCTATTTGGACTAGTTTCACTAGTCAACTGAGAATTGTTTTCTGTTCCTTTTCTTTTCTTAAAATTTATTGGAAAGGTAGAGTTACATACACACACAGAGAGAGAGAGAGAGAGAGAGAGAGAGAAGGAAAGAGAAAGAGAAAGAGAGAGAGAGAGAGAGAGAGAGAGAGATCTATTATCTGCTGGTTCACTCCCCAAATAGTTGCAACAGCCAGGGCTGGGCAAGGCTGAAGCCAGGAGTCAGGAGCTTCTTCTGGGTCTCCCATGTGGGTGCAGGGGCCCAAGCACTTGGGCCAGCTTCTGTTGATTTACCAGGCACATTAGCAAGGAGCTGGATTGGAAGTAGAGAAGCTGGCTCTCAATCCAGTGCCCATATGGGATGCTTACATCACAGATAGCTCCTTAACCCACTACGCCACAATGTCAATCCCTTACACTTATTTTCAGTTCCTTAGAGTCAGCAGAGGAGAAATCTTAGAATTTAATCATCAATTTGGAGTGCAATTGAAGTGAGCTCTGCAATATGGCTAAATCTAGGGAGTTTTCCACTCAATATTGGTCATTGTGTGACACAGACTTGTTAGTTTATCCTTGGCATTTTCACACATTCATTTTTACTTTTTTCCAATTCCAGCTGAATTTCTGGGCTACCAGATGCTTTCTGATGGAAACCTACGTAAGTGCTTTGAAAGGCCAAGTGATTGCTTTTGAACATTTGAGAAGTTAGAGGTCAAGAGACACAGACTCTGCCCTCAGCTCTGCCACCAAAGGAGGGAGCTGCATTTTTTTTTTTTTGGGGGGGGCAAGGGACAAGTTCTAGAGATTTAATCTATTGTAAAAATCAAGATGGGTTCTCCTAAAGAGCAGCAGGTATTTTTGTTGACTGGTTAATAACAGTACTTCTAGCATGATAATAACCTGAACTCAACTGACAAGTCACATGGCTATCAGCTTTGGATTTAAGCAATTTATGATAAGCTTTAGAATCTGGGGAGGATGGCAATTATTTGAGATTTTATCAATACTTTTCTCTTGCATGCATTTAAGTTCTCATAAGTTGAATCTGTAGAAAATGAAACAACATCAGACTTGGCTTTGGGACCTCTGAAAACTCTCTTCCATCTATTCAACCGCAGCTTTGTGTATGTCAAGGACAAATGGGCATTGAATGAGGTCACAGGTCTTTGGACTCTGTTCTGAAGAGAACCAACCTGTCAGAGGAGATTCTCATGGAACGATGAGGGGAGAATCTTCTGGAAACAATGAGGGGGAGAAGCCAGGGCAGAGGCCATCATTGTCATTTCAGACAATGATACAGAGGGATTTCAACAAGTTTGTGAAAAATAGAATTAAAAGATAAGTTTATTTCGATGTAAAAAATTTTGAAGCCCATGCATTTTTTTTTTAATTTGACAGATAGATAGAATTAGACAGTGAGAGAGAGAGACAGAGAGAAACGTCTTCCTTCCATTGGTTCACCCCCCAAATGCCGCTACGGTTGGAGCTACCGGTGTAGCTCCAAAGCCAGGAACCAGGTATTTCTTTCTGGTCTCCCACGTGGGTGCAGGGCCCAAGCACTGGGGCCATCCTCCACTGCCCTCCCGGGCCACAGCAGAGAGCTGGACTGGAAGAGGAGCAACTGGGACTAGAACCCGGTGTCCATATGGGATGCCAGCGCCGCAGGCGGAAGATTAACCAAGTGAGCCACAGTGCCAACCATGCATGTTTTTTTTTCATAAATTTCCTATGAACTTTTCGAAGACTCTGCATTTATAAAACTTCTTTAACAAGTACAAAAGCAGGAAGATCACAGAACTAGATAATCTCTGAAGACTATTAGATTTTCTTTCTTCCTTTCTCTCCCCTTCCTTCCTCCTTTCCTCTTCTTTGTTTCAAAAATTCCAAATAATATAATGAGGAAACAAAAAGTCTTCTTGTGGAATGTCATGAGTTAAATATTCAATTACACATACTTATGTTTCTTATTACCTTTATTTGACAGATATATAGAGAGCGTTCCCATCCACTGGTTTACTACCCCCAATACCCACGGTAGCCTCTGCCTGAGGCTGAAGGTGAGAGCCAGGAACTCAGACCAGGTCTCCAACAGCAGCAGGAACCCAGTCGCTGGAGCCCACCTGCTGCCACCCAAGGACTACATTTGCAGAATGCTAGAGTCAGGAGCCAAAGTCAGGCATTGAACCCCAGGTATTCTAATATGGGATGTGGGTATCCTTTTTTTTAAGATTTATTTTATTTATTTGAAAGGCAGAATTAAAGAGAGAGGGAGAGGGAGAGAGGGAGGGAGAGGGAGAGAGGAAGGGAGAGGGAGAGAGAGGGAGAGAGGGAGGGAGAGGGAGAGAGGGAGACAGGGGGAGAGAGAGAATTGCCCATCTGTTGATTTACTCCCCAGATGGCAGCAATGGCTGGGGATGGACAAGGCTGAAACCAAGAGCCAGCAACTTCATCTGGGTCTCCCATGTGGGTGCAGGGGCCCAAGCACTTGGGCCATCCTCTGCTGCTTTCCCAGGTACATTAGCATGGAGCTGATAGCTAAGACCTGAAAAGCTACCCATATGGGATGCTGGCATTGCAGGCGGAGGCTTTACCCACTATGCCACAACAATAACCCCTGGGACATGGGCATTCTAACTGGAATCCTAACACCTGGGCAAAATACTTTCTCACTTAAAACCTTGAACTGTCTCTCAGAAGGGCCATCTTGTTCATTATTGTTGTCCCTCTAGTATCCGGCACAGTGCCCGTACAGAATTCTTGTTTGGGATAAAATTTGTCGAATTAGACCAACTGGAGATGATCCTGAGACTCTCAGCTCCTCTTTGCTTGTCCCCATTGCATTTCCACAGGTGCCCTTAGCAGCCTGAAGGAACACACTGCTCTGCACCACACAGGGATTGTGAGTTTCGTATTTTTGTCTCTGCTTGGGTTGAAGAGGCCAACTCCCAGCAGGTGAGGAGATGCACTGTGGGTCTTGCTTTCCAGGAAGAGCTAAGCAAAGAAAAGGTCTGTCCAGGCAGGGCCTGTGGTGTGTGCCCTCTGTGCCGTGCACATGTTGCCCCGGTAGAATCTCTGTCCTTGCAAAGTCAGGTGGAGAAGAGACAGCTGCCGACGAGGGAAAACCTTCACCATTTTGTGAAATTTATTCTCTGTAGGACGTTTTTCTCTGGGAAATTATCTTAATGATGCCATCAACTTCAGATGCAAAATGCTGATTTTGTAATATTTTATTAATATTTATGCTATTTGATTCTGGAAACCCCAACAAACAAGATTTGATATCTCCACTGGACTCTTACTACCCAAATGCATGTTTGATTTATACAACTTATGCGAGAAGCTTTTTGTAACATTTATCATAGGGTACACTGTTACCTTTAGTGAGTGTTTTAATGATCCTCAAATTAAACTCTTACACCTAAAAAAAATGTTGATTTCTATCCAAATGCCTTCTGTCAGACCCAGGCTAAGGGCATCTAACCACTTGGGTTGAATTTTAAATCAGTTGTGAAACACCTTGGGTAGACTAAAAAGTCCTGAGTGTACCTGCTCCACGTTTCTTGCTGAATTTAGGGCAAAGAAATCTTCGCAAGGGGACAGATGAGCAGCTTTGAGTGGATTCGTGTTTTTTTGATCCGATCTCTGCGGACCCTGGGTTTCTGTCTTTAGCACCTGGGCAGGAAGGCTAAGAGGACAGGCTCCCCAGAGACTTCTTTTGGTTCCTCCCCTTAGCTGTAAATGTTGATTTAACACCCTTGAGGATGCAGCATCAGCTTTCTTCAGTGTTTGGCAAATCTCTAAATTAGCAAGTCCTTCCACTGTCAGATCACCTACTGTTTACTGTTGATAGGGCTTAGCTGAGAACAAAGGGTGACTTTTGATTTACAAAAATTCTTCCTTCTGCCCTGGCTCTGCACCTAACATTTTTTTTTTTTTGAGCTTGGGCCATGGGGCTCCAGTATCTCTGCCCGCAGGACACGGTCAAGGTCAAACTTGCACTTGTTTCTTACCAAATATGAAGTCATAGGTGTGATGCTTTTATGCAGAGACCCGAACTTCTGCAAGAGTTATTGTGGCTCCTGATTTCAAAACTTTATCGAGAAAGAGACTAGAAGGTATGACCCAGAATATTTTACACCTGTGATTTCATTCATTCAAGGCACCCTTTGCCCCCTTATTTCCATAGATAACCAAGAATGAGCTTGAATTGCTGACTTGGAAGGAAATTTCAAATACATCTATTTTAAAAGATGGGCTAACCCTTCTTCTTTGCCTCAGATTGTCACCAATAATTCAGTATTACACCATTTGTGCTAAAATGATATTGCTAACCAATTTTCCAGAAAGGGAACAGCTGACAATATTCAATTAATTGTGGGCTCAAATACACCAAATAGAACCATAACCAAGGAAGTGAGAAAAAGATTACCCGATAGATGCTTCTGCAACAAATAGCAATTGTATCCAACATTAAAAGTAGGCAGAGGGTTAGGGATACCTATAGTGAATTGTATTTACCCCAAGAACAAATGAATCACATTGGAATTTTAGGCATAGTTAACGCTATTAAAGGAAAGTACCTGGTAGGTGAGTAGAGACTGGGGCAAAGCAACCCGGGTTTGGAATTTCTGCTGACACCAATTCTATGAGGCTTACACTAAACAGCCTCTGAGGCACTGTCCAGCTCCCTCATGCTCCCCACAGCCCCATGGTCCTTGACGAGTGCATAAGAGATGCAGGTACTCACGTGGTATTATGCCTTGGTTAGCCAGTTGTTCCTGGGTCCTTCTCTGTTGAAGTCGTAACTGTAAAACTTAGAAAAGGAAGCATTCGTTTGTAAGTTGGACTAAGTGCAACTTCCATCACATGTTTTCATCATCTTATTGCTAGCCTAGCTCTGGACACTACCATGAAGTGCCTTTTTATTTCTGTTGTAGACATAGAGGAGGATAACAGAAGAGAGAGAGAGAAGAGTTGAGAGGTTGCAGGGTTTGTCGCAATTTGGTAACACGCTGGGATTCCAACCCTTGCCTACTCTGTGCAGTGAATGCCGTCTGTGAATGCAGCTCTCCCTGCTCTACCGTTTGCGAGATGGCTATCATCAAATTCTGCTTGGGTGGCAGCCTCTGACTTTATCACGGGAGACAGAGAGAAAGCAACATGGGCTTTGGTGCCCCACCTGGGTTCAAATCCAACCCCTACCTCCTTATGAGACATGGGACCCTGGGGAAGTTGTACATGGGAACAGTGTCCACATCGTGGTTTTACAACAACATATGATAAAGCAAATGCGTGCACCTTGCTTAGCATAGTGGTCGACACATTTTATGTCATCAGTAAATGCTAGTGTGATGAGAATCTGGAATTCTTTGGAGAATTTAAAAAAAGCTATTGAATTTATGCTTTATATAGAAAACTTAAAATATGATAAAACTGGCCGGCGCTGCGGCTCAATAGGCTAATCCTCCGCCTTGCGGCGCCGGCACACCGGGTTCTAGTCCTGGTCGGGGCACCGATTCTGTCCCGGTTGCTCCTCTTCCAGGCCAGCTCTCTGCTATGGCCCGGGAGTGCAGTGGAGGATGGCCCAAGTGCTTGGGCCCTGCACCCCATGGGAGACCAGGAGAAGCACCTGGCTCCTGCCATCAGATCAGCGCGGTGCGCCAGTCGCAGCACGCCAGGCACAGCGGCCATTGGAGGGTGAACCAACGGCAAAAGGAAGACCTTTCTTTCTGTCTCTCTCTCTCACTGTCCACTCTGCCTGTCAAAAAAAAAATATGATAAAACTGTATAAACTATAATCTATATTCTAGGTGTAGATATGTGTATACACATGCCATATATGCTATACATTCATAACAGATTTATATCTTATAGGCATAATCATTGTAATATATATTGTGAATGTAGTATTTGCAGTTCTCTCCTGATTCTCACCTCTCCCCCCAATACATATATATTTAAAAATTTTTATCTATTTATTTGAGAGGCAGAGTCACAGACAGTGAGCGGGAGAGATAGTGAGAAACGTCTTCCATCCTCAGGCCCACTCCCCAAATGGCCACAACGGTTGGAGCTGGGCTGATCTGAAGCCAGGAACCAGAAGCTTCCTCCTGGTCTCCCATGCGGGTACAGGGCCCCAAGTGCCTGGATCATCCCTCACTGCCCTCTCCCCAGGCCACAGCAGAGAGCTGGACTGGAAGAGGGGCAGCAGGGACTAGAACCAGCACCCATATGGGATGCCGGCACTGCAGGTGGAGGGTTAACTCACTGAGCCACAGTGCTGGCCGCTCCCCCCCCCCCATACATTTTTTTCAAATTTGTTTATTTTATTTAAAAGGCAGAGTTACAGAGATAGAGAAGGAGAGAGACAGAGAAAGAGAACAATCTTCCATCTGCTGGTTCACTCTCCAGATGGCTGCAACAACCAGGCTTGGGCCAGATTGAAGCCAAAAGCCAGGAACTTCTTCTGGGTCTCCCATAGGGGTGCAAGGACCCAAGCACTTGGTCCATCCTCTGCTGCTTTCCCAGCCTCACTAGCAGGGAACTAGGTAGGAAGTGGAGCAGCTGGGATTTGAACCAGTGCCCATATGGGATGCCAGTATTGTAGGCCACAGTTTAACCCACTACACCACAGAACTGCCCACCCTCCAACCCCCAGCACATTTTATTTTGGACGGTATACCTCTCCCTCTGAATATCCCATCTCCCTAGGGATATCTGGAGTTTGCCATCTTGGTCCCCAGGTTTAAGTTGGCAGCATAAGGATAAGGATGCAAAGAACTGTAGTTTGCAAAGAGAAGGGTTAATTTAAGGAGCCCAAGTGAAAGGGGAGAGCAAGTACTGCTTTTATGAAGACAGCATTCGAATGAGGAGAATAGGAGCAAATGTGAAAAGGCTGCGCGGGCTGAATTTCAAGTTTGTTTAGTCTTTCAGGGCGAGGCTCCAGAGCAATCCTACGATATGAGTGGGTCTCATCTGCCTTCTTTGGAAGAGATGAATACTGCTCGAATCACTACAAATTAATTTTGGTTGCTTGACTGGTTTCACTAAAGAAGCCTCATTGCACCTCCTGTTAATAAGACTAGACCACAAAGAGGACTGAATTGCTTGTGTAGTGCACAGATGACAATGATAGGAGAGTTTCGTTATTGAGGCCCCTTCCACAACAACCCTCCCACTAATCAAAGCTATAAGCTCCCAACGCACTATGAAAAAGAATGACCTGAGGATTCATAAAGAAAATCAGACAGGTGCCGGAGGAAAGCCAAAACATGGAGAAATGACTTGCATGAAGGAGAATTTCCCATGAGGGCTGGGGGGACCCCTGAGGATGCCTGAGGATGGCCTATAGTGATGAAATAGCAGTCACAGGCAACTAAAACTCAAGAGAAGCCCAAAACCAAACCCCAAAATCAGGGGTTGGAGCTATGGTGAGTGGATTAAACAACTGATCCAGCTCTCTGCTACTGCACCTGGGAAAGCAGTAGAAGATGGCCCAAGTGCTTGGGTCCCTGCCACTGACGTAGGAGACCTGTTTAGAGTTCCTGGCTCTTGGCTTCAGCCTGGCTCACCCCTGACTATGGTGGCCATTTGGGAAGTGAACCAGTGGATGGAAGACTTCTCTCTTCCTGTGTCTTTGCATTTCAAATAAATACAAATTTTAAACAAAAATTTAAAATACAGATTAAAAAAAATAACCAAAGAACTGCTTGTTTTTCTAGCCCAAGGGGCAGGGAAAGGTGACCAGATAACTATGGCTTGACAGCAAGTGGCAGGAAAATTGGCCAGCAGGGGGAGCCAGAGAGAGAGGAGCCCCCAATCCTGTGTATGAACCCCACAAGTGTCAGGTTCATCCCTTTGAGATTTTTCCATGGAACAGGCTTTCCATGGAACATGGCAAAGAATTTTTGCAAAATAAATCTATTCAATTTGAGGTTGTTCTATCTGATGGCTGAAGACAGCATTTCTTTAAATGTTGATGCATTTCATTTTTATTTTTTTATTTTCTATTGTCTTCTTCCTACCTCTCCCCTCCCCAAACCCTGTCTTGAGATTTTTCTGGCATGTTTCTGGAGGTTTCAAAGGAAATCAGTTTCACGGGAAAAAAAATTAAACTCATATTTGAACCTACATACACGTTAAGGCCAAAGAGAACTTAAAGCTTAAATCTACCTGTATTAATTGTATGCTAAAACAAACAAAAAACCCAACAAAGCAACATTCTCCAGGGGATTATGACAGTTCAGAGGCTGTGTAACATGACACTTACAACGTGCAGGATATAATCTGAAATCACTCTTTACATAAAGTGGGGAACTGCAACCCACTGTGAATGCAAAGAGAATCAGCAGATGCTAACCAGAAGATCAGAATTGGAATTACCAGGTTGGTAATTATTGAGCAAGTAGTTATTAAGGTAGGTTTAAAACCTTTATTGATTTTTCATTTACTTGGGAGGTGAATGACAGAGAGAGGAGAGACAGAGATACGCTATTTGCTGGTTTACTCCCAGCCAGGGCTAGACCATTCGGAAGCCGGAAGCCAGGAGCTCCGTCATCCGGGTCTCCCATATGGGTGACGGGGGCTCAAGCCTACCTCTCAGGGGGCATCAGCAGGAATCCGGGTCAGAAGCAGAGTGGCTGGGACTTGAGCTAGCACTGCAGTATGGGATGTGGGCAGCTTAAATCCACTGCACCCCAACACCAGTCTCAGTTACCCTTTCCGATTCTCATTAGAAATCTGTGGTTATTAAAATCAGTGTATCCCTTTAAACAATGTGCTGTTTTTTTCCCCCACTGATTTTCATGATTATGTTTTTGGTTTTCAGTCAATGGCTTATTATGTATCTAAGTGTGATTTTCTGTGAATATGAGGGTACTTCCAAAAGTTTGTGGGAAATGCAGTTTAAAGAGAAGTTTATTTTAGTGCATAAATTTGAAATCCATACATTTTTTCTTAATATGCATTTTCCAGGAACATTTTAAAATGTTTATTCTTATTTATTTTAAAGGCAAAGAGAGAGAGAGAGAAGGGGGGAGAATGAAAAGAGGAGAGAGAAGGACAGTGGGAGACAGTGAATAAGAGATAGAGAAAGAGAGAGAGAGAGAGAGAGAGAGAGAGAGAGAGAGATCCTCCATCTACTAGTTCATTCCCCAAATGCCTGCAACAACCAGGCCTTAGGCCAGACCTAAGCCAGGAGTCTGGAGCTCCATCTGGGTCTCCTTTATGGGTGGCAGGGGTCCAGGCACTTGAGCCATCGTCTTTTTCAACACCCAGAAGCGTTTGCAGGGAGCTGGGTCAGAAGTGGAAGCGGCTGGGACACAAACTGGAGCCCATATGGGAGGTTAGTGTGGCAGGCAGTGGTTTAACACGCTGCACCATGACAAGAGTCCCGCATTTTACAGATTAAAAAATACATGTGACATTTTAGAAAAAATTCTTTCATTGTCTTGTGACGTTCTTAAGGGACATGGGTGTAACACACATGACAGCAAGCACAAAATAGTCCCCTTATGACTGGCAAGTTCCTGCATGCTACATGTAGTGCTACAATATTAGGTATAAATGGGCTGAGCAAGATTAATGATTATCCTGTAACCCCTAGAGCAACTAATAAATAAGAACACAAACCTATAGAATTTTTGAAAAAGCAATACATTAAAACAAAATTCTAAGGAATATTCAAATAGTCCATATGAAGGCAAGAAAGGTAGAACATAGGAACAGGAAGTAGAGGGGCAAACAGAAAACAATAAAATGGTCTCTCTAAACCCAAGTGCATCCTCAATTACACCAAATTTTAATGGTCAAAATGCTGACATGAGACAGATTATAAGATTTTAAAAAATGATATTCGATCAAAAGTTGACTGTAAGAGACAAATACACTTCATATATAAAGATGGATTGGTTAAAAATAAATAGATGGAGGGCCCAGGCTGTGGCATAGTGGGTAAAGCCTCCATCTTCAGTGCTGGCATTCCATATGCCCACCGGTTCTAGTCCTGGCTGCTCTACTTCTGATCCAGCTCTCTGCTATGGCCTGGGAAAGCAGTGGAAGATGGCCCAAGTTGTTGGGCCCCTGCACCTGCGTGGGAGACCCAGAAGAAGCTTCTGGCTCCTGGCTTCTTTGGATCGGCCCAGCTCCGGCCATTGTGGCCATTTGGGGAGTGAACCAGCAGATGGAAGACCTCTCTCTCTCTCTCTCTCTCTCTCTCTCACTCTCACTCTCACTCTGCTTCTGCCTCTCTGTAACTCTACCTCTCAAATAAATAAATAAAATCTTAAAAAGATAAATAGATGGAAAACAGTAAGCGTAAGAAAATTGGAATAACTAACTGTATCAACACAAACAACAGGTGTCTGGTGAGAGTAAGAGGAAAAGAAGGGGCACTCTGGGGTCAAGCAGTCAACATGGCAGATGTGGGTTACGATGACTGTTGCACACATCAAGTACCCGAGATCAGCATCTGGCTTCCATCGTGACTCTATTTTCCCACCAGTGCAGACCCTGAGAGACAGCAGGGACAGCCCAGACCATGGGGTTCCTGCCACTCATGGAGACCTGGATTGCATTCCTGGCTCCTGGTTGTGGCCCAACACAGTCTTTCTGTTGTGGGCAGTTGGAGAGTGATCCAGAGGCTCAGAGTTCACTCTGCCTGTCTCTGCCTCAAAAATAAAAATAAATACATTTTTATTTATTTTTAGGGGAGAATTCATCAGTAGCTCTCCAGCGGTTTTCATATGGCTATGCACCTGGTAACAGAGCATTCAAGTACATAAAGCAAAAATGGACAGAATTGGAGGAACAAAGAGACGATTTTGAAATCACGCTAGGGAATTCCAAGACTCTTCTCAATTTTTGATAGAATTAGATTTAAAAAATCACTACTAGCATACAGGATTCAAACAACAATATCAAACACCTGCTTTAACTGAAATTTGTAAAACAATACAATCAACAAGCACAGAATAAACATTCTTTTCAAGTGCACAGGATCCATTCACCAGGATGTACTAAGCCATAAAGCAAGTTTCAATGAATTCAGCAGGAGTGAACTCATTTAAGTAGATCCTCTGTCATACTGGAGTTAGCCAGAAATCAAAACCAATATAGTACTGAGGAAAATATCTGACAATGCATTTCAAAGAATTATTTAAGAAACTAAGAAATCACTTAGTCATTTAAGTTTAATGATATATAACATATTACAATTTATACCATATTACAATTATTCCACACCATAATTTTCCATATTCCATACTGTAAATTATAGGCATTGCTATAGCAGTCATTACATTATTTATTTATTTATTTTTTGACAGGGACAGTGGATAGTAAGAGAGAGAGAGAGAGAGAGAGACAGAGAGAAAGGTCTTCCTTTTTGCCGTTGGTTCACCCTCCAATGGCTACTGTGGCCAGCGCATCTCGCTGATCCGAAGCCAGGAGTCAGGTGCTTCTCCTGGTCTCCCATGCGGGTACAGGGCCCAAGGACTTGGGCCATCCTCCACTGCCTTCCCGGGCCATAGCAGAGAGCTGGCCTGGAAGAGGGGCAACTGGAATAGAATCCGGCGCCCCAACCGGGACTAGAACCTGGTGTGCCGGCGCCGCAAGGTGGAGGATTAGCCTGTTAAGCCACAGCGCCGGCCAGCAGTCATTACATTATAAGTGCTTATATTAGAAAATGAGAAAGGTTTAAAACCAGGGGCCGGTGCTGTGGTGCAGCGGGTTAAAGCCCTGGCCTGAAGCGCCCGCATCCCATATGGGCACCGGTTCTAGTCCCAGCTGCTCCTCTTCTAATCCAGCTCTCTGCTATGGCCTGGGAAGGCAGTGGAGGATGGCCCAAGTCCGTGGGCCTCTGCACCCGCATGGAAGACCCGGAAGAAGCTCCTGGCTCCTGGCTTCAGATCAGCGCAGCTCCGGCCATTGCAGCCAGTTGGGGAGTGAACCAGTGGATGGGAGACCCCTCCCACCCTCCTCCCCCCCCCTCTCTGACTTTCAAATAAATAAAAAAATCTTTAAAAAAACAAAGTAATTGGGTTCCTGCCACCTGTGTCAGTCTTGGCTTGAGTTTCCAGCTCCTACCTTTGGTCCTGGCCCAACCTTGGCTGTTGCAAGCATTCAAGGTCATAACCAGCGAATGGGAGTATGTTCTCTCTCTGTTCTATCTATCTCTGTCTCTGCCTTTCTGCTCTCCAAAGATAAAATTAAACTTTTCTTTAAAAATGAAAAAAAAAAAAAAGGAATCTTTCATCATCTAGATCTAGCCTCTGGCTCATCCTGTGTCTCCTTCACAATCCCTGAAATCATGAAAACACCAGTGTCTTCTCTCTGCATGCTGTGATGACCTGTGTGTCAGAGTGGCTAACAGAGGACCATCCACAGGGCACAATGCGATGGTACAATAAAAAATCGCCAAGGGGCCGGCGCCATGGCTTAACAGGCTAATCCTCCGCCTTGCGGCGCCAGCACACCGGGTTCTAGTCCTGGTTGGGGCACCGGATTCTGTCCAGGTTGCCCCTCTTCCAGGCCAGCTCTCTGCTATGGCCCAGGGAAGGCAGTGGAGGATGGGCCCTGCACCCGCATGGGAGAGTAGGAGAGGCACCTGGCTCCTGGCTTCGGATCAGCGAGATGCACCGGCCACAGCGGCCATTGGAGGGTGAACCAATGGCAAAAAGGAAGACCTTTCTCTCTGTCTCTCTCTCCCTCTCTCTCACTATCTACTCTGCCTGTAAAAAAAAAAAAAAAAAAAAAAAAAAAAAAGAATCACCAAGGAGAAACATCAGCATCACGAGAGACTCTGATCTACCCAAAGAAAAGGACACAGAATCAGGAGAACTGCATGGGCTTTTCTCTGGGTTCTCTATGAGAGGATCTTCTCAGAGACAGGCAAGGGCATTTTTCATGAGAGAAAAAAATAATAAACTAACCACCTTGCACCCAGTAGGGAAGCTACTGTCAATAAAACGGAATACACATGTTGGGAAAATTGGAGCCCTTATGCACTGTTAGTAGGAGTAGAAAATGATGCACTTATGTGAAAAACAGTATGGTGGCTGCTCAAGGCATTAACTATGACCTGGAATTACCAAATAACCCAACGCTTTCACTTCTAGGTATATATTCTAAAGAACTGAAGGCATGGACTCGAAGAGATACTTGTACCCCCCTGCCCACAGCAGCGTTATTCACAATAGTCAGAAGGCGAAGCAATATCAAGTGTCCACCCATGGATGAGTGGATAATCGGAATGTAATATACACATGCAACAGCACATTATTCAGCCTCACCTAGGACATGAATTCTGATGCCAGATGCAACACAGGTGGCCTTTGAGTTTCAGGAAGAAAATGAAATAAGCCAGTTATAAAAGTACAACACTGGGGCCTGCACTGTGGCGAAGCAGGTAAGGTTGCCGCCTGCAGTGTTGGCTGGCATTCCACATGGGCACCGGTTCGAGTCCTGGCTGCTCCACTTCCAATCCAGCTCTCTGCTATGGCCTGGGAAAGCAGTGGAAGATGGTTCAAGTGTTCGGGCCCCCGCATCCACATGGGAGACCTGGAAGAAGCTCCTAGCTCCTGGCTTCCAAATGTTGTGGCCATCTGGAGAGTGAACCAGCAGATGGAAGACTCCCCCAACCCCACTTCTGCCTCTCTGTAAGTCTGCCTTCAAATAAATATTTAAAAACTAGTTAAGTTTCATGTTGCATGTAAGTATCACAATTTTTTAAAAATAAAAAAATCCAAAAAATAATAAACTAAAGCTCAAAGTAAAATTTAGTCCATCAAAATAAACAAACTCAAGTAGATGGCTGGATATAGCTCAACACGGGTCAGAAAGCTAGAAGGTTGGGCTGACACGTCCTCTTAGTGCAAAGGGATACAGAAATGTGGAAAGGCATCCACGAATAAAAGTACTCACTTCCTGGGGCACAAATGTACCTGTCCTCTCCCAAGTTCAAGTGTTGAAAACTTAACCCTGTGGTGGGGCATTTGGGATTAATTAGGTCCTGAAGGGGGAGCCCTCATGAGTAGGAAGAGATCACAAGGGGACAGGGAGAAGGCGCGAGCTATGAACTCAGAAGGAAGCCTTCCCCAGACACTGCCTGCCTGTGCCTTGATCTTGGACTTGCTGCCTTCAGTACCACAAGGAACACATCCCTATGGCTTGTAAGTCATTCAGGTTCTTTTTTGTCACAGCAGCCCAAATGGATTTGGACAGTAACTGAACTAGGGAGAACTCTACTTCTGTAGGATGCATGAAGTCTCAGGTGTGCATGTGGTATCATGTCCTCCACCAGCACGGATAGATACATTCTCCTTTCATTTAAAACCTCCCCAAAGATACCTGGGATTTTTATCATTTGCTTATTTATTTTGGTTATTCCATAAGCCATTGAACTAAATAGCCATTCTTGGGTGTTCAGTTTGTTTCCAAGTTTCTCAGCATGAAAAACATCAGAGAGCATTCTTTGCAGTTAAGTTTTGGCCACATCTTTGGTATTGCTTTAAGATAACTCCTAGAAGCAGAATGACTAGGGCATGGGAAATGCCCAAGTTGAAGGCTTGGGGGACATGACCAGTAGCTCTCCTAAAGGGCAGATCTGATCCTCTCTCCACCACCAAGGCACGCTTGGGCTCTCCATTTCTCTTGGCCTTGCTGCTCTCATCATAGGGAGGCAGCTGTAACCTCTGAAGCTGGTTCCTGGCCCCTGGCTCAGTGCTCCAAGCCTCATGGGAGTGCCAGAGAGCCAGGTCCAGGATAATCGTGGCAGTGGAATTTGTCTCTAGGTGGCTTCCTTTCCAGGTTTGGCAAAGCTCCAACCCAAGGATTCATGCTTGAGTGACTACCTCCCTCTCCACTGCTCTAGCCCACAGCCTACAGCAGAGCTTGGAGCAGAAATCTACCCTTGTGCTTTGTAAAGCTGCCATCACCTCTGGCATAGCTGTCCTCAGTCATTGCCTCAGACGCCTTTTGATGCTTTGCTGAGTAATATCATCTCCCCACTCTCAGCTTGCCGTGACCACTTGCATCCCCAGAGCTCCTGGCCAACCTCCACGGATCTATAGTCGCTAAAAATACTCAGAGGAGAAAGAGGGCTATGTGTTGGTCCACACTTTCTTTCCACTGCCAGTTCTAACAACCGACAAATTGCAGGCATTCTTGGAGTTCTCTCTTCCCATCCTTTGGCATCTCTGGGACAAGAAGGGAAGTGAGATCTTGGTGTCTTTTCCATGTCATCCCAACATGTGTTATCAACAGCAGAAATCTCTTACCATTCTGACATTTGGGTGTTGTTCTTTCTTAGTCTCCAGAACCAAATACATTTTTTTCCTTTTTTTCATTCTTTTGACCATTGCCATAAGAGTTGCAAGTTGAACGTTTGTTCCCAAGTGGTTTCTTTACTCACTGGACTAGGGCTCTCCATTCTGATTTCCTCATCTCCGTGGCTATTCTTGTCCTGGCACTACCCTATTTAAGCTATTCTAGAACAGTGATACATATTTTCATGTCTGGTAGGGTGAACCCTATATTACCTTTTTGTAAACAAATACATGTTTCTTGACAATTCCATTTTCCCAAAGTGAACTTTGAGAACCGTGTGGCAAGTTCTACCACTGCTCTAAGCATCTGCTTCCCCTCCAAGGGAGAATAAGTTCCTCTGATATTCCATGATCATAGAATAATAGGTAGAAATCCTATGTGGCCAGAGAAGTGGAAGAATGTTTATAGATTTATGGGTCAAATTGAATGGAGGACAAGGACTAGATTCCCTGCATGTAGCTGGGGGCTGCTACTGGGTACTCAACTCAAGAATGGACAGAGAATTATCTCTGCCCTCCACTGGGGATGCATCCAGTGAGATGTTACCTGCCTGTGCTCAGGAGAGGAAGCAGAGCCACCAGGAGAGGAGGGAGCAGGTGCAACTGTACAGGGCGCCTTAGAGTTTTAGTTTGAAGGGGAAGGAGATCATCGGGGTTGATGGACATTGTGACATTTCTCTCATCACATAGACAATCACTTCTGCCACAAGCCCTTTTTTTGTTGCCAAAAGGAGGCCACAGGATAGAGCAAGGGCACTGGGGAAGGAAAACAGGGATTCAACTTTGACTCTGCCAAGCTGTGCTGCCCTAGGTAAGTCACTGTGTCTCTGAATCCTAGGCTTCTCATTTGCAGGGAGTGGCACCGTTGATAATCAGTCCTGCAACACTGAAAGATTATTGGTGATTCATGAGTGAACCACCTTCTAATCTCAAGTCCCTGTATGTTTTGTGTGGATGCTGGCTTCTTTAGGAGAAGACCCACTGGTTTGTTTCTCCTTACAGAATCTAAAGAAGCAAAGAGAACACTGTTGTGTGTCTTCTAGAAAGTCATTGTTGGCTTAAACCTTGGCCGTGCTCGGAGCATCTGGTCCCTGGAGGGGAGAGAACACCATTTGTAGCACAAGGGACAGAAGGCACAGGGAATGAGGTGGGAAGGACAGAAAATGGGGGTGAATGGTCAGTTTTGAGTCATTAACTCATCACAGATCAGTTCTTGTCTCTTCTTGTTCTTTCATTTCTCTTCCCCATCTCTCTGGCACTGTTAATTCCGGATAAGGAGGTTTCAGGAAGAACTAATTGTTACTAAGAATTGAGAATTGCCAGTCTCAGGCATGGGAGCTTCTATGTAAACCATTTCACTGAAATCTCCCACTAATATATGCTGTTGTCCCCACATTTTAGCTGCTCATGCTCAGAGGGCAGAGAAGGCTAAACCAAGGCCATGGGAGCTATGAAGGGAGTGAAGCAAATTTCCAACCCATGATTTTGGGTTCTTCAGTTCTGCTTCATGGGTGCCAGTTCCCAAAGGAACTATTTGGGAGAGAAAAAAGTAACTGCCACCATTTAGACCTTGCGTTTTAATGTGTTTCCTCCACGGGGGTGGGGGGTTCTTTTCAAAGGAAGAATCAAGAGCCACTAGAACATGAAGCACATCGCATGCTACCTGCCCTGAACTAGTTCAATACCAAGAACTCTCAGCTCTGAATCCTCTTCCACAGTGTCTCCATGGCAACAGTCATGTAGGGTACCATTCTCTTTCTGGAGCCAACAGGCAGCTGGATGGCAGTTCTCGCAGACACAGGTGATAGTCCCAGCCCAGTCTCAGATTAGAAGGAGGTTCCCAAGTGATCCCAGGCTGTGACGGCATCACACTGAGCTGTTGCCATGGTTTTGGTGAGAAGTGTTGCTTTTCTGAGGATTGCAAAACACTTTCTGTTCCAGCCCCATGCTCGCTCATTCCTGACACAGTGGAAAATGTGCCTCCTTGGCTGAAATGTGCCTCTGAGTCCAGCCCAAAGATGACATTTTTAGGAAAGTTTGAGAAGAATCCTGTGGCTGTTACTGAGTCACGATAGAGTGGAAATTGGATCTTTTCTATTTAAAGAGGTTTGTGCTACTGTTTGAAAATGTCACATTGCTAGGGAACGGTGGAAATGGAAAACTTTCCACTATCAACGAGTGCAGATCATTACTGAATGCAGAACAATGGAGTTGACAGGTTCTGTTACCTGGCAACAGAATAGCAGGTTGTTGGGAGTTTCATTAAAGAGTATCGGTCTGGAAGTGGGTCTTTAACAGAGTGGTTAAGATGTCCACATCCCACATCCGAGTGGCTGGGTTCAACACCTGGCTCTGGCTCCGGAATCTGGTTTCCTGCTAATGTGCACCCTGGGAGGCAATGGTGATGGCCCAAGCAGTTGGGTTCCTGCCACCCGCATGTGAGACCTGGATTGCATTCCTGGCTCCTGGCTCTCGTCCCTGGCAGTAGAAGACATTTGAGGAGTGAATGAGTGCGTGGGAGCTCCCTGCCTCTCCGCCTCTCAATTAGATAAGTGAAATTCACGGAGAAAAGGAATCTCTACATAAGCGTGTTGTTCTCAGAGGGACTGCTCATTTGGAGTGCAACACAGGTGTCTTGCACTCCATGCTGCTGTTCCAGTGCTTGGCTGGATCTCAGCTTCAATACAAATTGAAGGAGGAGATTAGATCAGATCAGAACATCCCCCATTTACCTGACAGAAGAATCACCTGGTGCCTTGATTGAAAAACACACACATTTCCCTGGGCTCCTTCCTGGAGATTCTAGTCTAGGAGGTTTGGGCTTGGATGGGAAAACAATTGAACAAACTTTCAGGAAATTTGTAGGAAAAGGTAGATTTGAGAAAAAAAAAAAATAAGAAAATAAGCATATAGATGAGACCATGCTTTAAAACTGTTTTTTACTTTGCTTTTCACTTGCATATATTGTTATGCTTTGTGTGGTGTGTGTATGTAGGCTCTCATCTTATTGACTATATATTATTTTGTTATGTTCCAAGACCTATTTAACTAAACTATTTTTGTTGCAGATTCTTTTCCTGCCATAAATGTATATTATTTTGTACTAGGACTATAAGTGTCCACATTTCACTATACTATAATTAACAATGAAGAATTCTAAAATTATTTTAAATTCTTGATGCTGGTAAAGAAAAAAAAAAGCCTATGCTGATTTTCTTTTAGATTTTATTTATTTATGTGAGAGGTGGAGTTAGAGGGAGAGGCAGACAGAAAGGTCTTTCATCTGCTGGTTCACTCCCCAAATGGCTGCAATAGCTGGAGCTGAACCTATCTAAAGCCAGGATCCAGGAGCGTCTTCTGGGTCTCCCACATGGGTGCAGGGGCTCAAGGACTTGTGCCTTCGTCCACTGCTTTCCCAGGCCATAAACAAAGAGCTGGATCAGAAGAGGAGCACCTGGGGCACAAACCAGCGCCCATATGGGATGCTGGTATTTGCAGGTAGAGGCTTAGCCTACTACACCACAGGGCTGTCCCCATCTATGCTGATTTGATAATTAATAATTGTTATATCTTAGAGTACTTTCTAATGAGTCAAAGATTTGATGGTCATTAGTATTTTTTTTTTTTTTTTTGGCAAATTGCCTGATAACATTCTTGGGCATTTTTCCATTGGGAATTACTTTCTTACAGATTGGGGAAATCTATTTATATTTGAAGCACATTAAACATTTTTATGTAGAAAATTTTTCTGGGTTTTTAGTTTACCTCTTAACTTGGCTTGTGATCATTCTTGGCATTTAACATTCTTATACGCAATTCTTCAGAAATTTTTTCTTATGATTTCTATCTTTGGTGCAGACTTGAAGAAATTCTGCCTATCTCCAAATTATAAATCACTTAAATGTTCTTATATTTTTACATGTTTGGTTTTTACATTTGCCTTTGCAATGCATTTAGAATCAATTTTAGCATGTAGTGTTAGGAAAGGCTCCAATTATTTTAAAAAATGGTAGTCTAACTGCCTTAATATAATTCATTTCTATATCAAATGGATTTTAACGATATCATGTTTGCCATGCAAAGGTACTTCAAAAATTCCATGAAAAAATTGAATGAAAAGAGAAGTGTGTTTTGTTGCAAAAATTTTTGAAATCTACGCATAGTTTTTTTAAAAAAAATATTTTTGACAGGCAGAGTGGACAGTGAGAGAGAGAGAGACAGAGAGAAAGGTCCTCCTTTTCCATTGGTTCACCCCTCAATGGCTGCTGTGGCCGGCACACCACGCCAATCCAAAGCCAGGAGCCAGGTGCCTCTCCTGGTCTCCCATGCAAGTGCAGGGCCCAAGGACTTGGGCCATCCTCCACTGCACTCCCAGGCCACAGCAGAGAGCTGAACTGGAAGAGGAGCAACCGGGACAGAATCTGGCACCCCGACCAGGACCAGAACCAGAACCCGATGTGCCGGTGCCGCAGGCAGAGGATTAACCTATTGAGCCATGGCGCCGGCCTTAAATATATATTTTCCATGAACTTTTTGAAGATCCCTCAGTGTCTGGGTCTCCAAATATTTTGCATAGCCTGTATACTTATAGCATATACTTATATAACTTTGACTCTATCTTTGCTCTTTATATTCTGATCTCAATATTTTGTTTTGTTTGGTGGAAGGTTGGCTTTATATACTTGCCTTAAATGTATACTTGGGTTAATGTGGGAATCTAGTTTGGGATAGCCTGAATTCTCCAGTCACATAATCCTAGTTTAGATTTCCCAGACCAAGATTTCATGATAATTTCCAGACAGTTCCAAGAAGTCATGATGACTAGCTTATACTCAGAGCAGAAAAAAAAAAAAAAAAGGCAATGTATCCGACAATGACAGTAGTGCTATGTATTCAGCCAAATATTTATGTGCAATAGGTAGGGAAACTTTGATCTGATTATGTTTGAGTGTGAATCAGTTCTTAGTGTTCTGAGGAGCTTGGGGAAAAGAGTAGACAGAGGCAAGGCAAGGATATTGAAAGGTGGGAGGTTAAAAGAATGGGAATAAGGAAACTGATATTTACTTCTGAATTGTGTGTGTGTGCGCACATGTGTGATTATTCCAGTGATAGCTATTAGCTCATGTGCATTTAATAGAAAATAAGGATATGTGAAAGCAGGGGCACACCAGGTCCTGCCCCAGGAGGGGAGGAAAAAGAGCTGGTGTCTGGTAGAACTCTGGACTTGCACAGCATCACTTAAAAAAAAAGATTTTATTTATTTGAAAAGTAGAGTTACAGACAGAGGGAGAGACAGAGAGAAAGGTTTTCCAACCACAGGTTCACTCCCCAAATGGCCACAATAGCCAGAGCTGAGGCAATCTGAAGCCAGGAGCCAGGAGCCTCCTCTGGGTCTCCCAGACGGGTGCAGGGGCCCAGGCACTTGGGTCATCCTCCACTGCCCTCCCAAGCCATAAGCAGGAGCTGGATAGGAGAGGAGCAGCAGGAACATAAAGGACCAGGGCCTGCATGGTATGCCAATGCTGCAGGCAGAGGCTTAGCCTACAATGCCACAGCGCTGTCCCTTGCAGCACTTCACTTTGCCCACATCATGAACTGTCCCCCTGGGCCCATCAGAGAAGTGCTTCTGATTCTTAAAAGATAAAGAAGGAAACAAAAAAGGAAATGCAGCCTACTTTCCCATGCAAGAGTTGCTGTAGAAATTTCAGCATGAGCGTGGCTATTAACTCAACTGTTCAGATAATCTGGAGGTAGCAAGCCAGGCTATTTATCATTAGTTATTCATGTAAGTTTGCTTGAATAAGCAGCATTGTTACCCACCCATACTTCAGTTTGGGCTGAACTGACAAAGTTGAGACTTGTGAGATCTAGAAGTCTCCCCTGTTGTCAGTCAAGGCAGAAACACTTGCCTTCTCCTCCATTGGGTGTAGGAGAGCACCTAGTTCTTTCAGCAATATTATTGTCCCCGACAACAATACCAGGTATCTTAGCATCTCCCAACCCTTGAGCAATCGGTGGTTCTTCTTCATGTTTCCATCAGGTATACTAGATGGGCCCCTGAAGTTATATCATTCACAGAATCACCAAGAAGTTATTGCAATATCTGTATTTTCTACTTCACCCACCTAGATAAATCGCCATTGCTAAGAATATGCTCTTTACCCATTTCTCCTCCCATGTTGCCATGGATACTTTGTTTTCTTTTAAAATGCTTTAAATTTATTTGTATTTTATTTAAAAGGCAGAGAGACAGGGATAGAGATCTGCCATCTACTGGTTCACCCCCTCAATGCCCACAGTAACTGGGGTTGGGTGAAACTGGAGCTAGGAGCTAGGAGCCAGGAACTCAATCTGGGTTTCCCATGTGGGTGGCAGGGAACTAATTACTTGAGCCATCACTTGATGCCTCCCATGGTCTGAATTAGCAGGAAGCTGATAGGGAGTGGCGGCTGTGTTCAAACCCAAGCATATCAATATGCCATCCCAAGCAATATCCTTTTTTTTTTTTTTTTTTGACAGGCAGAGTTAGACAATGAGAGAGAGAGAGACAGAAAGGTCTTCCTTCCATTGATTTACCCCCAAAATGGCCGCTGCGGCTGGCGCACTGCACTGATCTGAAGCCAGGAGCCAGGTGCTTCCTCCTGATCTCCCATGCAGGTGCAGGGTCCAAGGACCTGGGCCATCCTCCACTGCCTTCCCGGGTCACAACAGAGAGCTGGACTGGAAGAGGAGCAACCGGGACATAATCTGGCACCCCAACCAGGACTAGAACCCAGCGCCCCAACCAGGACTAGAACCCAGGGTGCTGGCACCGCAGGCGGAAGATTAGCCTAGAGAGCCACGGTGCCGGCCCCTAAGCAATATCTTAATCACTGTACCTAATGCTCATCCTTAGATTGTTCTCTTAACACCATCATATTTCTCATACCTGGTTGATTTTCTTTCTAATGTTTCCCAATGCAACAATTTTCTTCCCACCTAACTCCTCCACTTATGATAAGTAAATTCCCCTTGGCCTCGCCAGGCCTACACAAGTCTACTTGTCACAATCTCTACAGCCTCTGACAATAGTCATATTTTCCAAAGGATCACCAGAATGCACGGTCTGACAAGATTTGTTTTTCTGACTTACAAATTTGTACTTAAACCTTACCGAAGTCACAAAACAAGTTGCAGTTATTGTATATTTAACAATCATTTTTGGAAAGATAAAATGTAAACTTACCAAAAAAGTGACTGATAAGGAAAAATGATATGTACTCACTGCACCAAGCATAGATCCATCATCCACAAAGCCATCTTTTTCAATTTCTTCTACATGTCCCACGGATTCTAGTCTCTCTAGGAGTCATTCCTCCTTGAGTATGTGGGAAGGTGAAAGCAACTCCCTGCATTCCACTGAGTAAAGCCACATGCGTTCTTCCAACAAGACTCCAAAATAATAATACAAAAACACACCTCTCTGGGCTCCTGTCTATTAGGCATGAAGAGAAGGGCTAGGTTGAAGCTGTGTACTTCCATATTTGTTTTTAAAGGACTGAATATTCATTTTTTTTAGCTAAACCTTATAGGGAAGGGAAAGACAGCACAGAGGTGAACAATACAAGCAGAACTTCTCAAGATATTCCTGACTCTATGGAGAAAAGTAGAAACCATTGCATTGGATGAGCCAAGTCCCTTCCAACAAGTATGTGATTTGTGTTGTTTGGTTCTAAAAACTTCACGCCTCTAGAGATATCGCTCAGGAATAGATGAGCGAATTGATCCAGAAGTGAAGAGTGAGGTAGATGATGGTGCCATTGCTCCAGCAGGACCCTTTCCCTCCAACCCATTCAATCTTTTGAGCCTTAATTGTAAGAAGCAAAGACTCCTCGATTCAGGAATAGCAATAGCAGCAGAGGGCAGCTTCCCATTCACATCAGCCAATGGTGGGGGGAACTCCACTTCTGCAGCACCTTCCTCAATGGACTCGTTAGGGTCTCGTTAGCCAGCCTGACAACCAGCAGCCTTGGCAACCACAAAGTCATCATTCCCTCAGCCACATGCACTCTCATTGCACCGTATATCTACAAGTTCTGCACATGCCAGAAGCCCTCTAATAGCAAGCCTTTTTTTATAATTTGCATGTTGAGTGCCAAGATGCCAAATTCCAAGATTTTGTAGAAAATCAAAATGAATTTTACATTTCCTTTCAAAGGTAAGCAGGGGCCACTGTTGTGGTACAGTGTGTTAAGCTGCTGCGAGTGACACTGGCATCCCCATTCAACGTCCTGGCTTCTCCACTTCTGATGCAGCTTCTTGCTATTGCATCAGGGAAGGTAGTGGGAGATGGCCCAAGTGCCTGGGGCCCTGACACCCATGTGGGAGATGAGGATGAAGTTCCTGACTCTTGGGTTTGGCATGGCTTTGCCCTGGCCATTGCAACCATTTAGGGAATGAACCAGAGGATGGAAGATCTGTCTCCATCTTTCCCTCTCTCTCTGTCACTCTGTCTTAAAATAACACAAAATAAAACAAAATAGTCATCTGCATGTACCTTCAGTTTCTGTGATGCACATGGGCAAAACATCTGTCATCTGAGATTAGACTTCCTCTGAAAGTTCTGTGCGCCCCAATGTTATCAGTGGGGTGTGTCTGGTAAATCATGCAGATTCCACCCACTCGATAGCGATGCGACCTTGGTCAAGACACTTTGTCTCTCCAGCTTCAGTTTCCTCCTCCATAAAGCAAGAGAGAGGGCCTGCCAATCACCAGGGCTCCTTGGAAGGCTAACATTTCACAACACTCGGCTTCATTTTTGACCAGGATCTTGCCTTATGAGTCCCCTAATTCAGGGCTTTGAGATCGATCTTCATCTCCAGTATTTTCTCCCATGAGATGGTAACTCTTCTTGTAACAGTCCTTAGTGTTATGTTCTGAGTGCAGTAAAGGGGGCTATGGGATTGTAAAGCAACACCTCACTAAGAAGTGCAGTATGAAATGCAAGCTCCCAAAGACTCCTTGGAGAGGAACATGGGAACTAGAATGCTCCTACTTTTATGAATGACAGAAAAATTTATAGGATCGTCGGTTCGATTTGTGGATCAAATGGCCTTCACCCATTTACCAGTTCAGCCTTTCACAATGTATTTAACAAGGCTGGCACCGTGGCTCAGCAGGTTGAACTGCTGCTTGTATGACCACGTCCCATATCAGAGTGCCAGTTCAAGCCCTGGCCGCTCTGTTTCTGATCCAGCTTCCAGATAATGTCCTTGGGAAGGAAGTGGAAGATGGCCCAAATGCTTGAGCTCCTGTCACCCATGTGGGAGACCTGAAGGAGTTCCTGGCTCTGGGCTTTGGCTTGGCCACCCTGGCTGTTGCTGCCATTTGGGAAGTGAACCAGTGGATCAAAGATCTTTCCCTCCTTTCCTCTCTCTCTCTCTCTCTCTTTCTCTCTCTCTGTCTGTGTGTGTGTGTGTCACTCTGCCTTTCAAATAAATAAGTAAATCTTTTTTTTTTTTTAAAAAAAAGTATTTACAACTCCTTTCTACTTGCTTGAGGCTCCCCTAGGCACTGAGGATGAAGCAAAATAATTTAAGGCATAGATACTCCAGTGGAAGAGAAGACACATGTACACACACCTAAATTAGATAGGCAAAACACTAGGACACACCTCATTAAAGAACACATACCCATAGCAGGCTACCAAGGGCAGAATAACCAGACCTTAAAATTTTCAAGTGAGAATCTAATGGGTAAGACAATAAAGGACATTTTCTTTCTAAAAAATGTATTTATTTATTTGAAAGTCAAAGTTAAAGAGAAAAGAGAGGGAAGGAGGGAGAGAGAGAGGAATATCAATCTTCCATCTGATGGCTCACTCCCCAGACGGCCACAGTGGCCAGCGCTGGGCCAGGCTGAAGCCAGGAGCCAGAAGTTCATTCAGGTCTCCCACATGGGTGACAGGGGTCCTAACCCTTGGAAATGACAATAATACTCATTCAAAATTTAAATTTATTTATGTATTTGTGAGGCATAGACAAAGAGAAAGAGAGCATGCTAGCTCCCATCTGCTGGTTCACTCCTCAAATGCCCACAACAACTTTAGCAGGAGGCTGAAGCCAGGACCAAGAACTCAATCCAGGTCTCTCATCTGGGAGGCAGGAACCCTTTTACCTGAGCCATCACTACTGCTTCCTGGGGACTGCATTAGTAGGGAACTGCAATCAGGAGCAAGAACTAGCATTAGAACCCAGGGTTTCCCATGTGACATGCAGCCCAAGTCCTATCATGGGTTGAGCTGGATGCATCTTCATATACCATCCTTGATCTTGGCAAAATCGCCTTCGATGACACTGTCTGGCCCAGTCTCAGCAGAGTTACTTGTTGCTGGGTGGATGAGATCCCCTCATTGGAGGTTTTAAGGCTACCCAGAACTGTAAGCCGGTACTGTGGGACACATGTCACAAATGGAACTCTCCTCTCCTCATCGTATGGATGGCCCATCAAATCTTGCCTATGTGTGGCATTATCTGGATGCTGGACAAAGTCACCAGTCCACACTAGCGTCCTGGGTCACTTGTGGGTCTGACATGGGGCATGGAGGCATTGAACCACCTCGTAAAGAGAAGCCGGGGTGGCTAACATAAAGCTGGGAGGACGTGAAATGACAAAACAGGTTATGTGTGCTGCTCCTGTGCCAACCCTGGCTGTGGTTCCCAAACAAGGCTGAGAGCCAGGGATTATTTTTATGTGAGGCACTAATGCCTGAGCACACTTTGCTGCTTGCCTTCTGATTCCAGGTACCAATAATAACTGCGCCCTGGCCAAACATCGCCCTGTGTGATAGTGTACGACCAAAGGGTCGCACTGAGCAAGGGTGACCTCGGCCTGACTGGCCACTCCTTTACTGCCGGAAGTTGTAGAGAGTTGGAGGTGAAGAAGATGGCCAGGTCACTGACACAGCCTTGGTGGTCGGAAGGGCCAAGGCAAGTCGGGGGTATGGGTCTGGCTGTAGTAGCTCTCGCAGACAAGCATTCTCACGGGAAGAAGCTGAGACCAACACACCCTGTTCTGTCTTCACCCCAAGAGATGTCTTGACTCTGCTTCCCTTAAGAGGATTGGGGAACATGAATCCAGGGCATATCAGAGTCAAAAATGAAGAGAATACGGCAAGCTAAAGGGACTCGAATTGTCATGCGATTATTTCAATGATCTGGCCTCACGCACTGGCCCGCGGGGTTGTTTTAGAGCCATGTCTGTTCACACAAACACTGCGAAGCTATTCTTTCCCTAAGCACCACACTCTCAGTTTGTCAAAACATTTGAAGAAGACTAATTCATGCCTCAAAAGGAATTCTCTCTCACTCACAAAGCTGCTAGGTTTGTGAGCTGAAGGCTTTCATGTTAAAATATCTCCAGGCATGAGAGGGAGGAGAAAGGAGAGCCTCAAGTGGAAATGCCTTGGGACTTACGATGTCACTCAAGGGGGCGGCATCCAACATGTGCATGCACCCTGGGGGGATGGGATGGGAAAGCCCTATGGTTCAAGGCGGTTCAGCCCCAGTGATGCCTGCGGGAAGAAGTATGGTGTAGCAGCCACAAACATGGGCTCTGTAGCCAGAGATGCATGGGTTCGAGTCCCAGCTTTTCCATTTACTGCTTGTGGGTTCTTGAGATGGTTCCTTAAATGTTGGGTGCTTCCATTTCTTCATCTACGAATTGAGGGGTAAACCACAGACCCCCTTCTGAGACTGTTCCAAGGATTAATTACTGAGCACACGCTACACATCCAACAGAGTGAGCTCGGGGTAAGTCTTGGGGCCGCAATGAACCTCATCAAATCCCTGTCCATGTTGGGGAGGACATGCAAGCAAACAGGTCCCCCCTGTCACCAGGACTGTCCACCCAGGAGTCCAGGAGCAAGGAGTATTTTCTTCCATCACAAACAGGTCCCTAAAGTACATAACAGAAACTCAGCAACTGACATAAACAATTTCAAACAATAATTTCAGAAGACAAATTGTTCCATTTGGGCACCAAGATTCCTCTCCAAGGCTTTCCCCATTTGTTTATGTGTTCCATGGCCGGGAGCCACGAGTGAATTAAGCAGACAGCGTGCACACGCCAGGGGATGCTGGGGTAGGACCGCTGGGTGGGAGGGGCCTGCAGGGGAAAGCACTGGACCATCGGGTCTGCTTTCCTTGAAAGTGAACGCTGGGGAAGGTCTCAAGAGGAAGGGACTCTGTCTCATGCCTTCTTGTGTGCAGGCTTTCTTTGACAGAAGGCATAAGATCAGGTGCAGGGAGGTCTGAGTTCAAGAGCAGTTCCCCCCATGTTCTGTGTGTGTATGAATTTGGGCAGGTCATTAACCTTTTGTGTACCTCTGTCTCCCACCTCTTTAAGGAAGATGTTTTGTCTACCTTTAACAGTGATAAATCACAACATCAATATTAATGATGCTAACCTAGGTACTCACTGAATGGCTGAGTGACAGTCTCCCCCTGTCAAGATGAAATTCCTCATTCCAGTGGTCTTTATAGTTCTTTTGAGACCCTATGTTAAGTTGGTATATGACAGTACACTGGCATTTAGCACCTATCTTGCCTTTTGTGATTATACAACAAATGCATGTTCATTATAGAAAGTCTCAGGTTAGAAATCAAAATTAGGAGTGATTCTCCTCTGTAGTGATTCACAACATTTTGTCTAATATTAATACTTTGCTTGCTTTCTTCTGATTCACAGGCATATATATATATATATATATATATATATATATATATATATAAAGGGGAATCTACCCTACAGTTTCTCAAGAATTGGGAATACATTATACATGTAATTTTGAAAACTTACTACATAATACAGATAGTCTTGCATGTGATTATTCTTTGAAAACATCAAATTTAATGTACATATTATACTCTATTTTCAATGAGTTTAAACATTTTCCTTCTATTGGAGATTTCAGTCCCCACCCCCAATTTTCTGTGGTATATACAACACTCCACAGATCTTGAAGCAGAAATTTTTAATTTTTAATCCTTAATCTTTAATCCCTACTATGTATTTATGTGTATAATATGCCTATTTATATATACACAGATATACATGCACATGTGAGGGTACTTCCAAAAACTTATAGAAAATAGACTGAAGATAAGCTTATTTTGGGGTAAAGTTGAAATTCACTCACACTTTTTTTCATAACTGCACATTTTCTATGAACTTACTGAAGACCCCTCATGTGCATGGATTTCAAAAATTTTCTGCACCAGAAAAAACATTTTTGAATTTTTTCAAGAACTTTTTGAGGTGTTCTCATAGATATGTTTTATAAAAATTAAAGTGTAGGGGCCGGCACTGTGGCATAGCAGGTAAAGCCACTGCCTGCAGTGCCGGCATCCCATATAGGTGCTGGTTCGAGTCTCGGCTGCTCCACTTCTGATCCAGCTCTCTGCTATGGCCTGGGAAAGCAGTAGAATATGGCCCAAGTTCTTGGGTCCCTGCACCCATGTGGGAGACCCCGAAGAGGCTCCTGGCTTCAGATTGGCACAGCTCCAGCAGCTGCGGCCATCTGGGGAGTGAACCATCAGATGGAAGACCTCTCTCTCTCTCTCTCTCTCTCTCTCTCTGCCTCTCCTTCTTTCTTGGTGTAACTCTTTCAAGTAAATAAGTAAGTCTTTAAAAACACACAAACAAACAAACAAACAAAAAGAAGTTACAAAATAAATTCAGGCTAAACTCAAATTAAGGATCAAGGAGGAAAAAAATGAAAATTATAGGAAAAGAACTAAGTTAATTATAGAACAGAGAAAATTAATTAATGAAATAAAAAAGGTTTCTTTGTCCACCACTAACCAGTTTGACCAACAACAAAAAAATTAAAATGTAAAATTACAGAATGTTTCTCATATTCTAGTTATCATATAGGATGCTATTTTTATACAGAAAATAACCTTGTCCCTGCAATTAGCCACTGGGTTCTCAGGCCACCAAGCACTCCTCAGGAGAACATTTTCTGTCTCTAGGACGCTGTGTGTTGTCAGGTTTCTGGTCCCTGTGTTAAGAACAGCACCCCCTGCGAAGGCTGGTGTTTTCACTAAGCATAGGGCTCCCTTGCTGTCTTGGCCCCAGGACTCTGCTCTCAGCTGCACTGAGTTAGACTTGCCCAATTGCCACCTCTCCTAACCCAGTTCTTTCCAGTCTTGAAGCCAGTGCAGACGGCTACCATGTGAGAAGCAAACATTAGGCAGAGGGACCGTTTTATTGGGAGAGAAATGGTGTTAAATGCCAGGCAGCTGCCCGCTGTACTGTGGCACATTTCTCTGCAGGGACCACGAAGCCCTGACTCCTAGCTCTTCATCTACTGGGAGACCTTGGGGGCAATGTCTTAAAGTCTCTGAACCTCACCCTCCTGATCTGTACCATGCAACCAATTTTATACCCTCACCGAGTTGATAAGGAGATTAAAAAAAATATCTATCCATGAATGTGATTTGAGGACAGAGGAGTTTAGTGCACCATAGAAATACAAAGTGTTACATTTTAGCACAAAACTTTGTTCTCTGGGGAGAGAGCTTTCCCTTTGCTTTTATTTTTAGAAGGAACAGTATTTGCAATGATAAGAGAAAAGGCTTTGACTCTAAGCAGCGCCTAACACACTGCCATGCGCCTTTGCTAATTCTGAGGCCAGCATTCTCTTTGGCGCTCTGGAGTAAAAGCCACCCCTCTCTGGAGAATGAGACCGATAATAACGCCTTCTTCAAACAGTGTTTTGAACAGAAGAGAGCGAGCCATGACACCTGTGAAACACTTTCCAAAATACGGCATCAATTCCATAATGACCACAGTTATCTGCATTACTCTAAAGAAGAAATGAGGAAAAAAAGAAATGAAAATCGCTGAGCAGCCAATCTTAAGAAATAGTCACAAGAAGCTGGTTGTTGTTCATTGCTAATTGGTATGATTCTTTATAACATGCAAATTATTTTAAAACACTGTAAATGAACACAGCATAGTCTAGGGCTTTGGACTTTGACATAACACAAACAAACGTGATGCGGATAAAATAGCCACAGAAGCATATCCCCCTAAGACACATCCCCACGGAAGCCTCCCAAAAATTCCCAATGAGGGAGGCATTTTTGCTCCCACAGTTACAAATAGAGAAGCAGAATTTCCAGAGCTTAAAGCACACGCTGAGGTCCACATCACCAGCTAAGGGTGGAGCCAGGATTTCAACCCAGGTCACACAGATGCCAGGGCCTGTGCCACAACACACAAGTGCAAATCTTGCAGCCTACAGCAGCCCTCTTAGCCAAGAGGGCTACGAGGATCCCCGTGGGTGCCTGAGCCCCAGAGCCCACCAAACCTGACAACCGCTATGTTTTTCTAATACACACACACATACCCCTCCCATGATAAAGTTTAACCGAAACATTTGAAGCACAGAAAGAGATGACCAATAACTAATAAGAGAGGATAATTTTAACAACATGCTGTAATAAAAGCTATTTCAAACGTACGACGTGTTTATTTTTGGAATTTTCCATATATTGTTTTTGGACCACGGTTGACTGTGTTTTGTTCACTGCCGAGAATAAAACCATGGCAAGGGGGACACTGACTACTGGAAATGACTGTCGGAGGACGTCGGCTTCCATCTCCCAGGCAAGGCGCGAGTGGTTCCGGGTGCTGTTGGATTGTGAGCTTGCACTGGGATGGAGAACAATGGAACCCTGCCTCCCCCTGGTACTCAAGGGACCCCTGACCTAACTGCTCCTCTGATAGGGGGTATTTACACCCTCACTCTTGCTCCATGACTTAAACTAGTAAATCCCATTTGCACTCTCTTAATTTATTGCCAAAGTTATTCCTGTTTATTATAGAAGACACAGGACACACTGAATAAATAATTCACAAGAAAAATGAAAAGTCACACATAATATCACCACCCAGAGCTATGTCGTTTGGGAATAAAACCTTCTGTGTTTTTTCCATGCAAATGCTTTAGCATTTTTTTTAGTGGTCTTGTGTTTTTTCTGTTTTGATTCCTAGTTTGTTGGATTTTAACTATTTCAGTGTTTAAAGGAGTTTCCTCTTTCTACATAGCCTCATGGCCAAGAAATGAGCCTGAGGGGCCAGTGCTGTGACACAGTGAGCTAAGCTGCTGCCTGTGATGTCAGCATCCCATATGGACGCTGGTTCAAGTCCCAGTGGCTCTGCTCCCAATCCAGCTCCCTGCTAATGCTCCTGGGAAAGCAGTATGAGATGGCCCAAGTGTTGGGCCCCTGCCACCTATGTAGGAAATCCAGATGGAGTTCCAGGCTCCTGGCTTCGGCCTGGTACAGCCCTGGCTGTCGCAGCCATTTGGGGAATAAATCAGTGGATGGGAGATTCTCTCTCTCTCTGTCTCTCTCACCTGTTTTTCAAATAAGTAAATATTTTTTTTAAAAAGTGAACCTGATATTTAGAATTTATTTGCATTTCTCTCTCTCTCTGTGTGTGTGTGTGTGTATGAGAGAGAGAGAGAGAGAGAGAGAGAAGGGTGCTAAATTTAGAACTGTCATCTAATCTATGTCAGGTAAGAAGATTAAAATATATAATCAAATTCACTTAACTATTCATGTTCTCTAAATTCTCACTTGAATTTTTGTCCTTTTGATTGAAGATTTACAGAATGCATGATTTCCTACCACTATAAGGAGGTTGTCAGTTTTCCTTAATTTTTAATTCTGTTCAAGAACGACATAGATACCAATATATTCTTGTTGTAAAAGGTTCAAATACCAAAGCAAATATGAGGCACTGCCCTCACCATATCACTGGGTATACTGAAGGCTGACCGAACCTTGAAGCCTTGTCTCTATATATCTATACATAATTTTAAAAACATGAATGAAAATATGTGGCCTGTGTGTTGCTTTATAATCTGCTTCTTAAAAAATTACTTGTGTGTCTTAGAGATTGTTCCATGTCAGTTCATGTAGCATTTTCTCATTCCTTTTTTTGCTTTGCATTGTATTTTATGATATATTGAAGTATACAATACTACATACATACATAGTATGTGTAGTGTCACAAGGCAGTTAACCCATGCCCCTGTGGAAGTATGTTTATGTTGTCTGTCTCCTTTTAGGATTGGCCTTATCAACAATGATATACTCAAGTATCTCTTCTGATTAGATACCTTGAAGTAACTTAATTGATGATAAGGCTCATTTAATAGTCAGTTGAGGCCGGCGCCGAGGCTCACTAGGCTAATCCTCTGCCTGCAGCGCCGGCACCCCGGGTTCTAGTCCTGGTTGGGGCGCCGGATTCTGTCCCGGTTGCCCCTCTTCCAGGCCAGCTCTCTGCTGTGGCCCGGGAGTGCAGTGGAGGATGACCCAAGTCCTTGGGTCCTGCACCCGCATGGAAGACTAGGAGGAAGCACCCGGCTTCAGATTGGCACAGCGCGCTGGCCATAGCGGCCATTTGGGGAGTGAACCAGCGGAAGGAAGACCTTTCTCTCTCTCTCTCTCTAACTCTGCCTGTCAAAATAAATAAATAAATAAATAAATAAATAAATAAAATAGTCAGTTGAGGGGTGAGCATTTGGTTCAGCAGTTCAGACACTTCTTGGAAGCCTGCATCCTATATTGGAATGTCTGGTTTGAGTGCCGGCTCCTCCACTTTGGGTCCAACTTCTTGCAAATGCACAGCCTGGGAGGAAGCAGAAGTGATCATTCGTTAAGTTTTTGCCACCCATGTGGTGACCTGGATTGAGTGTTGAGCTCCAGGCTTCAATCTGGCTGATGCAGGCACCTGGGGAGTGACCAGGAAATCAAAGATCTTTCCTTATCTGTTTCTTTGCATTTCAAATAAATGGAAAATAAATAAATAAAAATTTAAACAGTCATCAAGAAGGTAAAAGTGTGTTCTTTTACACTCTGCAGATGTGGTTGGTAACCAAAAGGGTGTGTGTGCCACTGTCTCCACACTTATTCCATACTTGAAGTTATCGATACAATTTTTGCTAATCTGAAGTTTGAAAAAAATGATAGCTTGGCCTTTCAACTTGCATTTTCTTGAATGTGATTGGGTATTTAAGCATCCCTCAGGAAGCCTATGAAAAAGTAGAACTGAGAGGTAAGTTTATTTTTGCCAACAGATAATAGGTTCAGTAATGCCTATCCTTATCTCTTCTTTGTGATAGACCAGTCATATTTGGTAACAGGTGGTCCACAAATAGAAAGATCTTAAGTAATTGTTGTTCATTCTTCTTTTCATTCTCTATTCCTTGAATACAAGTCACCATTGGGTAAGTAACCAAAATTGCTCTGAGTTAGTTATCTTCTGGAGACCAGCAGTTACCATACTTATACAAGCAGGCCTAGGGTTAAAAAAAAGAAGTAGGCCTAGGGGTAAGCCTAGCTACCATTGTGTATCAGAAAGATTCAAATCCATTGTTCTCATGCTTAGATAGCTACTATGTATAATGAGTACCTTATAAAGTAATAAAGAATTTCATAGTCATGTTATGCATAGTAGTGTAATTTATTATATAAAAATTTTAACTGGCCTAATTTTCCTATATAAATGGGAAAAGTTTAATAAATTACTATATAATCACCTTATGGGCTATGATAGTCTTTTGTTTCTAAGATTTATCTATTTAAAAAGGCAGAGTAAAAGAGAGAGATCTATCTGCTGTTTCACTCCCCCAAATGGCTGCAAGGGCTGGGGATGGGCCAGGTGGAAACCAAGACCCTGGAACTCCACCTGGGTCTCCCATGTGGGTGGCAGGGGCCCAAGTACTCAGGTCATCATCTGCTGCTTTCCCAGGTGCATTGGCAGGGAGCTGGATTGGAAGCTCGGCAGCTGGGACTCAACCCAGTACTCCACCATGGGATGTGGCATAGAAGCAGCAGATTCATTCACTGCACCACAGCGTGGTCCATGCCAGCCTTTAAAACAAGAATTATGCTGCTATGCAGCAGCTTGGATATACTTCTGATAGCATCCTGACTGATCAAAAGGCTGAGTGTCAACTTAGCCATACACTCTGATTATAGCTCTGTCAAAATCTGTGTGATCTGGACAAGGACAGGAAGGAACACCAGTAACAAAGAAATGTAAATTACTGAGGAGGTCGCTGTTCAATCAATGTTGAACAGCTTATCCTGAAGCTAACCTTATTGTTGGAGCCTTGTGGCCCTGTGTGGAGTTTGAGCAGCAGAAAGTTCCATGTGGGACTTTCCCTCGGACTGAAAAACCAGCCTGACCAGTCATGAGCAGGGTAAGGTCTGCAGGGTTCCTAACAGGGTGAGTGTTTCCGGAAATAGAAAAAAGCAGAACGCCCTATAATAGGGCACTTTCCCGTCATTTCGCCTCATCTGTGAAATGGGGAGATTCCTTGGGACTACCTGACTAGATGAGAAAGGTCCCGACAAAGTAGATGCAGATTTAGAGGTGGAAAAGTTACTTATGTGGCAGTTCTAACTGGGATACCAGACAGGAGGTGTTGGTCAAGACAAAGCAAGCATTTGAGGGTTTGGGTATCTACATGTACCAAGTGAGAGCTAAATTCCTATCCATGAGAAAACCTAACAAGTACAATCGTAGGCCCCGAATTCACTTTGAATTCTACCTTGTTTCTAGTGACCCAAGGTGGCTGACTACAGCAAACATCCATCGGTGGCTGCCCTGAACAGGGAGGTTTCCCAGCAGGAAAATGAGAGCTCAACTTCCCTCCCCAAGGGGACGAAAGAAAGCCATGACTCTCCCTGCATTGGTTCCACAGGACACTGGACAGCATCCGGAAAATGTCAGGAATTAGTCTCCATTATTCTAAATATCTGGGAATAAGTAATACATTTTACTTGAACAAACATTTGAGATTTCCCTATATTTTCTTTTCTTTTTCTTTTTTTTAAATTATCTTTGACAGGCAGAGTGGACAATGAGAGAGAGGACAGAGAGAAAGGTCTTCCTTTGCAGTTGGTTCACCCCCCAAGTGGCTGCTACAGCTGGCGCACCGCGCTGATCCAAAGCCAGGAGCCAGATGCTTCTCCTGGTCTCCCATGGGGTGCAGGGCCCAAGCACTTGGGCCATCCTCCACTGCACTTCCGGGCCACAGCAGAGAGCTGGACTGGAAGAGGGGCAACCAGGACAGAATCCAGTGCCCAGACCAGGACTAGAACCGGTGTGCCGGCGCTGCAAGGCAGAGGATTAGCCTATTGAGCCGCGGCGCCGGCCCCTATATTTTCTTTAACAGGAGTGATCCAAATGTCATTAAGCAAAGCTTGACTTATTATTTATTCTGGAAAAAAATGGGCATTATCTGCTAAATAAAATTGAAAACCAGAGTGTTAAAATAGTAAGGCTGTAGGCCGGTGCAGTGGCTCACTAGGCTAATCCTCCGCCTGCAGCGCTGGCACCCCGGGGTTCTAGTCCTGGTTGGGGCGCCGGATTCTGTCCTGGTTGCCCCTCTTCCAGTCCAGCTCTCTGTTGTGGCCCGGGAAGGCAGTGGAGGATGGCCCAAGTGCTTGGGCCCTGCACCTGCATGGGAGACCAGGAGGAAGCACCTGGCTCCTGGCTTCAGATCAGTGCAGCACATTGGCCGTAGCAGCCATTTGGGGGGTGAACCAACGGAAAAGGAAGACCTTTCTCTCTGTCTCTCTCTAATTCTGCCTGTCAAAAAAAATATAGTAAGGCTGAAAAACTACTCTTTGGTCAGGTATAATCTCTCCACTCAACATATAACCTCACTCCTTCCTCCTCCCCAGTCTCTCAGGCTCTGTCTGGAGAGGTGCCCATCCGTCCTTACAGATGTCCCTTCCCTAATAAACCTTGCTATTTTACCTCCTACTAAAAAAAAAAAAAAAGAAAAAAAAACAACCAAAAAACCTACTCTTTGGCTAATGGCTGTTGTTATTGTTGCTAATCCTACTTATGACCATCTGAAGCTTCTAACTACTTGGTGCTTCTCTCTTGTGCAATGCACATGCCACCAGGTGAAGTAATCCGCTCCCACATGGTGAGTAACTCCTTCTTTCTGTAAGTAAAACCCTTAATAATTCTACAGAGATCTTTCCTTCATTGAGTCATGAGGCTCCGAAGGTCATAAACCATTTCGCTAATATGGAAATGGAGGCTTAGTGAGTTGAGTCGATTTTCCCAAGGTTGTGAAGTCAGAGTGGATGGAACAGGCTCTCGTTGTGGCTCTGCCCCTGAGACTGGGAAGGCAGAGGCCTGAGGAATAATACACCTGCCAGCTCCTCCTTCCTGATCTGGACAGAGGTGCAAAATCCCTGTTCATCATCCATTAGTTGACTGGCAACGTCTGGCTAATTAGACGGAAAAAAGGAGATGAAAGACATTATGCGGGGCCAGCGCTGTGGTGCAGTGGGTTAAAGCCCTGGCCTAAAGCGCCGACATCCCAAATGGGCGCTGGCTGTAGTCCTGGCTGCTCTTCTTCCGATCCAGCTTTCTGCTGTGGCTTGGGAAAGCAGCATAAGGTAGCCCAAGTTCTTGGGTCCCTGCACCCATGTGGGAGACCTGGAAGTAGCTCCTGGCTCCTGGCTTTGGATCGGCGCAGCTCTGGCCATTGCGGCCATCTGGCGAGTGAACCTGCGGGTGGAAGACACCTCTCTCTCTCCCTCTCTCTCTCTCTCTTTCTGTAATTCTTTCAAATAAATAAAATCTTAAAAAAAAGACATTATGCTCCAACATCCCTTGACTTTTTTGAAGCATATAAAGTATAACCCTGGGGTTGAGCTTATTTGCTACTGGTCGCCCACTTCTGTTCATCTCTGATGAGAGCCCATTAATCTGGTTCAATCCACTTTGACAAAAATCTTACTGTTTCTGTCATACACTCCAGCAGACAAAAATGATTGTCACCCTTCCTGGTTTTAATGAACTTAATGCTACTTTTTAAAGGAGCTCAAGCACATGGAATTGAATTCAAATATAATGCTTGGTCCATTGACACACTGTCATACTATTTTCACTGGTCCACAAATAAGCCTCATTTGACTATCTTGCTTAGTAACAAACATGCATGCAACTACTGCCTAACCTACAAACAACACTGGTAACCTGCTCCTTGCCCTTGGACTATGTCTTATCTCCTCATCTAACCTCCCCCACTCTGCTACTGCTCTGAATTTTGTATTTCTATGATTCACCCCCATTGGGGATATAAATGCTGCTTACACAGAGAGGTTAAAGTTCACCATCCTGGGGCCAGCATTGTGGCATAGTGGGTAAAGACTTAGTCTGACACCAGCATCCCACATGGGTGCCAGTTTGTGTCCTGATTGCTCCATTTCCGATCCGGCTCCTTGTTAATGGCCTGGGAAAAGCAGGGGGAAGATAGCCAACGTGCTTGGACCCCTGCCACCCACATGGGAGAACTATTTGTTGCTCCTGGCTTCAACCTGCCCTAGCACTGGCTGTTGTGGCCATGTGGGGAGTGAATAAGCAGATGAAAGATCTGTGTGTCTCTCCCTCTCTATCTCTGTAACTCTTTCAAAATAAATAAATAAATTTTAAAAAGTCTCCATGCTCTGAATTTTGCATTTTTTTTTTTTTTTGACAGGCAGAGTGGACAGTGAGAGAGAGAGAGAAAGGTCTTCCTTTTGCCGTTGGTTCACCCTCCAATGGCCGCCGCGGTAGCGCGCTGCGGCCGGCGCACCGCGCTGATCCGATGGCAGGAGCCAGGTGCTTCTCCTGGTCTCCCATGGGGTGCAGGGCCCAAGCACTTGGGCCATCCTCCACTGCACTCCCTGGCCACAGCAGAGAGCTGGCCTGGAAGAGGGGCAACCGGGACAGGATCGGTGCCCCGACCGGGACTAGAACCCCGTGTGCCGGCGCCGCAAGGCGGAGGATTAGCCTGTTGAGCCATTATACTCACTCATCCCCTTTTTGTTCTAGATTTAACACAGACATATCCATATGCCTAAACATAAACACATATTATTCACTTTTTTTTTTGGAATTATCTTTGGGTGAAGAGGGCATATTTATGCCATATATATATATATATATATATATATATATTTAAGCTTTATTTATTTGAAAGGCAAAGTTAGAGAGAGAGAGAGAAAGAGAAAGAGAGAGAGAGAGAGAGAGAGAGAGAAGGATATCTTCTATCTGCTGGTTCACTCTCTAAATGGCCACAACAGCCAGAGCTAGGGTAGGCCGAAGCCAGAAACCAGAAACTAGGACTTCATCTGGGTCTGCCATGTGGGTTCAGGGGCCCAAGCACTTGGGCCATCTTCTACTGCTTTCCCAGGAGCATCAGCAGGGACCTGGAGTGGAAGTGGAGCAGCCGGGACTCAAACCAGTACCCATTTGTATTGCCAGCACTGCAGGCCATGGCTTAACCCGCTGCACCACAGTGCTGGTCCCTATCCCTATGCCTGCTCTATGGCAAGCAGTGATGTAGGTGATAGAGACTGAAAGCAGTGGAAAAATAAACCAGCAGGTAAAAATTTCCACCCTCATGAACAAATAATAAGTCATCAAGTAAAATATTTAGTCTGCTCAATAGAGATTAGAGCTATGGACAAAAATAGGGTAGGGGAAGTGGGAGCTGGAGCAATAGGCTCAAGCAGGTGACCTAACCCAGACCCTGAAAAGTCCCTTTGACTTTTAAAAAAGATGTTAAATTTCCATTTGGGGAGGGGGACTTTTGGCACAGCAGGTAAGAAGCCATTCCTTATCAGAGTGCCTGGTTCAAGTCCCAGCCCCTCTACTTCTGATCCAGCTTCCTGCTGATATTTGATGACCCAAGGGTTTAGGTCCCTGCCACCCACAGGGGAGACCTGGTCAGAGTTCCAAGCTCCTGGTTTCAACCTGGCCAAACCCTGGCTGTTGCAGGCATTTAGGGGTGTGAAACAGCAGATGCAATCTCTCTCTCTTTTTCTGTTTTTCTGCTTTTCAAATAAAATTTTGAAAATAAGGGAATAAAGAGAGAAATAAATGAGGAAATACAGAAAAAAGAAGAGAAAAGAAAAAAGAGGGGCAGGCGCTGTGGTAGAGCAGATTAAGCCCCTGCCTGCCAGGCTGGCACCCCATGTGAGCGCCAGTGGGAGTCTCGGCTGCTTCACTTCCAATCTAGCTCCCTATGAATGTGCTTGGGAAAGCAACGGAAGATGATCTAAGTGCTTGGGCCCCTGTAACCCTTGTTGGAGACTTGAATGGAGTTCTAGGTTCATGGCTTGGACCTGACCCAGCCCTGGCCATTCCAGGCATTTGGGGAGTGAACCAGTGGATGGAAGACCTCTCTGTCTCTCTGACTTTCAAATAAGTGAATAAATCTTAGAGAAAGAAAGGAGGAAGGAAAAGAAATTCATCCAATATTAAAAAAAGTTCCATGTAGGTATTAAAACAAGTGATCTTTTAAGTTATAGTTAATTGTATTCCCATATGGTAATGCTTTTTTAATCAAGCTTATAGTATTTAAAACTTCACAAAAATAGTTTAGGGCCATTCACTTGGAAAAATACAGAATCTTATGACTGGAAGCAACTTCAGTGATTAACCAGTCAAAATCCTCTTTTTTTTTTTTGCAGATGACAAAATGAGATCTCAAGGAGTCATTAGAAACATACAAACATATTTTCTGTCTTATGGAAAAAGCACTCTGCTAGGTTAAATTCTTTGTCCTAAGCTATGAAATAGTCATTGGTGAAGGTGAGACCAGGGCCTGGACTTTACTGGAGCTCCTAGTGGAAATTCTTCAACAGAGCCGGTCATGATAAAAATCTTGGGTATTAGCCTCTTCATCCAACCTCAGAGACAAAATTTTGGCCCTGAGATGAAAAATCTAGCTTAAAGTAGGAACCAGTCGTCCTATTAGGCAAGCAGGTGGATGGAAAATAGAGTCAGGGCAGGTGAGGGTGACTTCAGGGCCTACAGGGATGGGCCCTGTTCTTCGTGGAAGGACAAGCAATCGATTGCAGACTCTGGAGGCCTGATCCTGGCCGGGTGCTGCCAGGGATGGAAGCATGCAGTGCTGGCGTGTTCTACCGGACACTCGGCTGAGTTCCGCCTCTGCTTCTTCAGCACCTGCTGGGCATGAGCCTGGACTTGTAGCTGCAGCACCTGCTTAAGGAGCTCCTGCTGTCTCAGGGCCAGCCCATCTGGTGGGCTTGTCTTCCTCCTCACCAGAAAGCCAGACACAAAGGCCTGTGTTCTTGCTCAACCCACGTGCTCGCTCTACTCCAGGAGACCCAGGGTTCATTCTCAAGGTAGCTCCTCCTCATTCTGAGTCTTCTGCTTTCATGCTCAATGAGGGCTTTGCATTTTAAAGAAAAGATGTATTTATTTATTTGAAAAGAGATTAGAGAGAGGAGGGAGGGAGTCAGAGAGAAAAAGAGAGAGAGAGAGATCTTATGTCTACTGGTTCACTGCCCAAATGTCTGCATTAGCTGGGACTGGACCAGGCTAAAACCAGGAGCCAGGAACTCCATCTGGGTCTCCCACATGGGTGGCAGGGGCCAAAGTTCTTGAGCCATCATTGGCTGCTTTCCCAGGTGCATTAGCAGGAAGCTGGAGCGGAAGTGGGGCAGCAGGGACTCACTGGTGCTCATATGGGGCGCAGGCATTGGCTTAACCCTCTGTGCCACAATGCTGGTCCCAGAGTTTTGCATTTTGAGGAGTCTTTGGGGATCCAGAATCTCAAAAGCTTGTTGGGCTTTTTGGACAGGGCAGCAAATGTTGAGCAGAGACTGCTCAGATCGTAGGTAGGGTTGCCAAGTAAAATAGAGAGTGCCCAATGAAATCTGGGTTGCTGATAAAAGCGTGTCCCAAATACAGCTATATAACAACCTCCCTCCCCCAACCCCCTCCCCCCCAGTGAATTGTTATACATCACATTTAAATTGAACTGGGCATCCTTCGGTTTTATTTGTTAAAATTCACAATCCTACACCTGGGTGGGGTCCTGGCAATTACTAGCATTTGTCTTTGTTAGGACTGTTTGAGTTGAAAGGGAGGGTCAGAGAAAGAAGGAAAGGAAACGCAACATTAGAAGCAAAATCCATTAATTAAGCTCTCTCTCCTTTTGCTCCTGTGTGTGCCTGTACAAACACCTATGCCCTTATGCTATAGGATGGAAGGATTACTAGAGAAAAATTGTTGACAGATATTGACTAAATAACAGACAGCTAAAAGCTATCAAACTGTGGCCAGCAGAAAAATAACATGATTATTGCATTTATGTAAATGGCCTACCACTTATGCCCAACCACGATGCAGCACAATTTTGCTTGTTCCCAATCTCTGAGAACCGTAAAATATTACCAACGAGGTCTGAGAAATCACTTAGCGCAATTGTGACATTTACAGAAGAAACCAAGGCACAAAGAGAGAAACTAACCAATCCAGGACCCCACTGCCATGAAAATTAATAATACAACACTATGTTATGAGGGCTTACTAAGGCCAGACATCGTTCCAAGCGGGATCTCCTTGCATTATCGCATTTAATTCCCCCAGCAACCCCATAATCATCCTCATGAATCAGAGAAGATGAGTCGAATCAGAGAATCACGTAATTTACCTAAGAGTCAAGGTCAGCCAGCTGACAGGTGACTGCTAACATCCCAACTGGTCTGGCCGGAGACCAACCCCTCCCTGCAACACATACATTGCCACTCGCTCAACCGTGACGCTCTGATTCTCAAACACATCACTAAACACGTTCATACGTGTAAGCTTTCAGAGTCCACTGGCCCATAAGCGTGATTCTGCCCCTAATCACAAGCTCAGGATAGCTTACAGAAACCCATGTCAATTTCAGAGTTAAAGCAGTTATCTGCTTGCTTATAAACAAGCGCTATCACAAACGCCCGGGGGCTGGAATCAGAGAAGACTTGAGTTACATTTATTTTTGGAAATAGTTTTTTTTTTTTTTAATAACTACGTAATTCTGGGATCTACGATGGAAGCAAATACGATGAGCTAGAAACCATTATGGGAGCTTACAGTTTGAGTGGCTCACGGGAGAGGAAGAAAACAGGAGAGAGGCAAGAGGGAGTTAGAGAAATCAAAATGAAGAAGAGGCGCTCCAAACCCATGGCTAGGTACATAAAAATGCACGGAATTCTCTTAGAGGGAGCCTCACTGTCAGACTTCAGTGCCCCTGCAACTCTCACGGGCTCTACCCACAGACAGCACAGTCGCCATCCTCAACATCATGAACTTTCTAAGTTCCACACGCGACTTGTTTTTCCTCCTCGGTCTTCAGGTGGCTACCAACCCTGGAGCTGAGAAGCCCAAACCACTTGGCCCAGTAACAATCTCCAGCTCCCTTGCTTATCAAGCCCTGAAGATTAAGCACACCTGCTTCTGCATTGACAGCAGGTTTGCCCAGAGCTACGTTTCCTTACAACCAACACCTGGACCAGCTTAGGAAGAAAATAAAAATGGAGACTCTGAGATTCTCCAAAAGCAACAGGAGCTGGGCCTGTGGGGTCTTCCTGGGAGACCCTGGGACTCCACAAAACGGCTAAGATGGGAATGGGAGGCTTTGAAGAAATGCTCTGCCTGCTCCTCCTCCATTGCCCTTCAGCTGAAGGAAGGGTTCCTTTGACAAGTCTTGTTTTGCAGGCCTCCCATCAAGTGCATCACCAAATCCTTTTAGAGCCAAGCCAGCCTCTCCCCACCTCCCTGTATGAACCAGGCAAGGGAGCATCTGAAATGAATGCAGCTTTCACGCAAAACAATGCTCCATCCTCTCTCCTTCAGAAAGGTGGCAGCATTGCCTTGCGGTTTTGACCGCGTTCCCAAGCAGTGGCGAGGTCTCCGGCTGAGTCACAGACCAACCGCCTCTCCTGGTTGTGGAAAAGGACTTCATCCATGGTCAGTGTCCGCTTGCTGCTAGCCTCACCCCCTGGGGGGCTTCGAGGACACGAGAGCTCGCTCGTGGCTCCATACACTCTAAACGTTTTCAACTTGCCTCAATAGTGCAGAGCCTAAGAAATCTCCCGTCGATCCCTGAGACATCTAAACCCACAAGCAGCGAAGGATAAACTTTTGCCTCCCCACAGACGCTTTTTGAACCAACTCGTCCCCCAGCCACAGTCCAGTGGCCCCAGGTAGAAGCACGAAAGAAGCTCAGCCTGGCAGAAGATGGGGGCCTCAAACACCTGCTGTGTTGAACATGCGCATCCCGGCCTAACAGCCCTTGATTGGCCGCCCTTGATTGGCCGTCAAAGTACGAGTTCGGCCATGACAGAGCGGATTGATACCCCTGTGTTGTAAAATAAAGATGACACACACAGCCACTGAAAAGCAATGTCAGAAGTCAGGTGTCTCCAGGCCCCTGCCACGGGCACCTGCACAAAATCCATCCCAGCTCCCGTGAGTCCATCCCACTCACCTCCACTCGGTGTCCTCTGAGACGTCTCTCTGTGTGCCACTAACACAGAACTTTGGGGGAAAATTTCTCCATTTATAAATATCAGATGGTTTGGGAAAAAATATTTGTGGCACTGGGCTTTTTTTTTTTTTCTTCTTTCCTACAAGTGATGTCATTTTGAATACTTGGTGTGCTCCAAATTTGCTATTTTTACTTCCCCCAAGTGACTTTTTTTGGGAAATAGATTTGTTTGGATTAGCTACATTTTCAGCGACCCTTGTACCTACTACGCAACATCAGGTTCATCTTCTCAGCCACAACCACTGATACCGTACGCCTCCCAAGCTGGTAACCCCTTATTTGTTCCATACCCAAAGATGCTTCTCTTAGAGGGTACCCCCTCCAGAATCTATTCACAGATAGAGAGAAAATATAAAATAAACTAAATCAGGATTGGCCGAGTCACCAACGAAAGCCACGCTCAAAACTCGAAGCATTTAAAATAGAAGGCATCAGAGACACCCCCCCCCCCAAGCTAAGTAAAGTTCTTCACTTCTCAAAAAAAAAAAAAAAAAAAAAAAAACCAAAAACAACAACGTGCTTTTGGGGAACAAAGTGGAAGTAGCCGCGGGCAGGGCTTGCTGGAAAGAAGATGCGGAGCAGAGACTCGCGCAGGAGGGAGCTGAACTAGGAGCGCCAATACCTTCGCCCTACCTGATCGGAACTTGCTTCTGATCAGCAAGGAATGCTCCGAGCCCAGGAGTGTCATGTTGAGCCGCAGCGAGCCGCTGGTCCCTGCGCCCGACGTCCCCTCCTTTCCACCTGGAACAGGCTCCCGGGAGCCCAGCTGACCGCTGCGAACCCGCCAGCACTCATGCAAGCGTCCGTGCGCTCCCCTGGGCAGCTGCGCGCACAGTGGCAGCCAGTGTCCCCCAGAAAACTGGCGCCTCCCCCCACTCGCTGAGCGGGGCTAATTATCTCTTAGCCGGCAGGACCCTCCTCCTCCTCCTCCTCCTCCTCGGAGGTTGGCCAGGAGCGGCGGCATCGCAGGCGTTCCTGGCTGATGTCATAGGCTGCCCGCGACCGCCGAGGATCGCCGCCACGCCTTTAAGAAGGTCCCAAGTTTGCTATCTGATACTCTTTACTACTGACAGGCGTTCGGCCAATCAGGAGCGGCGAGCCGGGGGCCCGGGACCCACGGCCGCCGGGAGAGTCCGGGCCGGGCCGGGGCTCTTTTAACTCTTTGCAGCGGGCTGGGGCGCGCAGGGCGCCGGCACGGCCCCCGGGGGACCGGACGGCCGGGCGGGAGCCGGCGCTGGAGGAAGGAGAGCCCGGCGGCGACGCGGTGGGGCTCTCGGGCGCTGCGCGGCGCTGCAGCGGCGCGGGGGAGCTCCAGCCGGGGCTTCCCCGCCAAAGTTTCCGCAGCCCGGGAGCAGGGACGCGGGCGCCGGCTGCAGAGGCTGGCGACGGACGCGCACGCTCGGTGAGAGGCGCTTCCCATGCCAGCTGCGCCCCTGCGGAGCAGAATCCCCGAGCGTTCGCTCTCCTCGGCGCGTAGCCGGGTCCGGCGCGCAGACAGACCGGGTTATCCGAGGGCGCCTCGCCAAGTTCGTAGAAGAGGCGATCGGAAAGTTCAATTGATTCTGGTGCCCGAAAGTTTCCAACTCCAGGCACAGTTTTGCATAATTCGCACGTTCCACAAACATTTTGAAGACGCCTGGTTAGTAGTTTCGTTAACAGACGTGGATATATTTTCATGGAGAAAATGAAGAAATGAAGGTTTTTTTGGTTTTTATTTATTTATTTGACAAATCTGTCACTGCGTCTAGAAAACCAGCCGGAACACGGCACTCCCGCCGTCCCCTGGGGAAAGGGGCCAGGAAGACACAGGAGCTGGATGCTCTACTGGGCTGTAAATGGGGGCTACAGGAGAAGGGGGATCCAAATGGGGGTCCTGTGCAGAGTCCTGGTTGAGCTTAGCTTGGAAAATCTTTTCCTGCACGCGAATCCCTCCTTAGGGGAAAATCCATTCTGTGCACTTGAAGTCAGTGCACAGCTACTGCACAGCTAATGGAGAGAGAGAGAGAGAGAGAGAGAGAGAGAGAGAGAGAGAGAGAATTTATTTGAAAGGCAGAGTGCAGAGAGAGAGGGAGAGACACACGGAGAGAAAGAGATCTTCCATCCACAATTGCATTCCCCAAATGGCCCCAATGGCTGGAAGGCAGAAGGCTGGAACTCCATCTTGGTCTGCCACATGATTGGCAGGGGTCCAAGGACTTGGGTCATCTTCTACTGCTTTCCCAGGAGCATTAGTAGGGAGCTGGATCAGAAGCAGAGCAGCTGGGACTTGAATCCCAGGCTCCAACATGGGATGTCGGTGTCACAGGTGGTAGATTAGCCCCTTGCACCACAACGCAAGCCCCAAGAAGCTAGCTTAATAGTTGGTGGCACAGGAAATAAGCATTAAACCATCTACACACATAATTTGGATTTATTTGCCACTTTCATTTTTTTGAAGATATTTGAGAAGTAGAGTTACAGACAGAAGGAGAGACAGAGATATCTCCCAATCTGCTGGTTCACTCCCCAAATGGCTGCAACAGCCAGAGCTGAGCTGATCCGAAGCCAGGAGCCAGGGAGTTCTTCCAGGTCTCCCGCGTGGGTGCAGGGGTCCAAGGACTGCTTTCCCAGGCCTTAAGCAAAGAGCTGGATGGGAAGAGGAGCTAGAACCAGTGCTCAAATGGGATGCCGGCACTGCAGGCAGAGGCTTAGTCCACTACGCCACAGTGCTGACCCCGTTATTTGTCACTTTCTATGAATGTGGGCCCCAGATGCCATCTATTCAATTCTCCTATTATCCATGCCTATGATCTAGAGCTCTGAACTCTTGAAGTATCAGTCAGTGACAGGTGGACCTGAGCAACAGCCCCTTAGGACAAGCACTAACACCCAAGTCCCAGTGTGTATTCTAAGACACAGAGTTCTATCTGTGCATCTCACCAGGCCGTTTGTGTAAATAAGGTCTTCAGGGGCAGACGATATAGTAGCTGATGTGTCCAAGAAAAGATGCAGAGATCCTATTCCTGTTCATCTTGGGGATGATGTCCTGGCAGTGGGGACCTGCTTGCAGGTGTGGACAAGCAACTCAGCAATTCTGTCACACTCCCATTCCCCGTGTGTACCTTTCCTGTTTCACACAGGGAGTGATTTAAGAACAACAACACAACACACATTTATTTTCTCATGGTTCTGGAAGGCAGAAGTCCAGAATGGGTCTTCTTGGGTTAGAATCAAGCTGTGTGCAAGGCTGTGCTCCATTCTGGAGGCTCCAGTGGATGAGCTGTTTTTCCAGCTTCTAGAGGCAGCCCTGTTCTTTGCCTGGGGGCTTCTTCCTCCAGCTTTCCAGGCAGAAGTGGACCCTTACGTTCTTATCCTGTCTCACCTTCCACATTCATCGTTCACATTAGCCTTAAGGCAAGGATAGAGTCTATTGTTAGATCCGTAGGTGACTGACCTTAATTTCACCTGCTACCTTCCTTCCCCTTTGTCATGTGATGTCACCTATTCAGAGGGCTGGTGCTGGGACATGAATGTGGTGGAGGTGAGAGGCACCTGCCACACAGAGATACCCATCTATCATGCTTGTCCTCAGTCCAGCCCCAGCCTCCTGGCAGAACGGAGGGGCACGTGAGAATGGGAGTGCCCCCAGGACTAGCCAGAAAGACATCGGTGGGATAAGGAGTATGGCACAAAATCTCTGAGGAAACAATTTTGAGCGACATTTCGAAGAGAGAAGAAAGAGCTACACAGATTTTTCTCCAGAGGGCTTTGGGGCTGAGAAGGGAGCCACAGTAACTTGGCGGAGGGTGAACTTGTTCACTGAACACGGTGATGAAATCAGCTGAAGCCAAATGGAAGGGTTTGCATGACCTGGCTGAATCGGACAGGAATAAGCTGTTTTCTTTCTGCAGGCTGGGAGAGCTCGTGTGTGTGCGTGTGTGTGTTTAGAGGGGGAGCGTAGTTCCTTTTTTTTGTCAGTTCAGGAAATCCTGGTAACCATATCTCTCCTCAAGTTTCCCATCCCAGTGTGGAGCTGTTGGCATCTGCCCTGGGATTTATACCCCTGATGGCTTGGACTATCTATGGCTGCACTATGCTCATATAGAAGACCATTTTCTGCCCTCTCTGGTCAAGTCATCCTCTGTGAGTTGAGTTTTTTGTTTTTCCTTTCTGGTAGAATTTTGAGAGGATGCTCCAAGCTGCTACAATAGGGGAGAAGCAGTCTAATGCATTCAAGATGCCACTGCTTGTGTCCTAAATATTGATGATCTTGGCAACACTTCCCCCCAGCCTTGCTACTCCATGACCTTCCCTCCCAGGTTCTAGAATGAGCCTTTGATGTTATGGACAGGAGAGACATAGGGGTGAGTTACTGAAATCCTCTGAGATTCGCAATAGCTTACCTGTAGTGTGGAGCTAGAAATACTTGCTCTCCCAAGAGCTGTGATATTTAAATGAAGTAATACATGTGGACTGTCCAAAACAACTGGTCCTGGTATGCTCTTCAGCTGCTTCTTCTTTAATTCCCCTTTCCCAACCACCTGCAGCCAGTCACGATCATGCAAAGCAATCCTGTATCTTCACTGTGTCAGGACTTTCCTTGCTTTACCTTTCTATCTTGTGTCACAAATTACAGCCACAGGCAGTTTGGTCATGTCTGGTCAACAATGGATGAGTCAGGTGTTTTCCTCTGCAGGCTGGGAGAGCCTGTGTGTGTGTGCGTGTGTGTGTGTGTGTGTGTGTGAGAGAGAGAGAGAGAGAGAGAGAGAGAGAGAGAGAGAGAAAGAAAGAGAGAGACTGCAATCCTTTCCATCTACTTTCTCTTTTGGCTTTTGTGCATCTGATGCATAAGCAGTTCAGGTAGTATTTGTTCCTCTTTTCACCTGTTTGTTGAAAAAGCCTTTAGGGATCTATGTAAGTCACTTTCGCAAGTGCCCTGTATTCATGCAGTGCACAGACAAGTTTGCAAACTCAAATGAGTTGATAAGGGAAATGGAGGAGGGAGGTGGTTACATGCAACAAACTGGACAGCAGGTGCCTTGTCCAAGTGGGGCAGCCATGACCCATTCATGACTATGGCTCATGGTAACCATGTGGGAGGGAACACAGATCCTTACTGCCATATCTTCCTTCAGTAGCTCAAAGAAATTGGAAATTCAGGTTGTAATGTTAAGTACTGTTTTTCTATGATTTATGCATTTATTCATTTATTTGAAAGGCAGAACAACAGAGAGAGGGAGATACACACACACACAGAGGGAGAGAGAAAGAGAGAGGTCTTCTATTTGTTGGCTCACTCCCAAATGGCTACAACGGCCAGGTTTGGGCCAGGCTGAAGTCAGGAGCCAGAACTCCATCCTGGTCTTTCATATGGGTGGCAGGGGCCCAAGTACTTTGGTTATCTTCTGCTGCTTTCCCAGGTGCATTATCAGGAAGTGGATTAACAATCTGATATGGTGTGCTGTCATTGCAAGCAGCGGCTTAGCTCACTGCACCACAATTATAGCCCCAAACATACTGGTTTTCAAAATTATGAACATCTGTTAGTAAAAGAAAGTAAATGCTTTAAAACACAGTCAAATTAGGGGCATATCCCTATTGTAAGATCTGAACCTTATCCAGGTGCTTTAACAAATAAATGCAAAATTATAAATACGTCTAGTGCAAGAGTGACACTGAAATAGATTGAGAAATGAAATCATAACCAGCAGCAGCATGAGGGAGTCAGTTCCTTTATCCCAAGGTGCAGTCTTCAATTGACCGGAAATGGTAACATAGAAATGTTTCCTGGTTACATCCTGGCTTCCGCTTAACACTGGGAACTCTCAAATACCCCCAGCCTCTCCCTGCACGCACAGAGTTTATGCAAGCCAGAGTAGGAGAGGAGCCTGGAAATTAAGCTTGGTTAACTGCATGGTCCATCCACCCATGGGGCCAACAGTACATGTCTGCAAGCTGAGTGAGACCTCAACTGGCCCAATATCGTGTCCTCTGCTATGAAATTTATCCTCTGATCTGTCAAGAAGTTCTATCAAGAATCTGGTGGGGAAGACGAACTACATATCACCAAGTAACCTATTTGAAGAATTACCTATTTAAGGAATGCAGCTTCAGCCTATTAATTTATTTCAATTCCAGAAATATTTATTAAGCACAGACTGTGTTCTAGCATTGTAAAGGATATAAAGATGAGACAGATAAAGTCTGAGACCCCTACGGGTCAAGAATCTAATGGTGGGTCACCCACAAGCTCCCAGCACAGAAATCCAGTGCCTTTATTGTCCAGTTCTAGTTAATGTCATAAAATGTCAGCTGGAACTCATGTCAACCACGCTATTAATATAGCCTGCTTTCTTTCATGAAAGTGAATATAAAAACACTTTTGCTTAATTTAAACAAAGACTTAAATTTAAACAAATGTAAAGAAAGTAGTTTTCAGCTGAAAATATCTTCTTCCTGTCTGCTGGCAATGCTTTTCACCTTTTCTCTCTTTGGGCACTTCTCCCCACCTAGCTCCTGCCCAGGAAAAGGGAACACAATTTTCTAACTCAGATTTACAGCCCTTGGGGCGGGCTGTGTATACTAGAGGGTCAGGCCACTGTGCAGAAAAGCCAGGCCCCTGTATATGGCCTCTTTGTTTTTCTGTGTCCTTGCTTCTGTTACTGGAGAGGGATGGCGAGGAGTATAGACCAGAAACCAGCAAGGAGCATTGTATCAGCATGTGAACCAACCACTCTCTCTGTTCCAGCTCCATGCTTGCCTTTGGGTTATACGGCATAACGACATTGCTCAAGTTAGCTTGCACTGGATTCAGGCAATGACAGTGTCCATTGCCCGAATGCAATGCAGGCCAGCCTGAGCAGCATCTCTGCACTTGAGAGCAGGGTCTCACTGCTGGGACTTGCTGGCCGTAGAGAGGGAGGAAGACGGAGATGTATGCTGCAGAGACTCATACTCGCCACTCAGTACTGGGTAAGGGACGATGTGCATGGTGCACACTCTTCAACTGTGCTTGCTTCTTCATGTTCTTGGAAGGTGCCAGGATGACTAGAGATCACCGCGGTGTCCAGCAGACACGTAACATTCTTTGTCTTCTAGGATCTCTTGGGGATTGGACATGGTTGACTTTTTTTCTTCCTTTCAAAGCTCCTTCCATTGCTGTAGGAGGGTACTTCAAGAAGTTCATGGAAAATGAAATTAAAAGATAAGTTGGGGTGAGTGTTTGGCCCGGTGGTTGAGTTGTTGAGTGAGTTGCCCCCACCCTACACTGGAGTACCTGGGTTGGCCAATGTGGATGCTGGGAGATATCAGGTGATTACCTAAATGGCTGTGGTTCTGCCATCCATGGGGGAGACCCAAATAGAGTTCCTGCCACTCATGTGGGAGACTTGGATTCAGTTTCTGGCTGCCAGCTTTGGATTTGGCCCAACCCTAACTGTTGTAGGTATTTGGGGAGCAAACCAGTGAATGGGAGCTCTGTCTCAGTCTATCTTTCTATCTCTCAAATGAATAAGTAAAGAAGTAAATAAAAAAGCTTTTAACAAGAAAAGTTTATTTTGGTACCCAAAATGTTGAAATCTGTGCATAAGTTTTTTTGTGTGACACAGATTGCCTGTTTGATGATCTTTTGTATGCTGGAAATTTTTCTCTTGTGCCCTAAACTTATGTATCCAAATACCTACTTTGCTTGACTTTCCCAAGAGCTCTTCGAACACAACAGGTACAAAGCCAAACTTACCACTTCCTTTTACCAAGTTTCCCTGCAAGCCCACCTCTTTCCCAACACTTTCTTGTTTGTTCCAAAGAATAGGAAATGTGTCTCCAATTCCTGGCTTGTGAGAGGACCCACAACCACATGCTTCTTCCTTACCCACAGCCCTTGTTGACTTGTTCTTCATTTATTTCAAGTGTCTTTTGGGTGATCTTCCTTTAAGTATCCCCCGGATCTAATCCATCTTCACATGGTACTCCATGAACATATACAATTTTTACCTGTCAGTTAAAAATAAAAACTGGGGCAAGCATTTGGCACAAAGAGGTGGCTTGGGACACCTGTTTCCTGCCCTGAAGTGCAGGAGTGAGTCTGAGCTCTGCTTTCAATTCCAGCTTCCCAATAATGTGTACCCTGAGAGGCAACAGGTGATGGCTCCAGTACTAGGGTCCCTGCCATCCACGTGGGAGACCTGGATGGAACTGTCAGCTCCTGGTCGTGACTGGCCCAGCCCTGGCTATTGCAGGCATTTGGGGGAGTGAACCAGCAGGTAGGAAATCTCTGTTTCTGTGTATTTTCATATGTCTTTCAAAGAAATAAAGTTTTTAAATAAAGATTAATTGGTTAACGTGAAAAATAAAAAACAACAACAGGAGTTGTTCCCCGCAGGAGTCGGGGTTGCGTGATGCTGGGTTTAGGGGGACTGCTTTGTTCTGAATGACTCCATTCAGGGCCTGATAACAACATTATCCACTTCCCAGAGATGACGAATCCACTTCTGGTTCATAAAGTGTGAGCTAGCAGTTTGCTTTCCCTTCTGAACAACCTCCCCCCCCACTTTTTTTTTTTTTTTTTGTAACTAGTCACATTCTGTTTCCAAACCCGTCCCTGCCATCTCCCCCGCTCCCCAGAAAACAGAATGGAGGCCCATAAATCCTTGACCTGCTTCAGGTGACCTTACAAATCAAACGTGCCTCGGCTCATTAACCCAGATGCCTATTATGGCTAAGGAATGACGAGGCACGGCCCCAGTGTGTAGCGGGAGCGGGGAGGGTTGTGAGCCGGGAAGCAGGACTAAGTGAGTGGACAGCAATCCCTCACCAGCGTACCCAGCCTCTCCTACACTTCGCCCTGCACGCAGCCAGGGCTGGCAGTCGGGGAGCAAAGATTGCAGCTCCAGGAGACCCTGTCTGGGGAGGACATTTGTCTCTCTCTCTGAGTACATAACTTCTTTGGGGAGTTAGATGTGCTAAAAACTGACATCTGACTACTAAAGAAAGTGAGTGCATTCCAAGTGAGAATGTCTGAAAAGGACAAATTCCAAGTGCTATTAAAACCAGCTATGATAATAGAGGAGAGAGTTTGTGGTGGGAGGCTCGTTCCCCATCCATACCCTCAGGAACTGGTCTTGGGGACCCAGCGCAAGAAGGCATCAAAAAAAAAAAAAAAAAAAAAAAAAGAGAAATCGTTCAGTTCAGGAAAACAGCCACTGAGTGTTTCGGCAGCAAGCTTCCTTTTGTTGGCTGTGACTTAACCTACAGCCTGGCTGTTCAGAAACAGACTCGGGCATCCTTCGGACTTGAACCCACACGGTGCTCAAGCAGTGGTCCTGATCTCTCCCTTAGGAGCTTCCTGTTCTACAATCGCACTAGTCTCTTTTCCCCAGGGTCAGGTGCATGTTTACATCGTAAAGCACTTCTGTGCATAGCTTCCTCTGGGATCCTCACGGCATACCAGGGAGGGATTTAAGATGCGCTCTGTCTGATCCGAGACCTTGACGTAGGAGAGAGGACTGCTGACTCATCCCAGTGTCCCCTCTAGACAGAGCAGAGATAAGACTGGGGCTTCCTTCTCAAGGCATCTTGTGTGACTGTTCTTTGCCAGGTGACTGAAATACTGCCCAGGTTTCTGGTGTGTGGTGCCCTCAGGAATTGCTGCCTGCCTCCCTAGGACAGGTGTTTTTATTTTAATTCCCCTGGGTGGTCAGTATTCATGTCAGGGAAAATTTAAACATCTCTAAGTTGCTTCCTGGCTCACACAGTCTTTTCTTACAGTATGTTGCCAATTCCCCTTTTCTTTCTTTTCCTCCAAATTCTTTCATATGAACTGACCTTGGTACTGACCCATTCCATTAAAAAAACAAAAACCTGGGATTTTGTTACACGATCATTTAAAACTAAAGAACGGTCACCGTGGGTGTAAGGCTTTCAAGACACGCGTCAAGGATGTCTTCCAGTGTGTTTGACAGAAAATTTGTTTAAAATGACCAAAGGCGAGGCCCCAGATGAGCCAATGAAATGTACACGGCTGCAGATGGGTGGGTTTTGGGAGAAAGGCTGTTGAAACATCATGCCATTGGGGGTGCCATTCCTCATCTTGTGTGCATGGCTGATACTAGCACCAAGGATTTTTCTGTCAAAAGGATGTGGGTTCCAAAGCTGGAAACCTGAGTGCAATTCCTTAGCTCTACCTTGTCTTGCCTGTGTGACCCTGGGTGGGTTAATCTCTCTGGGCTTTCTTTGTGTCTTGGCTTCTTCAGCCGTGACACGGTATCTGAAAAATATGTAAGCTATGGGTTGCAGAGGGAGCCTGGCACAGGGTAAACTCCCAACAGAGGAGAGGCATAAAGAAGACCATGCTGGTGCCGATGGTGACAACTGTGACAATGCATTCATCAGGGCTTTCACAGGCAATGCTGGCCTGCAGATAAGCACTTCTTACATTTTCCGGCACTCTGCAAATATATCCAGAGACTGTGAATGGTGATCCTTTGGGAAGTAGCTCTTTTACTGTGATAAAACAGAGCCAGTGTAAACTCGTGGAAAATCCAACGTCCTTTAAGGGCTTTCATTTGCAGCTGACAGGGCTGTTCTTGTGTGGTGCTACTTTGTGGGGGCGGGGCTGTTGCCAGGGTTGCAGCAGTCAGGGGCTCTGAGGAGTAGGCTTCACCGGGCTGGCATCTGAGCCTATCTGAAGACTCCACTGGGCTGGCGCCGCAGCCACTAGGTTAATCCTACGCCTGCGGCGCCGGCACCCCGGGTTCTAGTCCTGGTTGGGATGCAGGATTCTGTCCCAGTTGCCTCTCTTCCAGGCCAGCTCTCTGCTGTGGCCCAGGAGTACAGTGGAGGATGGCCCAGGTTCTTGGGCCCTGCACCTATATGGGAAACCAGGAGAAGCACCTGGCTCCTGGCTTTAGATCGGCACAGTGCTGGCGGTAGCGGCCATTTGGGGGGTGAACCAATGGAAGGAAGACCTTTCTCTCTGTCTCTCTCTCTCACTGTCTAACTCTGCCTGTCCAAAAAAAAAAAAAAAAAAAAAAAGACTCCACTGAAACTATAAATACAAAATGACCCATGCTCAAGTTGATTACAATAATGGAATATGGAAACAATGATACACAGTTTGAGGCATTTAGATTTTGGAAGTTGAAGTTTTGTTTTTACTCTATTTGAAAGAAAATAAAGCTACAGACTAATAACTGCTTGGATAGAACTTTGTAAAAGTAGAAGTAATAATTTCTAAAGGTTTTCTGTCCTCTTTTTATTTCTTCTGATGAATTTGCATTTGCTAATCAGTAATTTTGAGAATACATACACCACTGCACCTGCTAGACAGGGCCAGTGCTAAATGCTGGTAGAAAACTCTTTCATTAAAAAATTCTATGAATTGTGTCACAATATACAATTTTGTGTTTACATATTTATATGGAGGGTCTTCAAAAATCCATGGAAAATAAAGAACATATTATGAAAACACTATGCATGTATTTCACAATTTTTTTTAAAAAAGATGTGTTTATTTTATTTGAAAGGCAATTTCCAGAGAGAGAGAGAGAGAGAGAGAGAGAGAGAATCTTCCACCTGCTGGTTCAGTTCCCAAATGGCCATGGTCAGGCTTGGACCAGGTGAAAGCCAGGAGACTGGAGCTTCATCTAGGTCTCTCATGTGAATGGCAGAGGCCCAAGTACTTGGGCCATCTTCTGCTGCTTCCCCAAGCACATTAGCAGGGAGGTGGATCAGAAGTAGAGCAGCTGGGTCTCAGATTGGCATCCATATAGGGTGCTGGAGTCGCAGGTGGCAGTTTAACCTGCTACTCCACAATGCCAGCCCTTCAAATTTTTTCACCAGAACAGACCTATCTTTTAATCTGGATTTCCCATGAACTTTTTGAAGTACCCTTGTATGTACAAACACATGTATAAGAACATTAGCAGACAGTTGAACGCTAAGTGAATAATTACTATGTACTATGAGTGCTTACATTACCTAATATTTACAATAACCTTAGAAAATAAGACCTTTTAAAATTCCCATATTATAGATGGTAAAACAGAGGTTCACAGAAAGTGCTGTCCTTAGACTACAGCAACCACAGCAAGCAGGACCTCCCGCCAAGATACAATATCTTAGGGACCACTTCGCCTGCACCATGAAGTACCTCCCTTGAAATTTTCTACATTTTCTTGTGGTGCCTGGGAACACTGAAGGCCAGAGGTATTGTATTGGCTCAGCTCTCTAAGCCCAAGTCAGTAGTGGTGTGGGCACTGCTCCCTTTTCTCCCCCTTAGATTGCTCCTTAGCCTTCGTCCCTGTGTAGGGTCAACCAGATGCCCAAATGAGCTCCAGGACTTGAGTCTAATGGGACTACTGGGCCCTAGGACCAGACTTGGTTTCAAGAGGGTAGCCTAGTGACCTGATCATTTCTCCTAGCTGGTATGTTAATGTTTTTGCAGGATCACACAAGATTGGGCTGCCGGGATGGAGCTGTCATGCTGATTTTGAGTGATTTCAATTGTTTATATAGACAGGAGCCCTGCAAAATTTTTTGACCTGGGTCAAGCATGTGGCACAGTGGTTAAGTCACTGTTTTAGATTCCTGTATTCCATACCAGAGTGGCTGGTGGGAGTCCCAGCTTCTCTACGTTTGATCCAGCTTTCTGCTGATTGCATACCCTGGGAGGCAACAGGTGATGGCTCAAGTACTTGAGTCCCTGCCACTCAAGTGGGAGACCTGGCTGGAGTTCCCAGCTCCTGGCTTTGGCCTGGCCCAATCCTGGCTGTTGTGTGCATTTGGGAAATGAACCAGCAGGTGGAAAAATCTCTCTGTGTGTCAATGTCTACCTTTCAAAGAAAAGAAAAATAAATACATTTTAAAAATAGATTTGTCCCCAACCTTTTTTTTTTTTTTTAGGGGCAAACCTGCTTAGAGACAGATGAAGTGACTTGACTAAGGTCTTCTAGGTGATGTGTGGCAGGGCTGGCATTTGTCCCCAGGTGCCCCTGAAGAACTCACACATTTGCTCTTCATTTTAAAAGTACCAAGAGTTGTGGCCCTTTTGTGCAAATTATGCAAATATCATCAAGTCTTCAGCAGTATTTATTAAACCTTTTAAGTGCATACTGACTGATCAATCCTTCCACATTTTTTTTTTCTGGCCTGTGACCAGGTTCTGTGCTAGGCTTACCTTACATAAGACTATTAATTTCATGATCTCCACAAGATGATTTATGGGCTACTGGAACTTCCCAGGAGTGAACTGATGACTTGACGTTAGTATAGTGCTATTCATCACTGGTGTAGCTGATCCTAGAAGAGGTATTGGTGGAATTAGGAAACAGCGCTACAACTATTTTGTTGGAAATGGCCCACACTGGAGGACACAGCAAAAGTATTTCTGATGTCTGACAAAACATCACTAGAGAAAGAGAGGGAGAGAAACACACAGCAAAGGAGGGAGCGAGTTCGACAAACATTCATGGCTATGGTATTAGAATAATACTGATGTTATTTGTTTATTAAAGACTGTAACTCACGTCGACATCACACAGAATGAAACCCCTTTAACCAGATAATAAGCACGGTGTGTTCTTTATGATAATGCCAACAATAAAACTAGAAGACTTTACTATTTGTTATTTATCAGGTCGACTGGACAAATCATTTTTCTATGTGCCGGGCTTGGGAAACTCTTTTTATTTCCTGTCTCCTTCTTATTAATAAAAACATCACAGAGCTGGTAAATTTATCCCCATGCACTTTGCACTGTACAAGCAGCACTCGCAGGCATTGGCACAAAGCTTCCAGAGCTTTCTGCAAGAACAGGGATGGCGTACATTTGTTCTTGTTTTCCGTTAGTGTTGTTGGAAGGCTCTCCTTTAGCTCATGGCGGTGGTAGAAGTTGTGTTTTATAATTTTTATATTTCTCCCAATGTTATACTGTAAGTTCATTTACTTCTCTTCGTCTTCCAGCTCTGTGCTAGACATCAGCATGTATTTCTTACTTTGACGACGCCACCACCTGCTAGATATCTCCAACGTCTGATCTTGCTCCTCCAAAGCCCTTTCGCCGCTCAGCAGCCAGAGTGAGCTTCTTAGCACAAATCAGTTTCAAGTTGAACTCCTTCACCTACATGAGCACAACTCCCAAGGCTTCCTGATGCCCTTAGAATGGAACTCAACTCCTCATCATGGCTGTTCTGGCTGCTCCTGACAGCTCCTCTGGTTGCCTCCACATTTTCCTCCTTCCTCTGTCCTACTCTGGACTGTGGGGAATCCCGTGGGAGGCGAGGGAGGGTTGCCCACAGTACCAGGCTCTTTGACTTCCGGTGTGGTCTGCTATTGGGTAGTTCTGGCAAGGATCAGAAGGGGGAAGGGTGGAGCCATCGCATCCTATCCCAGAAACCCCAGCCTGTGTCCCTCTCAGCTCCTTCTCTGGGAGTCCTAGTGACCACGCCCTTCTCTTCCTGTCACACCAGGGGCCATCAGAGTTTCCTGCTGCCCCAGCTGCCTACTGTGACCATGGCATTCTACTTCGCTTTATGGTTGCCCCACCCCATTCACGTCCTCGTAAATAATCCTTTTATTAAAATCATCTCCCTTGACCAATGCTTTCAATCTCCTCTACTCCTTGCTGTTTTCCAGTCTGGCACCTGCTGGCTGTGCTGTCTCCCAACCACATTGCCTTCCGTCCTTCTGTACCACATTGCCTTCCGTCCTTCTGCACCACATTGCCTTCCGTCCTTCTGCACACTCCCTGTGGCCATTTGCTGTCCTTGCTGCCTAGAACAACAGCCCTACACACTGTTGCAAGCATGGACTCCATTCCCCTAAGTCCCAGCTTTGCAGAGAGGCCTTGTCTGCTCTTCCATTCTTCAGTAGCCTGCTTCTCCCAACTGCTTTCTCTCTCTCTCTCTCTCTGCTTCATTTTCTTCAAGTTGCTTGTCATGAACTGTGTTGATCTTATTTCATATCCACTTTGGTTTTTCTGTCTCCATTACTGTAATGCAAGCAGGAACTGTGTCTCACTTGCACCCCTTTAGAACCTCACTGTCTAGAATTGTGGCTGGTACAGAGCAGGCGCTCTAGCCATGCTTCTAAGTGTTTGTTGAATGAATCTGGTTGGACCATCTCTCCTTATAGATCAGGAAGCTGAGACCTGTAGTGTGCACATGGACTCTTTTTAAATTTCTTTGTTCTTTAAAAAGGATACTTGCTACTCAGCTCCAGCTAGTTTTTAAAAGAAAATGAATTTAGTCATTTTATGTATCTGAAAGAGAAGCAGAGAAAGAGACAGAGATCGTCCATCCTCCAATTAATTCTGCAAATATCGACCACACCTGGGAGCTGGGCCACAGCCAGGCCAAAGCCAGGCACTAGGATCTCAATCCAGGTCTCACATATGGGTGGAAGGCAGCCAAACGCCTGAGCCATTGCCTGCTGCCTCCTAGGGTGCACATTAGCAGAAAGCTAGAATTGGGGGAAGAGCAGAGAATGGAATCCAGGTACTTTGATATGGGATGCTGGTATCCCAGGCAATATTCCTACTGCCACACCAAATGCTCACCCCCACAACATTAAAAAGAAATCTTAAAATTTTATTTATGGAGGGGAGAGAGAGAGAGAGAGAGAGAGAGAGAGAGAGAGAGAGACTCAGCTGGGAAGAAGGGAACAAAATCCAGGCCTTCCATGTGGATGGCAGGGACCCAAGTACTTAAGCCATCATCTACTGTCTTAAAGGGTGAACACTGGCAAGAAGTTGGACTCAGAAGCCCAACTGGGACTTGAACCCCAGCCACTGATGCAGGATGCTGTGCCCCATGTCCACCCTTCTCATGGACCATTGCACCAGGATTTTTGACATCCATAGAGCACTTGCCAGTTTGCAAGTTTCCATCTCATTTGTGTCCCCTCTTTTCTAAAGAAAGGGGCTTCTTGTTAACCTTTTTATTTATTGAGCATGTATTTTTAACCTAATGAATAATCTTTTAAAGCTTAGATTTTTCTAATCTGTGTTTTCCTCCTATCTTTCTTTATTTTTCTCTCCTTTTTCTTTCATGCGTCTAGCTCCCATGTCTTCTAGTAGTTGGGAACCACTGCCTAGGAGTTAATGTTCATTATTAGAAAGAAGTGGAGGAAATCAAGACTGGGAGGATCTTCCAGGAAGCCTGGCCATCTGTACCACAAATAGTAACTATAATAGTCACCGTTACTGGATTGATGAGTGCTCACTCTGGGCCAAACACAGCACAAGACACTTTGTGGATAATCCTCATTAATTCCTCATAGCGATCCTATGATCTATGCGCTACCCTCCTAACGAAGGGGGAGAAATGATGTTCTAGGAGGTTAGAGGACTGCTTCAGGACACTGGGAAAGTGGCCTGGATTCCAACAGAACCATTACTCACCCCAAACTCATGAGGCTCCTGGTCCACACAGGCCAAGGAAGTGCAGATTACCCAACCTTCAAAGTCTGGAGTGAGACAGAAGTGAGACCCCCGCTAGGAGTCCAGCTGTGGCTTGGAAAACTGGATAATGATAGGGGAAGGGAGCAGCCCCAAGGGAAGAAATTAGGTCCTGGTCAATGAAAATCAGAAGTTGGGGACATGGTGCTTTTGTAGTCCTTTGAGGATCTGGCTGCTCCCCTGTGTCTTTCAGACTCTTTGGAAATGAATCAGAGAACACCAGATATACAAGGGAGGGCCTGTCTCTCCTATGTGGCCATAAGGAGAGATATTGACTGGGCTCTCTCAAGGGCAGGATAAGGTAGTTCCGAAGCAGAGTTACCAGCTCTTCAGTGTTAACTAAACAAACAGCCACACAGGACAGAGTTAGGGAGAAGCATTTAGAAGTTAGAAGCATCTGGAATAAAAGGCCGAGGTCAAACTGAGGTCTTGGTGACCATGAACTACCAAACAGGCTACTTGAGACTGGAGTTTTAACTTGCAGCCCAAGGTTCAACTAGAGTCACCTGCAAATGGCACCTCTGGCCAAGGAGAAGTTTGTCTCATGGCAGAAAGGAAATCCACGATCAGAAGCAATGGTTCAGTTGCTGCTCCACCCAGGGTCAGGCAGGTGGAGGCAGTGTCTAGCCACAAAGTACTTAACCTCCATTCTTCAAGGATCTCAGTCTTCATTTATCACAATGCAGGGGCTGTTGTGCAATTGACACTAACAAAAAATACTTCTGCATTTGACTAAGTCTACTTCTGAGCCACCCAATGTTTTCATCATAATATTTACTTCTGGGTAAATAGGCTAAATTCTCCAATTCTGATACAAAACAGAAAGATCAGAGAATGAAAATAAATAGATGACATGGCTGTTTAAAGATAATGTAAAATGCTTTCCAGCAGCATAAATATTTGATTGTAAAACTTTCAATATGTTGTGTCTATTAAGTAGTAATGTACAACATTTAAATAATTCAGTCAGCCCCAGTGGGCTAGGATCTTGCACAAGGACAGAGGTGGGGCCCAGTTTGGCAAGACGCCAGTTTCCCGTCATAACACAGCCCCATGGCTGGCCCCAGACGCTCTATCCCTGCCATCTGTAACTCTGGTCAGGACCAAGCCACAGACGAGAGCAGGGGGTTGGATGGAACCCTTGGGGACATCAGCTATTTCCCTGTCACTGCCCCTGGCTCATATGGTTACTATTCTTTGATTTTTGTTCTGGAGACAAAGGATATGGATGATGTTTTTGGAATACCTTGCAGGATCTATGTAGGTTTGTTCTAAACTTCCATCCAGCCTTCGAATCAATGTCCACGCGCAAGGCGATAGATCTGAGGTTGGGAGACCTTTTTTAGCTATTTGAATTTACCACACTTCTAATCTCTTTGGGCCTCATTTTTAATATTTGTAAAATGGGACTAATAAAATGTGCCCAGCCCTTCTGTCATTGTGCTGTGTAACAGGGATGGAACCTGCTGATGCCTCCATCTCGGACTTTGGTTTCTATAACAGATTCCGGAGGGGACTGATGTTGAAGACACAAGAAAGACACTTAACAGGGTGCCTGAGTGTTGTAGCACGTTTCAATGCAACCACATCCAGTAACCAGCATGCCGGCGTGCAAGGCACTGTGAGGGGGTGGCTTTCGAACCTTGCAATGTTGCAGGTGGTTCTGCGAGCCTGAGGAAGTACAGATGGATGCCCTGGAACCTCTGATGAGTCCTCCGTAGAAGGACATGGAAGGCAAGCCTCCTCCTCAGCAAGACACGTGGAACTGAAGACTCAGCGAGAGCATCACCTCAAAGGACTCCTTTTAAATAAGAGAGGAAAGGAGTCAAGTGCAATATTTATTTCCCTATGGCATGGAACAGAACCCCATCAAGAAAAGAAATAATATGTTCTTGTGAATTTTTAAAATGGCAAAATATAAGTAATCACACACACACACACACACTCAAATAGATCCTAGCTTTTACATGAGGTAGTTGTAGGGTAAAACCCCAAAACCAAACAGAACAATGAAAAGTGTAAAAGTCCTAATTTAAGGGAGCATTGCAAAGAGTTTAATCCTCTTAGTGTGAGGGCTTTTCAAAACATTCATGGAAAATGGAATTAAGAGATAAGTTTATTTTGGTGCAAAAAGTCTTTGAAATCTTTGCATAGTTTTCTCATAACATGCGTTTTTTTCATGAACTTTTGAAAGGCTGCCTTACTTGCATGGGTTTCATAAAGTTTTTACACCAAAAATAAACTTATCCTTTAACTCCATTTTCCATGAACTTTTGGAAGGACTTTCATATGTGCTTGCAGGATCATCACACTGAGCCTATCTACATTGCAAACCTTTGCAGAAGCTTGTCGATCGAATGCATGAGCACCAATGGCAGCCTAAGTGGTTCTCCCCTCACTCAGGTCTCCAAGGAAAGTGCCAGCCAATTGGTCAAAGACTCATGATAGGCCTTCAGTGCTTGGCACGGATGCATCCCGAAGTGTCCTGAAGCCTGGACACTGCTGAAGAGAAGCAACCGCTCACTCCCCCTTGGTGGCTCACTTCTGCAGGTCCACCTCCCAGGTGACTGAATTCCCAAAGTGGGCCAAAAAAACCACTGTCTGGATGTCATGGACTCTGGGCCCCATTGAACAGTGAGAACCGGAAATGTGCAACCAGCCAGTGACAAGGACCTGTAGATTTGTTATTTTAATTAGCTGAGCAAAAAGCGATTTCATAAATCGGTGTGAGTAATGCATTAGTTACAACCTTCTGCACCGAGCTGCTTCTCTGAGAGGACCAAAGAGGGAACGGAGTCATATCTGCAGGATGGGATTGCTGTCCCACACTTTGCTAACCTTTTTTTTTCTGTTTCATGAACTAATGCAAAGCATTGATAACTTTGAGATGCTATCATCTGACTAATTTTAACACACTGTGTAGTCTGCTGTGTCTGGGGTTAGGACTGAGTATGTGAGGTCATTCATTGCTCTGCTCTCTAAATATTTCAGGTGCCTAGTATGTGCAAAACAGAGAAATGCTGCCCACAGCAGGAGCAAAAGCATTAGACATAACCTCTGCCTTTGAAGACTTTGAAATCCACAGGGGCGGAGGGCTGAGGGTAAAGGATACATGTGCAGTAGAGCACGAACTTGAGCTTGGGGGACCTTTTCAGTGTTGTTTGCTGATGCAATCTATATGGGGCTGATCATAATATCACAGCCTGTAAAGAAATAGTTATTGGGCTGGCGCCATGGCTTAACAGGCTAATCCTCCGCCTTGCGGCGCTGGCACACCGGGTTCTAGTCCCGGTTGGGGCGCTGGATTCTATCCCAGTTGCCCCTCTTCCAGGCCAGCTCTCTGCTATGGCCCCGGAAGGCAGTGGAGGATGGCCCAAGTCCTTGGGCCCTGTACCCGCATGGGAGACCAGGAGAAGCACCTGGCTCCTGGCTTCAGATCAGCGAGATGCGTTGGCCGCAGCGGCCATTGGAGAGTGAACCAACGGCAAAAAAAGGAAGACCTTTCTCTCTGTCTCTCTCTCTCACTATCCACTCTGCCTGTCCAAAAAAAAAAAAAAAAAAAAAAAAAAAAAAAAAAAAAAAAAAGAAAGAAAGAAATAGTTATTGAATGGAAGCATGGATGAAACATCTCAATGTGTTCCATAGAACCTAGGACACAGATTTTTCAATTTTTTGCTGTTGCTGAAAAGAGTAAGATCTCTTAAAATAAATGGAATGTCACATTGCAATTGTCAATTGTCTTAAAAGTACATGAAATAATGGTGATCTTACAATCAATAGCCTTACATTTGATAAATAATGATACAAGATTTAATTATTAAGTGTTAGAATCTAATCTTTGGACATTCTATAAGTTTCTTGTAGACTGAGCTAGACTACATTGGAGAAAGGGGCAGGTAGTTGTAACGAGGGGTTGGACCAGGAAGTAGGAATGGATATAGATGGAAGGATGTTTCACGTGTGAACCAAAAAACAAAACAAACAAAAAAAACCTGGAAATGATTAAACTATGTTTCTGGACATTTGAGAAGATAGATACTATTGGAATGGAGAGTTCATTTATAGAAGCAATGTGACATAATTTTGTAGATAAAGGCAAGGTTGTGGCAGATTGTATAGAGGACTTTGAATAACAAGCTACAAGTTTGGATTTCATCTTGTATATACATTTTAAGCCCATGAATGGCATGCTAAAAGCAACATTCTAAGATTAAGCTGTGCAGCAAGGAGGGAAGTTATAAAACTGGAGGCAGGAAGATTAGTCAGGAAATTGTCTTGGTAATCTAGCAGAAATGTCATGAGGGATTATGCTAGGGTCATAGAAATGGAGTGGAGAACAGAGGTGATATATGGAAGAAAATGAAGGAATTGGTCAATGATGTCTTTAACGTTATATTTTAAATTTATTTTTCATTATTTTCATTTTTTAAGATTTATTTATTTGAAAGGCAGAGTTGAGAGAGATAGAGAGGCAGAGAGAGAGAGAGAGAGAGAGAGAGTCAGTCTTCCATCCACTGGTTCACTCCCCAAATGGCCACAACAGCTGGAGCTGGGCCGATCTGATGCCAAGATCCAGGAGCTTCTCCCTGGTCTCCTACATGGGTGCAGGGGCCCAAGGACTTGTACAATCCTCTGCTGCTTTCCCAGGAGCATTATCAGGGAATTGAATAGGAAGAGGAGCAGCCGGGACTTGAACCAGTGCCCTGTGGATGCTGGGATGCTGGCACTATAGGCAGCAGCTTTACCCACTATGTCACAGTGCTGGCCCCCATTTTTATTTCATTTGAAAGGCAGAAAGGTCAAGAAATCTTCTATCAGCTGATTCACTCCCCAAATGTCCATAAATGGGAGGCAAAGCCCAGAGCCAGGAACTCAACCTCAGTCTTCTGTGTGGGTAGCAGGGGCCTAAGCATTTGAACCATCATCTGCTACTTCCTAGGGTACACAAGAACAGGAACCTGGATCAGAAGAAAAGTCAAGACCAGAACCAGGCACTCTGATAGCGAATGTGGGTGTCCCAAGGGGTCTCATCTGTGCTACCATAAGCTCACCTCTTAAGTTTTTTTTTTTTTTTAATTTACTTCAGGGGCTGGCGCTGTGGCACAGTAGGTTAATGCCCTGGCCTGAAGCGCCGGCATCCCATATGGGCGCTGGTTTGAGACCCAGCTGCTCCACTTCTGATCCAGCTCTCTGCTATGGCCTGGGAAAGCAGTAGAAGATGGCCCAAGTCCTTGGGCCCCTGTACCCATGTGGGAGACCCGGAAGAAGCTCCTGGCTTCGGACTGGCACAGCTACAGCTGTTGCGGCCAATTGGGGAGTGAACCATCGGATGGAAGACCTCTCTCTCTCTCTCTCTGGCTCTCCTCTCTCTGTGGAACTCTGCCTTTCAAATAAATAAATAATCTTTTTAAAAAATGTACTTTAAAAATGTTTATTTATTTATTTGATAGGCAGGATTACAAAGAGAGAAGGGGAGACAGAGACAGATCTTCCATCTGCTGGTTCACTCCTCAAACGGCTGCAATGACCAGGGCTGGGCCAGGCAGAAGCCAGGAGGCAGGAGCTTAATCCAGGTCTCCTACATGGGTGCAGGGGCCCAGGGACATGGGCCCTCCTCCACTGTTTTCCAGGGTGAATTTGCAGGGAACTGGATTGGAGATGGAGCAGCTGGGACTCAAACTGGCATCCTTTTGGGATGCTGGCGCTGCAGGCCATGGCTTAACCTGCTGTGCCACAGAGCCGGCCTCAGCCCCTTCAGTTTTTGAAATGCTCAAGAATATTAAATCCAGAAGAAAATAATCAGGCTTAAAGTTATATCTATTACATGAAGATGTTTCAAAAAGTTTGTGGAAAATGGAATTAAAAGACAGGTTTATTTTGGTGAAAAATTATTTTGAAATTCACACATATGAGGAGTCCTCAAAAAGTTCGTAGAAAATGAATGCTATGAAAAACTATGCATGAATTTCTCCCTCCCTTTTTTTGTAAATAAGATTTACTTATTTATTTGAAAGGCAGAATTACAGAGAAAGGGGTGGGGGATCTTTCATCCCACTGGTTCACTTCCAAATGGCTGCAATGACCAGGGTTGGAGCAAGCTAAAGCCAGGAGCCAGAACTTCATCCAGGTCTCTTTTATGGGTGACAGGGGCCCAAGTATTTGGGCCATCTTCTGCTGCTTTCCCGGGTACATTAGTAGGGAACTGCACGGGAAGTGGAGCAGTCGGGACTAGAACTGGCACTTACATGAGATGCCAGCATTGCAGGCGGCAGTTTAACCCACTGCTCCACAATGCTAACCCCTAGGCATAGATCTTAAAACGTCTTTGAATCCAAATAAACTTAACTCAATTTTCCATAAACTTTCTAAAACACCCTCATACAATATGTTTGCAAAAGTAATTTGCACTTAGCTTTAAAATTATTTTAACGAAAAAAAAAAAAAGCCTAAACACGAAAGCTCTTCCTCTATTTTTGCAGGCATTGGTGTCTGGCATAGATTTAAAGTTTTTTCGTACCTAAGAGCTTCTGTCTTTGTCACAGTACTTTCTCATCTAAAATTCCAAGACATAACTTCTGGCTTTTAATGCTGCAGAGGAGAAGTTTTTCTTTTGTGGGTAAGTTTTTAAAATACCTGGATACTTATGGGATTTTTGCCTCCCCAAAATGGAATTAATAAATAGGGTAAACAAAATATGTTTTGGTGCATCTCAGTTTATTCACTATGTAATGCTTGGTAAATCCTTTCAAACCAAATACATCAGTTTTTAGCTCAAGAATTATTTTTTTTAGTTCTTTGATATTTTGAATACTCTGGTCTCTTAGAAATTCTTGTTATCCCTAACTACTGGAGCCTCTGGATTATTTTTCTTGTGTTTCTCATGTTTAATACCTTATAATGTTTATCTTTTATACTCCAAGTTATGGGGAGACTTCTTGAACTTTTACTGTAATTAAATTGTTCCAATTTTATTGGGTCTGTTTGCTGTGTATTGCATCCATTACATTTTCAAAGACCTCTGCTGTTTTAAAAGTTCAACAAATCTTTTCTGATGTTATATTGCTTCCTTTCTGGGCTCACCTCTATAAGAAATAATAAAATCTTCCTGAATAATTTTGAAAATGCCTATTAGAGATTGGGTTGCTCATGACTGGGTATCTGTTGTTGAAATGGGGGGGGGGTCCCACTGATCTGTCACATCAGTTCTCTTTTTGAGAACTGATAAATACTTGCATATTCCTGCTGTTTGCCTCTGTGGTCATGCTCACAGGTGACTCATCAAGTCCCAGGAGAAGAGACATGTTCGATCAAGGATGCTGATGGTTGATACTACCATACTTTAGGCTCTTATGAAGTGAAAAGAGAAATGTTCAGATTTATAGACACTTTGCCAGATCAGAGACCTAGAAGTTTCTAGGGAGTAGGAAGGGCTTTCAAGTTGTAGGCAACTATGAGAAGGGGGCAGCTGGCCAGGACACCACATCACTACACTTGGTGATTAGGTGTTATTATCCCATTATACGTAGGATTTCTAAAGATGGAAGAGCAATGAAGGTTAAAATAGTAGCACGAATCATACAATTTCTCCCTCTTGGGCATACAGAGTTCTTGTAGGTGAGCTGGAGACAGCTCCCACTGGCTCATGAATCTATTCCCAATTCTGTTCAGGAATACCATACTGCTATCTTGAAATAGATGGTAGTGAGAATGTTTACACCACAGAAATTGGCAAACACTACAGCTCATGCCTTCACCTCCACTGACTGGTAGTTGTTAAACACTTACCATCACACAACAGTTCTTAGGGGCTGGCATTGTGGCTCAGTGTGTCAAGCTGCCAGCTTCCCATATTGGAGTACCAGGTCGAGTCCCAGCTGCTCTGCTGGAACTCCATCCAGGTTCCTGCTAATGCATTTGAGAAGGCAGCAGAAGATGGCCCAATTACCTGGGCCTCTGCCACCACGTGGGAGATGGGGATGGAGTTCCTGTCTCTTGACTTTGGCCTCAATCACTGTTGGCATTGTGACCATCTGGAGAATGAACGAGTATATGGAAGATTCCCTCTCTCTCTCAATGCCTCCCTTTTTCTCCCCCCCCCCCTTTGTTTCTCTGCTTCTCAAAAAAAAAAAAAAAAAAAAGAAAAGAAAAAGAAAAATCAATCAGTCAATTAATCAGTCTTAAGAAAGAAAGCATACTTAGCTTTCCATATTTCTGGGTCCAATAGATAAATCTCTTGAGAGAATTTGTGATGAAGATGAAACTTCTTGTCTTCCCACACTCGTCCTTAGTGGAGGGTCGTGCAAGGGAGTGGGTGGGACAGTGTGAAGAATCACACCTAGAAGGGAATGCAAGGCCAAGTTCAAGGGTGAAAGATTCAAAGGTGATGAAGGACAGATTCATCTTCACATAAGAAACAAGAGATTATCATTATTATTATTTTTGGCTGCAAAGATCTGTCTTCCTCCCAAAGAGATTACTTTCAAGGATTATGAAATTACATGGTAGGGCTGTTCACAGATAAAATTCTGAAAATTTCAATTCCAAAGACGTTCCCGGTTGATTCAGCCTTTCCACCTAATCCATACGAGTTATGTCAACTTTATCTTGCTAAGCATGGAAGGCCACTGGGTGACACAACTCCAGTGGCTTGTGAAGAATTATAATTCAGGCAGGCCTCTTGATTATGTTTAAAACTGGACAAACAATTGATTTTTTTCAATGATTGATGAATGACGATTCTGTACGAACATTTGTGCTAAAAGACTGTCTCCAATGCGGCTAAATAAATATTTGCCTCCCTAACGTATACTTGGCCCAGTTTGTGAGCACAGAGACTTTCTGAGATGCTGTGGGAGGCAACACAGTGGCTCCTGCCACTGGACTGTTCAAACATATGCATGGGAGTTTTGTGCTTGGGGATTTCTTGCTTCAGGAAATGTGTACTGAAGCCCTGTTGTCTGCTGGGCACTGAGAACACAAAAAGATGAACAAGATGCAGCACGAACTCAGGCAGTTGGTTCTAAGGCACGCAAACAGTTCTTTACAACATGGTAAACATGTTGTACATCAGAACGTGGTGTGTTCTAATGGCAGCTCTTGCATTACTTGCTGTGTGAGTTTGAAAAGGCATGTGGCATCAGGGAGCCTCCCTTTTCTTTCTTTAAAGATGTATTGTATTTATTTGAAAGGTAGCATGACAGTGAGAGGGACAGACAGAATGAAAGAGATCTTCCATCTGCTGGTTCTCCCCCGAAATAGCCATGACTTTCCAGGCTGGGCCACACTGAAACCAGGAGCGAGGAACTCCATCCAGTCTCCCACGTGGGTGGCAGGGGTCCAAGGACTTCCAGCTGCATTAGCAGGGAGCTGGATCAGAAGAGCAGCCAAGACTCGAATTCGAGCTCCAATAGGGGATGCTGGCATTGCAAGCAGCAGCTCAAACTGCTGGGCTACAATTTTCTGCTTTATAAAACAGGATTACTGAATCCTATCTGACCATTCCTTAGTTTCAAATAAGATTGAGTAAATGCTGCCCACCACCCCCCCTTTTTAATTGCTGTTTATTTGAAAGGCAGATCATTACAGAGACAGGGAGAGAGGGAGGGAGAGAAGGAGGGAAGGAAGGAGGGAGGGGAGAAAGGGAAGGGAGAAAAGGAGAGAGGGAGAGATCTTTCATTTGCTGGTTCACTCTCCAAATGGTTGCAATGGCAGGGGCTGGCCAGGCTGAAGCCAGAAGCCAGGAGCTTCTTCCAGGTCTCCCATGTGGGTGCAGGGGCCCAAGTACTCGGACTATCTTCTGCTGCTTTCCCAGGCACATTAGCAGGGAGCTGGATCGGAAGTGGAGTAGCTGGGCCTCAAACCAGAGCCCATATGGAAAGCCAGCACTCCCGGTGATGGCTTAACCTGCTGTGCCACAGCACCAACCCCAAGGGTGTCTTGAGTATAACATCCAAGGAGGACAGAGCTTGTCTCTCTGTGTGCTAATTTATTAATTTCCCTACCATCTATTGCAGGTGTTTTGAACAAAGATACTTTTTACCTAGTAAATCACCAAATCAATACACTTACTCACTCACGAGAAGCCAGATTCGCCTGCAGAATCCTGGCCAAGATGCTGTACATCCTGTTCTCCGTCTGTCTCCTCACCTGTACATGTGAGGACGGAGTGGGGTTTCAGATGCAGGCGTGCCAAGAGACTCAGCAGAGCGCAGGTGCCCTGTTCTTGCCCCGCGTGTTAGCCTTGGCCGCCCTGTGGATTGTGCGCAGTCCTCGTGATGGAGGGGAGGAGGGAGTCAGGCTGGTGCTCTTGTTGGTTCCCTTTGCCCACGAGTTGGCAAATCCTCAGAGAACAAGAACGCCTTTTCGTGTAACCCGCATCAAAACACACTTTGAAAGAGGTGCCTGTTGCCAAAAACTTTATATTTATCCCAAGAAAAATTAGAAACTATTTTTGGATTATCTGCACATGACTGGCCTGCCTTCCTGCAGATAAACAAAAAAATTACGTGTATGCAAATCCCCGTGCTGCTCAGAACACGTGCTATGTCTCCCCGCTCAATGCTGCCTACGGAGGTGCGGGCTCAAGGCAGCTACTCTTCCCTGGCAACTCCAGACTGTGAACAAGATTAAGGGTATGGGACACACCCAGAGGCAGGTCTGAATTCTGGTTCTGATCCTTGCCAGCTCTTGCACCTTTGGGTTGGTTATGTAACTTCTTTTGAGCCTCAGTTTGCTCACATGCAAAATGGGGAGATGTTAACCCCTAAAGTCAAGGTCATTGTGGGGATTAAATATAACAAAGCTGGGTTATCTGGTGAGTACTAGAAAACTGCTATGTCTCTTCTTTTCCCAGATTTGCTTTCGATCTTGAAAGAAGAGGTCTGAATTTATGTTTAAGGAGATTTTTAGAGAACTTAGGGAAACACACACATTAATGCGTGGTGATCAGAGAGAATTAATCCAGAGAGGACAACCAGGACAGCAGGCCACAGAGCAGGACACACACATTCAAATGGCCTTCGAGACCAGACAAGCATGTGGCTAGTAGCCAGGGCACCTCAGGGTGCAATGCACCTAGCAGCCACAGGTCCTTCAATCAAAGAATTTCAAAACACCATGCCAGTCCAACGGATATGTGAGGAGTCCAGATGTAGTTCTGGGAGCTCAAGTTTCTCTTGTTCCAGAGGACTGTGTAGCTCCATTCCTTTCCTTCAAAAGCTATCTGGAAAAAAAAAATCACAAAACCACTTCCTCTGGACACCTGTTCTTTCTTTGCTCACGACACCCGGCCTCTGTGGGCATGACCATTCATGTACATGGAATTGTTGACCACTTCTTTTGCACAGATTATTCAGAAAGAGATAAATGAAAAAGAATGCATATGCACAGCAAGCAAGCATAGAGGCAGACATCCAGATGTAAAGCAATGCACCCAGGAACAAGAACAGCATCTCAAGCTATGGAGGAAGTCATTCATGACTGCAGTAAGCACTGGTGTTAGTGCAGGAGAGAGGCCGACTAATGGCGGAGGTATCTAAACCCTCCCAGGTTTTGACATGCAGTAGAGGGGGCGAGGGGTGCACTCTATGTTTAGCCCACGGCTGTGGGCTTTGCTTGTCTGGTGTATGTGTGTGGGCGTATGTGTGTGTGTGTGTGTGTGTATCCTTTCTTTCCTGTTGGAATCTTGGAAGCCCCATGAAGGAGGGGCCTGTATCTTCTGTTTGGTTTTCCTTGATGTCCTCACATTCCATAATGCCTCTCTTCGCTTCCTTGCTATTTAAGCATCTTGGTCTGGATGTTGAGAGGACGAGATGCCAGATTCGGCTATCAGTGGGAAGCAAACAGTCTGAGGCCTTTGGGGAGTACAGATAAAGTGAGTGAGATTGGGGTTGTGTCTGAACAGGGCCCAGGGATTCCTGTGACGATGTGGCTGACAGATGACGTCTCGCTCCTGATAATGGTGCATCAGGACTTCCTCCCGGCTGGAAGGAGAAGGCAGGCAGGCACCCTGTTGCCTAATTGTCCCTAATCACAGAGGAAGACCTCACACGCAAAGAGCTGACCGGGATGCAGTTGGCCAGATTATCAGCAGCCAAAGGATAAGGAGTGTTGACTTAGCCGTGGGAGGATGGCTGATGGGTCAACACCAATGAAAGAGAATCTCATGCCTTTGCTAGAGGCGTCAAGTCTTGTTACGATGGGTCTTGGTGCTTTTCACTTCCACCTTTTTAAGGGTTTCAGGGAAGATGAAGCTGAAACAGAGGGGATAATGATGTTTCCTGGTACCTACTACTTGCCGGCTGCTAAGCTGAGGTCTTTAGCTGGGATAAAGAACACCTTGGGTTACATGAGAAACAGGTACTGCTGTTCTAATTATGCAGGGAGGCCAGCTGAGACTTGGAAATCGGCTGTCTTGCCTAGAATGACCCTTAGCACGGCAGGGCTGACCTTTGAACTCTAGTTTGTCTACCACGGAAGCTTTCTAAACTATGAAGGCTCTCCCTGTGGTTGGTCAGGATCCCCACACAATGGACTCCGACCTTTGTCAGATTTGGGTAGGAGAGGCTTCTTCAAGCACAGCTTGGGAATAATTCTCACAAAGGAGCCAAGGGAGCAGGACTGAGCGTGAGAAGTTCAACTGATGTGGTCCCAGTAAGGGGAAGCCAGACCCCAGCAGGGTGAGACCAACAAGGCTCGCCTCCGGGCAAACCTAGGAGATGCCAGAAAACTCAGTAATCAAGACACATCTAATGCAGTGGTTTTTTTTTTTTTTTTTTTTTAATTTAAACTCATGTTCAAAAAACAAGCCATGATGAACAAAATAGCAAAATTTTAAATAAAGACGAAATCCAACCCCATGTTTGCATGTCTCAAGTTCACTTGCCTCACCCTAATCGGGTGCATTTAGGGGCACAGCGGGCAAAGCCGCCATCCGCAGTGCTGGCATCCCATGTGGGCGCCGGTTCGAGTCCCCACTGCTCCACTTCTGATCCAGCTCTCTGCTGTGGCCTGGGAAAGCAGCAGAAGATGGCCCAAGGTGCTTGGACCCCTGCACCTGCATGGGAGACCTGGGAGAAGCTCCTGGCTTTAGATCGGCCCAGTTCCATTGTGGACATTTGGGGAGTGAACCAGCAGATGTAAGACCTCTCTCTCTGCCTCTGCCTCTCTGTAACTCTTTCAAATAAATAAATAAACCTTAAAATAAAAGACAAACAGAGCATTTGGTGATTGAGCACAGACATTCTGCACCAGTTTTTACAAAGATGGCATTAAAATTTTATCTGCCTTGTTTCTGGGGGATTTTGGGTGCCCCCTTAAATTCTGTGTCTAAGCCGCAGGATTCACTCACCTCCCACTAGTCCTGGCCTGGAGTCCGAGCGGTTCTCTGGAGTTGGGATGATCCTTCAGATTTGTCCCGCGATGATCATAAGGACTGTGGGCCTTTTTCTCCTCCATCCCCAGAACCCAGTCATGGGCTGCATATGCCCTTTAGAGAGAGGACGTAAACTTGGGCAAGTTCTCTTCGGCTGAGAGTGAATCCCTGAACAGAATTCAGGGGCGAACCGCCACCCCCAACACTCCCATCAGCTCTAGGTGTCCTGCGTTCCTCACACCCCTCTCAACTCAGTAACCCCCAATCCAGGGCTTTCTGCACTGTGCCCATCTTTGAACTAGAGGCAAAGTTTGTTGTTAGCCCAGAACTCCCATGGAAGGAGGTCTGTTGGGAGCATACAGTCTACAGAAAGATTGCCAACACCATATGGTTTTGTCAAGGAAGATGTCCAGGCTTGGAAATATTCCTGTGTTGATTCAAGAAGGCTTTGCATGCTGCTATTTCCATCCGCAAAGGTCACCACTATTAAGGCCAGAGTGCAAGTCCCAGAGAGATTCTCAGCTTGGCCAAAGCATTTAGTTTTCAATTGCAGTGAGATCAGACGTATCTGAATCCATTCAGGATCAGCCTCCAACTCCACCACACCCGTCCATGTTTGATAATGGACTTGACTTCACTTGATTCTCTCCACGTTCCCATGTAGGAGGTCCGTATCAAACCCCTGGGTGGTGAAATCAAATTCAGACACCTTCATTTTGCTGTATCCTGCCGGGAACTTCACAGCCGAGAGCAACGTCAGAGGTGAGTGGTTCAGAAATGAGCAAGGGCTGCTCTCGGCAGGTGGACTGAGCCAATGGGAGACTCCGACGTCTGGCTTTCAGGTCTCATAGGTCAGGGGAACTAGGAAGCAGTCATATCTGGGTGAGGCGGTGACTGGCTGAGCTGGGCATTTAGCAATAATTCATTAAGCACCCACAGGTGGAAAGTACAGGGGATCTGAGTTAGGAGCCCAGGCTGTGATTGAGATTCGCAATGGGGTTCTGTAGGCAGGACTTCCCAATTTGCTGGCCACACCTGCCCTCACTTTGCTATCAGGGCACTCAACTTTCGTTCCTTCTTTCCTCTGGTTTGCTTATGGATCCTCATATTAGCATATGTTTAACTCATTATTTAAAAGGCGATGTCCTTTGTGTTTGATCTAAAATCAGATACAGAAAGGGTCCCCTAGTCTTCTCTTTCAACTGTTTCTTTTTGCCTCTCTGTGGTCCTCAAATGAGCTTTTCCCATGGCTGTGTAGCTCCAAATAGAAAACCTGTTTCCTTCCCGTGACCTCCGTCCACAGTCTCTCATCATTAAGCCTCAATTAGCTGTCTCTGACCCCAGTATTACCTAGATCAGACTTGGTGTGGCATGGCCAAGCCCACACGGAACCATTCAGGCCATAATAAAACCTTCTCATTTCATGAGAACCCCGACATTCATTTTGAGATGACTTCAGGAGGGTAGAGAGAAGTTCTTTTTTTAAAAAGTTATTTTTGCCTAGGAACACACCATTTCCACAAATAATGAGTCTCATCCAAAATGCCGCTCTGGGCGGGCAGACACAGCTTGCGAGACCGTAACTCTTTCCTCTCCCTGGCTTCCCTCTTATTATCGGCATAGAAGAGAAAGTTCCTCGGCCCTGGGAGCCGTCTTGGAGATAGGAGTTTAGAAGAAGCCAGTCAGCATAGCGTAGTTATAAATTAGTAACTGCTCCGTGACCAAGCTCTAGCCAGTGAGCTACACTGGGAGTGCTGCAGGGGATTCTGGGAAACCTCCTTGGAAGGGAAGATCTGGCCTTTCCTCTCCTTCTCTTGTTCCCACTGCAGTGGGACCTCTATTGATGGCATCCATGTCTGCTACCTGGACCAACAGTGGATAGAAAATACCCTGAAAAAAATGACATCCATAATAAACATGTACAGACTTTGTTTTTTAAAAGCTCAGCTACTGGCATTTACTTTTTATTTGTGCATTTTTTTTTTGAAAGGCAGAGACATAGACAGACTGAGAGTGATCTTCAATTCACTGGTTCATTACCCCCATGTGCCTGCAACAGCCAAAGCTAGACCAGGCTGAAGCTAGCAGCCTAGAGCTCAATCCAGGTCTCCCACATAGATGGCAGGGACCCAAGCACTGGGGTCATCACCTGCTCTCTCCCAGGGTGTATATTTGCAGGAAGCTGGATCGCAAGCGGGGGAGCCAGGACTCTAATATGGAGCGCAAGCATTGCAAGCAGCAACTTAACCTGGGTATGGCATGCTGGCTCCAGTACTTTTCCTTGTCATTATTCCATACTGGTGGTGGGGAACCTTTTTTTCTGCCACAGGCTATTTGGATATTTATAGCATCATTCAAGGGTCATACAAAATTATCAGCTTAAAAATTAGCCTGCTGTAGATTTCTCGACTTCCGAGTCACGCCGCCTGCGGTTGCCTTGGCAGGGTTAGCATTTGCATTGTATGGGGAATTAGAAGTTATCCATAGACGATGTGCAGCATTCAAGAAGATGTGTGTGGGTTATATGCAAATACAACTGCGTTTTCCAGAAGGGACTAAGGCATCCTTGGATTCTGGTATCTCCAGGGCATCTTGGGATGCTCCCCCTCCCCTTTTCAGGTACTGATGGCCTTAATATATTTGGAATGCTGTCACCATAGACAGCTGAGATAGTAGCTCTCTAAGACCACGAGGTAGCCTTGATAATTAAAGCCACATGCACAAGGTGGCATAGGAAAAGGTTCAGCACCTGCCTCCCTGATGACCCCAGCTCTATCACAGCTACCCCTGGACTCTCTCCCTCTGGGCTATTTTCATGGTCAGACCATGAAGATCAGGGTTTTCCAGTTTTGCAGCAAAACCTAATTCCAACCATTATACTATTTATCTGGCCAGGGGCATCATGCCTATGTTTTTATTCACATAGTCATACATGGCTTATCTTCTAGTGTGGCAGCTCTCCAAATACGGCAGGCATTCCAGGCAGGCTGCGGCGCTGGTAGACTGTAGGTCACCAGGCTGACGGGAAGTGACGGCTGGCACAGCCCAGGAAGAGTTCAGATGCTTCTCCTGTACCATCAAAGAGGATCCCAGATCTCTGCCATTGAGCCACCAGTTGTCAGTCTCTGTCTCTACCTGGTCTAGTGGATCATGGGCACAGATACGCTTGTGTCCACTCTCTGCTGTAAATATTCTAGGTGGCAGAAGGATCACGCTCTATATTATTTCAATTATTATCTAACTTGAATGGTTATTTAACTTTTCTGCAACACAAAACAAACAGAACTTTAGGACAAAGCCAGGTCTGCCAAAAATGCAAAAAAAAAAAAAAAAAAAAAAGAAAGAAACTTTTTTTCCCCCTTCTCCTGGATGTTTTTCTAGTGACTCCTTTTGGAATGTTATTTTGAACTCACAAAGGTTCTTTTAAAAAAAACTCTGTATATTTCTTTTAAGCATCCCTTGAGAAAGTCAGTTTTAAACTTAGCAAATGCATTGGCTTTTAAAAAGCACTTTCTTAAAATAGTGATGTAAATCTTGGTGGGAAATCTTTAAGGTGCCCCGAATGGACAGAAATAGAAATGTTAATGGAAATGCCATTTGGGATGACACTGGTGACGGCTCCATTCAGATGGACCCAATCAGAAAAGACTGGAGTTTTCGAAGTATTCCAGTGTGAGTCTGCAGTTAGAAGCCCCAGTGGGAGGGGGTAACAGGAAGCCAGTACAAGAAAGTAAGAAGTCAGGCGACAGCAATGCATTGTTAGGACAGGAGAGACCCCATGGGCATGTGTGTAAACACGCTACTAGAGTGATAGTAATTTTTAAACTCTTTTCTGATACAACCTCATCTTTCAAAGATTACAAATATTGTTAAACAAATCACCTTGGTAGGTATGATATCAGCTGCTTTTTTTTTTTTTTAAATCTTTTATTTGTGTGTTAAGGACTCCAATGGTTGGATGAGGTCAATGAAAACTACAGGAGGTAATTTTTACTCTAGGTCTACTCATCGAGTGTTAATTGCATATAAAAATACCTTCACCAGAAGCATCTAGAACAATGCTGGAACAAGTACTAGAAATGTAGCATAGGCATATTAAGACACAGAAGTCACCATCATAGTTTATATCATTTAAAAATCAAATAATTCCCAACAGGACAGTCAAAGAAATAACAAAGACCAAAAAAATAAAGATGCAGGCAGAAGTTAGGAGATGGAGAAAAAATTTTAAATGTCTGGTTAATACAAATAAATAAAAACAAATTTTTGAAGTAACATAGCAGGTAAATGAAAGGTAATTATTTCAGAGGGTTGCACTATTAATAATTTTCAAAAAGTGAAAATAATGTATCCAATAAATAATGTATCCAATAAAAACTTTAGTGTTAACTAAAACCTTATTTCACACTAAAAATTATGGGATTCTGTTTGAGTCAGTTTTCTATGACTATAGCAAAACACATGTGGCAGGATACTTTATAAAGAAGCTTGGGCTCACAGTTCAGGTCTAAACAGCTTGGGGCCTCCTCTAGGCTGCCCCACACAAGGGCTGCAGCATGTGTGTCTCAACAGCAGCTGTTTTGTGGTGGTCCCGAGGTGACTGGGGCCACAGGAGGCCCAAGCTACCTGGAAACCCAATGGCCAGGGTCTCAGTGTGCTTAGCGCTACAGATAAGGACTTAGAGGTTCAGAGCTTCACCAGGTGCTTTTTCTATGGTTGGCCTGTCCTATATCCAAGTGTGGCTTGGTGACAGTGCTGTGGGAGATGTACAGCTGGGACATTTATCAGCCCCAATTCTATTTTAGACACCCCCAAAGCCATCCCAAATAGAACAAATAATATAATTATATATGGAAAGTTGTATTTTCGGTTGATTTGAAGGGATAAGTGGTAGTGTCTATAGACATGCAGTTTTGAAGCATATCTTCACTCTCCCCCCCCCCATGGCATCATCACAAAGTCACACTTGGGTAGACAGTGGCCCAAGCAGAGGACTAAGCACCAAGTCCTCTCTTCCTTAGCACTTCTCTATTCTTCACTTCCCTCCTACTGTAACTGTCCACAGGGTGCTGTGTTAGCACCAGAGTGCTTTGTGTGATAGCTGTGCTACTTGCTACACGACTCATTGAGGACCCACCCCCCCCTTCTTTAAGAACACCCAGAAGGTTTCTAGAACATTCATAAATGTTGGGATTTAGAATCCTAAATCCCACCGTAAAGTCAGCCATCTTTGCTGAGCACACACTCTAGTTATGGCAGCTGTCTTAATCCACTTTTTCTTGTTATAAGAAAATATCAGAGACTGGGTAGCTCGTCAAGAATAGAGGTTTATTTCACTCATGATTCTGGAAGTCCATCATGTGGTGCTGGCATCTGGTGAGAGCTTCCCTTAGCTGCATCGCAACATGGCAGAGGGCATCACGTGGTGAGATAGAGCAGGTGTGCTGGCTTGGGTCTCCTGCTGCTCTTATAAAGCCACTAATGTCATCACAGGAGGTCCACCTTCATGACCTCCTCTAGTCCTAATTACCTCCCAAACATCCCACTTCCAAACTGTTACTAATACATGAGTTTGGGGCTTCTGTATCCAACGTAGGAGCTTCTAGAAGACACACACTGAAACCATAGCAGTGATTATTCCTCCTGACCTGCTCTGTCGTGCCACAGTAATGATTTTGTTGTCCCCTTTCACATAGCAAAAGTGTCTCAGTTTGCATGATAAATGATTTGGTTGCCCTACATCAAAGGAACTAGGGGCCACCTGGCTTTGTGGTTCAGAGGTGGGAATGGGGCACGGGTATGACCAGGGCCATCAGTGGAGGAGTGCCTGTCATAGAGTGTGATGTTGTTAGAAAGGTGGATTCTCGGTTCAAGCTTCCTCCACACAGAGGTTTTTCCCACAGATGTGGTCCCTGAGGCTGGGACAAGGGCCTGACTTCATGGGGTGGTCCCATTCCACGTGCAGCCCTTCCATCCTGGGAGACCTTCATCAGACTGGGCTGAAGTCTTCCTCTTGGAGGGGAAGGGTCTGCTCTGATTTCTACCTGACCACACTGTGTGGATTACTATTGGGGTTCAGAGGATGGAAAAATGCCATGAGGCTACTTCAAAAAGTTCATGAAGAATGGCTTTAAAAGTTGATTGTGGTACAGCAGATGAAGCTGCCACCTGCAAGGCCAGCATTCTCCACAGACACTGGTTCGAGTCCCAGCTGTTCTGCTTCCAATTCAACTCCCTGCTAATGGCCTGAGAAAGCAGTGGAAGATAGCCCAAGTGCTTGGGTCCCTGTATCCCTGTGAGAGACCCAGGTGAAACTCTTGGCTCCTGGCTTTGGCCTGGCCCAGTCACAGCTGTTGTGGCCATTTAGGGAGTGAGCCAGCAGGTGGAATATCTCTTGCTGTCTCAGTACCTCTACCTTTCAAATAAATAAATAAATAAGTAAATATTTTTTAAAAAGTTGATGAGGCATAGCAGGTTAAGCTGCCACCTGCAACATCAACATCCTATATCGCTATGCTGATTCCAGTCCCAGCTTCTCTGCTTCTGATCCAGTTTCCTGCGGATGCAACCTGGGAAGCAGCAGACAATGGCTCAAGTACTTGGGCCCCTACCATCCATGTAGGAGACCCAGATGGAGTTCCAGGCTCCTGGCCTCTACCTGGCACAGCCCCATCTGTTACTGCCATTTGGGGAGTGAACCAGCACATGGAAGATCTCTCTTTCTCTGTCACTGTTTCAAATGAATAAAATACATTTTTTTTTCAAAGTTGCTTTTGGTGCAAAAAATGTCTAGAGAGATGCATGCATGTGAGAGGTCTTCAGAAAGTTCATGGAAAATGCATACTTTGAAAGAAACTGTGAATGGATTTCCAAAATTTTTTGACCAAAACACACTTTTCATTCCACTTCCCTTGCACTTACTGAAGTGCCCTGGTATTTGGCCAGGAATCCTTGGCATCCCACCTCTCTCCCAGTTCAGGTCTCCTTCAAGGGCAGAGTGGGGGCCAGGCTGTGTTCTCCCCCTGTGACTACCAGCTGCCTTCCTGGGAGTACCAGACTCTCACACCATGACCATTAAATGGTCACTGAGGGCCTGGGCTGAGCCCAGAGCTTGCTGTCATAGCTGCCAAGGCTCAGCGCAGACACACCTGTTAGTTAAGAACATTCTGAACCTCTGAGGGCAGTGGTTTTGCACCCCCAGTCCTTTGTGTCCTTGGACTTGATAGCCAGAGCCAGTGGCTGAACCTCCAAGCTGGCTTCCTGCAGTGCCTCTACTCACCCCAGAAATGCCTTCAAGACCTCTCCCCAGCACACACAAGTCTCTTTCTCTGCAATTGTTTACCTGTTCTGTGGTTTGGGTTGTGACTGACTGCATGACCTCGGCCCTTTGTTCAATAAATGATGTCTGAGCGTCCCTTCTCAGCGAGGGTCTGGGGTTACCTGGAGAGCCAGGTAGACACAACTCTCTTTGTCATTAGCGCTTTTCTAAAAGTCAATAGTACAAGTTTTATGTATCTGGGGTGTACATGTGATGAAATATGGGTGCCTTGTGGCATGGCTAAATCGAGCTGGTTAACGTATGCCTCACTTTACATACTTAACCATTTTCTTGTGGTGAGAACATCGAAAATCTATTCTTTTATGGATTTTCAAGTATTCAGTATATTGTTGTCTAGAGTCACGATGCTGAATACTAGATCCTTTGAAATTATTCCCTCTGATTTACTGAAGCTTTGCACCCTTTTGATTTATACCTCCCAAATGCCCTACCCGCCAACCCCAGGAACCTTCATTCTCCCCTCTGGTTCTTTGAGTTTGACTTAAAAATTTTTTTTTGTACAAGTTATCTTTTTTAATTTAACTTTTATGTGAAAGGTATAGCATCAGATAAGGAGGAAAAGAGAGAGAGAGAGAGAGAGAGAGAGAGAGAGGGAGAGGGAGAGGGAGAGATGATTTCTATCCACTGGTTCACTCTCCAAATGGCTGTAACAGCCAGTGCTGAGCCAGGCTGAAGCCAGGACCCAGGAACTCCACCCAGGCCTCCCATAAGGGTGGCAGGGGCCCAAGCACTTGGGCCATCTTCTACTGTTAGCCCAGGCACATTAGCTGAAGGCTGGATTAGAAGGGGAGTTGGGTTAGAACTGGTGCTCTGATATGGGATGCCGGCATTACAAGCATCAGCTTAAACCACCGTACTATAACACTGGCCCTGGGTTCAATTTTTTTGGATTCAACATATAAGTGAGATCTCATGGTATACAAATGTTTCTGTTCCTGGCTTGTTTCATATAGCACGGTGTCCTCCAGGTGCACCCATGTTGGCACAAACAACAGGATCTCCTTTTTCAAGGCCGTAGTAGCCTCATGGTGCTTTCATTCAGGCACTTGTTGGGGTCAGACCTGGGCATTCATCCCAGGCAAAGCCCACCAGGGAGGCCTGGTGGGAATCAGAGGAGCTGCAAGCCTGAACTGAACTAACCGTACATTTAAAAGTATAATCTTTTCTGTTTTACAACTTCTAATGAATGCAAATTATTCAAGACAATTCTGAAAAAAGAAAATCCAAATACTCAACCAATCAACTTAAACAAATCATTTAGTTATCTCAAACCCTCACTCCTTCATATTCATTTCAGCATCAGGGAGCCTCCACTTGGGCATTTTGCTTCATGTACGCAAGGGTGGGTATAGAAAAACCTTCTGTTTGCACGGAGCTGGGAGAAGTTTCCTGACGGTCTCCCCTACACGCTGCCTCTTTCCTGCTGCCGGGAGCAGGGGTCCCACGGGAGACGCCTGTCTGCTCTTGGCCGTTTGTCTCCTCCAGACATTCTGTCCCTGGCTGAGATTACTCAGCAGTTTACACACCTCTGTCTAAGCTGCCGAGGAGAAAAGCAGAGATAAGGCGGGCTTCCGTCCATTTGGTGCGATTCTCCCAGCAGACCCGGCTCAGCGCTGTTTGGGAACCCACTTCTGCTATCACTGTCAAGGTGTCAGCTGTCCAGAAAGCTCCCGAGAGAAAATAACACTGAGATTAGCTACTCGCAGTCAGTGCTGGTGAACCCAGAGCAAGCAAAGCTGCTGCGCTGCGGCTGGGTTTGTCCACAAACTGCGTTCTTCTCCTTTCTCTTGAGTGTTGCGCATCTCAGTGCCACCGGGACAGGGATGCAGAGCCTGGAGCTCCTGTTCTATTTCCCACAGCAGAGAGGAGCCCTATGTTTTGCTCTAATGCAATCGGGGAAGGGAAACAATACACATTTTCAGGAAGTTCATGTCCCAGATACCAAAGAGATAGCGTATGTAGATGACATTCTGGACCCCCCATCACATCCCACTCCTGCCTCCAAGGTCAGGGCTTTGAAGGTTATTTGTGTATTTGGCTGCTTGCCATCCCATTTCTAGGACCTGTGTGTTTTATTTCTCTTTCCCTGCACCGTGGTAGGCTCCATGCATTCTCTGCTCAGGTGTCCTCTTCATACAAGGAGATCTCCCTGCATCCTAGAGAATCTAACCACGTGGCAGTGTGGGAAAGGCAGTGTGGGAGACATAGGTGCTTGCCAGGGGGTTGAGAGGTAAGAGGGATGTGTAGGTGGAACAGAGAGGATTTTGAGAGCAGTGAAACTACTCTGCGTGATACTATAATGCTGGAGGTGTGTCTACATTTGTCCAAACCCATGCATGACACCAAGAGTGAGTCGTAAGGTAAAACGAGGACTCTGGGTGAGGATGGTATGTCAGTGTAGCCTCATTGATGGTCACAATGGGCCATGGTGGTGGGGAAGTTGATCTCAGGGGAGGCTGTGCATGTGCAAGAGGGAAGGCACATCTCCATACCTTCTGCTCAATTTTGCTGCAAATATAACATTTCTCTTAAAGAAAAATCTTCAGAAGGAAAACAAACAGTCTCTGCTTTCACGAGAAGCAAGTAAAGGGAGCATCTTTGTACGGTGGAAGTCAGAGTGAAGATGTCAGGAGGAGAGAAGTTGGGGGCCTGGGGTTTGGTCCTTCCAGGGCCAGACTCCACCTGCTGCTTCCTGCACTTGCCTTTGTGAGCTTCTGTGGTCCATGCTAATGAGATCTGGGTGTCCGCCACTTGCTGCATGAGAGTGCTGATCCATAGGGATGCTCCCACCTAGTCTGCAAGTTTGGGAAGAGCCTTGCATTGCAGAAGAAGCACAAAATACCTACCACAATGGCCAGCATACAAAAGACTCTAGAGAAAGGGGGATGACAATGATGATTTCAGAGTCTCTCAGAGTTCTCCATACTTTCCTTAAACTAAAGACCCCAAAACAATGCCTAGCACTGTACAAAAGATTGTGCCATGGCTAAGCATTTCAGAGGCACCTACCTTGATGTAGGCTGAAAAATAGTCTATTTAGTTTATTTTTTTAAGAAAACAGAATGAGTGGGCTGGCATTGTGGCACAGTGTGTTAAGAAGCTGCCTGTGATACTGGCATGCCATGTGAGCACTGGGTTCGACTCCCAGCTGCTCCACTTTGATCCAGTTCCCTGCTAATGAACTTAGGAAAGCAACGAAGGATGGCACAAGTACTTGGGCTCCTACCACCCACGTGGGAGACCAGGATGGAGTTCCTGGCTCCTGGCTTCAGCCTGGCCCAGCCTCAACCATTGTGTCCATCTGGGGAGTGAACCAACCAGCAGATGGCAGATCACTTTCTCTTTCTGTCTCTCCCTCTTTCTCTGTCAATGTGCTTTTCAAGTAAATAAAATAAATCTCTTTTTAATATATTTTTATTTATTTGAAAGGTAGAGTTACAGAGAGGCAGAGGCAAAGGGGGAGAGAGAGAGAGAGAGAGAGAGAGAGAGAGAGAGAGAGAGAGAGAGAGAGGTCTTTCACCTGCTGGGTTATTCCCCAAATGGCCAGCTGGGTTGATTCAAAGCAAGGAGCCAGGAGTCTTCTCCATGTCTCCCACACAGGTGCAGGGACTCAAGGACTTGGGCCATCTTCTACTGCTTTTCCAGGCCACAGCAGAGAGCTGGGTCAGAAGTGGAGCAGCTGGGACTCAAACTGGTGCCCATATGGGATGCCGGCACTGCAGGCAGTGGCTTTACCTGCTACCCCACAGTGCCAGCCCCTGAAATAAATCTTTTTTTTTTTTTAAATAGAACAGAGTGGAAGATAGCAAGCAAGCTTGAGTCACTGACCTAGAGTAAGCCAGGATTCATGGGAGAACTCTGGGATGCATATGTGTGCTGGGTCCCCATCATAAATGGTGTCTCACAAGCTTGGATTATTCAGCACCTTCCCTAAGCAACAGAACATTTTCTCCTCCTTGCAAAAGCCATAATCTGAAAGAGTTAAAAATGGAGGCACTCCCTGGTGCAGCAATAGCCTTCCGCCTTCTAGCTAACCCTGCGGTTTATGCTCCTTGGGATTCTGTACCTCTGGAACCTCTCAGACTGTATTGAGATGGGGATGGATAGAAGGATCTAGAAGGGCTAGCTTGCCACAATTCACTACGGATTAGTGTCAGTGAGCTTGAGAGCAAGCTGGGGCATTGTGGTGGCAGCAGGTAGTGAAACACTTGAACTTGACCTTTTGTGAGCTCTTGCAGAGGGCTCCGGGCAGGGCCAGGCAGAGCTGTTCCAGTGGCCTGAAGCAGGTTTATTAATGGATAAACAAGCATGAAAGTTAGAAATGGAACTTTATAGCAGTTAAAGAGCAGAGCATACTCTTTTATTTAGATGTCTCCGCCTTTCTTTTGATTTTCTAAAAACACCATGTACATTTCTATATTACCTTACAATTTATAAGGCCCACACTCCTTCACCGCGGTTTGCCTGTGTGGGTTTGTATATACTGGCGTTACGTGGCACTGGATCATTTACACTTCACATGAAATTCAATTCATTCTACTTCTAAATAATTATAGTTCTCTCTAGACTGCAATGAATGATTTTTTTTTTTTTAATGTCTGAAGAAAATCCAGACTTCGTGGTTCTGCTCTGCTACTTTCTCTCTTTAGAAAACAAAAACTTCTGGTATGGGAACTTTCAAATATACACAAATGTTGAGAGAACAGTATAATGAACGGCCAAGGCCTCATCATACAACTTCAACAATTTACGTGTGGCCAATCTCTTTCATTTAGATCCCTGCTTTTAGTACTGCAGATTATTTCGAAGATTTCAGACACATATTTCACCCATGATTATGGCTGATTCTTGGTACTCACGGTGTTTATGTTCTTCGAAGTTGCTATGAGCACTGTATTCACGAATGAATAGTGAATCGTTGCTCCTGGGGGCAAATACAATGTTAGGCTGTTGCCAGCCTCTGGTAGGAAACTTTCTGTCAACTGATCAATACATAGCCTTGTTTTATGTGTGCTTCTGTTTAAAGACCCTTGGTTAACTTATAGTATTGGGGCCAGCATTGTGGCACAGTGGGTTAAGCTGCCACCTGCAAGGCAAGCATCCTAAATGGGCACCGGTTCGAGTCCCGGATGCTCCACTTCTCCTGCTAATGGCCTTAGGGAAGCGGTGGAGGATGGCCCATGCGTTTGGTTGCCTGTGTCCCATGTGGGAGACCCAGATGGAGTTCCAGGCTCCTGGCTTCCACTTGGCTTAGCTCTGGCTGTTGCAGCCATTTAGGGAAGTGAACCAGCAGATGAAAGATTTCTCTCTCTAACTCTGCCTTTCAGATAAGCAAATGCATCTTAAAAAAAGAATTTGTATTGTTGATTCATTAACATTGAATTTATGGCCCAACAATACTATGTCCCAAGGCTGAATGAAGCTTATTTAACACAGTATCTCTATTAGGCATGTTAGAATTTTCTCGTACTTGGGAACACTAGACAGGACTTCTGTGTTATGCTTGGGGACCATTTCAAAGAGCAAATTCAGCACCAAAAAAACCAAAAGCATGGTGTTCTACCAGTTTACAACCTGAAAGCCATACCAGGCAGAGCACTGCCATCTTCAGCCTCATCTGGGAGTGCGTGTGTTGTGTCCTCACATTTTCCCCACTGTATGAGTGTCCATTAACAAGGAAGGCATTGGGAGGATTGAGTAAATGTAGCACATAGGCACATTCAGAAATACAGAATCTGTGAAAAGGGGGGATTGACCCTATTTCAGAACATGCCTCCAAAGAAAAGAACTCTCCAAAGAGCGTAATTAAAGTCCTATGTCTCATTACTGCACGCTCAAAATTTACCAGTAATTGCTTGAAATCATGACATAGCCAAGCTGTGCTCAAATTTCCCTGATTGTCTCATATATTTTTTCATGCACACTTTTTAAATTTAAATTGCTTTTTTAAAAGCTTTGCCAACTACCCCCAATGTTCTCATTTATGATGGCAATATTTTAGCACCCTTTATAGGTTGGCCCACAGAGATCTTGACTCCGGGAGCTTCAAGGGAGTTCATCTCAGGGGAGACTTTTCCATTTACTGCTCAGGTGGGGGCTGCTTTGCAAGTCTTATACCAAGGGTGGACTCCATCCAACTTCTTGCATCTGCACACCAGTACTTAGCAAAATTCTTCCAAGTTCTTCATGCAGATAATGCCCTTCCCTATGCTGCAAAGCTAAAACAGATTTTTTGCTACTTTCTCTATGTGGAGGAATGAATGGTATAGTTATATGGATATTTGGGAGGGGAGGAGAATCTTTAAAGATGTATTTAGATAGCTATCCTAAACTGCAAAGATTGAGTCTTTAAAGATTTATGGCACCTTCATTTTGCAATCGGCTAAGCAAGCTTATGAATCTAAAACAGACCACAGAAGCATCTACCATTTAGAAGATTACTGAGCCCTCTAAATTTCTAGATACAATGGAAAATTAATTTAAAACAATTTTTTATTGAGTATCAGGTATGTGCCAGGCTCTATGTTAAATGCCAGAGGCACAAAAAGAAATAGGCAAAGCCCACATCTTCATGCTTCTCACAGCCTATGTAGCAAGAGGGTCACACTCATACGCATAGCTTAGCGATCAGTGGGATCCATGGTGGGAGAAAGGTATTCTGGGAGCAAGCGTGTATGGGAGCAGAAGGTGGTGATTCATTTTGCCTTGGAGTCCCTTGTTTTAAAAGCTTCATGGAGACGGAGATGGCACAGGCGGGAGATGAGTGGACAGTAGGAAGAAAGTACGTGCTTGGCCAATAGTGGGTAATCTGACGCCGCTGGACCATAAAGACCTAAGACTGAAAAGAAAGCTGGGGCGAGATTATGAAAGTCTTTCATGTGAGGACTTGGAGCTTTATCTCCTGAGCAGTAGAAATCCAGGGATATTCTTTAAAATCGTGTTGTAGAATGATTAGAAGTTCAATGGAGTAAGAAAACAAAATGAATCATTTCTTAAGGATCAAGAAATGACCATAAAACAGAATAGATTCAAACTAACTCCAAATCTAATAAAAATCTAAAGATATTCTCAGGTATGAGAATAACAGAGTCTAAAATGCAATGGAATTGCCTTTTTTATGATTCAGAAAGAAAGAGCACCCAGAATTTTCCCTGAAGTTTAATCTTAAACCCTAACTTCTTATCTGGTGCCTCCCAAGTTCATGTTTTGCTTATCAGGGGTTCGCCTGACAATCCAAGGAGTCAGGACAGAGACTGTCTGCCATTTACCTTCTGACTCAGGATCTGAATTTTCTCCAGGTCACTGAAAGTAAGCACTTTTAGCCTACACTTATCATTATCTGTTTTCTCCCTCGATACCTGAGATATGGAAAAAAGAGCTTGGTTTCCTAACCTACCCTGGTCCTCAACAATATGTCTTATTTGAAGGTATAGAATTTTATTTTTAATTCCAGAAGAAACAGTATTTATCTCTTTAACTTTCTTCATGCTACTCCAAGCCCCAAAGTGCTGCAGCACCCTGAACTTTATTATTATCATTGTCAAGAGTTTCAGACATAATGGCGATACTTTTCATACCCCAGGCCTTCTGCCAAAAATCTAGAATCATTCTTGGACTCATGTAGAGTCTCTGGGTCTTTATGAGTGACAGAAAGCATATTTGGAACACTTTTAGATGCATAGAATGTTCCTTTCCAGCTGAGGCCCCTCACAGACACACACCGAGGTGTGTCTGTCCATGCTTTGCTCAGACAGACCTGGGTGTCCATCTGCCTCCTTGGAGAACAAGTATACACGCCCTAAAACTCACTGGGTCTGCACTTGGTTGCAAATTACTGTATGGCGTGAGTAGAATCTTTCGTACACCTGCACGTGTAGGTTACCCAACTGCTGTCATTTATCTAGAATCATGTATGAGTTGGGAGGGAGTGTAGAAATTAACCTGAATGTGCTCACGCTTTATTTTAGCTTCAGAATCTCTTGTGCTCAAACAAATCAAACTCTTGAACTGAAACCTTAAAAACCTTACCAGGAAACTCATGGCTTGATATAAAACAGATCAAAGTGGAATTCCCAAGAGTCCACAAGCCATTTCTGCTAAAATGCCTGGGCTCTGCAGAGCATAGATGAAAGCCAATGTTAACTGAACTTTCTCCTTTCACAAGTGATGGAACTAAAGTTCAGACTTATTAAGTCATTGGCTGAAGGTGACACCAGTAGAAGAGAAGACAACATCCTAACTCCAGTCTGATTTATCCCAAAGCCCAGATTCTTCCATGGGGCCAGGTCTGCATTTCACTTCTCCCCCAGCCTTGCCTCCAACAGCAAGGTTTTTCTTCATAAAGATCTTTTCTTCATAAAGATCCATTTGCAGGATGAAAGTCCTCTTTGTATTTTTTTCTTAAATATGGCTCACAATTCAGCTCACCAAGTACAAGTCTGTGTTTTGGAGGCTTTGTACCTAAACCAATGGAGTCTGCCCCAAGAACATTTATTCCTCATTATATATTAGAATTCTACTTGTAATAGTTTTGGTGAACCCATAACTAGCATTCGTTTTTTAAAGATTTATTTATTTTATTTGAAAAGTAGAGTTACAGAGGTAGAGGGGGGTGGGAGAAAGAGAGAGAGAGAGAGAGAGAGAGAGAGAGAGAGAGAGAGAGAGAGAGAGTGTCTTCCATACTCTGGCTCACTCCCCAAATGACTGCAACAGCCAGAGATGCACCGATCTGAACCCAGGAACCAAAGCTTATTCCGGGTCTCCCACGTGGGTGCAAGGGCCTAAGGATTTGGACCATCTTCCATTGCTTTCCAAGGCCATAGTAGAAAGCTAGATTGGAAGTGGAGCATCTGGGACTCAAACGATGCCCATAAGGGATCCCAGCATTGCAGGCAGTGGCTTTATCCACTATGCCACAGCACTTGCCTGTAGAGTTCATTATTTTTATGAAGGTTTGACTAGATAGTGTGATTAAATAGGTTATTTTCCAAGTTGGGATTTTTTTTTTAGAGTAAAAGGGGATTCAATTAGTTATTAATCTGAGACAACATGTGCAAGTCACAGAAGTTCTAGACAAACCAGCATGGAGAGGCCACCCTCAATCTGGCAAAAAGCTGAAGAAATTCCATTTGATAGAACAATGTGCTCTAACATGGAAACCAAGGGGCAGTAGAAACATGGAGTAATTAAAAACAGAAGTTTGAGAAACTGATGTGGCTGGTCGATTTGCAACCAGAATAATGAGCACTGTGACTTGTTGCTTTGACTCTAGAGCACAAAGCAGTGGGTAGCCTGAGGGTGGGAAGAGAGTAGAAAGGAAGTGAAGAGGAGGAAAACTCCCAATGTAGAGCTGGTCAGAGGCTAGAAGGGGCTATAGGAAGGGAATTTGGTTCTGAGTTGTCTTCAGCTGTCTGTGCAAAATAGTGTACATGACACGTTCTAGTGAGATAATTTCCTAATTCTTGGGACAATGGAGAGAGACAAGCCTTAGGCTAATCCCAAGAGATGCATGTCTACACCGCCTAACAAGCATAAGCCCTGTGATGTTTTGATGGAAGAGAAGGAAGTTGGCATAGCCTCAGCATTTGACCCTGGGATTAGAAAAGACAGCTGTTCACATTCCTAGCTGGAGCCACATCCAATGGAAATACTGAGCACAGCCTTTGTCTGCCTGTTGCTCCATCAAGTGTCCCCAAACCAAGAGGGTCTTGTCATTGAGTGGCTATGTTGTCCTAGGATTCATTCAAAACTTTATTTTGCAGAATGGTAGCCATTTGGTATTGCTTGATACGTCAGAGTTACATAGTCCTTTCTCTTTCACAGGAAAGAAAACCGTGTCACCTGTACAAAGTCAACATCTGGAATCCAAAAGGCCGTTATTCAGTCTTCCTCTTACTGAATATAAATTCACTCTGAAGTCTCTATATTCACATGTTATTAAGCTATTAACAACAATGGATAATGTCCCTTGAATCTTTGTGAATTTAGGGTGGTCAACCATCCCAGTTTTCCTGTGTTTAGCATTGGAAGTCCCACCTCCTAGAAAACCTCTCAGTCCAGAAAAACCTTGGTTACACTACACAGAATGTTCCAATGGAGCTGGCATACTTCCTTATCCATTTTACAGAGCAGATGCTACAGATGATCTAACTAAAACTCAGACACATAAATCATTTTGTAATACCATGTATCTCCTATAGCATGCAGCATGCGAAGGCCTCTCTCTGACTTCAAAGCTACCGACCCTCATCTACTACAGACTCATCTCTCTGTTCTCAATGACGTGAAACCACGGATATAACTACCATGATCCCTTCTGCCCCACTAATGAGATACCTCATTGGTGAGAGCTTGAGTTAAGTTTCCCTATGTTGGGCAGCACAGGCGATGTTGGCTGAAAGGGTTTCTAGAGGACATCTCGTCGGCCCTCCTCATTCCACGTCTGAGCCTTAGCGGGGTGGAGGGCGTTACACAGCAAGCAAATGCCAGAGCTGAAGCTTTATCTCAGATCTCCCAAATCCCAGTGTGGTGCTCCCTTTTCCATAAAGTGATGTCACTCCATTTCCAAGCTTTTCAACAAAGCATAGTTGAAATTAGAAGCTTAGCAGGGACAATTTTCCAGTAACTGTGGACTTCTGAGCGAATTCAGTATTTCACAACATGGCGTCTTATAACTGAGAAATATATCAGGGATTATAACAGTATACCCTGGTCTTTCTTTACTTTAAATTGGTGATTATCTATAAAGCCCATCTACCAAGAGCAGGGAGGATAGAATTAAACCCATATCCAAGGAAAACCATTGCTTTTACAACTCATAGATTTCTCCTGCAGTTCCAGGTGAGAAAGGGCAAGGAGATTTTTCTTCATCTATGGGGTGCTGCAGGAATAGTTAACTTGCTAAATAAACAGAATGCCTTAGACTGACAGCATCAGTTGAGTCTCAGGTCCCACCTCTGACCCTCTCAAGAATCTTCATTTTCTCAACAGCCCTGGGAGATCCCTACACACATTGCATTTGAGACACACTGCTTGAAGGGCAGCAGAAGATTCTACCTCCTTTAGTGGGTCTTTGACAGTTAGCATTGTCCTCCCACATCTGATTTGTGTGAACTGGACACAGAATCTCAATAAAGTCACTAGATATTTCTGGGCAGCTTATGTATGTGAAACCAGGATGAGAAACAGAGGAGGTGAGCACTGGGCGTTGGTGACCTACCCACGTATATACAGAGTCTGTCTCCTAGAATTTCAACTCATGGATTTTTCTTCTTCCATATAAACTGAATAGGTTTTAATCTCAATTTTTACCTTTCTGTAACTAAGCAATTTCTAGCTGCTTTCTCATTTAGGGTGAATTTGTCTTGACCAAGGATATAACAATAAAAAGACTTGAACTAGCTCCTTGGAATGCTTGAGAATCAAATTTGACCTAGAGTTGGGAGAAATCTCTTTGAACCTTTTCTCCCATTTGAGCCCAGCTTCTCCTTTGGTGTCACAAGGAAAGGGTTGGATGACTAGTTATAGATTTCCCCACTGCTTTCAGAACTGAATTTTACAACTCTCTTAAGAATTATTGACTTCTTGATCGTGGCTGGCCATATCCCTCTCTTTCTGCCAAGAAACTGAAGCTTCCTGCTTTCCTATAATCTCCTACATATGAATTTTGTGCTCTTGATGGAGTTGCTAAGCTGAACAAACTGCCATCTAAAGTCAAATATCAACATAAATGGTTATTTCATGTTACAAGTATTCTGTTTTTTTTTTTTTTCAAAGCAAGACAATCTTATCCCAGGTTCCCAGAAGGATCTGAGTATATATTAACTTATCTTGTGTTACCCAAATGTCTCCAGACCTCATCAGCCTGTGGTTCGTAATGGGGTTACATCCACATCTATGCCCAAATTATAATACTTGGAGCTCAAGCAAGAATAAACCCTTTTTTCCTATTACTCATTAGTTACTTTTAGGTGGTCCCAACGAGATTACTCGCAGGTACACTGAAGCCAGGTACTTAGCTGTGGTTCCATGCAACCTCTTCTGTCCCAGCTTGTCCTACTGAAAAACACAATTCCTAAATCTATTGCAATGGTTTGGATGTTAGTTTGAGTGTCCTCCATAGACCCATGTGTTAAAGGTTTGGTTCCCTAACTATTTTGTTAATTATATGGAAGGCTTTTGTTAATGATAAAGAAGGCTTTAACTTGGTCCAGTTATGATGTTTAGAGGTGGGACTTTTGGAAAGTGACTAGGTTACATCAGGTTGCTACATAGAGGCGAGACAGACAGGTGTGTGCTCCCTTTTGCCATGTGATGCCCTACACCACAACAAGACTCTGTCAGTGAGATCACTGGCACCAGATACCAAACCACTGGGGCTGCCTGAACTTGGACTGTGAGCCTCTAAACCCCTGAGCCACAATAAAACTCCCCTGCTCTTCATTTTTACAGTAATGAAACATGACGAAGGCAACCATCTTCTCCACTATCTAGACAAAAGCACTCACGATAATGGATAAAAATAAAATATTGGAGAGTGGGTGACAACTAGCATTCTCTAAATGTCAGCTCAGCTAATGATGGTCTCTTACTAATGTGAGTTGCAAAGTACCACCTTCAGCTGCCTTTTGGTCAACCGATGAGTCCTTGAGTCCATGTGGGAGGAGGGGCAGGGGTTTTGTCTTTATCCAAATCTGCATGCTTGCTTGCTTGCTTATTTATTTACTTATGACAGAGAGAGGGAGAGACAGACAGAGACAGAGAAAGAGATTCCACCTGCTGATTCACTCCACAAATGACTGCCATTCCAAGCCAGGAGCTGGGAATTCAACCTGCCTCTCGGATGTGGAAGTACTTGAGCTATCACCTACTGCCTCCCAGGATGCACGGTAGTAGGAAGCTGGAATCTGAAGCAGAGCCAGGATTCAAACTCAGAAATTCTCATATAAGGGTTTCCCAAAGCAGTGTCTTCACTGCTTCAACAAATGCTCACTCCTACATACATATTTGTTTTTCAAGATTTATTTATTTGAAAAGTAGAGTTATAGAGAGAGAAAGTGAGAGACAGAGACAGCAATTTTCCATCTGCTGGTTCACTCCCCAAATGGCTGCAATAGCCAGGGTTGGGACAGGTCAAAGCCAGGATCAAGAAACTCCATCTGGGGTCTCCCATGTGGGTGGCGGAGGTACAAGTACTTGTGCCATCTTCCACGGCTTTCTCTAATGCATGTCTCTGTCTCTTTAATTAATTAATTAATTAAATTAATTAATTAATGTAATGAACAAAATCCACCTATCGTTTACTTCATGAGTTAGGTCACCATTATAAATATCCAGTACTGGATTATATAACATGCTGATGCCTCATTGCCCATGTTCTAAATGGCTATACATTGATATGTTCTTGGTTTGTATTTTGTCTTTCTCTTTTCCAATACTAAGTGCTCTAAAAATTATCCCTAACCTGCAGGACAGAAAACAAAGTTTGTAAGCTTAGGAGACTTGGAGTATTTTCTTCACTATGTGCAAAATAGGAGAAAATGGACACGCAATAAGAATCTTTGCATGAAGTTTGGTGCAAGGCTTGTGAAATACCTATTGAGTGCTTTCACTTATTTATTTATTTTTCATTTTTCTGAATACATAGCTGAAATTGCTTCAAAATGTATTTATAGGGGCTGGAACTGTGGTGCAACAGGTTGTCACTGCCTGGGATGCTGGCATCCCATATGAGCACCTGTTGGAGATTGGCTGCTCCGTTTATGATCCAGCTTCCTGATAATGCACCTGGGAAAGCAACAGAAGGTAGCCCAAGTACTTGGGCCCCTGTCACCCATGTGGGAGACCCACATGGAGTTGCAGGCTGCTGGCTTTGGTCTGACCCAGGCCCAGCTGTTGCAGCCATCTGGGGAGTGAACAAGCAGGTAGAAGATTTTTCTCTCTGTGTCTCTGTCTCTCTCTTCTTTGTAACTCTGCCAAGTTAAAAACAAATTAAATTTTAAAAGCGGATACTCTGGAAGTGTTGGATCAGGAAATTCACAAACTGGACTTTGTAGAGTTTCTCTGTTTCTTCATCCCTGAAAGGATTAAATCCTTTTCCTGAGACAGGCAGGTGAATCTATGTGAGAAGGTCATCTAATTACCTGTGATACATTAGCAAAGACCTGGTCTTGCTCTTGCGTATCGCTGACAGAATTGTAGTTCTAGGGGCCTTACAACAGTTCAAGCAGCTGCATTGTCCCGAGAATGTACAGCAACATGGCTGCATTTGTCTGCAGAAGCTTGGCACAGTGAGGAGCTCACTCTGCACTTTCAGGTTTGGACCATAATCTCAAAGAGTGCAACTGTAAATGCCATACTTTCAAGTGTTGAAACCTGAAGCTTCCTAAAGCCTAAAATCCATACATTCTAAAATCCCCAGAGACAAAACTCTCAAAAAAAAAACCCCACATAATTTTGGAAAAAATAATTTAAAAATTATTTGAAAGATATTTATTTACATTTTTAAAACAGGCTTTATTTGAGAAACATAAAGTTGCATGAGTATAATAGTGATAAGTGGAAGAATTGTATTCATAAAGAAAAAAGTAAGAAATCCAATGCAGAAATGCTTGCCTCTGTGGTTTATAATTGTGTGCACTCAGCTTTATAGCTCTGGTTATCTGAAATAAGAGTCCTGTGTCAAGAAAACTGTCTTTTGACAAGATTGATCAAAGTGGGTCCACTACATATGCAATTGCCCAGAGTTGAGATCTCAAGAAATTTCATCTGGGCCCGGAGTTGTGGCATAGTAGGTTAAGCCTCTGCCTATGACACCAGGCATCCTCTATGGGTGCTGATTCAAGTAAGTCCTGGCGGCTCTACTTCCAATCCAACTCCCTGCTAATGCACCTGAGAAACCAGAGGATGGTGGCTCAAGTGCTTGAGCCCTTGTACCCATGTACGACACCCAGAAGAACCTTCTGGCTCCTGGCTTCAGCCTGGCTCAGCCCCAGCAGTTGTGGTCATTTAGGGGAGTGAACCAGCAGATGGAAGACCTCTCTGTCTCTCCTTCTCTCCCTCTCTCTCTGTAACTCTGCCTTTCAAAAAAATAAACAAATCTTCAGAAAAAGAAGAAATTTCATCTTTCACAAACACAAATGTGAAAAACATGCATCTCTTCACTGAGAAAGTTTCAACAATTTCATGTTTGTGCAAAGTCAATGCTTTGATTATGCACTGTCATGGAGTCAAATTTGCAAAAATATGTATGAAACAAATTAGAACAAAGTCTTTATATCATTTATAGCTCAACTATTGGGGATGATTTGAAGATGAAATATATACTTGTAGCATAGCAAATAATTTATATCTCCATTATTAGGATCGATGTCAAGATGAAATATCTAGCACAGTGAAAAAATGCACATGCTTTGAAATAGTAGAGGAAAACTAAAGAAGAACAGGAGGAGGAGAAGTAATAGGAAGAGAAGGGAGAGGAGGAAGGAAGAGGAGGAGGAGGAGAAGAGGTAGTGGAAAAAGGGGGAGGAGGGTAAGGAAGAGGAGGAGAGGAAGAGGAAGAGAGATAAAGTAAAATCAAGGAAAATTCTCTTTAAGAAACTAAAGAGGAAATTCAGCATATGAAAGAGTGCATTACAGGGTTAGACTGTGAACACTTGCACAGTGATAGGGCATGAGAACTGGCCTGATGCTCTTGGCCATGACTAGATGTTCAAGTGTTGTGTTGTGACAGTGACAAGTTGCGACAAGTGGTTGCTTTTTCCTTTTTAACCCTCCTTGGAGAAGACACATTCAGATCCACTTTCTCCGTGGTGGAGCTTCCCCACCTTGTCCACTCGGACTCTTACACTAACCTCCTCAGGAAATGCCTTCCCAGACACACCTACCGCCACACCAGGTTTCTAGGACACACATAACTGAAATTGCTATGATGCAACTATTCTGGGTGCAGCCCAAACCAGCACCAATCTGTTTTAATGAATCAACTCTCTGCTCCTCTTAGATAGCCTTTTTCCCCAGTGGGAATTGTGGTTTTCAAGATTCCAACACTTTTCCATTTTAATCTTCGACAATGAAGATTTGTAGATTTTTCAGGAATCTGGATCTTTGGGGATCATGGTGTTAAAGATTGTGCAATGCACACACAAACTCCCTCTGCATGCAGGGCACTCCACATCTCAAGGGGCTGCAAAGAAGGAGCTGACTAAACCCAGAGCCAGTCGGTGGAGAGAAGAGTGGAACACAAATGGTAACACCCTTTCTTCTTATTTTTGCCTGTTGCATCCCAGGAATGTATCTCTGATTGAAGAGTATAGATGCCAGCAGGCTTTGTTTCTGTTATGCTGTTTTCTTATTTTACACGTTATTCCTTCTGTTCTCATTAAATCTAAAGGTTTCCAATAGCACAGCCTTTAACTGGCGATGCACATACAAGTCCATGCCTTTGTCAGTCCCGTCGGAACATCTCCACTAGGACAGCCCCATTGGTTCCTCAGACTCAAAGCCAGAACAGACTCAACCATCCTCTCCAATGCACATCTTCCTTCTTGGTTTCTCATGTCTTTGGCAGGTGCCCCTGTCCACCCAGGTACCCAGGACTGAAAACAGCCCCATCCTTTATTCCTTCCTCTCCATCACTAGCTCCTTCCAACCAATCTTCTCACATGCTGGATCTACTTCCTAAATCTCTCAGCACTCTTCACCGACTCCGGACTTTTCCATTGTCATTGGTGCTGTCTTATAGGTTTGCAGTTGCAAAGTGTGCGTGGTGCAATCTGTGGACAGGTGATTTATATTACCATCTATTTAGCAGACACCACTCACCCCTGACAGTTGTGTTGAACATAGCCTGTGCACACCGCCAAAGCATGGCAACCACCATCTATCGTTAATGTACTGCAGTGACTTTTGAACCCTCTGCCCTTGGTCTACACCCCTCTCTCCATTCTGCCCACCTGCTAGAGTGAGTGTTGAAAAAGAAGTCTTAGAACACTTCATTTGTACAAGTGTGCCACGGCTACTACGAGAAAGGACCACAAGAAAAGGACTACAAGAAAGGACCCAAGAGAAGAACTACAAGAAAGGCTGAGTGGCTTACATAACAGACATTAATTTTGCCACAGTTCTGGAGGCTGGACATGTGAGATCAACACCTTGGTCGCTTTGGCGGCCTCTCTCCTTGGACTTGGCATAGAGGGCCATCTTCCTCCTTTGTCTTCACGTGGTCTTCCCCATGTGTCTCTGAGTCCTAATCTTCTTTTCTGATAAAGACCCCAGTCCCATTGGATTAGGGCCCACCCTCATGACCTCATTTTAGCTTAATCATCTCTTTAAGGACCCTCACTCTAAATCTGAGTAGGGTCATATTCTGTAGTACTAAGACAGCTTCAACATGGGAGTTATGGGAAGACACGGTTCAGCCTAGAGCACCCTTGGGATAAAATCCAATCCCCTTCATATGGCTTCCAGGGCCATTGCTTCTGCCCCAGTGAGCCAGCCCTCACTTTCCCTCCAGATCTCTCTGTGTGTTCCAAGGGAGCTCTGACCTCCAGGCCCATTCCAGAGTCTCCCACTGCCTCCTTGGCCTTTGTGAGTGCAATTGCCTGTGCCTAGAATGCTGTTCCTTCCCCTGACTCTATTGTTCTCCTGAGCACTGGCCACTCGCCAGGCCTCCTATTTGGCAGGCCACCTGCTTCATCAAGGCTTGTGTGTGTACACATGTGTAGGTTCCAGGGCACTTCTCTTGTAAGCTCCTGTGAAAACGTATTACAGTGCTTCCTGCTCTCTTTCGTAACTATTGGTTGACTTGTTGGGGATCCTCATTGTAAGCAAGGCCCTTGAAACCATAAAGTCCTGAGAGTCGTAGACGATGCATTTTTGAAGTGCGGCCCTCAGGGGTGGGTGGCCCGCTAGGGTGTGGTGTGAGCAGCTGTGAAGTGTGAAGATCCAGGTCTCCTGAAGCCACCACGGCCTAATCTCTGTGAGCTTAAAAGCTACTGGGAACTCAATTATAATGTGGTGTTTACATTCTCACAAGTCCAAATTACAGCCTGGAAGCCATCCAGCAAATTCATTTCTGGGTAAGACAAGCATATGAAAATCTTGAATTATGAGGACACACGTCCAAAATATTACAATAAATATCAGTCACATTTACATTCAAATATTAGGCTATTTATTCCAAATATGGTAGGGATGTGATTATGTGATAAACATGAAAAAGGCAAAATGGTTGTTTACATTTTGCCTTCAATTTTCCAATAGCAGTGTTTAAGTTTAGTAATTTCTGTATTTTCTCTCGTTCAGCCAGCTGTCATTTCCTCTGAAAATCGCATTATAAATAACCAACGCAGCAGGAAATAATAATCCATGCTGCTGAATTACTCTCTCTCTCTCTTTCTTTCTAATTCATATGAAGACTCTCATCTTTGCCCTTCTGTCTTAGATAGAGTGACCTAAGTGGAGACAAAATGTGTTGGGTCATAATGAAGATACATGAATATTTATAGTTTTTAAATGTATCCCTAGAAGAAAAAGCCAAAGTTATCATCAACAAACAGGAGCTTTTTTTGTGGCATCAGGGTTTTAAGGTTGGTTAGTCCAGAGTTTTAACTATTCATCAGTGCTTGGGTTTCCAAGGCAGGAGCTTACTTAAAATTAAGCAACTAGAATTATGATTGTGTGGCTACATGAAACAGAGACCCCCACTAGCAGGGAATGAGTGTTAAAATACCTTCTCGGGAACCCCTTGATTCCAACATATCCAACCAGAAGCTTGGGAATCTCAGATACCCCATATCTACCTTCACAGAGGCTTTGAACTTTAATTTTTTTAATGTTATAAGTAATTCATGTTGGTTTTGAAAATTAGAATATAAAAGTAAGCAAAATCAAATAATCAACTTCAAACACATTTTTAAAAGGTCATGCTGTGTTCTAATTTGCTTTTAAAATTACTCCATGCTCACAATATTCATCTATGATGTTATTTTATTTTTTAAATCAGTCTATCTTCTATTTTATAACACCCATTGTCATTGTACAGCATTATACATATGCAAACTGAAAATCTCTGTGTTCCAAATCTCACCGCTCAAACAGACTAAAAAAGGTCTTAGTCATTTACTAGATTTTTAATTTTGGACTAATTTTAGAGTTCTATAAAAGATGCAGAGATGGCTCACAGGGAGTTCCCACCTGGTTTCTCCACTGCCCATGCCTTACACAAAGAGGTTTCAGAAAGTTCTCAGAAAATGTGCATTATCTTTTCATTTGATTTTCCACAGATTTTCTGAAGCCCCCAGTAATTTTACGAGACATTCATCAGAACCGAGAACCTGGCATTGCCACATGATTATTCACTGAACTCCAGACTTTATTTGGATTGCATCAGTTTTTCCATTCGTGTCCTCTCTCTGTGCCAGGATCCAATCCAGGGTACCACTGCATTTAGTTCGCCTGTCTCTCTGGGCTCTGAGGAGCTGAGATTCTTTTTCAGTCATTCCTTGTTTTTCACAAACTTAATGTTCTCCAAGAGGCCTGGCCCGAGAGGATACTTACTTCTAACTAAATATGCATATTCCTCCATGTATGTGTGTAAAGCTACTAACCACAGAAACTGTTTGACCCGGGATTTTGATAAAAACGAACTATATGCCGTGTTGTCCTTTGTGGATGTCATTCTACATCAGCAATTTTTTTTTTTAAAAAGTCATAGTACTCTGTTATGAAGACTGGATCTTTGCTTATTAACCAGCCTCTGATAACAGATGTCTTCTTAACTTTCTTTATTAAAGTTCCAAACCATGCTGCACGGAACATCTTTGATCGAAACCTCCACACGTGTAAATGATAATTGCCTGAAGAGAAGATAGAAGAAGTTGCCAGGATACAGTATTAGAAGCTGTCAGAGACTTTTCTTTTACAAAATTATCCATGTGGTCATGAAGATTCTGTGCCTTCATGAATCCAGCATTCAGAGAGACACCTGCACCTGGCCTGCCTGCTGAGTTCCCTTGCGAATGTGTTGCTGCGTTTCAGCTTCATGCTCATTAGCTTTATGTCTTCCTTTTTAAATTTTTTTTTTAACGTTTCTTCTTTATAGCCATTATCATATTGGGATGGGGGAGAAGGAAGGGATAGGTCATCTTTTTCCTAATTCCACATTTAGGCTTGCAAGCCTTTAACCTGATATATTGAAGTCATTCTGCCTAAAGGACTATTCTTGTTTGGCATCTGGCTTTTTATATATATATATATAGAAAGGAAAGTTTTAAGTTTTTGTATGCAGGGGCCTGTGTTGTGGGTTACCAACACCTGGGACACCCGCGTCACCTATCAAGAGGCCTGTTCCAGTCCTGGCTACTCTGCTTTGATGCAGCTTCCTGCTATTTATTGTTTCTTTCTTTTTTTTTTTTTAAATGTTAAATCATTTTATTAGTACAATGACAAGACAAATTGTTTTTCATATCACCAATACACTCATGCTAGGAATAACAATACTGCCTCTCTTATAAATGCTACTTGGTATTTATTGTTTCTATGAGGCACTGGATGATGGCCCAATTGCTTAGGTCCCTGCCACCTACACAGGCAACCTGGATGGAGTTTTTAGATCCTGGCTTCTGATCCATCTCTGGCTGTTGCAGGCATTTAGGGAAGGTGAACCAGTAGATGGAAGATCTCTCTTTCTCTCTTTCTTTCTTTCATGCTTGGCCTTTCAAATAGATAAATAAGTAAATAAATCTTTAAAAAATGTTCTCAGGTCAAAACAAAATTTTTGTGTGTGATCCACTAGAAAGCAAATTGGAAGTATGTTATTGCAAAAACTAAAAGAAAAAAAAAAAGTTAGGAAGGAGGAGGGAGAGAGGAAGACAGGCTGGAAAGTATCTTTATGGGCTTAAAATTATATGCATGTAATACATGAAATCTGCTCTGTTTACAGCAATTAAAAAGAGAAGATAAAATAAAAAACATAAACATTATTCCTCAACATAAGTTCCATCAAGTTCAATAAATTATTTTTCTTTAGAGATTTATTTTATTTTTATTTGAAAGGCAGAGTTACAAAGAGAGGAGAAACAGAGGTAGAGAGATCTTCCACCCACTGGTTTACTCTCCAAATGGCTGCAATGGCCAGGGCTGGGCCAGGCCCAAGCCAGGAGCCTGAAACTCCATCCAGGTCTCCCACGTGGCTGGGAGGGGCCCAGAGACTGGCCCCTCAGCAAACTTTTGTAAGCAAAACAAAATAAAACAAAACAATCATATCTATTGTTATGATTTTGACTCTTTGTAATACAATCATAAAGCATTTTCCCATAATACAATTCTATGGCTATTTTCTCCAGTATTTTTTTTCCTGATATTTTCATGTCTCTCTTTTAAAAAAATATTTAACTGATTTGTGGCTTAATTCTGTTTGAGACAGTGTTCTAATTTTGTTTTTCCAAGTGGTTAGACAACTGCCTCAACACCATTTAATGGACACCCAAGCCTTTCCCCCACTGACTTGAGCACCCATTTTAGTACTCCATATTGAGGGGCCAGAAGTAGATCAACTGTTAAATTTCCTGAGGACATTCCAGCAAGACAACAGGCACAGACAAATGTTAACACCACTTCCAGCTCAGTCTCCATGGCCATTCCCGGTTAAATTGTCCATTTTTAATGAAGAACACAGGCTGGCCACAAGGACACATTTCCACTTCTGCTCTGTCCAGAGTTTGCATCCCTCTTGTTGGGTGCTGTCCATCTAGGAGCAGAGCTGCCCATCTGGTGCCAGGAGTGACTATGACTTCAGGCAACACCTGTTTCCTAACCTGCAATCTTCTGAAATGGATTCCAGTCAAAGCTTCATATCCCAAGGTTTACCAGACGTTTCCGACTTTGGCCCTCTCTGTACACCTCTGCCTAGAGAAACTTCATTCTGCAAATTAAGGAACTGCCATGTGCTACTTCGTACAAAGCAGTTTTTAAGCTTCGTTGCAAAGTCATTGAGTTACTTGAAGAACCTTCTTCTTACAGAAAATAACTGGAGGTCTGGAATTGGTCCAAAACCTTCCCATTTCATGCAGTTCTAAGGGATAGACAGCACTAGCGTCCCTCATTCTATAGATGAGAGATGACAGCACAGAGAGGTGAAGCAACTTGTTGACTGTGACACAGCTCTAGATGGTGGGGTGAGGATTCCTTCACCATCATAGCTGTGCTGGCAGCTGTGACTTTCATGTGAACCTGAAGACTGGAACATTCTAGAGGCATCCATGCAGGGTTCTTTGCGTGACCTCTGATTTGCACAGCCTGGACTGTAAGGCCTTAGTGGTTCACTTTACTCCCAAGGCATCTGTGTTCTTTCTAGTTTGTCAGGGCAGGGGTTCAATAAATTATTTCTTTTTTCAAACATTTTTTAAAAACTTTTTTTTACTTGAAAACGAAGTGATGGAGAGAGGGCAAGCAAGAGAGAAGGGGGAGGGTGAAAGACGAAGTGAGAGAGAGAGAGAGAGAGAGAGAGAGAGAGAGAGAGAGAAATCTTCTATCTGTTGATTCACTCCCTCCAATGCCTGCAACAGCTAGGACTGGGCTAGGCCAGGCCAAGGCTGAGAGCCCAGAGCTGCACCCAGGTCTCTCCACGTGAGTGTCGGGGCCTCAAGCACTCGAGCCATTATCTACTGCCTGCAGGAATGCATTAGCTGGAAGCTGGATTTGAAGCAGGGTCGCTGACACTTGCATAGACACTCCAATAAAGGACACGAGTGTCCTGCTGTGCTACAAAATACCCATCATAACCAATTACATTGCTAGAGCATTTCTCCAACGGTGCAAAAATAAGGCAGGGTTTTATTGGGTTCCCGAGGTTCCTATCCGGATGGTGCCCTCTGCCATGAGTGATGGCAGCTGAGGCAGAGCCAGTGACTGTGTGTATCTCTGTTCCCCCGGACCTCTCTGTGTCCCTTTCTGTCAGCTCACAGTGAGAGAGAGGGTCAGTGTGATTCACGACTTAGCAGTTAGTCGTTTCATAAGCTATCGGTACTAACAGGACAAAGACGGTTGGTGCTCCTAGTGCCTGCGCGGTCTTCTCCACGTACCCGCTGTCTTAGGCATCAGGAAACCCTGGCGCGCCAACGTTAATCAAGTGCTCAGGGGCACACAGATGTTTAGTGGCAGAATCTGATGGAACTCTCAGATCTTCTGACCTCCAGGCATTTGCTCTTTGCCCAACAGCTTGCTGCCTTCAGCTGTCTGACAAATCTTGCTGTTTGATGATTTTTTTTTTTTTTCCAATCACTGGGTGGCTGACTTAAGTTTCAAATAACCAAACACAGCTTGAAGGCGATCTTCCCTGTCCCAGACAACAAAGTGCCTGTGAGGGAGTTTATGGTGGAGATAAGCATGCCCGACATCAACCTTCTCTTTTCTCTGCACAAAGACGTGCGACTTCGAGTGTTGCGCCCCTGAATAGTTTGTGAGCACAGCTCCTAACTCCTTTTAATGATCAGATGTCACAAATGCCTTTTACAGGGCCTGCAAAACACCATTCTTGCATATTTAATTGTCACTACATTCGATCCGTGCACTCCACAAAATATGCTTTTAATTTTGTACATAAGAATACTATGTAAAAACTGCAGCTGACTCACTCAGCATCCATTCCTAGCGCCTTTTTCTTGCCATCAGTTACTCTGTGAGTCTCAAAAGCTGCATATTTAGTTCTCCATTTCTCTTGTAGCTCTGGATGCCCATTTGAGATGGAAGCAAGAGGCTATGGAGGAGGTTTTGAGGAGCAGTGTCGATTTAAAGTGGTGCAGATGTAGGCGGTAGGTTTTGTACCTGCCTCCCGTCAGGAGCATTTGTGTGCTACCTGTAGGTGCAATAGCTATCCTATAACAAGAAATCAACAAGCATAAAAGGGAAAACCAGAGGGCAGGTGTTGTGGCACAGTGGGTTAAACTGATACTTGGGATACTTGAAGCATCCTGTAACAGAGAACATGAGGTTGAGTCCCAAGGCTGCTTCCGATTCAGTTTCCTGCTAGTGTGCGTGGGAAGCAGCAGGTGATATTTGGGTTCCTGCCACTGATGTGGGAGACCCAGATGGGATGCCTGACTCTTGGCGTTAGCCTGGCCCAGCCCTGGCTATTGTGGGCATTTGGGGAGTGAACCAGTGGATGGAAGATCTCTCTCTCTCTCTCTAACACCATGGGGTCAGAGGAGACCACATGAGGAGCAGTAATGAGGTGCCCTTCTTGATGTGATAGGGAAGTCTAACTGGGGATCTGCATCTCCTACCTCTGCCCAGCAGTAATTAGGACCCTTGGCCCCCTAGGTGTTGACAGAGGTGATGCTAGACCTCCCGAGCCCACCTGGAAAAAAATGAGACAGCGCTCCATTTCACTCGCCAGAATGGTGGCAGAGAAGACTTGCTACAATAAGATTTAAATAAGATTCAGAGTTTTAATAGATGATACCACAAACATCCTGATTTTAATAAAAAGTCACTTATTACATTAATATAGAAAGCTTCAGCAAAGAGGTATAAGATAAAAAGAACCAAATGGAAATTTTGGGCCTGAAATATACAATAACCAAAACATAACACCCAAACTATAAAACCGGATGGATGGACTGAATAGCAGAATTGAAAGAAGAAAGAATTGGAGAATGTGACGATAGAATAATAGAAATTATCTAGCAAAATGACAGAGAAAATAGACTGGGAAAATAAAATAATACTGATGCAGGGGCATGTTTTCTATGATAACTAATTTAACATTTATCTGTGTACCAGAAAGAGAGGTTGGAAAAATAGTTGAAGAAATAAGGACTAAATATTTCCCAAATTAACAACAACAAAAATAAACATTTAGATGCAGGGAATCCACATCACAATACATCATAGCAAAATTTCTAAAGACTTGGCTGGCGCCATGGCTCAATAGGCTAATCCTCCGCCTGCGGTGCCGGCATACCGGGTTCTAGTCCTGGTCGGGGCCCTGGATTCCCTCCCGGTTGCTCCTCTTCCAGTCCAGCTCTCTGCTATGGCCTAGGAGTGCAGAGGAGGATGGCCCAGGTCCTTGGGCCCTGCACCCCATGGGAGACCAGGAGAAGCACCTGGCTCCTGGCTTCGGATCAGCGCGCCGGGCGCAGCGGCCATTGGAGGGTGAACCAACGGTAAAGGAAGACCTTTCTCTCTCTCTCACTGTCTACTCTGCCTGTAAAAAAAAATTCTAAAGACTAGTGACAAAAATTCTTAAAAACATATTAGATATGGGGAAAGAATTAGATGACAGTAGATTCCTCATCAGAAAAAAGTAATGCAATAGTTTGCAAATATTGAAAGGAAAAAAGCATGAACCCAGTCCTCTATCCAGTAATAATAGTGCATAAATCACTTTAAATACTAATATACAAACAGAAAGATAAAAGTGGTAGGAGTAACTATAACCACAGAATATTTTTAATGGAAACAGTACAGAAAGAAGTAAATTCTGATATCAATTGTATGAAGATACTTCAGAAAATTTGCTTAAAAGTGGAATTAAAAGACAAGTTTATTTCTGTGCAAACTTTTTGAAATCCATGAAGATGAGGGGTCTTCTAAGAGTTAATAGAAATTGCATATTATGAAAAAACTGCAAGAAGTTAAAAAATTAATGCTATAACCATAAATTGTTCAAGGCAGCCCCCCTGGTAACCACACACACACACACACACACACACACAAGACGCACAAAAAATAAAAACAATCAAGCCATACCTACATGAAGAAAAATTACCAATCCACAAATAGACATTAGGAGAACAAGAAATCTACAAAACAGGGAGAAACCAATGAACAAAACAGCAATTGGGAGTCCTTATCTACTAATAAGTACTATATATGAAAACACATTGAACTCTCCTAAGGAAAGATAGAGAGACTGAATGTTTCAAAAACAATTATATGATGATTATAAGAAATACGCTTTTGGTTTGAGGACATGCATGGGCTAAAAGTGAAGCAGTAGGGAAAGATAGTCCATGAGAATGGCTAACTGAAAAAGAGCAAGAATGGCTATTCTTACATCAGACAAAATATACTTTGAGTCAAAGAATGATCCCAAGAGCAACAGAAGGTCATCATATAGTGATTATAGGGTGAATTCAACAGCAAGATATCACAATTATAAACACATATGCAACCAACTTGCAAGAACCTACATATATAAAGCAAACATTGAAATTTGTGAAGAGAGAAACGGATAGCAGGAGGAGACTTTAATATCTATTTCTTTATGATGTATACATCAACCAGACAGTAAATCAATAGGGAAATGGCAGAACTGAGCAAAACTTCAGGAGATGGAGCTAAAAGCCATGTCCAGAGCATTCTATCCAACAGAAAGAGTACTTATTCTTTTCAAGTATATACGCTACATCTCCAGATATACTACAAGCTAGGTCAGAAAGCAAGACTTAAAAAATTTAAAGAGACTGAAAATATTCCACATGTCTTTTTCAATCATGGAATAAAAGTAGAAATAAAAATAGAGTTAAAATTGGAAAATTAACAAGTAGATGGAAACAACTACTTGGTCAAAAAAAGATCAAAAAGAAATGAAAATATCTTGAAAAAAATGAAAATGAAAACAACAAAATAAAACCTATGAGATGCAGCAAAAGTAGTACTAAGGGGGGAGTTTATAGCAAAGAACAAGTACATTACAAGGGAAGTGAGATCTCCAATAAATTACTTTTATACCTCAATGAACTAGAAAAATAAACTAAATAAAAAATTAGCAGAGAGAATGAAATAATAAAGATTGGAGCAGAAGTAAATGAGAGGATAGAAAATGTTTTCAGAAATTTATGAAACTATATATTTTTTTATTTGACAGATAGAGTTAGACAGTGAGAGAGAGACAGAGAGAAAAATCTTCCTTCCGTTGGTTCACCCTCAAATGGCCGCTACGGCCGGAACTATGCCTATCCGAAGCCAGGAGCCAGGTGCTTCTTCTTGGTCTCCCATCCTGGTGCAGGGGCCCAAGGACTTGGGCCATCCTCCACTGTCCTCCCGAGCCACAACAGAGAGCTGGAGTGGAAGAGGAGCAACTGAGACTAGAACCCGGCGCCCATATGGGATGCCGGCACCGCAGGCAGAGGATTAACCAAGTGAGCCACGGCACCGGTCCTGAAACTATATTTTTATTTTTGATTTTTGATTTTTAAATGATATGTAGGGCTGATGTTGCAGCCCATATCAGAGCTGGTTTGAGTCCCAGCTGCTCAACTTCTGATCAAGCTCCCTGCTCATGTGCCTGGGAAAGTAGCATAAGACGGCCCAGGTACTTGGGCCTCTGTACTCACAAGGGGAGACCCAGATGAAGCTCCTGGCTCTTGGCTTTGGCCTGGCCCAGCCCTGGCTGTTGGATGTTGCAGCCATTTGAGGAGTGAACCAGAGGAGGGAAGATCTTCTCTGTCTCTCCTCCTCTCTCTATAACTCTGCCTTACCAATAAATAAATTCTTAACAATGAATAAAAAATAAAAAACTGTACGTCAAACAGAAAAATCCTTAACTAGACTACCTAAAAAAAAAATCAGAAGAACCAAATAAATAGATCAGAAATGAAAGAGGAGACATTACAAAAGAGCTCATAGAAAGGGATCATTTGGTATTATTGTGATCAGTTAGCGTTTCGACAAATTTGACAACTTAGAGAAATGGAAAAATCCTTAAAATCACACAATCTACCATGACTTAATCAAGAACAAATAGAAAGCCTAAATAGACTAGTAAAAAGTAAATTGTAGCAGTGATTAAATAAAGAAAAGTCGAGGACCGGGTGGCTTCACAGGTAAACTCTAACAAACATTAAAAGAAGAATAATACAAATCTTCCTTACAGTTTTCACTTACAAAGTCTTCCTATGCAGCCAGCTTCACCCTAATACCAATGCCAGATGAAGGCACACCAGGAAAATAGAACTGAGGCAGGCATTTTGCCTAGAAGTTAGGAACGCGGATGAGATGTCTGCATCACACATCAGGAATCTGGGTTCAAGTCCTGGCTCTGCTCCTGATTCCGGCTTCCAGCTTCCTGCTGATACACACCTTGGGAGGCAGAAGGTAATGGCTCAAATTGTTGGGTCTCTGCCACTCCCATGGGAGACTTGGAGTGAATTTCCAGCTCTTGGCTTCAGTCTATTGTGGGGATTTTAAGAGTAAGCCAATAGATGAGCTCGCTCCCTCTCTCTCTCTCTCTCTCTCTCTCTCTCTCTTTCATTCTCTCTTTCTGATACTGTCTCTAAAATAAATAAATATTTTAAAAAGCAGCTTGTCAAGAAAAACAAACTGTAGACCAATATCCCTCATGAATATTGATTGCAAAAATCCTCAGTAGAATACTACCAAATTGAGTACAATAGCACATTAAAAAATCATACACCAAATAGAATCTGCCCCTTGGATGCAAAGATTGTTTTACATATGTAAATAAAATAATGGGAGACACTACATTAAGATCATGAAGAATAAAAATCACATGATCGGGGCTGGTACTGTGGTGCAGCAGGTTAAAGCCCTGGCCTGCAGTGCCAGCATCCCATATGGGCGCTGGGTCAAGTCCTGGCTGCTCCACTTCTGATCTGGCTCCCTGCTAATGCGCCTAGGGAAAGCAGCAGAGGATGGCCCAAGTGCTTGGGACCCTGCACCCACATGGGAGACCCTGTGGCTCCTGGCTTCGGATAGGCTCAGCTCTGGCCATTGTGTCCATTTAGGGAGTGAACCAGTGGATGGAAGACTCTCTCTCTCTCTCTCTCTCTCCCTCTCTCTGTAACTCTGTCTTTCAAATAAACAAAATAAATCTTAAAAAAAAATTAAATGGTCATATCAATAGAGGCAAAATAATCATTTTATAAGCTTCAATACCTCGTCATAATTTAAAACAATGAGGTATAGAAAGAACTTAACACATTAAAGGCCGTATATGAAAATCCTACAGCACCCTCAATGTTAAGAAGCTGAAAACTTTTGCTCTCACAACCGGAACAAGGCAAGACTATACACTCAACACTTTATTCACCACACTACTGGAGGTCTTTGCCAGAGCAATTAGACAAGAAAAAGAAATAAGACCCAGACATATTGGAAAGAAGTAAAATGATCTCTGTTTGCAGATGACATGGTCTTTTAGGTAGAAAATACTAAAATCTCCATAACAAAACCTGCTAGAATAAGCTATTTTAGTAAAGTAGCAAAATACAAAATCAACATACAAAAAATCAGTTTCATTTTTCACACTAACAATGACCTATGATTGCTTGAAAAGAAAATTAAAAAAATAGCCGGCGCCGCGGCTCAATAGGCTAATCCTCCGCCTAGCGGCGCCGGCACACCGGGTTCTAGTCCCGGTCGGGGCACCGATCCTGTCCCGGTTGCCCCTCTTCCAGGCCAGCTCTCTGCTGTGGCCAGGGAGTGCAGTGGAGGATGGCCCAAGCCTTTGGGCCCTGCACCCCATGGGAGACCAGGATAAACACCTGGCTCCTGCCATCGGATCAGCGCGGTGCGCCGGCCTCAGCGCCTACCGCGGCGGCCATTGGAGGGTGAACCAACGGCAAAAGGAAGACCTTTCTCTCTGTCTCTGTCTCTCACTGTCCACTCTGCCTGTCAAAAAAAAAAAAAAAAAGAAAATTAAAAAAATAGTCCCATTACAATATCACCAAAAAAGGATAAAATGTTTAGGAATAAACTTAACCAAGGAGGTCAAAGACTGGTATTCTGACAACTATAAAACATTAACAAAAGACATTTTAAGACACAAATAAATAGGAAGATGTTCCATGTTCATGAATTGGGAGAGTTACTATTGTTAAAATATCCAAATTTCCTAAAGCGATCAATACATTCAATGGAATTCTTTGAAAAATCCCAATAAAATTTTTACAGAAACAAAAGAGCCATTCTAAAATTCATTTAGAACTATAGAAGGCCCTGAATAGCTAAAGCAGTTTTGAGCAAGAAGAACAAAGTTGGAGGTATCAAACTTGCTGATTTCAAAACATATTATGCAGCTATAGTAATCAAAATAGTGTGGTTCTTTTTTTAAAAAAATATTTATTTATTTTTTTACTTGAGAGATAGAGTTACACAGAGAGAGGAGAGGCAGAGAGAGAAAGAGAGAGAGAGAGAGGTCTTCCATTCCTTGGTTCACTTTCCAGATGGCCGCAATGGCTGGAACTGCACCAATCTGAAGCCAGGAGCCAGGAGCTTCTTCTGGGTCCCCCACGTGGGTGCAGGGGCCCAAGAACTTGGGCCATCTTCTACTGTTATCACAGGCCACAGCAGAGAGCTGGATCAGAAGAGGAGCAGCCGGGACTAGATCCGGCGCCCATATGGGATGCCGGCGTTTTAGGCCAGGGCATTAACCCGCTGCGCCACAGTGCTGGCCCCCAAATAGTATGGTTCTAACCTAAAAACAAACATGTAGACCAAATGGAACAGAATAGAAAGCACAGAATAAAATGTATGTGCATAAGATTAACTGGTGAGAACACAGAACACAGTGGAGAAGAGACAGTCTCTTCAATAAATGGTGTTGGAAAAATGGGAGATTGAAATTAGGCCATTATTTCACAAAAAATGCTCAAATTGAAAACAGATTAAATGGCCCTTAAGGCATTCTGGTCTGGCCAAAAAGCCCATGAGAGCAATTCAGGCATGGAAAGCCAAGACAATGTGGCCAAAAAAAAAAGTCCTGCATGAAGGATCTCTGTGAGTGAGACCTCAGTGGAAAGAAGGGGCCATCAAAGAAGGATGTACTTTTCTCTGAAGGGAGGAGAGAACTTCCACTTTGCTCATGGCCTTGTCTAAATACTGATGGAGACCATGGACTCAAAAGGCTTCCATAGCCTTGGCAGCTCATGTCAAGAGCCTCGGGTGATCACTGATGCCATACATAAGAGTGTTAATTGTTCAATTAACAACAGGAGTCACTATGCACTTACTCCCCATGCAGAATTTCTGTCCTTAATGAGTTATAATATGAGAATTAACTGTAAAACTTGTTCTCAAACAGTTCTTTATATTTTTGTGTGTGTGGGTGGGTGAGTACAAATTGTCGAAATCTTTACTTAGTATAGAGTTGATTTTCTATATATAAAGTTAATTAAAAACAAATCTTAATTAAGAATGGGATGGGAGAGGGAGGAAGAGGTGGGGATAGGAGTTGGGGTGGGAGGGTGGGTACGGGGGGAAGAATCACTATAATACTAAAGTTGTGCTTGGGGCCAGTGCTGTGGTGTAGTGGATAAAGCTGCCACTTGCGGTGCCAGCATTCTGGATGCTCCACCTCTGATCCAGCTCTCTGCTATGGCCTGGGAAAGCAGTAGAAGATGGCCCAAGTCTTGGGCCCCTGTACCCCCATGGGAGACTGGGAAGAAACTCCTGGCTCCTGGTTTCAGAGCAGCACAAGCTCCGGCCATTGCAGCCACCTGGGGTGTGAACCTCTCTTTCTCTCTCTCTGCCTTTCCTTCTCTCTCACTTTAACTCTGACTTTCAAATAAATAAATAAATAAATCTCTCTATAAAAAAGTTGTACTTATGAAATTTGTATTCACTAAATAAAAGGTTTCTTTAAAAAAAAACAGATTAAAGACTTAAGCATGAAACCTGATACCACAAAACTTTTAGAAAAAAACGTGTAGGGGGGGACTTCTAGACCTTGACTTTGAGCAACAATTTCTTGGATAAAACAGCAAGAGCACAGACAACAAAAACAAAAATAGAGAACTGTGATCCCCATTGACTAAGAACTTCTACATATCAAAGGAGACAACTAACATAAAGGATAAATAATTTATAAAGTGAAATGTTTACAGATCATGTATCTGATCAGGAATTAAAAATCAAAGTATGCAAGAAATTCTTACAACTCCTATTTTAAAAAAATCCAAAATAACCGATAGCAGTCTTAAATTTTATTGAACAAAGATCATATTCATTGAGATTTTCTTTTTGTTGCTTACAGTCTTAGTTTCAGGGTAGCCGTATTGGCTCCAGATTGGCTCTTCGCTCTCTATTCACCTATGACGAGAGAGTTTTAGCTATACCGTACCAGTATATTGTTGAAGAATATCCATTTTGATTTCTCTGATGGGTTAAACAGATTCATTTTGAATTATGCAATTCAGTAGCCCCAGGAGGTGTGGAGGGAACTGTAGGTCAAGCAAGTTGATCTGCAGCATTTCTTTTCTGCTATGTGAGAAGCGGCCTTGTTATCTGCTGCATCTCGTCACTACAGCAGGGACAAGCCTGGACTCCTTCAGCTCTTGTATTTGGACAAGCCTGCTCTCTGGTCAGTGGCATTAACACCAGGGAGTCCTATTTCAGATGCTTCTCAATTGGTACCTTCACTGGATCCTACTTGGCCTTGTGGCACTGTTTGGCCCCATTGGCCACTCCCTCCCTCCTCAAAGCAGTTTCTTGCCTTGGAGTCTGGATTCTCCTATTCCCTTGACTTGCCTTCTGTCCTCATGACAATTTTTTGGAATATCTGCTACCCGACCACAAGCACAGATTGTCCTTTTTTAAAATATTTATTTGAAAGGCAGAGTTACAGACAGGCAGAGGCAGAGAGAAAAAGGTCTTCCATCCACTGGTTCACTCCCCAAAAGGCTGTAATGGCTGGAGCCGAGCCAATCCGAGGCCAGGAGCCAGGAGCTTCTTCTGAGTCTCCTGTGTGACTTCAGGGGCTCAAGCACTTGGGCTTCTTCCATTGCCTTCCCAGGCACATTAGCAGAGAGCTGGATCAGAAGTGGAGCAGCCAGGACTCGAACCAGCGCCCATAAGGGATGCTGGCACTGCAGGTGGCAGCTTTACCTGCTATACCACAGAACCATCCCAACAGATTGTCTTTTGAAGAAACTTTCTCAGATGTTCCTTTCTTTCACACGGTTGCTCTCATAGGAACTTTCAGGGCTAAAAAGAGAAAGTCCTAAGCCAAGAAGGATGAGTGACTCCCCCTTATCTTACAAATCTCTGTTCCATTGACTTCAGGTGCCTCCCAGATGTCAAAGACTCTTGAATTCTTTCACTGAGCTTAGACCATTTGTATTATGCCATTGACAACTCCATACTACACACCTGTTGGGATGTTTCTTCCTAGTCTAATACATGTTTTTTATGTTCTCCCAACTCAGGTATTTATTGTACTACCAAATTCTATCCAGTTGCCTATTCATCACAGGAGAATAAATCTCTCACTCATCCATCTCCCTCAACCTTTGCATTCAATTCACAAATTATTGTAATTATGATTTAGTTAAGAAATACCATCTTTGATGCCCACCCGTTTTCTCTCAATTAAAATCCTCTTGCATCTTCGTAAATGGTGGGGCTGTCCATCTTCTGGCTCTGCGTCATCCAGACAAGTGGTGGGCTTGCAGCTGTATGCCCTTGGAGGGAGCCATGTACTTTGGCCAATTTAATGTCACAGAGATGATGTGGGACATTCTACTGGGGGAAGAGCTGGTGAGAGATTTATTCAGATTCCTCCCTTGCTACATCAAAAAAAGAAAAAAGAAAAAAAGAAAAGAGAAAAAAAAAAAAGAAAAAGAAAACCAAACCACCCTCCATGATGGAAACTCTCTCAGTTCATGTTCCCAAATGAGGATCTATGGAGTAGAAACCTTGAAAAATGTGTGCCATGAGTGATAAAAGCATTTTTATTTTTTAAGCCTCTGAGATTTAAGGGTTGTTTATTACTATAAGACAGCAAGCCTGTTCTGCAAATAGACTTGGTCTTCACAACTTCCATTTTTGGCTACTCCAAATAATTTTTTGCTCAATAACCAGGATACTGTTTTTTAAAATGCATAAAATGGGTTGGCAATCCCTTTCAATGATTTTTTTCTTTCTTTTTAAAAAAATATTTATTTATTTATTTAAAAGTCAGAGTTACACAGAGAGAGGGGAGAGAGAGAGAGAGAAAGAGAGAGAGAGGGAGAGAGAGGCCTTCCATCTGCTGGTTCACTCCCCAGTTGGCTGCAACAATCAGAGTTGCACTGATCCAAAGCCAGGAGCTAGGAGCTTCTTCTGGGTCCCCCATGCAGGTGCACAAGCCCAAGGACTTGGGTCACCTTCTACTGCTTTCCCAGGTCATAGCAGAGAGCTGGATTGGAAGTGGAGCAACCGGATCTTGAACCGGCGTCCGTATGGGATGCCAGCACTGCAGGTGGCGGCTTTACCACTATGCCACAGCACTGGCCCCCCAATGATTTTCTATCATCTAGGAAATAAAATCCCTAACATGAGCCACCAAGCTGCCAGTCAGCTTCTTCTCTTCTCATCTCTCTCTCTGTCTCTCTCTGTCTCTCTCTCTTTCAGACATTTTGGATGCTGAAATACAGTATCTTCTTTACCTCAACACCCTCATAAACTCCTTGATCATCCTATGTAACTCACATAAAAAACTGTTGATTTTCTCTCAAGTTAGCTCCTAAAAATTACTCTTTGCAGGAGGATATTTTTGACCCTAGATTAAACTGGATTCACCTGATATATGCTTCTTTAGCATTGTGTCATTTTTTCACAATAACACACATTATAATTACAGGTTTCTTTTCAAAATGTCCCCCTCTACTGTAATCCCCAGGAGATCAAGGGCTCTGTCAATGTTGGCTCCATCCCTAGTATCTAACATCACCCCTGATATGTAAGAGCCTAAGCAAGCGTCTGCATGAACTCATAACAACAATTCCCATCACTGTGTCTGTTAAGCAAAGTGTGTGTTAGGGTAAGTGCATATTTTGCAAAGGCAGTGCTATGTAGCATTTCTCTGTTTTACACTCTGCCCCCACGAATTGTGACTGCTTTTTTTTTTTTTTTTGGACAGGCAGAGTTAGACAGTGTGAGAGAGAGACACACACAGAGAAAGGTCTTCCTTCTGTTGGTTCACTCCCCAAATGGCCGCCTTCTGCTGGCGAACTGCAGCCGGTGCGCTGCGCCGATCTAAAGCCAGGAGCCAGATGCTTCCTCCTGGTTTTCCATGGGGGTGCAGGGCCCAAGGACTTGGGCCATCCTCCACTGCCTTCCCAGGCCACAGAGAGCTGGATTGGAAGAGGAGCAACAGGGACAGAATCCGGCTCCCCAATCGGGACTAGAACCAGGGATGCTGGTGCCGCAGGCAGAGGACTAGCCAAGTGAGCCACGGCGCCGGCCGTGACTGCTTCTTAAAAACTATTCAGGGGCCGGTGCTGTGACATAGCCGGTAAAGCCGCCGCCTGCAGTGCCAGCATCCCAAATAACCCTGGCTGCTCCGTCTCTGATCCAGCTCTCTGCTATGGCCTGGGAAAGCAGCAGAGGATGGGCCAAGTCCTTGGGCCCCTGCACCTGCATGGTAGACCTGGAGGAAGTTCTGGCTCCTGGCTTCAGATTGGCACAGCTCCGGCCATTGCAGCCAACTGGGGAGTGAACTAGTGTATGGAAGACCTCTCTCTCTCTGCCTCTCCTTCTCTCTTTGTGTAACTCTGACTTTCAAGTAAGTAAATAAATCTTAAAAAAAAAAAAAATAGGCCAGCGCTGTGGCTCACTAGGCTAATCCTCTGCTTGTGGCGCTGGCACACTGGGTTCTAGTCCCAGTCGGGGCAACGGATTCTGTCTGGTTGCTTCTCTTCCAGTCCAGCTCTCTGCTGTGGCCCGGGAGTGCAGTGGAGGATGGCCTAAGTGCTTGGGCCCTGCACCCCATGGGAGTCCAGGAGAAGCACCTGGCTCCCGCCTTCGGATCAGTGCAGCATGCTGGCCATAGCAGCCATTTGGGGGGTGAACCAATGGCAAAGGAAGACCTTTCTCTCTGTCTCTCTGTCTCTCTCACTGTCTAACTCTGCCTGTCCAAAAAAAAAAAAAAAAAAAAACCAGTATTCATGGCATCCTGTATTTCCCCATCTATTCCTGCTGCTTCCTTGCTTTTCACCTGCTATTGAGTATACTAATGAGCAGTGATATTTATTCAGGGAGTCACTCAGAGAAAGCCATAATGATAAGATATTGCTTTATTATAAATATTTCATTTTCAATATTTTGAAATATGTGGCTTTTTTGTGTTTTCCATGAGATAGATAAGTTAATTAGCCATATGTGTATGGTCTTTCTTTATCATCTTTAGACAGCAGCTGTTGAATCTTTCTATGAAAGGTGAGGAAATCAAAGAAAAGACATTTACTTCAGCCTCAATCCTGCCTACTTCCAGCAGACCGTGCTATTTATAGAATTACTATGAGGTAGTCCCAGGAAACTTAACGGGAATGCTTTTGTTGTTGTTGTTTTAATTTTTTAAAAAGATTTATTTTATTTGTTTGAAAGGCAGTGTTACAAAGAAAGACAGAGAGAGAGGGAGAGAAAAGACAGAGAAATTTTCCATCCACTGGTTCACTTCCCAAATGGCCACAACGGCCAGGGCTGGGCCAGGCTGAAGCCAGGAGCCAGTAGCTTCATCTGGGCTTTCCATGTGGGTTCAAGGACCCAAGCATGTTGACCATCTTCTATTGCTTTCCCAGGCACATTAGCAGGGAGGTGGAGCAGCAAGGACTTGAACTGGTGCCACATAGGATTCAGGTGTTGCAGGCAGTGGCTTAAATCATTACTCCATAATTCCACCCCAAAAATGTTTTAAATAGGCACAAACATTATACATATTCATAGGGTACCATGTGATGTTTCAATAACATGTGTACATCATTTAATGTTCATTCAAAATCCCATCTTCTAGGTTTTATGCTATAGAAATATACAGTGCATCAACAGTAGCTGTAGTCAATATGGGAACTCTTAGATACTAGAAATTCCACTTATGAGGTATTTAATGGCAGCCACATTTCTGAGCAAATAAGTCATACAGAGGCTGTGTAGTCATGTTCTCAATGGCCTATTGGAACAGGTTACAGTAAGTCTTCTTGGCATGTCTGTGACCTTGTGGTTCAAAAGAGTGACAATCCTGTACATTTTTGCATTTTTATTGATTTTCTTGATCGTTTGCTATTATTCTTTCAAGATTCAATCACTCAACACGAAGCAGATATGTCTGACTTATGACTGAATGGATGGCAATCACATCTTGATAATTCACTTTGCAAAGTTTTTCAGGAAGAGTATTTTCCAAATAAAACAGTTGATTATGCTTCTTATTTTCTCAACATTAACAAAAGCTTATGGTGTTTCCTGTGGTCCTAACTTCCAAAGTTCTTTGTTTAAGTTGATTATCATACACTTCTAGACTTATGTCTTCTCAATTCATCTCTCAGAAATCTCAGTTCGGTTATCACATATTTAGTTTTCCCAGAAGGATTTATGGATGCTTTGCATATTTTGTTTTTCCATGTTTGATTATGTCTGTGGGTGTGTTTGTTGAACTTGTTTGTTTATTGGAAGGACCGAGGAGATATACACAGGAGACGCTGGATGTCACAGGATCCCGCCTGTAGTTTCTGAAGCCCACCCAGATTTAATGAATATATCTGGGGCAATCATTGTGATTATTTCTTCCTGGGCATAGTGTGCCCTTTGAATCAAAAGCAATAAACCTACCTGTGTTTTATGAAACATCTTATTTTATATGAGGGCATTTCAAAGAGTTTGTGGAAAACAGAATGCATACCATTTCCATAACGTGCACTTTTCCTGAATCTTAAGAAGACCCCTTCATATGCATGTATTTCGAATATTTTTATACTTATATATTTTATATGTATTTAGTTTTCTTTTAGGGCATTTACAAATCATGTGCATACTTATCTGTTGTGTCTTATTTTCTTTGTAATTCAGCTTCTCCGTGTATTTTGCTCATTTCTTTTTTTCTCGAACTTCATGTCTCTCTTTCTCAGCAATATTTATCCTCATTTAAGCGTGGCTATAGCTTTTGAAATGATTTTTATTTCCTCTTCCTCATTTATCCTGGAGCTCTTTCCATTCACATTTCTTTCTTTCTATTGCCTTATCACGCATTCTTTGATCCCTATATCTTTTCCTTGAGCTCCTAGTCACAGATGCCATTTACAAAACTCTTTGACTCTGGCTATATGTTTGTTCGTAGTGTTGTTCTGCTTTGCAAAGTAATTCCTTTGACTATTCTCCATCTGACTTTCGTTTGACATGCTTCTTTCTTCCCTCTGGTTATATCCATGCATGTAAGAGGCTGGCTCTTTTCCGATTATTATTTATCTCTAAATGGGGGCAGTTTTTATTTTTGTTAACATATTGGATGAGGGGTACTAGAAGGATGTCTTATAAGACTTTCTCTCCAACGCTGGAGTGGGTTTCTTTTAAGAGCTAGTTCAATTTCCCTCTGCCACTGAGAATGATCACATATTCACTTGTGTTGGGGGGATTACTTTGCAGGGATATTTAGTGTACATTCCATTTCAGTAGATGATGACTGCCTTGCCAAACATGCAAATGGCTTTCCACAAAGACAATGTGTCTGCACATCTATTTCTCTTCCATCCCCAGCTCCCCTGACACTCTATATATCTTGAAATGGGGACTTGAGGATGTTCACGGTATCCAGAAAGACCCCTGTGCTGGCATGGTCCAGCAAGAGGCTGTTAGCTAGGCTTCTAAGAAATTGGAACCTCCACGAGTGAGAGCACTCTGCCATGCAGAATGTACCCTGTAGGTGGCGAAGCCCGAATTTGATCCAACTTCCACCCTGGTCATCAGTTGTGTTTCCTAGTTGGTAGCTGCAGACACTTTTTTCTTATAGGAAAAGATCCATCCTATTTCATTCAAAGGGCTCTGGTTTCTGCAGTGTTTTTCCATCAGGAAAAGCAGAGGGTTGCCTTTGATCCCTACATGTGGGTTTGGAAGTGTGCAAAAGATGACAGGGAAGGTGAAATGACCGTCCATCCATTTCCAGATAAAGTGGGGCTGTGATTTCTGGAATTTGTGGGATTAACCACGGTGATGGCTCCTGAAATTCCCAGCTTCTTCCTGTGTTGAGGATGGCAATAGCCTCAACCAGCCAGAGAGACCCAGGTGTGGGCCAAGGGTGGAAACCTATCGTTCTAGCTATGGACCAGAGAGGGAGAGACAGAGATAATGGTGAGTGGATTTGCTGAGTCGCTCATTCTCTTCAAATCATGCACAGGCTCCCAGGGCTTGGGTTACATCAAAGGGACGGAGGACAAGACTGATGGGCTAACCAGCCTGTCAACCTGTTCAGCTCAGAGTCACACACTGGGGAATCCAGGCTTGGTTACCAGTGCAGGGCTCTGAGCGGCCAGGCAGAAGAGTGCCCAGGATTCTCTTAGCAGGGCAGGTATGGGCTTGAATTTCTACCCCTTGCTCTTTTCCACTCTCTCTTTCTGCAATTCAACTTGAGAGTCCTCAAACGTGGCACTTGGGTTGCCACTCCACTGGGCCGGCTGGGAGTCCTTCTTGTCTCATGCATTCTCTAGAGAAACTAATCCCCATTGTAGCAAGTGCATAGGGGTTCACTGGACCCTAGTAGATTGATGGGGAGGTCACATCTTGGACTCCTACAGCCTGGGGAATCCCATTATCAAAATAGTCCCTGTAATGTGGCCATTGATTCTAAGGTGTTCTTTTTTGTTTGTTTGTTTTTTTGACAGGCAGAGTGGACAGTGAGAGAGGGAGAGACAGAAAGGTCTTCCTTTGCCATTGGTTCACCCTCCAATGGCCGCCACAGCTGGCGCACTGCGGCTGGTGCACTGTGCTGTTCTGAAGGCAGAAGCCAGGTGCTTCCTCCTGGTCTCCCATGCGGGTGTAGGGCCCAAGCACTTGGGCCATCCTCCACTGCACTCCCTGGCCACAGCAGAGAGCTGGCCTGGAAGAGGGGCAACCGGGACAGAATCCGGCACCTTGGCCAGGACTAGAACCCGGTGTGCCGGCGCTGCAAGATGGAGGATTAGCCTATTGAGCCGTGGCGCTGGCCCTCTAAGGTGTTCTATGCCTCTGTTATTACTGATGAAGAAGAGCTGAATATCATGAACGAGAAAGAGTTCTAGGATTTCTCCTCTTTGGTTCCAAGATACCTCTGGATGCCTACATTTTTAGTGCTCCTGGTTTTCTAGGGACCCACGGCAGACGTAAAATTTAAACAAGAACACAGACAGGTCTAAGTTAGGAAGGAAGCATGGCTGAGAAGTGACGATGGAGCACAGAGAAAGGTGGGGGGACAGGTGAGAGAGGGGGAGGAAGAGAGACTCAGAGACATCAGGGAAGGAAGTGGGAGAGGCCAGGGAAGAAAAGAGGAAAAGGGAGTGGGATAGAGGTGGGGACGGGAGTTGGGAGGGACAAGGGGCCAAGAGGAAGAGAAGCAAGGACCCCCGAGGCCGTCTGAGATGACCAATGCTTCTGGAATGAACTGTCCTGCGCGCCCCTGGGTGGAAGCCACTGGTTTCTTATCTCAGCTCTTTGAAGAGTAATCACCTCCAAGCCATTTAGAACAAGTCTTCTCTTGCATGGACAAACATTGAGGGAGCTTTCATTTTCTGGCCTTGGACTTTACATTTTGAAGTGCAGACTTAGGGTCTCAAGGAAGTTTTGTAATCTAAGAAAGAACAGAGAGGGTTTCCTTGTGTGATCTCTGCCAGCAGTTGTGATACAAATGGGGTTGGAAAAAAAAATTTCCCTTGACACTCGGAGCTGCCGGGGCGCCTCACAGGGACAGAGAGAAGGGGACAGACTTTCTGGTAGGTCTGCAGGCTGCCTGCATCACTCAGCATTTTATTTTAGCTTCCCTAAGCTCCTTAGGTGCAAATTAACTGTAAAATGTGAAAAACCATGAAGTCTTTATTCTGTTACTAGAGGCAGCAGGCACAGCAAGAAGTGTTTAGGGAATACATTTGCTGGCTACTCTTGCCCACCAGCCCTCAGAAGCACCCCCCCACACACACACACAGCCATCACCACCCATGGGTGTTACAGTCTACACAGGAACCAAGAGACACCTCCCACCCCTGGGTGGGGGCTGGGAGCAGGAGCTCACAGATTAAACTGTGGAATCAGCATTTTCCAAGCACACAGCATCATCACTCAGGAAGAAAAAAAAAAAAATCCTAGCCTTTGAGAGAGTGGTTTTTATGCCCCCCTCTCTATATAAAAAATAAAGATGCTGAGTTAGGGAAATTCTGATTTTGGAAAACATGTTTTATTTTCTTCAGGTTGCAGGGCATGCCGTTATACGGAACAGAAAGGCAAAAGTGCCAGAAAACACTTTTCTGCTTACTCCATTTAATTTTTGGGATTACCCGGACAAAATTGGCATTTGTCAAATGTGAAGATAGTTTTTGGTTTGAGGCGCTGATGCTCAGTTTTCATTAAATCTGCCCTTTCTGAATAAGCAATGATGTAAGAGCCATAAATAACGTCGCATTTCTCTTCAAATGCAATTGCTTTTTGTTCAAAGGGGTCTGCCCATTTTTAAAAATAAAACAAATGAGAACTTGGCATCTGCAGCCCAGGCTCTGTAAAGCACAACTGATAACACTAATGTGGTTCCGATAGTGGTTATCATTTATTGTTTCAGTATGCACTGCCTAAATGTAACCACGCTCACAGGGTTGGAAGGAAACTTGCAAAAGAAATAGTCTACAGGAGTTTGAAATCACGTCAAAAAGACAAGATAACAGTCATTTACTAATTGGATAATTAATTAATCAATTTACTCATTTGTTCACCCAATGTTTATTTCCAGACACCCTGTAATGTGGATATGAACAAAAATAGACTTGATCTTTGATCCTGTGAAATCTTCTGTCCAGTGTGAGAGAGACAGGCCTCAAATAACCATAGCAACAGATAAAATTAAACTGTGAGAAGTGCTTTGACCTGTGTACGAAGGGGATAAATTTACAATTACCATCCGTATTTATAGGAAGGTTTGTAAAGCGTGAAGGGCCTAAGAGCAGCGGTTTAGTGGTTTCAGATGTGTTATGATTGAGACGTGGTGAGTTAATTCCTTCAAAAAACAAACACTCATTATTTTTAAAAACACATAGGAGATTAGACGTGTACGGGGTCCTTGGAAAAGCCTGTGTCTGCATTCAGACAGAACAAAGGTTTGGAAGTGAGAGAGATTAGCGCGTAGCACAGATTGCAGAAGGAGGGAGCAGGGGATCAGAGCGCCTTGCAGGGAGGAGAAGCAATTCACACTTGATGGAGCCAGGGCCTAAGAGGCACTGACTGTCAGGCTCAAACCTTACTGCCTTAAATCTAGAGGTCCCCCAAACTCCTTGATCTAACATCTTCTGGATCATTTTTTAAAATACACATTTATATGTTCTTGAGTTAAATTAGTCATCTCGACCTGGGCCACTTTGGTCCGAGAGCCCTCGGCAGTTGTTTGAAAAGGTAGTCTGTCAAGGGTGTGCATTTGGCCTAGCAGTTAGGATGCCCATGCCACCTGCTGAGGTGCCTGGGTTTAATATCCAGCTCCTGAATCTAGCTTCCTGCTAACGCAGACCCCAGGGACACAGTAGTGATGGTTCAAGGAGTGGGGAGACCTGAGTTGAGTTTCCTGCTCCTGGATTTGGCCTGGCTTCAATGACTGTGTTTCTCTGTCTCTTTGCATCTCTAATAAGCAAAATTATATATATGTATGTATGTATCTCTATACACATATATACATGTACATGTACATGTATATGTCCACATACATACATATACACATACCTATAGTGTGTGTGTGTTACAGAAAAGTTTATATATACTAAGGCTCAAAGATTAGGAGACAACGGCCATTGAAAAGATGGTTTTTACTCATGGTTCCCAGGAGCTAGGAGGCACACAATGCCCCACAGGCCACAAGAGAAAGCACTGGATTGGTTAGGAGGCAAAGAAAGAAGGCAAGAGCCTTTGCTGTTATGTCTGCAGGAAGGAACAGGTGAAGCAGAGCCAACAGCGTTAGAATTAGCTCATTTGGATAACTGCACCAGGCTCTGGGTCAAGGGCTGCCCCTTGTTGACTGGAGCCTGGCCCTGGGGTGATTAGTGCCCACAGAGAGTGGCCTGGAGCCCGAGAACAGGACAGTGGAGGTGGGTGATGTGTGGGATTTGGACTGGTGGTTTGTGTTGGAGAAACTCCCTCATGGATGGATTGTTCAGTATCTCACAGTATTGGGTAACCTCCGGGAGGGGCAGCCCCTCTAAGTTGAGCGAGTCCCCAGGTGTGAAAGGACCAGTATGTGGAAAAGATGTAACTAATGCTGCCCTGCCTGGAGACTTTCTTGGCTGTTATCACTAGTGGGTGAGTGCTGCTGACATCTAGTGATTCGAGGCCAGGGATGCTGCCAGACATCCTACAACACACAGGACAGCCCCCATGACAAACATCTGTGCAGCCCTAAGGTCTCAATAGCTCCAACATAGAAAAACTCTAGAAAATGGACAAGTTCTGGTGGTCAACCCAATCATCTCTTTGTATAATTTTGAAACTCCAAAGTGTATTCAGAGACACACCTGATTTCAGATTCATTGATTTAGGCAATAGGGAACTACTTGAAGGGGTCTGAGCAAGAAAGTGGTTTAAGGTAAAAGTTTTAGAAAAAAAATCAGATGTATGCATGGGTTAAGTATTTAGGAATATGGATGTTACACAGCACAAACTCTGAGGTAGGAGAATGGGTCAACAGAGTAACAAGTGATGGTTCGTGTCATCAACATTTTACTTCTTAATTAAAGAGCTCTGAAGCAGATCTAGAAAAAAAGTTTATTAATAAAGTTAGGGGTTGGGTACATGTATAATTATTACATGTGCCAGTTCCTGTCCCAGGTGCTCCACCTCAGATCCAGCTCCCTGCTAACGGGCCTGGTATAGCAGTGGAAGATGACCCAAGTGCTTGGGCTCCTGCCTCCCACCTGAGAGAGTGGGGATGGAGTTCCAGGATCCTGGCTTTGGCCTGGCTCAGCCCTGGCCGTTGTGACCATTTGGGGAGTGAATCAGCAGAGAGAAGACCTCTCTTTGTCTCTGTTTCTCCTTCTCTCTGTAACTGCCTTTCAAATAAGTGGAATCTTTTTAAAAATTTTTTACAAAGATTTATTTATTTATTTGAAAGTCAGAGTTACACAGAGAGAGAGAGAGGTCTTCCGTCCGATGGTTCACTCCCCAGATGGCTGCAATGGCCGGAGCTGCACTGATCCAAAGTAAGGAGCCAGGAGCTTCTTCTGGGTCTCCCACGTGGGTGCAGGGGCGCAAGGACTTGGGCCATCTTCTACTGCTCTCCCAGGCCATAGCAGAAAGCTGGATCAGAAGAGGAGCAGCCGGGACTAGAACTTGCACCCATATGGGATGAGGGCGCTTTAGGCCAGGGCGTTAACCCTCTACACCACAGCACCGGCCCCAAATGGAATCTTTTTAAAAACAGATTTCTGCATTTCAATATTTGGAGAAGACTACGATTGCCCCTGATGTTGTCAAGCATGGGCCATCCAGATATTGCTTCTCATACTGTTGGTTTGGTCTGTGAGGAAACAATCACAGTTCTTAACAAAATAGAGATATGTAATATATATTTATTGGATATATAATGACTCTTGAGGGTTTTTTTTTTTTTTTCACTCTAAAGTGGTAGGGGTGCAGCCTGGGATCTTAGAAATTTTATCCAAAAGAAGGGGGATATTCTGTTGCTTTTCTCTCCTGAAAATGTTAAATTCTAGTATTGGGCAAAATTCTTCTGGATTCTCAGGACAAGAGTCCCATGTCAGTTGTCTGTGATGTTTTGCACAGGAAATGTTTGTTTTGAAAGAATTAATCATCCACTCTTTAATTGTACACTATTAAGGGACACCTCTTGTACTGCTATAATTTTTCTCATGGGCTATGATGTATAAAAAGTGCTTTGCGAATGTTTACATTAACCCAAAGAGGTGGTGGTGAGTTCACTCTCATAACACACATCAAAGTGCTTATTGTGGTTGTAATTTCATGGATTTGTTTGAGCTATGATTTGACTTACATGTGTCTTTCCTGCAAGAATGTAAGCCTCTTGAGGTCAGATCAAATGTCTTCCTTTAAAATTATCTGTCTATTTATTTTCACTTATTTGGAAGGCAGTGGAGGATGGCCCAAGTGCTTGGGCCCTGCACCCGCATGGGAGACCAGGATAAGCACCTGGCTCCTGGCTGGTTCACTCTCCAAATGAGCACAACAGCCAGGACTGGGCCAGGCTGAAGCCAGGAACCTGGAACTCCATCCCAGTCTCCTGTGTGGGGGGGCAGGGACTCAAATATCTGAACCATCACCTGCTGCCTCCCAGGGTGTGCATCAGCAGGAATCTAGATAGGAAACAGAGCCAGGACTCAAACCCAGGCACTGTGGTGTGGGATGTGAACATTCTTAGCATTGTCTTCACTGCCATGCCAAAGGCCTCCCCGAGAGCAAGTCTTTTTGGCTCACTGGAGCATCCATAGCATTTAGAGCAGTGCTTGACACACCCATAAGTAAGGAAAGTGAGTAAACAAGGAAAAGAGCAAGGAAAGGCATAAAAAGGTAGACAATATGAGCCAAAACGTCAAGGACAATGCCTGAAACAACACACTTGGTAATAAGAACACGTAGGTTATAGTCTTTAACTTCTATGCTTAACCAACAGTTTTGTTTGAAAAATTCAATGCATACTGTTTAATATTATTACTAATGGATACTTAATGAGCACTTTCTTTTTCTTTTTCTTTTTTTTTTGGACAGGCAGAGTGGACAGTGAGAGAGAGAGACAGAGAGAAAGGTCTTCCTTTGTCGTTGGTTCACCCTCCAATGGCCGCCATGGCTGGCGCGCTGGGGCCGGTGCACCGCGCTGTTCTGAAGGCAGGAGCCAGGTGCTTCTCCTGGACTCCCATGGGGTGCAGGGCCCAAGCACTTGGGCCATCCTCCACTGCACTCCTTGGCCACAGCAGAGAGCTGGCCTGGAAGAGGGGCAACCGGGACAGAATCCGGCTCCCCGACCTGGACTAGAACCCAGTGTGCTGGCGCCGCAAGGCGGAGGATTAGCCTAGTGAGCAGCGGTGCCGGCCAACTGAGCACTTTCTATGTGCCAAATACTATACTCATTATTTTAATTGTATTATCTCATTTAGTCCTTGAAGCACCTATAGAAACAGCTATTATTCTGCCTCTTTAAAGAAAACACAGAGTAATTAAAGTAACTCAGGAAAGTTAAAAGTCAAATAGATAGGTAAAGCCTTACTCATAAGTACTCAAAGAAAGGTGAGTTCAAATACTTACATTGAAGTAAAATGTAAGACACAATCTATTACATAGAAGATGGAAGTCATATTATATTACAAAAGGCACCTTCTACCATGAAAATATAATTCCCTTGTGTAACTAAATAACATCACATCTAGTACATAAAGATTACCAATTAAAAATATAAGAAGAAAACAGAAACCAAGTGGTATACTTTATCATACCATTCATGACCTTTAATCGATGCAGAAAATTACGATTATAATGACTTTATGTAAGAAAGCTAATGAGAATCATAGCCACATACCAAACTTGAGCCCTAAAAAATGGAATTCATTTTATTTTAAAATACCCACAACACACTCATAAACTAATCACATATTTGTATACAGACTAAATCTCAGTATATCCCACAAAGTGACAATTTTATAATGGCAGGATTTAAACATACTTTGGCAAAAATATATGTAAATTACTAATGCCAACTTAAGTAAAACTGTGAAATTAAGTACTGTGAAATTAAGACAAAATCCAATATAAACAGCTGCTGCACCTATGAGGGATAAACTAATTTTCAGAATTACAGGTATACAATATTAATAAGAAACTTGTGTATCAGAAATTGTTATCGCATAGTCCTTGTCTCAACTGTTGAGAAACAGTTTCTATTTTTCATAGTATTTTTTGAACCTTGTACTTAGTGTAGGGCTAATTTTAAGTGTACAAAGTTAATTGAAAATATATCTTAGTAAAACATAAGAATGGGACTAGGGGAAGGGAGGAAGAAGGGCGGGATGGGAGTGTGTGGGAAGGAGGGTGGGGTGTGAAGAATCAACATGTTCCGAAATTTGTATTTATGAAATGCATGAAGTTTGTATACCTTAAATCAAAGGTTTTCCAGGGGGGAAAAGTAGATAGATAAACGTGGTAGGTATTATTTTAGCATGTTACATGTCCATAGGACCTGATTATTTAATAGGTGTCAGAGAGAAAGGTCTTCCTTTACCATTGGTTCACCCTCCAATGGCAGCCGTGGCCAGCACACCGCGCTGATCCGAAGGCAGGAGCCAGGTGCTTCTCCTGGTCTCCCATGGGGTGCAGGGCCCAAGCACTTGGGCCATCCTCCACTGCCTTCCGGGGCCATAGCAGAGAGCTTGCCTGGGAGAGGGGCAACCGGGACAGAATCCGGCGCCCTGACCGGGACTAGAACCCGGTGTGCCGGCGCCGCAAGGCGGAGGATTAGCCTATTCTTTTGATTTGAAACTTGTGTCTACAAGATGCTTTGTAACTGGCATATCGAATAAAAGTGAGTCAGAATTCATGAGAGATGGAGGCTTATGCCCTCCATCACTGAAAAAAAAATAATAAAGTGAATGGAAGCTTCAAAAGAAAGTGTTATTATAGTCACACTCAGATGCAATTGCACAGTTAAATATTTCAACTCCTAACAAGAAAGAATGAATATAAACCAATTAAGCGTCCAACTAAGATTTATGAAAGAATAGCAAAACAAGCTTCAGGAAAAAATAAAAGAGAAAATAATGAAGGAAGAAAAAGAAATTTTTTTGGAGAGAGGAAAATATGAAAATTTATTTTTAAAATACGGTATTTGGACCTTATTAGTATCATATTTGAACCAATAATATAAGCAAACTCCACAAATCTAATTCAGAATGAGAGAGAGAAAAACACAAATATACAAAGTTAGTTCCAAGGAACGATGCTATAGATAAAGAGTTTACAAGCACTGTAAGAGAATGGTATGTACTGCTCTATGCTAATAAATCCGAAAATCTGAATGAAATAGATGATTTTCTAGGAAAATGTAAGTGACCAACATTGACTCAGGATCAAGCAAAAAACCTGAATAGAAAAAATAACTAAGGAAGAAGATGATAGCTTTGTCAAGGGCTCACCTCCAAAACCAGTTCTGGCTCACATGCTTTTATGAACAACTTTTTTCCAAGTTTGAAGAACAGATAATTCTTCTGCTCTATAAACTGGGAGGATAGAAGAAGATCCAAAACTTCCTAATTGGTTTTTATAAAGCTATCGTGACCCTGGTTCTAAAACTTGACAACACTAGCACAAGTGAAGAAAGCTACAAACCACTTTCCCTTTTGTGCAGTCAGAAAGAAGATACTAGCCAAGTGAACCTGACGTTATGTCAGAAAAGCCCCTCCCATGGCTAACCTGCATTTCCCCCTCTAAAGAATGAAAGTAGGCATGCATATTCAGAAAACTACTCAAAATCTATTATGCCAACAAGGCCAGAGAAAAGATCATAATAAAAGTATCACGAAATAAGTATCACAATAAAAATACATTCGATAACATCAAATCCTAATGTTAGCAAATAAAAAAAAAAAAAGACAATTCTCAATATGAGAAGAAAGGAGATATTGTAAGCCAGGGAAGAGTGTATACAACGGTGAGACACCAGAGGCGTTTCCGCTGAGATCAGGTGCACACCTGGCACCTGTAGGGTGATGCAACATTTTTGGAAATTCTAGCAAATGCCACAAAACATCCTAAAAAATAGTTGGAACCAATGCCCCAAAGACGAAATTATCATGTTCATATCATATGTGGTTTTTTTCCTTGGGAAATCAAGAGAATCTAATAAAAATCCATTTAAATAAGTAAGTTACACAGGAAAGTGCATTAAAAAGCAAAACAAAACAAAATAAGCAAGCAACACTACCACAAGATAAAGCTCAATAGCTCTGTCAGACATTTCAAGATAGCAAATGACACTCTTGAAAAAAGAGATTTTATTCAAGTGAATAAACCACAAAATAACTAGGAATCAACTTAAAGAAACTCAAGATCTGTGTAAAAACATATGCAAAACATCATCAAGATATATTTAAAAAGGTGCAAAAGTGAAATAAATGATATTCCTAGAGGAGAAGACTTTTTCTTTAAGCATAATTATTTCTGGAATAATAAGGGAGTTCACGGTATTTCCAACTAATTTTCCAAGGGTATTATTTTGTAGCTTGCAAGTGTGATTTTGAGATTATTCCAAAACATAAAGGAATGAAGATAGACAGTGACATCTGAAAGAAGAGTGGGGCAGAGGGAGGGTTAAAATGTTTATAAAATTGCAATAATCAAAACAATGTGGTAGTGTCAGAAAACAAAGAAAGCAAAATGTATGTGACAGGCGTAATAATCTTTCAAACACTTGAAGAAATGATGTGTCAAGTACTAAGCATTCCTGGAAAAAGTGATCATTATTTTTTAAAAATCGTATATGTCATATAACACTAATGAAATAAATTCCCAATGGATCAAACACTAAGATGAAAAATAAAATCATGAGTGAGCTAAAAACACTGAGTATTATTAAAGACAGAGGCAATGCTTATGTAAAGACATTAAACCCATTATAGAATTAAATGGCAATGTCACATTGCAAGGAACAGAATGTGACAGGTGAGAGGTTAATATTATCAACACACAAAGTATGAATTTACATATATATGTGATGCGTGTTTATACTTATATGCATACACCTATATGTGAGGCAGTAAAAACAACCAGAAAAATTGCCAATTCACTAAAAAGAAAAAAAGCAAATTTTTAATAAGTATGACAAACTTCAGTCTCTGTAGTTAACAAAAAGTTTTTGACATGTGATCAAAATATCCAAGATAAAGATAGAATATTCTACTGTATTTTTCAGTATGAGAGGCAAGTTTCAGAAATGCAAAAGCAAGAGCCTTTGTAAAGCAACAGGGAAGCGTGGAGTTTGATGGGGAGACTGCCAGGGTTGTGACAATCCCTCCTCTTCATGATTCTAGCTTGCAACCTTGGTGAATTGTGTTTTTTTGGGGGAGGGGGCTTCAGTTTCCTTCTCTCTAACTTGAAGAAAATGATTCTAGTAACTATTAGTATTATTGGCATTAAACAAACAGGTGTAAGTACTTCAAACAGTAAATTAATACTTTAAAAAAATGTCTTTTCCATATGCATCATCTTTGGTCCATGAAATCTACCACAGTGCCTGGAAGAAATCATCAGTGATGTATATATTTGTGCAATTAAATCAAAGCATTATTTATAATGACAAGAAACTTAAAAAAAAAAAAGCTTATACTTCTCACGTGTAAGGCTTGGTTAAATAAATTAGGATTCATCCAAAAGTTGATACTAGGCGAACATTAGAATCATGTCCTCAGAGAATAGTTAAGAACACATAGGGAAATGCTCACGTTAAAAGGTTGATTTTAAAAAGCTAGATACAAAATTGTGTTTGTTGTATAGTAAGGATTTTATTTTCTAAATCTATGTGTGTATATGTAAAGCATACATACATACATAAGAGTATATTTCATCAGAAATACTGAGTATAGAAATAAAAATCAATTGTGGTTGTACAGTCACAAATTTCATTTTCTTAAGGTTTTTTTAAATTTTTTTTTGGTACCTTTTTGCAATTGCCAAATGCATACAGGGTATTTCTATAACCTGGGGGAAGTGTCACAGCAGTCACCTGGTGACATTTTCACTGTCAGGAGCTCCCTGTTGCTGCTTGCCGCTGGGTCAAGCGTTGCCGGGGCCTCGCCGTTCACCTCTGCTGTCAGCAGAGAGCAGCCCGGAGCAGCGCCTTCAGCCTGCGCTTGCTGTGGATTCTGTGCAGTCTCAGTCACGCTTCCTAAGAACTCATCTCAGAACAACACCTAACTGCCGTTGAATCGTCCGATTCAACATGCTGTTTGCTTACTATAGATAGGAACTCTGCACTGAAGATTTGCTGGAACAACGGTCCGAGCCTCCAAGAACTGGCAAGCTTGCAGGAGAGACTCGTCTCAAGCCCTACGCCTTGCTACTGCAGTTTGCAAAGATTACCCCCATATTGCCTACCTCGTGACTGGTAAGTGTCAGCAGCACTAGGGTTGCCAGACTTCGCAAGCAAAACTGCCGCATGAGACAGATACTCCGTGAGGCATACTTGAAAGATTATTCACATACATCTGAAGTTCCAATATAATTAAGCATCCTGAGTTTTGTCTGGCAATCCAAGCCAGGATGATTGCCTCTTTACTCCCTCCACCCCCATCTCACAGACAGGAGCTTTTGCTACTTGCAGGACTGGAGGAGTTCAAAAAGTTCATGGAAAATTGAATTAAAAGATGGTGCAAAACTTTTTTTTTTTTTTTAAATCTCTTGCACATGGTTTTTTCTTAATGCACATTTTCCAGGGCTGACACTGGTGCAATGAGCTAAAGCCCTGGCCTGCAGTGCCGGGATCCCATATGGGCACCTATTCAGATCTCGGCTGATCCAGCTCCCTGCTAATGAGCCTGGGAAGGCAGAAGAAGATGGCCCAAGTGCTTGGGGCCCTGCATCCATGTGGGGGTCCCAGGGTAACCTCCTGGCTTCAGATTGGCTCAGCTCTGGCCATTGAAGCCATCTAGGGAGAAAACTAGTGGATAGAAGACTTTCTCTCTGTGTCTCTACCTCTTTCTGTACACTGTCTTTCAAATAAATAAAAATAATTTTAAAAAATACACATTTCCATGAACTTCTGAAGACACTTGGCATGGATTGCAAAACGTCTAGCACCAAAATATGGTTATCTTTCACTCCATTTTCCACAAAGTGTTTGAAGCACCCTTGTATTCTCATATCTAATCAGTGGTGCCCGAATTAGAATCTAATCTTTCCGATTTTCGTCTCATTGCACTCGGAGCCTGTGTCACGTGGGGCCGCTTTAGCTTTTGATTTTTACGCATGTCTGAATCTTTTAATGAGTTCAGTGCAGCTGAGTTTTCTTTGGCTCCTGGAGTGGTGTAGCCTCTGGTTAATGGCCCTCAGTGAATGAGACGAGCAAGCCCGGGGGCCATCAGGGCATCCGGAAGTGAAGATGTTGAGTGGGAGGGGAGCTGGTTGCTGTCTGGGCCTCTGTAGATGGGAAGAGTGACTTCCCAGTCCCTGTGGGGAGAGCTATTCATCAGATATGGCTGTGCGGAGCACTCCGTGGGAGGGCAGTGGTTCCTGTGCAGATACACCTTTGAGTCCCAGCCCAGTGCTATGGTACATGGACAGAGAAGATACCCAGGGTCACCTGAGCAGTGCCACCTGCTCCAGAGCCCATTGGGGGTACCTAGCCCAGTGTAGGCTCTTGACTCATACCTGTCTAATCAGTAAATACAAACTGAAGTAGAGATCTGGCTCCTCTAGTGGACAATCTACTCCAGCATCCCTGGTTCGTCTGCGACACGGAGGAGTAGACCTCTATCCTGCTGTTCTGAGAGGCACCACTCTATGGAGTGGCTTGGAGGGGCACTTGGGAGAACTTTGCCCTCTAAGGAGGCCCTTTTGTGTTCCAGACTCAATGCTGAAGCCTTGAACTTGAGGCATTTGTTAGGCAGACATGACTTGAGAGATACTTTCCCTAGTCCACTTTCTTTTTCTTTTTCTAAAGATTTATTTTTATTAATTTGAAAGAGTTACAAAGAGAGGTAGAGCCAGAGAGAGAGAGAGAGAGAGAGAGATCTTCCATTCTGCTGGTTCATTCCCCAAATGACTGCAAGGCCAGAGTTGAGCTGATCTGAAGCAGGAGCCAGGAGCTTCTTCTGCCATCCTCTACTGTTTTCCCAGGCCATAGCAGAGAGCTGGATCAGAGCGGAGCAGCCGGGACTCGAACCATATGGGATGCTGATGCTGCAGGCTGGGGCTTTAACCCACTGCACCACAATGCCAGCCCCTCCTAGTCCATTTTCTTTTTCTTTTCTTTTATTTATTTATTTATTTTATTTTATTTTTGACAGGCAGAGTGGACAGTGAGAGAGAGACAGAGAGAAAGGTCTTCCTTTTGCCGTTGGTTCACCCTCCAATGGCCGTCGCGGTAGGCGCGCTGCAGCCGGCGCACCGCGCTGATCCGATGGCAGGAGCCAGGTGCTTATCCTGGTCTTCCATGGGGTGCAGAGCCCAAACACTTGGGCCATCCTCCACTGCACTCCCTGGCCACAGCAGAGAGCTGGCCTGGAAGAGGGGCAACCGGGACAGGATCGGTGCCCCGACCGGGACTAGAACCCGGTGTGCCGGCGCCGTTAGGCGGAGGATTAGCCTGTTGAGCCACGGCGCCGGCCACCTAGTCCATTTTATACTACTGTAACTGAAGACCACAAGCAGGGTCGTTGGTAAAGAAAAGAAATAAAGAAATTTATTTCTTATCTTTCTGGATGCTGGGAAGGCTGAGGTTGCTGGGAAGGCTGAGGTTGAGTGGTTCCATTTGGAGAGAGCCTTGTTGCTGGGGACTCTCTGTAGCATCCCAAGGTGGAGCAGGATGTCACATTTTAGGACAGAGCAAGCTTCCTTACTCCCGTCCCTCATAGGGGCCCCATCCTCATGACCTCATCCAGCCCTAATCGCTTCCCAAAGGCCCCACCTCCAAATACATTTGAGCTTTGCACCCTCTCAATAGCTTGCAATGGGGATTAAATTCAACAGGAGTTTGGATGGGGACATTCCAACCACAGCAGGGCTCCACCAGGCTTCAGGGGTACCAAAGCGAGTTCCTTGCCTCGTTTAGCCCAGGTCCCATGGACACAAAACCACAAACCATAGGACTTGCATGTTGGCAGAGATTACTCCTCCTTTTGGGGTGCTAAGGAAGCATGAGAGAGCTCTTCTGTAGCAGAGAACCTCAATATTCAGGATGGATCTAGAAATTGTGAAGAAAAGCCACACCTCTTGAATGGCTTTGGCCTTGTGCCTGTAGCACACAGCACACCTGCAGGCAGGGCTCTCACCCCTTCATGTGTTTTATATATTGAAATCGACCACCGTTAAACCCAATCCCCCTCTCTGCTTTTCTCCGTAATTTCTGGTGTAACTAAGAGAGGGCCCAAGAGTTCCCGGAGCTCTCCCACAGGTATGTCTGATGCAGGTGACAATCAGAAGATCTGGGTTGTACCTTTTCAAGTCCTTTGCCCCTCACAGCGTCAGCATCCCTTTGCTGGCTGCCCGGCAGACACGCTGTGTTTCTCAGGTGGGGAAGTAGCATCTCTGAGTGATTAAAAAAAGACAGAGTAGGGAGGCTCTGCCTTATGTCAACTTGGCATTTTCTGGGGGCTTGGGACACCTGCTGTTTTGTCTTCTCTCCGCTGACCTTTTCTTCTTGCGCTGGGGAGAGGGATTTAAATGCCTGCCTCATTTCAGTAGACAGAGCAAGGGTTGCTGCCTCCAGTGGTGTTAGCTCCTTAGAATTCAGCCCTAGAAAGGCTGGCATGGTGGCAAAGCAGGTTAAGCCAATGCCTGCAATGCCAGCATCCCAGTTTGTTCCTAGCTGCTCCACTTCTGATCCAGCTCCCTGCTAATGTGCCTGGGAAAGCAGCAGAAGATGACCCAAGTACTCAGGTCCCTACCACCCATGTGGGAGAGACCCAGATGGAGTTCCAGCCCTGGACATTGTGACCATTTAGGGATTAAACCAGCAGCAGAAGGAGGATCTCTCTCTCTCTCTCTCTCTTTCTCTCTCTCTCTCTCCCCTCACCCCATTCAAATAAAATAAGTAAATACTTAAAAAAAAAAAGAATTCAGCCCTGCAGGGCAAGGCTATTGGAGAGAGGTGTATGGCCACACACATCTCCTGCTGTTGGGACCCAAGAAGCAAGAGAAAGTCGAAGCTCCAGGGCCAGCAAGGCCCATTGTTCTGTTTGAGGTCAGAGCAGGTGAGTTGCAGCCTGCAAGAGGCAGCCTGTGTGGGGAGTGGGCAGATCAGCTCCTGCTAACATTTCATAAGATGAGCTTTGAGAGATTCAGAAGAGAGCTGACTAAAACCCCCAAACCTACCAAGAGCTTCGTGTTCATTAAAAAAGGAGTTGATTCTGATCCTATACAAACAAACCACTGCTCCAAGCTGGGGCTCTAATGTTATTGTTAAGTGCTGAGGCACTGTGGCTTTTGGAGTCAAGAATTGTTTTCAGATCAGCCCAGGGAGATGTGGTTGACTTCGGTTGCAAACACTAATTCAAAATGATGGTGTTCTCAGAGCATGTATGTCTGGGCAGCTCTTTATGCTGTTGTACTTAATACATAATACTGTCAGATGTTAGATGTGTGTACCTCTCAAAACTGGCTCATCAATGTGATTCTATCTCATGTGAAGTGAACAGTAACATCTCGTTACTCATGGGCTCCGGTGAGCAGTTTGAGTCTTCTAACACATGTTAAATAGTCCCTCTCTCACTCATTCTCTCATTCAGTAATGCAATGGGCACCTTCCACGTGCTCTATAGGCACCAGAAATACCCCAGCCATCTATGCCACAGGGCCAGCCTCTACAAGGGAGACACACACATAAACAGTTGGGATTGCTCAAGTGTCCTCAATGCAAGGGTGAAGGAAGTTCTGTGTCCGTGGAACTGGTGGAGGCACAGACACAAGTGCTTTTCCTCTAACAGACACAATAGAAAAAATGCAAAGGAGGTAGTGTTGTGACACAGTGGGCTAAGTGGCCGCATGTGATGCTGGCATCCCATATAAATGCTGGTTCGTGGCCTGGTTGCTCCACTTTCAATCCAGCTCCTACCGGTGCACTTGGGGAAACAGCAGAAGGTGGCTTGAGTGCTTGGGATGGAGTCCCAGGCTCCAGGCTCTGAAGTCTGGGCCCCTGACTTCAGCTTGGCCCAGTCCTAGCCATTGCAGCCGTTTGGGGAGTGAAAAAGTCAAATGGAGACTCCACCCCTCTCCATCTTTCAATCACTCCGCCTTCTCTGAATTTCAAATAAATAATTAAAAATCTTTTTTTAAAAATACAAAGCATCTTAGAGAAGTCTTGCAGGCATTACCTTAACCCAATGAACAAACTTAGCATTGTCAAGGGCATTTGGATCTCATTGAGAGATCTCACTGACCTTGGCACCTTTCCTTAGAGTTGATTAGCTGCATCACCTCCAGGATACCTGTTCCGTCATTTTGTTGGTAACTTCCTCTCCATCAACCTCTTTGTGTGTGTGTGTGTGTGTGTGTGTGTGTGAGAGAGAGAGAGAGAGAGAATTTTAGACAGAAAAGATACTATCTTGCTGATATAATATCCTGTATTTTACATGATAGAAGGAAATAAAATAAAAAATTCCTTTTTTTTTTTTGACAGGCAGAGTGGATAGTGAGAGAGAGACACAGAGAAAGGTCTTCCTTTTTGCCGTTGGTTCACCCTCCAATGGCTGCTGCGGCCGGCGCATCGCGCTGATCTGAAGCCAGGAGCCAGGTGCTTCTCCTGGTCTCCCATACGGGTGCAGGGCCCAAGGACTTGGGCCATCCTCCACTGCCTTCCCGGGCCATAGCAGAGAGCTGGCCTGGAAGAGGAGCAACCGGGATAGAATCCGGTGCCCCAACCGGGACTAGAACCCAGTGTGCCGGCGCCGCAAGGCAGAGGATTAGCCTGTTAAGCCACGGCGCCGGGCAGGAAATAAAAAATTCTTAGTACATAAACATATTTAGTAAGGATGAGTATTAAATAAATTTGAAGAAATTCTGATGCCAAGCACATACCCCCATTCAGAGATATAATTACTTTAATAAACAGAAAAAGCTAGTATGTCTATTTCAATAAAGAAAATAAAGGGATGGTATTATGCCCATGATTTATTATCCTTTTACAAAGACCCTAGTAATCAACCAATTCCAATGAAAGGCACTATTTTTTGAATACGATTTTGCCTCTGAACTCATGCAATTTAGTCCCTAAAGTCTTACACTAATGATACTAAGAAGGTGACTCTTCATCCGATTACAGTTATTTAGAGGTGGCATTTTTGGGGAAGATCACACTGGATTAAGTGGCTAAGGTGGAGCTCCTATAACTGAATCCTGGTGGCTTGACAAGGAGGGGTAGAGACAGACAGACTAGGCTGCTGCCTGTCTCTCACCCTATCCCGCTAAGGACTCAGCCAGCAGGAACACTGTCAGCAGTGGCAGAGCCAATGGGGGCTCCTGGTTCCTCCAGAACCAGGAGCCAGAATACAGAATAAACCTCTTTTCTGTAGAAAGTTAGCCTGTTTCAGATAGTTTGTTATAGTAACAAAAACTTATACATATAATTATATAAGTATATAATATAAATTTATATATATTCAAAGTATATAATATAAATTTAGATATTTTCATATATAAAATATATTAATATAATGGACTATTTTCTTTTAGCTTTCATACCCCAGAGAAATGCTAACCAGGTAGGCAAGTTTGCTCCATTTCAGAGAAATATGACGAAGTGGTTAATGCTACCAATAATTAAAGTCTCATGTACCAGGTTCTTCTTTTTTTTTTTTTTTTTTTTTTGACAGGCAGAGTGGACAGTGAGAGAGAGAGACAGAGAGGAAGGTCTTCCTTTTGCCGTTGGTTCACCCTCCAATGGCCGCTACGGCCAGTGCATCTCGCTGATCCGAAGCCAGGAGCCAGGTGCTTCTCCTGGTCTCCCATGGGGTGCAGGGCCCAAGGACCTGGGCCATCCTCCACTGCACTCCCTGGCCACAGCAGAGAGCTGGCCTGGAAGAGGGGCAACCGGGACAGGATCGGTGCCCTGACCGGGACTAGAACCCGGTGTGCCGGCGCCGCAAGGCGGAGGATTAGCCTAGTGAGCCGCGGCGCCGGCTAAGATTCTGATAGGTATTCTTCTTGTATGTATTATAAGTTAATAACATTTGTGCATCATACATTTCATATATAATACATATGTATCAATTTCCTGTGGCCATTATAACAAATTAGTATGAACTAAGTGGCTTTAAAACAACAAAAACTAACTTTTTCTCATAGTTCTGAAGGCCCCACATCTGAAATCAGTGACCCCGCACTAACAAGGAGGTGTCAGCTGGGCGAGCACCCCCAGAGGCCGGGGCGGGGGCATCTCTCTTTTTTTTTTTTTTTTTTTTGACAGGCAGAGTGGACAGTGAGAGAGAGACAGAGAGAAAGGTCTTCCTTTTGCCGTTGGTTCACCCTCCAATGGCCGCTGCGGCCGGCGCACCGCGCTGATCCGAAGCTGGGAGCCAGGCGCTTCTCCTGGTCTCCCATGGGGTGCAGGGCCCAAGCACTTGGGCCATCCTCCACTGCACTCCCTGGCCACAGCAGAGAGCTTGCCTGGAAGAGGGGCAACCGGGACAGAATCCGGTGCCCCGACCGGGACTAGAACCCGGTGTGCCAGCGCCGCAGGAGGAGGATTAGCCTAGTGAGCCGCGGCGCCGGCCAGGGGGCATCTCTTGACACATCTAGAGGCTGCTGGAGTTCCTTGGATCGTGGCCACATCATTGACATGAGTTCCTCTCTCCTGTCATCATTGCCTCCTCTACAGGGTGGTCTGCCCCTGCATTTCTCTTATTCAGGAACATACGATGGCATGGAGGGTTCACCCAGATAACTCAGGATAATCCCCCAACCCCAAAATTCTTAATTCAATCACATGTGCAGAGAATAATATTTATAGCTTCCAGAAATTATGACATGAATCTCTTTTGGGGTTATCTTTCAGCTTAAGATACCTAGGATGTGAAATATTTCAAAATAACGAATCAAAGTTCCACCTAAATCAAATACTTGCCCAAAGTCATACAAGCTGCACTTAATAGCTCTATGGTTCCAAAATCTTGATTCCTTTTCTCATCTACAAGAGCCTCAAAATATGAGGAAAAATTAAAATAATAAATTATTAAGCTTTTATTTGCTAACTTAATCATATATGTGTGTATTTAAAATAATTGAAAATATTTTAATTGCCTTAAAAAAAAAAAAAAGAAGGTTTCACAGGAGGCACATTGAGAAATGTGTGACAGCAGCCTGCACATACTGGCTAGGACTTTTGGTTAAACCAAATGGCTGCTCTGCATGTGGGTTATAGTAAGAGCAGTTATCAAAGAAAATATTCAATTGCAGGAGGTACTTACACCATAAAATTTCCCTTTAAGACTTAATAGACATATGGAATCAATTTTATTCAGACTTTAGAAAGAGAAAGGGAGAATTTTATTTTTCCTGGCTGGATGATTTTCAGCATTATGCTACCATTAAGAAACTGAAACATGTTTTCTTGTTGGAAATTGGAAGCCCACTCAATTATTTCTGTAGGTGATTTCTGCCTGTCACTCAGCCAACATGTTTCTATACAGTTGTTAATGAATTACACCTAAGGTCAGTGTAAAAGTCTCTGTTAGTGATTCATAGGCACAAATGTGTTGTGATGATATGATGATGATGGGGGTGTAATTCATTGAGTTGTCAATGATAACTAGAAGTTACTATAAGTGGTTTATAATTATTATACCGTGTGGTAAACATTTTCTTTTTACAATGAAGGAAACTAGAGGGGGATCAAGTAAACTTGTCCAAGGGAAGTGATAGGGTTGGTCTTAACCTCTACACTATTGAAATACAGCATAAAACATAGCATTGTATAGACAGAAACACAATGACACATATCCATTATATATATATATATATGTATATATATATATATAAGTTATATATGGGAGTACTTTAAAACATTCATGGAAAATGGAATTTAAAGATAGATTTACTTTGGTGCAAAAAATTAATAATTCATTGCAGAGTTTTTTCATATTTGTACGGACTTTTTTAATTTTTATTTTTAATTTTTTTTTTAAATTTTTTGACAGGCAGAGTGGACAGTGAGAGAGAGAGAGAGACAGAGAGAAAGGTCTTCCTTTTGCCGTTGGTTCACACTCCAATGGCCGCCGCAGCTGGTGTGCTGCGGCTGGCGCACCGCACTGATCCGATGGCAGGAGCCAGGTGCTTCTCCTGGTCTCCCAGGGGGTGCAGGGCCCAAGCACTTGGGCCATCCTCCACTGCACTCCTTGGCCACAGCAGAGAGCTGGACTGGAAGAGGGGCAACCGGGACAGAATCCGGCGCCCCGACCGGGACTAGAACCCAGGGTGCTGGCGCCGCAGGCGGAGGATTAGCTCCGACCCAAGCAGTGTCTTAACCGCTGCACAAAACACCCACCCTATGTCTTCTACTTCTTGATTGCCAACTCTTCTTAATGCCCATGTTCAACATTTCATTACTTCTTGATAATGATGATTCTAAGTGAAATTCTAATGTGGTATAACATCTAAATCACAGTCGCTTTTAGGTTTAATTTCCCTGATATCTAGTGATGTGGGCTATCTTCTGTGCTCATTTCTCTCTTCTGCATATCACCTTTGATGAAGATTCTGTTGCAATATTTTGCCCAGTTTTTAACTTGGGTTGTATGTTTGCTTTCTCCTGAATTTTGAGAACTCTTTATTAGTTGTGATTTGAAATTTTTTCTTCAACTCTATAGCTTATTTTTTATCTTAGTTTCTTTCTCAAAGAAAAATTTTACATTTTGATTTAATATACATTATATAGTATATTATGATATATTGAATTACAATATATTATAATTTTAAGTGGATGATGGTTGTGGTGTTGTATTTAACAACTTGTATATCCAAATGCCATAAAGAATTTTTTTCTGTTTTCTTCTAAAATTTTTGTAGTTTTTCATTTTTATATTGAGCCCTATTACGCATTTAAGTTAATTTTATATGAGGTATGAGTTTTAGTTAAATTTGATTCTTTCATATGAATGCCAAATTATTTCACCACCTGTTGTTTAAGAGACTACCCTTTCTCCATTGAATTGCCATCATGCTTTTGTCAAAAACCACCTGTTCATATTAGTGTGAGTCTCTTTCTGGACTTTTCTTCTTTTGCACTTCATTTTGTCTATCTTTTCTCCAGTTCCATAGTCTTGGTTATTATAGGTTTATAAAAATTTTTTTGAAATTGGGTAATATCATATATATATGTGTGTGTGTGTGTGTGTATTTATGACTGCCTAACTTAAATATACACACAGAAATATGCAGAGACAAAAAGAAGCAGAGTGAAAAATACAACAGATAAATAAAAATGGAATGCTAAAAATATTTTTAAATTCCAAAGAATACAGGAAAAAAGAAATAAAACAAAAACAAGGACTAAACAGAAAGCAAATAATAAGAGCCCCAAATCCAAACATACAAAGAATTGCACTAAATGTAAAGTATGTAAACATACCCAGTAAAGGTCAGAAATTATGAGTCACATTTTTTAAACTCCCCAATCATATACTGTTTATAAGAAACTCATTTGCAAGATAATGATGTAAGTAAGCTAAGTCTAAATAGATGGGAAAAATATACCATGAAAATATTGACTAAACGAAAGCTGGAGTGACTATGCTATCAGACACGGTCGATTTCACAGTGAATACAGTTACCAGCAATAAAGAAGGACAGTACACAATGATGAAAATGTCAACTCTCCATGAAGATGTGACAGTCTTCAGTGTGTGCGCACCTAGTGACAGGGCTTTAAAATACATGATCTAAGGCCGGCGCCATGGCTCAACAGGCTAATCCTCCGCCTAGCGGCACCGGCACACTGGGTTCTAGTCCCGGTCGGGGCACCAGATTCTGTCCCGGTTGCCCCTCTTCCAGTCCAGCTGTCTGCTGCAGCCCGGGAGTGCAGTGGAGGATGACCCAAGTGCTTGGGCCCTGCACCCCATGGGAGACCAGGAGAAGCACCTGGCTCCTGGCTTCGGAGCAGCGCAGTGTGCCAGCCACGCGGCGGCCATTGGAGGGTGAACCAACGGCAAAGGAAGACCTTTCTCTCTGTCTCTCTCTCTCACTGTCCACTCTGCCTGTCAAAAATAAATAAAAATACATGATCTAAAGTTCACAGAAGTAGCAGGAGAAATAAAATAACTCCACAGGTGTATTTGGAGATTTCAATACTGCTGTGGCAGTAATCTACAGAACTAATGGAAAATCATCAAGGATGTAGAAGAATTGAACAGTGCATTCAGCCAACGGGATCTAAATGACATTTATAGATTATTTTACCCATGAGAGTAGAATACATATTCTTTTAAAAACACATGGAACACTCAGTAGGAAAGGTCACACCTTAGGTCATAAAACAAACATTATTAAATAATTTAAATTATGCAAAAATATGAAATCAGCCAGAGTATGTTCTTTGAATTACAATCTAAATAAGCTAAAAATCAACAACAGGATAACAGGAAGAATGAAAGAAAAATCTCTGAATACCTAGAAATTAGACAACATCCTTCTAAATAATCTATAAGCAATGCAGAAAGAGAAAGTCTTAAGGAAAATGACAAAATAACTTCAACTAAGCAAAAATGAGAATAAACCGTATGCCTTTGTGTGAAGTAAGTGGAAACAGTGATTTGGGGGCTGGCACTGTGGCACAGTGGGTTAACACCCTGGCCTGAAGTGCCGGTATCCCATATGGGCGCCGGTTCTAGTCCCGGCTGCTCCTCTTCTGATCCAGCTCTCTGCTATGGCCTGGGAAAGCAGTAGAATATGGCCCAAGTCCTTGGGTCCCTGCACCCATGTGGGAGACCTACGAGAAGCTCCTGGCTCCTGGCTTCGGGTTGGCACAGCTCTGCCAGTTGCGGCCATCTGGGGAGTGAACCATTGGATGGAAGACCTCTCTCTCTCTGTCTGGCTCTCCTCTCTCTGTGTAACTCAGACTTTAATAAATAAATAAATCTTAAAAAAAAACAGTGATTTGAGGGAAATTCATGACATTATAAGCCTATGTCAGACAAGAGATGCCTCAAATAAGTTTTCTAAGCTTCCCCCTTAAGAAGAACAAAATAAACTGAAAGCAAAAAGAAAGAGGAGAAAAGTAGTGGTAGAAGTAAAGGAAGTTGAAAACAGGGAATCAATAGATAAAATTCAGACCCTCAGGCTGGGATTTTAAAAAGATCAATAACATTAGTAAATGTTTAGCAAGAATGATAGAGAAGGAATAAGAGAGACTCCAGTGGCATTAAATGATTGGGAACATCAGTGGAACTGTAAATAATACATATATCTATGAATAATACATAGATTTTCGATCAGTTAGATAAAATGGACCAATTCCTCAAAAAAACACAAATTACCGAAACTCACTCAAAATGTATTAGAGAACTTGAATAGTTCTATTGCTTTTAAGAAAACTGATCTTGTAGTTTTAAAACTTTCTGAAAAGTTTCTCCAGGCCCAGAAGATTTCATTGGCATTTTTTTATCAAACATTTTTCAAAGAAATTATACGAATTCTATAATATCCCTTCCAGAAAGTAGAAGAGAATTTACTTCCTAGCTCAGTGTATGAGAAGTTATCAATACTTCCAGAGGGCTAGGAGGGTACTTCATAAGTTCATGAAAAATGAAACTGAAAGATACATTTGTACACAAATTTTTGAAAGCTAAGCATCACGTGGCCTTTAAAAAGTCCATATATTTCATATTATGAAAAAAACTATGTGTGGCTTAAAACATTTGCACCAAAATAAATTTATCTTTTAATTTGATTTTTCCATGAGCTTTCTGAAATACTCTTCTACAGAAGAGAGAAAGAGAGACAGAGACAGACAGGCAGAGAGAGAGAAGTGAGGAAAGAAAGTATAGATTAATATCTCTCATGAGCATAGATGCAAAAAATGTTAAGTTGAAAAAAATGCAAATTGTACCCAACAGTGTGTAAAAAGAATGCACTCCAATTATAAATTATATAGAGGTTATCTTGGATAGAATATAAGATTAGTTCAGTATTCAAAAGTCTGTAAATGTCATACACCGAACAGCAGTCTCAAGACAGAAAACCACATACTGACAGAGAAAAACCATTAGACACAATTCAACAACTGTCCTTAACACAAACTGTCAGCAAACTAGGAAAAGAACTTCCTAGATCTTATTAGGAGCATTTACAAAAATACCCTACTAATTAATGGAGAAACATTTAATGCTTTTCCCAGAAGATGTGGAATTGCCGAGTGAGGTTCTCACCTCTCCTATGCAGCGTCATCATGTATTTTCCAGCCCATGCAACAGAAAATAGCAAATAGTAGAAGTAGGAGCCAGTGCTGTGGCATAGTGGGTAAAGCTGCTGTCTGCAGCACCAGCATCCCATATGGGTGCTGGTTGGCATACTGACTGCTCCACTTCCAATCCAGCACCCTGCTAATGCACCTGGGAGAGCAGCGGAAGATAGCCCAAGTGCTTGGGTCCTTGACACCTATGTGGGAGACCCAGATGAAGCTCCCTACTCCTTGCTTCCTTCTGGCCCAGCCCTGGCCACTGTCTCCACTTGAAGAGTGAACCAACAGATGAAAGATCCATTTTCTCTGTCTCTCTCTGTCTCTCTGTCTCTGTCTCTCTCTCTCTCTCTCTTTCAAATAAATCAAAAAAAGAGAAAACATGGAAATATTGCATCTTGCATGGCATAGAGGCATAGCAATGGTAAAATTGAATGCTGGAGGAAATTATTTTGAGTATACAAAAACCATGTAACTATATCAGGCATTATTTTTTTCATATGGAAGAAAAAATTTCCAGCTATTCTCTATTGAAGAGAGTGTTAATAGAAGTTAGGAATAAAAGAGGCAAATCTTTTTCTGATGGTTTTAGAAATGTACTGCTATCAATGTCCATTCTAAAGAGCAAAAGAATTAACAAGTCCCACAAATGAGAAAGTGAATAAAAAATTCCTGTTTTTCATCACTATAAAGTAGGGAAGGAAAGGGTTAATATTTCTTGTTCAGATTGATGGAAAAGGTGCTTACTTGTATTTAGGACCTGATATTTTTATATCTTTCTCTAAATCTTTGAAAATGCAAAGCCATGGTAACAGTGGTGTTATGCTTTGCTGTTTAAATAAACTTGAAAGTTCTATTTTTGATAGAAAAAACAATAATTGAGGGCAAAATCATGCTTATCTGTGTTTCTCGTTTAAATACTCTGAGGGGGATGTTCAGCTTTTGGCGCCAAAGCTGTTGAACATAGTGGTTAAGACCTTGTTCTTTCTTCGGTGGGAATACTGGCCCCGATAATGGCTGTGTGACTTCAGACAACTTACCGAACCTCCTGTTGTTTCAGTTTCCAAAACTGCAAAATGCGAAAGTGATACTAAGCCCTGCTTTGCAGGTTGCTGGAGGAACTAAATAGGTAACACTTGGAAGGTGCCTGGAAAGATAGTGGGGCCCAAGAAGGCACAGGTGTTAGCCCTCAGCAGCAACCACCTTTACCTTCCACTGGGTGATGCGTTATCTGAATTGAAGACACAGTTCCCAGCCGGGAGAAGTTAAAAAACCAAAAATCGTACCTTGAAAACCCATACTTTTATTGTGACAGTAAATATGCCATGGGTGATATTTCTTGTTTTTAAAACTGTGCCTGAGCACTCAGTGGGAGGTAGAACTAGAAATATGCAGAAATTAGGGTGAGAATACAGAGTTTGAAGGAAAACAAGCATCAGTTGCTAACTGGACAAAGAATTCTATTTGCCTCATATCCACAGCCTCTTAATTCTGTTACTGTTCTACAGTGAAATACTGATGTGATAATTCAGATCCTGAACTGAACAATCAGGAATTGTGGGATTTCGGGTTTCATTGTTTGTTAGTTATTTTTTTTTGGGGGGGGCATCTTCCATGCATTGACTCTCAATTTCCCTTTTGGGGGTCTCCACACTTTCTTTGACAACTTGGAGTAATGGCTCAGCCAGCTATTGTCTAGGTCTGAGAGACAAGCACTCATTCTCTGTCACAGGGAAAGCTAGGTGTCCACCAAGCTGTTTCTCTTCCGCTCCTGGGTGCATGGATAAATGACTCCTACAATGAAGGGTTGCCCAGGAGGCAGGCATTGTGGCAGAGTGGGTTAAGCCACTGCTTGGAATGCCATATCCCGTATCAGAGTGCCTGGCTGGAGTCTCAGCTACTCTGCTTCCGATCCAGCTTCCTGCTAATGCACCTGGGAAGCAGCAGATGGTGGCCCAAGTACTTGAGTTCCTGACCCTCATCGTGGTGACCCAGATGGAGTTCCTGGCTCCTGGCTCCTGTTTAGCCTGTTTCTGCCATAGCTGTTGTGGCCATTTGGGGAGTGAACCAGCTGATGGAAGATCTCTTTCTCTCTCTCTCTCTCCCTTCCTCCCTCCTTCCCTCCCTCCCTCCCTCCCTCCCTTTCAAATAAATCAAGAAATCGTTTGAAAAAAAAAAAAAGACTTGTCTTGAGGCTTGGTTTTTGAATGGTGGCACAAGTGAGCAATATAATCTCAAATTAAAAATTGTCCCATGACATCTCTTTCCTCCCAGGCAGAGGTGGCCTCAAGAGCTACTAGATAGAATTCTAGGTCCCCAAAGACTGATGGAGTGGAGCCTTCTTCATGTACCAGCAGCCTTAATTGTACAGTGATGGAGAAATAAATCTTAACTGTACATGACCATAACTCTTTGTTATAGAGTTACCCTAACCTAGCTAAAAGCCAGTCCTTTTCTTTTTTTAATTTAAGATTTATTTATTTGAGAAGCAGAGTTACAGATAGAGAGAGGGAGAGGCAGAGAGAGAGGTTTTCCATCTGCTGGATCACTCCCCAGTGGTCAGAGCTAGGCCAATCTGAAGCCAAGAGCCAGGAGCTTCTTCCAGATCTTTCACATGGGTGCAGGGCCCCAAGGACTTGGACCATCTTCTGTTGCTTTCCCAGGCCATTAGCAGGGAGCTGAATCAGAATTGGATCAGTCAAGACTCGAACCGGCACCCATATGGGATGCTGGCGCTGCAGATAGAGGTTTAACCTACTACCCCACAGTGCCAGCTGGTCCCATTAAAAGCCATTCTGTCATCCTAGGTCCTTTCTCTTTGGTACTACAGAGTGCAATTTCCTGTTAACAATAGCAGGAAGTTCTGAGACCCAAGATTATGCTTTGGGGGAGATGCATTGAAGTTGGGGGTAAATAAAACCTTCTACCTTACCAGCCCAGCCTCTGGAAGCGCCACATGAATATTTTGGGCCAGGGACCTAACTAAAACATAGTTTTTCCTTGCCACTGTTGCCTAGTCATTCTTTCCCCCTTAAGAGATGGCACCCCTGGGAGAAAGCAATTCAAGGCTATTTCAAAGCCCTCAGGCTCTTGAGCAATCTACTATTAATAGTGTAATAACAAGGATGCAAAGATATAACAAGCAATAGTGAAGTGATTAGAAAGACATAAAGGTATATCAAACAGTTGGAAGAAAATGGAATTAAAGTTTATTTTGTCACAAAAATATTTGAAATCCATACGTAGGAGGGATATTCAAGACATTTATGGAAATGCATATTATGACACAACTAAGTATAGATTTCCATGATTTGCACCAAATAACTTACCTTTTAATTCCATTTTCTATGAACCTTTTAAAAGTACCTTTGTCTACCCCAAATAAAGGATTTTAAATTGATGCCCTGTAGCTGGATGCAATTTGTCCCTGAATCTTTTCACTGGGAGATTTGAAGAAAATTCTATTCTAGACACTGGAGTAAGTACAATGAATTGCATATTCTAGTTTCTTCTTAGGAGTCAGTGTGCGGACTGGAACAAAACAAGAAAACTACATTGCAGAAGACAGAAAATGATTATAAAACGTGTTACTTATGGTATGGAGTTCTGAGAACCATTAAAGCAGTCATGCACAAACACCATTTATACAGAGACTTCTCCCTAGATATCTAAGAGATGGATAAACAGTAGCTTAAATAGTTAAAGGGAGAACAAGCCCTTAAAGGAAAATACTGGACAATGAGATTTTTCACTGTCCCTTTAAGATATTTTTGACTGGGGTGCCTCAGAAATGTGGTAACTGGCACGTCACAGGCTTTCTCTTATTCATCCATGGGGTAAAAATGGAAATGAATCATGGATTAGATTTATAACCACTGAATTTATTGAGCAAGACCCAAGTTTGTGTTCTAAGTTAAGGTCCTTCCTCACCTAAATAAGAGTGAAATTAAAATAAGCTTGAACTGGAGCTTTAAGCTGGGAGCGTACTGGTGTTAGTTAAAAGTTTTCTGGCTCTGCACGCAGCCAGGCTGGCTTTGTATTAGACCACAGTCAAGATGGCTAGGTAATGATACGGCAGAATCGGCCCACATTGCCGAGTCCTTTCCATGATGTTATCTTCAACATAATTCCTGATGGATGATGAATTCAGACTAGCTTAACAGAAATAGCGACTCTTTATTGAGCTCTTAGTATTGATACAGGATTCTTCCCCAGATTTCCTTGAAAATAAGAATGCATTAAATTATGCTTAGAAAATAGGCGGCTCCCCAGGCTGAATCTCACAACCATTGCGATTCCAGCAGGCACATTTAGGAAGGTTGGGGATCACTGTGCCAGGCTCTCTATGCACTAAGCCCTTTATGTCCATGATCATGTTTGATTTGCACAGATTTTTGGTGGCACATTCTATTCTTAATTCTATCATATAAGAAAAGCACGGAGGCAGGAGGAGCTAAGAGAACTTGTTTATGCTGCTGGCTTTAGGTAGAGTTATCACTATGCACATTCACCTGACTTTTCAATCTCATACTCTAGGCTTTAACAGGCTCCCGGAGAACTAAAAGAGAAACCCCCAGCGTCTTGGTGTTCCTACGCAGGGCAGGGACCATTCCAGTTCAGCCCCTTAGCCCATACTTCCTTTTTTCTGAAGGATTCACCCAGGCCTCTCCTTTCCTTTCCAGCATCTCAACATTCTCTCTTTCGCTCTCGACACTTTCTTCTGCATCTTGAGTCACGGGGCCAAGATTTCAAAGAGTTTGCACTTTGGAAGGAGTAATAAAAATCCTAAATGTAGCAGAGTGCAATTAGAGGCAGTGAATAGGCACAAAGGCAAAAAGCACCGTGGAACTTTGAAACTCAGATGTGTGTATGTTGCTTTGGAGTATGTGATATGGGCCAGTTAATTCACTTGCACAGATTCTGGGATGTCGGTGGCTTTTCCACTGCCAGAGGTGGGGTGAGATCACCAAAAGCATATTTTGCTTCTTTTCTCTACTTTGCAAATTGGGTGTCTGTAACGTAGACCAAGTAGGGGCAAATAAATCTTAGCCCTAGTGATGGCTTAGCATTCTAAGTCATCTGTTTCAAAACAGGACAGAATTACAAACAGCTGGTAGTGATTTTCAAGTCTTGACCCCTAGGGAAAGGGGTGAGAATTCACCAGAAAGTCTGTTTCTTGCCCAGGGTACCAGGCTGTGTTTCCCTCGCAGGGTGACCTGGGTATTATGAGACTTTTTGCTTTTAAATTTAATTTTGTTAGCAGCCACAAGCCACATTGTTCCGGTATTTTGAATACAGCATTTATAAGTTGAAAACAGGAGAAGGGTACAGAATGTGCAAAATTTTCTAGATCATTGTTCCATGACCATAAGAAAAATGCTTTTTTGAAAAGGAAAAAAATCTACCCTCTTCAAGGTGGCAGCAGTGAGGAGTCCTATTCTCTGTTCATTTTACAGTGCAGGTACAAATGAAGCTGTAGAGGTCCCTCATCTGTCTTCTTCATCTCTGATATGACACGAGGCAACCCAATCATCCCTCTCACTTCTCATTTAGATACCTGTAGTTGAGTAGGCAACCATGCACCGTGGCCACCTGTTATATGGGCTGAACGGTGTCCCTCGCCCCCCAAAAAGGCAGTGCGAAGTCCCAAGCCCCCATACCTGTGAACGTGACCTTATTTGGAAATAGGGTCTTTGGAGATTTAATCAAGCTCAGATGAGGTTGCCAGAGTAGGCCATGATCCAGGAAGAAGAGCGCCATGGGAAGACCCAGCACACAGGGAGAACGGCATGTGGAGATGGGGGCAGAGATTGGGGTGACGCGTGTGCAAGCCAAGGAACGCCAAGGGTGGCTGCTTCCCCGGAAGCCGGAGAGAAGCACGGTCAGATGCCCCCTCGGCAAGAACCAAGCTCCGACGCTCTGATTTGGGACTTCTGGCTTCCAGACTGTGAAGGGAATAAATTTCTGTTGTTTGAAGCCACCCAGTTTGCGGTACTTCACGACAGCACCCCTAAGAAATGAATCCACCACCTTTAGGAAAACTGTTCACCCACGAACTCTGTGCAATATTACACATAAAATTTAACAAAAACACTTAATCTGACAACTGTTATAAATACTAAAAATACTGTCCCATGAAAGATAGTAGATGTTTTCGAGGTGGGGAGCGAGGCTACTCTGATGAAGAAAGAGATTTATCACAGAGGGTTTGGGTTTCTCGTCAGAAGGCAATGAGGGACAGGCTTGTCCCAGAGTTGGTCAACTGTGGCCTACAGGCCACGGGCGTTCTGCCTTCTGTCCCTGCACAGCCCCTGAGCTGAGAGCAGCCTTTGCATCTCTATAGGGTTCTCAAACGTGGGCCCACCTCTCTTTTATTTCCTCCCAGAGGAGGTCTCTAGAGTTGAGGGAGCTTACAAAGCCACTGGATGGAGATTCTACTTCCCCAAAACACTCTGAGGGGTAACCTCCCAATGCCTAACTCACATTTTGCTGTGATATGGGAAATAAAACTGATTTGGATTCAATTCATTATGTGCACATGAGAGCACAATGGTATAATAGTTACCCTATTCTTTTTTAATGTTTATTTATTTATTTCTTTGAAAGGCGGAGTGACATAGAGAGAAAGTGAGGGAGATCTTATACCCACCAGTTCACTCTCCAAATGGCCACAGTGGCTGGGACTAGGCCAGGTAAACCTAAGAGTCAGGATCTCCATCTGGGTCTCCCACATGACTCAAATACTTGGGCCATCACCTGTTGCTTCTGGGGCACATTAGCAGGGAGCTGGATTGGGAGTGGAGTAGCTGAGTCTTGAACCGGTGCCCACACGGGATGCAGGTTTCCCAAGCAGTGCTTTAACCCACTATGCCAAAGTGCCTATCCTTTCTTCTTATTATTATTACTCTATCCTAATAGATACTCTTGATTCTCTTAGCCTAATCCCACCTCTAACCCCGACTCTAATAAAATGAGAAGGAATGAAAAGGGGACCGCATGGCAACCTGTTAAGCTCAAAATATTTACTATGTTGTCCTTTACAGAGAAAGTTTGCCAACCCTCAGCCTAGTCCAGAGCTTTATAGCATTATTATTATTTTTATGTGTGGAACACTGAGTTTTATCATAGACAAAGACACAAAGCTGCTCTTCTGAATGAAGCAGGGTCCACAGCCTTGAATTTTCCCACGCAACCAACTTGGTAGGTCCTGACCTGATTGAAACCCTGAGTTCCACGGAGCAATCACTACAGTGATATTGACAAAAATCAGCTGAGTACTTCCAGCATTATCCACTGGTGGTGAACACATCCTATACACTTCTGAACTCAAAGTAATCAAAGGAAGTCTGTGCTATGATCACTCCCATCTTTATACACAAGAGAACTGGAACTTAGGAAATTAAATAAGCTGATCTACATCTGGTAAATGGCAGAGACAGAATCCATACTGATGTCCCTCTGGTTCTCACACCCCTAGCTATACCACATGACTGTATCCAAATGAAGCCATTTTTATCCAGCCCCACCTCCTCCCCGAGGATGCTAAGGCCCAAGGAAGTGGAGGGATATGTCCAGGGACACAAACTGGTTGGCCATTGACTGAGTGTGGAGTTCAGGTATCACAACTTCTGATGTGATTCCCTTTCCACTGTCCCATTGAGATTGTTCATTCTGGCTGAGAGTGGGCTGAGAAGGACTGGTTCTGAGACAGAACGGCTGGGCAGGTGCTGGGAGATAGAAGGTCCGCACAGTCTCATTCTCATTGGTCATCTGATGGGTTGGGGCATGAGACCTCTGAAACCTGGAGGGGGAGGCAGCTTCTAACACCTGTGATGCTGGCATCCCCCATGGGAATACTGGTTCGAGTCCCAGCTGCTCTGCTTCTGATCCAGTTCCCTGCTAATGCACCTGGGAAAGCAGTAAAAGATGGGTCAAACCCTTAGGCCCCTGCCACATATGTGGGAGACCTGGATGGTGTTCCAGGCTCCTAGCTTTGGCCTGGCCCAGCCGTGGCTGCTGTGGCTATTTGGGGAGTGAACCAGCAGGTGGAAAACTCTTTCTCCATCTCTCTTTGTAATTCTGCCTTTCAAATAAATACATAAATAAATCTTAAAAAAAAAATCTGGGAACCCCTGGACCATTGTCTGTCCATCAGTTTCCCCTGCTGTCCCCATGCAGAAGTGGTACCTCTTCAGCAGGTGCCTATGGGCCTCAACTCTCAGGAGAGGCCTGACACATATCCAGTTCTCTGGCTCCAGACCACCAGCAGTGGTCACTAGGCATGTTCCTCACACACACACACTCGGCTCATCTGTGTCTAACTTGTCTCCTCTGCCTTCCTCTGTCTCCTTGTCCCCTGCATCGGAAGCATGATTCTGTCTTCCAATCCAGACACTAGCTCCCCACCAGGAATCTGCATTTCTATGCTAGACTCCAGGACTCCTTTGATTCGTGTAAGCTGATTCCTTTTAACCAGTCCTCAGAATAATTCCACTCAGATTTTATCCAGAGGTTTGCATTGTCTCTTCCTTCCTTCCTTCCTTCCTTCCTTCCTTCCTTCCTTCCTTCCTTCCTTCCTTCCTTCCTTTTTTTTTAAGGTTTATTTATTTATTTGAAAGGCAGAGTTACAGAGAGTGAGAGGCAGAGGCACAGACAGAGATTTCCCATCTGCTGATTCACTCCCCAGATGACAGCAACGACCAGGGCAAAGCCAGGCTGAAGCCAGGATCCAGGAACTTTATCAGGGTCTCCCAAGTGGGTACAGGGGGTCCAAGTACTTGGGCCATCTTCTGCTGCTTTTCCATGCATATTAGCAGGGAGCTGGATCAAAAATGGAGCAGCCAAGACTTGAACTAGCACCCACCTGGGTTGCCAGTGCTACAAGAAACAGATTAACCCACTATGCCACAGAGCTACCCCCCAAAGATTGCATTTTTGAGAATCTCATCTAAGACTGATGGCCTGGAACCAGTAGCCTCTTCTTTCCCAGCGAAATGCTAGGTGTGATGTGAATCTCTGCCTGTCTCAGACCGCATCATCACAATCACAGCACCAACAGCTTTAAGAGAAGAAGTTTGTAGTAGTGATACTAAGAACAGTGTATTTAAGCCATTGAGTATTTTCAATAATATGACATTGTAAAGTAGATACTATTGTAAACCCCATTTTAGAGAGGGGAAAAACTGAGGCATACAAAGCTTCAGCAACAGGTCCCTGGACGCAGCCAGGAAACATGGAGCCAGTGCTTAAACTTTTGCATAAAGATAGTAGTCATTTTTGTTGGCCTCCTGCTGTATGTTGGGACTACTTCTTGCAGCCTAATGCCTATGGTGAGAAACTTGTGAGATATTTGCCCATATGTTTTCTCTGGTATTTCCTGTGTTTTCTCCCGGTTAGGCAACCAGGCCTTCTGCAAATCTTCAGGGAAGGGAAAACCAGGCAAAAGGAAGATAACAGAGGAGTCATATTTTCAGCTTTTGAGTACCAAGTCTCAGGTTCTGGTCATAAACCAAAGATTCGAAAGATAAGATGAAAAGCTGGGAAACTTTTTCTCTAGACCAGACAAGACACTTCAAGTCTGAGAAGGAGGCGAGCCAGCGAAGCCAGGAAACCTGACAAGGATGGCGCAGGCCCAGGAAGGTGTCCTGGGCACTTGCCACCCACCCCTGCGGCCCGGCAGCCCCCGCCCTCCACCCCCCAAAAAAAGGCCAGCGATAGAACATCCCAGCAGGATCGAAGGTGGAGAATCGGCCGGGTCCTGTGCTCTCCCCTGGGTTTAGATGAGGACGTCCTGACTTGACTGAGATTACATCTCTGTGATTAAGCCAAATCGGGACTACAAATAGAAATTAAGTAGAGTTATAGAAAAATAAGGCAAGTTGCACTTCCTACACAGCTGAAGGCAGGACTTGTGTGCACCCACACGTCTCCTATCTCTACTCTGCACAGGGACCCCCAAGGACTCATGTAGTCACTCCAGAGTATAGCAGGGGACACAGCTGCTAAGGAGAGGAAAAAGTACATCGGGACTCAAGCGGAAAACAAAGCAGAAATCAAAGAGAAACCAAGTGGCAAGAAACAGGTAAGAATCTACAATGGAGAGCCTCTGAGTCGTAATCACTGCCGTAATGGAAATTTCTTTCTTTATCTTTCAATAAAAGTGATCATTTTAAAGATCACTTATTTATTTGAGCAGTAGAGAGAGAGAGAGAAAGAGAGACAGGTGCAGAGACAGAGTTCCCATCCCCTCGTTTATTCCCCCAATGTCCACAATGGCCAGAGTTGGGCCAAGGTCGAAGCCAGGAGCCAGAGACTCCATCCAGGTCCCCCACAGGGGTGGCAGGGAGCCGACGACCTGAGTCATCACCTACGACCTCCCAGGAAGTTAGCATCAAACCCCAGCACGCAGATGTGGGACATGGACGTTCTAACCAGCACTTTCACTGCTAGGCCGAACACCTGCCCCCAAAGGGAGCATTTGGTCAGGAGGTACTCACATGTTTGCCTGGGACACAGTCACTTCTTTGCTGTCTTTTCCCCAAGCTGGAGCTGGAACCTGGACATTGAGCTAACATCGCCAGCCTCCACGAAGGAGTTACTTCCACTATGTCGCTGCAACAGCGTTGCGTGTGAATCAGAGTTTCTATCATGGAAATTATGCTTTGTGACAAATATGTTATGAATGACGGCTCATAAAGCCATGCCCGTATGTGTGTGATCACCACATTCAATTATTTTAACCTGCTGTGAACTTGCTTGTGATAAATCATGGGAAAACCAAGGAGAACTATCTTTAGTCACTGCTCTGTTTCAGTCGCTCGAGTCACTCACGGCTCTAAAAATACAATTTATATCATCGGATTCCTGGAATTCTTTCAGTGCTTACATTCTGATTTAAGTGGCATTAAAGCCAGGGTGATTAAGCTGAGAAGTCCAAGGCTACCGACCAATGCCCCCCTGGGTATTAACTGTCTATCAGATGGAGCATGTTGTTTATCAGACTCACAGCAAGAGTGAAGTTAGAACGTGGCCCGTGGGTTAGGAAAAGGCTTGGGATTCTAAGTCTGGAAAAGAATCTGCCGATGACGGTGTGGATGACATTTTCCGTGGGACTAAGCTATAGTAAGCAGATCATTTAATATTCAATTTAGCATATTTTTTGAAAGTGATGGGAGGCACTACTCCCATTTGTACCAGAGCTCAGGCATATGCTAGGACTGTTTTGTTCGAACAGGCAAGGATTTCAATCATGGACTGACTATGGAGAATGAGGTTGAGTCTCGTTTCAAGTTCAAGTGCTGCTTGTTGACCTTTGGATGCTTTCTCCTGTGGACCTGACTGTCTCCTTTGCATTCCTAGGGGGACGTTTGAGCTACCGCTGCTAATGCGAGTCACTGCACATCTATCTGTGTACATGGAAAGGAAGGTGCAGGTCAGGGTGGAATGTGTTGCTTTTGTAAGTGGAGGCCTAGGAGATGTGGAACATGTCCGTATAGGGCTTCAGAGTACAGATGAGAAACCACCTCGCTGGAAGAGAGAACCACTGTACTGTGAATGAATTACTGTGGGCAGTGAATTCTCTAGGCTCCACTTCCTCCTCCAGATCCACTAGGTGTTAGGATCAGGTCTAGAGTCTCCACCCAGGCGGCGTATGAGAATCAGCTGGAGAGCACACCACTCTGAGAGATTTTAATTCATTGTGCGGGGATGGGGCTCCCCAGGTAACTCTGATGAGCAGCCTAGGCTGAGAACCAGGAGCCTGGAGCGCTTCTGAAGTCTTCAACTTTCTTCTAGCAGCCCCTGGGATGATCTGCGCTTTTGGAGAAAATACTTAGAACGCACAGGAGCAATCCATTGCCCCTGGCATTGACCTGTTATGATTGGAATTGTTGTGATGCAGTGTTCCTAGGGCGCTTGTGGAAGTTTTCTGCTTCTGTCACATGGCAGGGGACAAACCAGTAGTACAATACATTCCATATTAGGAGGACAGAGTAGATGGCCAGGGGTGTGGCCTCAACACTTTGAAGGTAGCGCTCTCTCTCTCTCCCTCCCTCCCTCCCTCCCTCTCTCTCTCTCTCTCTCTCACACACACACACACACACATACACACACACACAGACTCGTCCATCTGCTAGTTCACTCCTCAGATTGCTGCAACAGCCAGGGCTGTGCCAGGACAGAGCCAGGAGCCAGGAGCTTCTCCCACGTCGGTCGGTCGGTCTCTCTCTCTCTCTCTCTCTCTCACACACACACACACACACTCTCTCTCTCTCTTCCATCTGCTGGTTCACTCCTCAAGATTGCTGAAACAGCCAGGGCTGTGCCAGGACAGAGCCAGGAGCCAGGAGCTTCTCCCAGGTCTCTCTCTCTCTCTCTCTCTCTCTCTCTCTCTCTCACACACACACACACACACAGGAAGCTTTTCCTAGAGCTCCAGGGTGATACCTTGCATTGAGCAGGGCCATATTTTGAAGTGGACATGAATCTTTATCCATCCAATATTTCCTCCGCCATTGACACACCTTTCTCACACACTGCTTCAGGATCCTGCCTGTGACATAAGGGACTTGAGGAACAATTATGTCTGTAAAAATACTATTAATGAGAAAAGTCCTCGCCAGCTGTGCTCCAGGGGTTTCTGGATTCGATTACCAGCGTTTCGATGCTGGACGATTTGACTGGTATTTAATGCTTTCTCATTTCTCCTGATAGGGACCGCTAAGCACGTTATGTTCTTTCTCCCAGTTGGCAATGCAACAAAGACCAGCAATAAAAACCTCCACTTGTGTAATAAACTGTTGTACAATCTACTGCTTATGAACAAGGTCCCTGAAAATGTGCAACCTTTCTGCACGTTAAACACAAAACAGATGGAGGTTTGAAAATAACTTTCTTCTTCGGGGAAGAGGAAAGTCGGAGAAAGGGGAGCAAAACCTATAGGCAGAGCTGTGTCCTTCTAAAGCAGAGACTGAACTCTCCTTTCCAATGGCAGGGGCAGCCATATGGTCTCAAGGATGCTGCCTACCTGGGAGGACCCGTGGAGCAGGGGACATAGGACAGCTGGGTTCCGGGAAAGTGTCACAGACAGTAATGGAGGGTCAAGCCGGGTGACCTGTCACTTGCTAGCTGGGTAAAGCAGGCAAGTCATGAATTCCTTTGAGTCTGTTTGCTAAGCCTCGTGTGTAACATAGTGATGACATTGAAGCCGACTGCTCACACACACCAGAGAGAGAGAGAGAGAGAGAGAGAGCGAGCAATGGCTGGAAATAGAAATTGTTTTGGTGTGGCTGTTGTTTTCAGTTTGCATTTGTTTGTTGGTTTGACATGGATTTTAAAAAAGCGAAGTTTATGTAATTCTTGAGATGGAAGAAAACACAGAGACAAGAATTTATAAGTGATGTATGAATGCATACATGTGGGGCCATATCAGCTATGCCTATTTATTTTCTAATATTCTGCCATGTTCAGGGGCAGTAGAAATTCTGGTATTTTCTAAGGATACACTTTTATCACGTATTACTTTGTAGTACTTGATTTTCTGCGTGTAAGTGACAGTGGTTTGGTTATTAAATGAAAATAAACTTCACCTCAGGGTAGTAAAATAGCCCCTTCCACTCATTCCCTGACCCCAGAAACCAGTAACACCCTCAACCGAAGTGTTCAAAGGATAGGCATTAAGTGTTTTATAAAAACGTAATGACATCCACTGAAGGTACTCCTCACACAACATTCATGAATGCCAAATGAGTTATCCTCTAAAGGGATAAGATGCAACAAGATTTGCAGGTGGAGGGGACTTTTCACTGGTTTTATCAGCCAGGGTACAGTGAGGGCAATCAGAAACCTCAGGAGAGTGGAATGCAGGCATTGACTGTTCAGGTATTGGAAGATGAAACGAACATCGAGCAAGTGGCTACTACCCCTGAATTGATGCGGCAAAAGTAAAAAGATGCACAAGGCTGTATAGCTGAGCAAGAGACATAGCCACTGCTGAGGACTGCTCAAGACGCAGTGGAAGGTTCTGGAAGGGCTAGAAAAGGCTAGTGGCTACAGTCGGCTGCTTCTACCACAGCCCAGCTGCGTGGGAAGAGCTGGTGTCCATTCTCTCTCTAGCACCACCTATTGGTGAAACTCAAGAAATCGGCTGGAGAGAACACAGCCTGCAGAATGATGAGGTTGGAGGTGAAAGGGTTTGGAAATTAAGAGGGGATTATGAGTCCACCGGGCACGTGTTAGCTGGCGATTCCCACGAGGTACAACTGTGGTCAGAATCCATGAAAAATGACCAAGAGGAAAAAGAAAAGAATTGATCTGTGTGTCCAGAGTCCCCTGAAAGTGGAGAAAGTGCAGGCAGGAAACGAGACTAATACAAGAAAGCAGACCTCAACAGTGCCCAGAGAGATCTCATTCCAGTCTGATTCTTTAGCAAAAGTTCTATTCATAGGAAAGGATTAGCAAAAATAATGGAGCTACAAAGCGGTAAAGATTCTAATCCAGACGTTTTTCTCTGCTATACGTAATTGTGAACCAGAGCACTGTAGCTAGCAACCCAACTCAATAAATGCATTTAAAGCTTATTGTATTTCTCAAAGTGTATTAATTTCATCAATCCTCTTGTGATCCAGTTGGGGCAAAATGAACCACTTTTATTTCTTTTCTTTCTTTTTTTTTTTTTTTTTTGACAGGCAGAGTTAGACAGTGAGAGAGAGAGAGACAGAGAGAAAGGTCTTCCTTCCGTCCTTCTGTTGGTTCACCCCCCAAGTGGCTGTTACTGCCAGTGCACTGCGCTGATCCAAAGCCAGGAGCCAGGTGCTTCTCCTGGTCTCCCATGCAGGTACAGGGCCCAAGGACCTGGGCCATCCTCCACTGCACTCCCGGGCCACAGCAGAGAGCTAACCTGGAAGAGGGGCAAACGGGACAGAATCCAGTGCCCCGACCGGGACTAGAACCCGGTGTGCCGGCGCCGCAGGTGGAGGATTAGCCTAGTGAGCCGTCGTGCTGGCCAAACCACTCTTATTTATCTCTATTTTACAGGTAGGGAACGACCAGTAAATGAAGACTTAATGACCTGCAAAGCCAGCAGTGGCACTGAGGTCTCTGGCCTGCTAGCCCAATTGCTCTTTCTTTCAGTACCTGAAAATCTGAGTGGCTTGGTTTCAATCATCACTTCGACAATCTTTTCAAGACAGGGATAAGCCACTCATACTATATTACAGGAGTTCCCCTTTGCTGATGGTTTATTTTCTATGGTTTCAGTTATCTGCCATCAACCACAGTTGAAAAACATCACATGGAAAATCCAGAAATAAACAATTCATAGGTTTTAAATATAGGTCATCCTGAGTATCATGATGAAGTCTCAGAGTATTCCATTCTACCCCACCTAGGAAGTTGGTCATCAATTTGTCCAGTATATCCACCCTGTATATGCTACCCACTTGTTAGTCACTTAGTAGTACTCCTGGTTAAGCATCAAATAACCTTTCTGAGACAGAACATATTCACAAAAGCTTTATCACAGTGTATTGTTTTCATTGGACTATTTTATTATCACTTACTGTTGCTAACCTCTTATTGTGCCTAATTTATAAACTGAATTTTATCCTAGGTATGTATGCTTGGGGAAAACATAGTGCATGTAAAATTGGATACTATTCAAATTTTCAGGCTTCCACTAGGGGTCTTGGAACTTATCCCCCATGGATAAGGGGGCACCACCACATTAAGTGGGAGGACTCTTACATCCAGTCCCTGGGCAAGTGTCTCCCACTGCTCCTAGTGTTCTTTCACTTCACATATGCACTTGGCCCTACATGGAGTGTACCTCTTCCCATTTGGCAAATGACAGAGTTCTGTTTTAAGTGGGGAGTAAGGGACAGAGTCATCAAGTAAGGAAGTAAGGAAAAATTCTAGGTAGTCAAAATTACCTCTGAAAAATCTCTTAACCACCTATAAAATACTTGTATAGCATCTTGTAATAACACCAGCACTACCCATTTCTCCCAAGATGGCAACCGACTCTCCATTGCTTTGATGGGACCACTAGGACACAGCTGGCCTGCACTTAGAAAACATGTGGAACAAAAGCATTGCATTTCTAACTCTGCAATTATTATTCTCAAGAATGCAATTTTCTCACTCCGTGAGACACAGATAGGTTCTGAGAGCCAGCAAGGAGAGTGTTTGTGTAGTCCATGGTAAGCATTCTCTGGGCGAAATGATAGGTTGATGTCATGCATAGTCCTGTCTCTCTCTCTCTCTCCCTCTCCCTTTCCCTCGCCCTCGCCCTCGCCTGTCTCTCCCTCTCCCTCTCCCTCTGTCTCTCCGTCTGCCTCTCCCCCCCACCCCTTCTTCTGTCTTGCAACACTGCTCCCCCGACCTCAGTCCACTGGAGTTCAGCTGGTGGAATGTGTGTAGATAAAACACAAATCTGCTGTGCTCAAAATACATTTTATTCATTGGTCGAGACTTTCTGGCCCACTGGGAAAGCTTCGCAGCACCTTAGGATCCAAGGCAGGAGGAGAAGCATTGAAGGCAAAGAATGCAGGCCTGAGAGTTAAAATTGAAGGTCAAGTTCCAGAAGATACTGACACTGTGTGGCCTTGGGAAAGCCACCTCAGCGCTCTGAACTGCAGGTTATTTTTTCAAATGTGTGTTTATTTATTTGAAAGGCAAAGAGACAAAGACAGAGAGAAATTTTTTGCTGCTGGTTCACTCCCCACGTGCCCACAACAGCCAAGGCTAGGTAGGCTTGGCTGAAGCCAGGAGCCTGTGTTTCCCATGTGGGTGACAGGGATCCAAATACTTGAGCCATCACCTGCTGCCTCCCATAATGCATCAGCAGGAAGTTGGGTCAGAGGCAGAGTGTCCAGGATTCAAATTAGGCACTCTAATATGGGATGTGGACCTCCCAAGTGGCAGCTTAACCCACCGTGCCACAACACCCATTGCCTGAACCTCACATTCTTTACTGCAAAAGTGTCTCCCCAACACTCAGGAAGGTTAAAATAACAAATAGTAGCACGAACAAATGCTTTGAAAACTATACACAGTCTACACATACAAGACACTTTAAAAATCTCGTCTTTGGGATTAAGCTGCTACTGGGGACACCCCATCCAATATCAGAGTGCCTGGGGTAGAGTCCTACCTCCACTTCTGACCCAGCTTCCGGCTAACGCACACTGTGGGAGGCAGCAGATGATGGCTCAAGTACTTGGTTCTCTGCCATTCACATGGGAGACCCAGATGGCATTCCTAGTTCCGGACTTCGTCCATGCTGAAGCCTGGCTGTTGTGGGCATTTGGGGAGTGAACCAGCGCATGGAAGACCTCTCTTACTATCTTCTTACCTCTTTCTCTCTCTGTTGTTCTACCTTTCAAATAAATAAAAATAATTAAATGGACTCTAAAATCATGAAAAATAGACCAATTTCTTTTTACATACGTTGTAAAAGTTTCCTTTAAGGTCACCCATCCATAAAAACATGATCTATCACCAAAAAAATGTCTGTCTTTCTGGAGTATACTTAGAGAAACAAGCAGGATGGAACGGGTTATCTGTTGCCTGATTCCATTCATATGACATGCTGGAAAAGTCAAATGTAGAGGAATGAAAAACCCTGCGCCAGTGATTGCCAGGGGCTTGGGAAGGTGGGCTGGTTGATGACAGAGAGGTTTCGGAGGGGAACGTTCTGAACCATTGTTGGTGGCAATGGAGTAGGAGATATTCTACATCTGTCAAAATCCATAAAACTTCACAGTCCAAAAAACGAACTTTAATGTATGCAAAGTAAAAATAATATAAAGTCAACCAGAAGATCTGAGACTAGAAATCCGACTGTGACGAAAGAATCTGTGTTACAAATGTCAGAACCTCACTGAAGGAGCAATGGGGAGAAGAAGAATCGTGTGAAGGAACTGTGGAAAACAATCTTTTGAATGAAAACTAGAAGGCTACAGACAAGAACGACTCTTCATACACAAGGTGCTGGGGTTGGGACTATCGCTTCTCCTGGGATTACCGGTAACAGTGTTGAAACTGTGTTACCTGTAGAGCAGGCAGCGCAAAGAAGTAAAAGGATGTTAGCTGGCCGGTGCCACTTTTCTCACTGTTGGAGAGGGAAGGGCAGAAAGGCAGAAGAGAAATGAAAATGTATGTTCACAACAAGGCTTACACAAGGATTTTGTGGCATAATCAGAAGAGTTCCAAGCTGAACTTAGTACATCATCATCAGTTAATGGATAGATTCAACGTATGATAAACATTTCCCCAGTAGTGAGAAGAAACAGGCTATTGATCTATACAATAATCTGGGTGAATCTCAAAAATATTATTCTGAATGAAAAGAGAAACATAAGAGCGTAATATGATTACATTAATATGAAATTCTAGAGTATGCAGAAGTAATGTATAGTGGTAGACCAGTTGCTGCTTTGGAGGATGACTGACGAGTATAAAATAAACATTCTATATCTTGGTAAGAAGCAGAGTCAGAATTACACAGAAAGAGAAGGAGACGCAGAGAGAGAGACAGGGAGAGAGGTCTTCCATCTGGTTCACTCCCCAATTGACCTCAATGGCTGGAGCTGTGCTGATCCGAAGCCAGGAGCCAGGAGCTTCCTCTAGGTCTCCCACATGGGTGCAGGGTCCCAAGGACTTGGGCCATCTTCTACTGCTTTCCCAGGCCATAGCAGAGAGCTGGATTGGAAGTGGAGCAGCCGGGACTTGAACTGATGCCCATCTGCGATGTCAGCACTGCAAGCAGTGGTTTTACCCACTACACCACAGCGCCAGCCCCTAAATTCAACTTTCTGCCTCTCCTGTTGCTATGCACAGATGGAATACAGGTGGAAACGGTACATAACCACACTGGCCTCAATTTAAATTCATGCTGCCTGTGACTTCTCTAGACAATTCTCTTCCAATCTCTTGGACGACTATTTCCCTCCCTATCCACTCTACTTAAAGCTCCAACACCTTCCCCATCCTTATTTGAAGTAACCAGAAGAGAACTTCCACAGATTCCCACCGCAGCTTCTGCTCACACACTGCTGTCTGCACTCATGTGCTTGCCTTTCTGACAGTCCGCGAAACCACGCACGCTCCTGTCTAACACAACACCTGTACTGAAGCAGAAGCTCACAGCCCACTTGCCCAATCAGGGAGCTTCACTACAGCACTTTCACTCCCCTCGTTGTTTCTTAGCATTCCACTGTATCATGCCTGTCAGTACACAAACATGTCACTCTTTAAAAGAAACAAAACCAAAGTACCCTCTTCCCTTGATCCTACGTTTGACCCCACTCTTAGTTATTGTCCAATTCTCCTCCTTCTTCTCTTCTCTTCTCTTCTCTTCTCTTCTCTTCTCTTCTCTTCTCTTCTCTTCTCTTCTCCTCTCCTCTCCTCTCCTCTCCTCTCCTCTCCTCTCCTCTCCTCTCCATTTTCTCCTCTCTTCTCTTCTTTCTTTCGCTCTCTCTCTCTGTGCCATATCAACAAAATTGTCAGCTGTTGTTGTGCTTTGAATATGGTTTGTCATCCCTGGAACTCGTGCTGAAATTTGGTTGCCAGGGTAGCAGGGTTGAGAGGTGAGGAGGTCATTCAGAGGTACATGGGTCCTCCTTGGGGGACAGGGCTAATTTTCACTGTGGTGAGCCCTGGCTTGATTTTCCTTTCACCTCACTGATCACTCCTTCTCATCATCTTGATGGTTCTACATCTTCTGCCTCACCCTTTGATTTCAGGATATCTGGGCACTCCTTCCTGGTCCTCTTCTCTTTCCTATCTCACTCAATCACTTACTGAGTTATCAACACTGCATATAGGAGTCAGGTTTTTTTTTTTTTAATGCCACACTTACATATCCAACTATCCAACTTCTCCATGTGAAGGTCTCATTGGCATCTCACATTGGAAGTGTTCAAAACTTAATTTCTATATGCTCCTTTCTTTTCATTGCTCAAAGCTAATACACCTCCTACTCATCTACACCTTTCCTATTTATCTCAAACTCTGTATAGCAATCTGATGCTATCTCTACTTTCAAAATAGGTCCAGGATCTGACTCACCATATTCACAGCTACCCTTGTTGTCTGTGAGTTATTGTCACACACACTGCACCTAGGAAACTGGTCAAGGCCATTGCATCTCTTGCCAAACACAAAGCATGCTTGCAGTCACCAAAAACAATGATCAAAACTTAATTTGAGAACTCATTTGGACCAGGAATCATATATTCATAGGATCACATAAATTTGAATTTACACTAAACAAAAAGCCTTATTGAGCCTTATGAGCCTGGAAGTTTTCTTTGGCTACTTGTAAGTGAGAATAAGTTCCTTACTCTTCCTTTTTGCCCTCGTTTTTCATTTGACAATCACTTTTCCAATAGAAAACACTTCTCTTGGTCATGTTTATTCTGTGCCAAACTTCCAAGTCTTTAAGTAAACATTTTTTTTTTTCAAAATGTCAAAGGAGAGAATTCTCTTCCTGCAGAGAGAAACAAAACTTCAGTGAACTTAACTTCTAATTTTCTGAATACAAGTGACTTCTATACTTGAAGTTCTCCCTTGAGTACACGAGTCAACATGAAGCCAGCATTTGACACAAGGACACGTGCTTGCTGATGTTCTTTGCTGATGACCGCACAGTCCCATCACATCAGTATGCTTTCTGAAGCCTCACTCTACACTGGATAGTCTCCAAAAGTTTAGAGGGAGTGTTAAACCCCATTTTTCTAATGTTGTTCTACTTTTTAAAAAAATTGTTCTACTTCTTTTTTAATGTTGTTCTATTTTTTTTTTTAAAGAAAAAGGAGAATATATGGCCCTAGTGAAATGGTATTTGTGAGTTCAGGAAATGCTTTCTCCATAAAAGAGGATTTTCACATACAGAACACAACAGGCCTTGGTTTTAGAAGACTGCTATTCCCTCCTGGCTCTTCTACTTACTAGCTGGTAAACAGGCAAGCCATTTAATTGCTTCCCTTCAACAGGAAGATACTTGCTTACACATCTCACAGGATTATCACCGTGATTATTATTACACAAGCAAGATAATGTGTGTAAACACATATTAAAAGCAGTGGAAGTACTGCTTGAGTATAATTCAACAAATTCCACAACCAGTTTACCTTGGCGAATAAACACTCTTAATCACAGCCTGATAAGATTTCCCAGTGGCCCACTTGAGTCTTACAAATGCCTAAGAGGGAACAAGTCATAAAAGAATTCCTTAATGCAGGTGGAGAAACAGCAGGTGACTTTACTTTGGGTACGCAGGGGTCACAGTGAAAAGGGTGTAGCAGGGGCAAAGTTCACATCCTGACTTTACTCTCTCTCTCTCTCTCCTCTCTTTTTAACTGTTCTTGCTTTCCCAGGGCACTTCTTTTTTTTATGGCTGCATACCAAGTTACTGTAAATGTAGTGACTTAAAACAACACCCATTTGTTTCATCATTAGGGAAGTGGGCGCAGCCTGGCTGAGTGCTCTGTTCAGAGTCACAGGCTATGATCAAGGTGTTGGCCAGACTGCATTTTCATTTGGTAACTCAACTGGGAAAGAATCTGCTTCCAAGCTGATTCTAGATGTTGGTAGAATTGATTTAATGTGGGCATATGACCTGGTTGTTTGCTAGCTGTTGGCTGAAGGTTGCTCTAAGGTCTTGGAAGCTCTAGCTCCTAGCATCCACCCAAAGTTCTTTGCTAATTAGGCTTCTTTAGCTTAACTGCTTCCTTCATTAAGTCTCAAAGCAGAGACTTTAAGTTCACTCTTCTAAGTGAAAGTCTTTGTGAAGTAATGAAATCGTAGAAATGACATCCTAGCACCTCTGGCATGGAATGTACAGCCGAATCATGAGAGTGAGATCCATTATCTTCGCCATGTTGGTTAGAAGCACATTGCAGCTCTTGTTTATACTCAAGGAGAAGGGGCTATGCAAGGGGGTGGACACCAACAGGTGGGGTGATATGACTACCCTCAAGTCCATCCATCAGAAGCAGCACCTAAAATTTTTGCTCAGAGAAGCAAGAACTTGGGATGAGTTAGAGGGTAGAGTATATGGTCACTGGAAGCAATCATAATCTTGTCCGTTTCTTTCCACTCTTTATATTTTTATGAAGACCACAACCTGAAATTCTCTAGTAACCATGTCCATCTGAGACCTTGGCTATCAAGATCTATACTTGATCAAATTGTATGGTAATGATCTTGTGCCACCTTCTCAGTGTTACTGAGATATGTTTGAAGCCAAAGAGTAAGGATTCCACAGAATGGACTATAAGAGCATTGATTACAATCTACCTAGAATGATGAGTACTCTTATCAAAATTTCTGCTTCCTCTTTAGTGTCCTCCTGGCTTTGGCTTATTACTCTCCCTACAGTCTCAGTTCTATCTCACAGTCTCCATTCTTCAATACATTTTGCAAACTGCAAAATGTTTTCATGCATGTTGCTGTGGTTCCTGAGATAGGGAAACTGTTGTTTAATTCACTTAAAAAAAAAAAACAAAACAAAAACACAGGCAAGGTCAGCACAGCATTGTGGCATAGCAGGTTAAACTAACCACTTGCAATGCAGCCATCAAGGATGGCCCAAGAACTTGGACCCCTACACACACAAGAGAGACCTGAAGGAAGCTCCTGACTCTAGGCTTAGGCCTAATCCTGGCCATTGTGGCCATTTGGGGAGTGAACCAGTGGACAGAAGATCTCTCTCTCTCTCTCTCTCTCTCTCTCTCACTCTCTCATCTCTCCTCTGTAACTCTGCCTTTCAAATAAATAAATTTTTTTTTAAAAAATAGCAGGTTATTATTACAGAATACTGCATGCTCATCAGCCTTTGGATTACTTTCCCTTCAGTCCAAATGCCTGCTCGTTCTATTTCTGAATCTTGAGGTAGGGCCAAAAGGTGGAAGAACATGATACAAAGTTGGTTCAGCTGCCTCAAGGACTGTGACAACTCAGCAAAATAGAAAACCAAACGCCACATCCTATATAAAGAGCATGATGATCCAAGGCCCTGCAGTAAAATAACATTCTAGTGTGAATTCTAATGAAAAGAGAGCATACAATGCAACATCCAGATCCAAAACTCATTTGTAAGTTAAAATGCAATAACGGAGCTGGTGCTATGGCACAGGTTAATCCTCCACCTGCAGTGCTGGCATCCCATGTGGGCGCCAGTTCTGTTCCCAGTTGATCCTCTTCTGATCCAGCTCTCTGCTATGGCCTGGGAAAGCAGTGGAAGATGGCCCAAGCGCTTGGACCCTGGCACCCACGTGGGAGACACGGAAGAGTCTCCTGGCTCCTGGCTTTGGATTGGCACAGTTCTGGCCATTGTGGCCATTTGGGGAGTGAACCAGCAAGTGGAAGACCTCTCTCTCCCTCTCTCTCCATCTCAGTGTCTGTAACTCTACCTCTCAAATAAATAAGCAAACAAACAAATAAAATCTTTTAAAAATGCAGTAAGACAGGTGAACAACAGAATAATTGCTGCTGAGAAAGTTAAAAAAAAACTTTCAAACATCAAAACAATTAAAAACTTGAAACCATGAATGAGAAGAAGCTTAGAGGACAGACAGACCTAATAGGCAAATCATATGCTTTCTAGATGGAGAAAGATACATCAAATATAAAGGGGAATAATTTATAGAAATCACAGAAATTTCAAATTTGGGCATATAGCTTACTTGACCCCATATCTGAGGGCACTCCCCACCACACACTCACACACACACACACACACACACTTCAGAAACGTAATATCATAAATAGAAATAATCTCTGAGGTATTGGCTGTGTGTGACAAGAGATAAGGGAGCCAGGAGATAAGTAGATGGGTTCTGAATCAGTAGGAAGCAGGATCGGAGAAGTGACAGGCCAATGAGGACCCGGAAGCGGTTATCCAGAGCAGCAGCCATTGCTGTTCAAAGCTCTCAATTAACAATCAGATGGCCCCACTCCTGGTCAAAGACCCTCTGGGAGAGCTGAGGTTCACCAAGATTAATTAAACACAGCTACCAGCAGAAGTAAGTTATCACCAGATAAATGCTTTCTCAACTAGAGCCCAAGTGATTCCCAGAAATGAAGAGTAAGTGATACATTTGTAATCACAGATCAAGATTATCAAACACACTATAAGTCAAGATGCCACGAGTGACATTCAGCAGAAGAAAACAGACAACAAGTTTAAATTCCCATGAGCTACAAATATGGGAGCTATTAAATATAAAACATAGGTGTTGGCATTGTGGGGTAGCTGGTTAAACTGACACTTGTGATGCCGGCATCCCATATGGGCATCGGTTTGAGTCCCGGCTGCTCCACTTCCAATCCAGCTCCCTGTTAATGGACAGGGAAAAGCAGCAAAGATGGCTCAAGTTGTTTGGGCCCCTGCACCCATGTGAGAGGCCCGGAAGAAGCTCCTGGCTCCTGGCTTCTGCCTGGCCCAGTCCTGGTCATTGTGGCCATCTGAGGAGTGAACCAGCAGATGGAAGATCTGTCTTTTCCCCCTACTCTCCATAACTCTGACTTTCAAATAAATAAATTTTTTTAAATAAATAAATACAAAACACATAAAAGGTCAATATCTCAAATATTTAAAAAAATGAAAAATGCTATTACTGAAAGGAGAGGGTAATGAGAAACAACCAGGAACAGAAACATACAATCGTAAACCACACACAGGAAGGAACTTGCAGATTTGAGAAAGAAAAGATTTCTAGAAATGAAAACAAAAATTGGTTACAATGAAAATAATGGAAAATTGGATTAAACAGGAAATATGAAGTAACTGAAAAAGATTTTAGCACAAAGAAATTAAGAGACAGATCATATGTAAGGAATGTTACATGAATGACAGAATAAGAACAATCTAGGAGCTGGTGCTGAGGTGTAGCAGGTAAAGCCACACCTGCAGTGCTGGCATCCCATATGGGTGCCGGTTCGAGTCCCAGCTGCTCTACTTCTTCTTTTATTTTTTAAAGATTTATTTTATTTATTTTGAAAGATAGAGTTACAGAGAGAGGTAGAGAGAGAGAGAGGTCATCCATCCACTGGTTCACTTCCCACTGGCTGCTCTACTTCTAATCCAGCTCTCTGCTATGGCCTAAGAAAGCAGTAGAATATGACCCAAGTGCTTGGGCCCCTGCACTCGTGTGGAAGACCTGAAAGAAGCTCCTGGCTCCTGGCTTCAAAAAGGGCCAGCTCTGGCCATTCCAGCCATCTGGGAAGTGAACCAGTGAATGGAAGATCTCTCTCTCTCTCTCTCTCTCTCTCTTTATTTATTTATTTGACAGATAGAGTTAGACAGTGAGAGAGAGAGAGAGACAGAAAGAAAGGTCTTCCTTCCGTTGGTTCACCCCCAAAATGGCTGCTACGGCCGGAGCTATGCCGATCCGAAGCCAGGAGCCAGGTGCTTCCTCCTGGTCTCCCATGCGGGTGCAGGGCCCAGGCACTTGGGCCATCCTTCACTGCCCTCCCGGGCCACAGCAGAGAGCTGGACTGGAAGAGGAGCAACCGGAACTAGAACCCGGCGCCCATATGGGATGCTGGTGCTGTAGGCGGAGGATTAACCAAGTGAGCCACGGTGCCAGCCTCTCTCTTATATATAAATAAATAAATATTTAATAAAAAAAGAAAATCTAGCATACATTTTATTGGGAATTCTTATGGAAGGGAATAGAGAACAGAAAATAGTTAATTTTGCATGAGTTTTCTTTTTTTTAAAATTTATTTAAGAGGCAAAGAGACAGACAGACAGTGGGGGGTCCCATCTGCTGGTTTTCTCCTTAACTGTCCTTAATGACCAAGGCTGGGCTGGGTCAAAGCTAGGAGCTAGAAACTCAATCTCAGTCTCCCACAGGGAGGCGGGGATTCAACCACTTGAGCCATCACCTTCCACCTCTCAGGGTCTCTATTGGTAGGAAACTGGAATTGGAACATGAAGCTGGATTTGGAACCCACATTCTAATACAGGATATATGGCCACCTTAACTGCTAGATCAAACACTGGCCCCAGGTTTTGGCTCTGAAAGTAGAAAATAAACAAATGAACAAAAACAATTTGGCAGCTAGAAGATAACACAGAAGAATATATTCAGGACCATGTGATAAGAATATTTTCATAAACCAAATACACGGTGTTCTAAGAACAATGGAAAATTCTGATACATTTTACAATTTTAAAATTAAGAATTTCTTTTCATCAAAGTATACCTGTGGGAGTCAGAATTCTCAAAATGCCCCAACCACAAGAACAAATGGCAAAATCTGTACAACCCATGAATGTGATGAGACCTCACTCCGGACTGCACTCTATGGTGTGGCTGATTTGTTAGAAGGGAGATCACCCAGGTGAGCTTAATCTAATCACAGGTGTCCTTACAAGCAGATGAATTTCTCCAGTTGGTGGCAGAAGAGGGAGGCAGAAGTCAGAGAGATTTGTGCAGTGAGAAAGACTCCAGGCACCATTTGAACTTGGTGGGGATCATCAAGTGAGATGGAATAAGGAGTGAAGGGGCAGCAGGGAATAGGGAGCCTCAGATCTTCTGCCACAAAGAGTGGACTCCACCAACAACCTGAACGAGCTTGGAGGTGGATCTTTCCTCTTAACCTCTAGGTAAGGGTCCGGCAAGCCGAACACCTTGATTTCCACTTGTGAAGCCCTGAACAGAGAACCTTACTAAGCACTCAGGTTTGTGACCTGCAGAATTATGTAATAAATGAGTGTTGTAAGATGCTATGTAGCATATTGTTGTAGCAATACCATACACAATATGCACGAGCAGAAGTAATACAATGTCATTAAACAATTGAAAATGTATGCTATGGAATGAAAAGAATTCTTAAAAGTCCATAAGAAAGAGACAGACAACTCATGAGGAAAACGATCAGAAGACTTGATCAGGCACTTCCAAAAATGTGCATCCGAAAGGCGCACTTGAGAGGTTATCCTTATCAGTCATCAGAAAAATGCAAATGAAAATCACAATGGAGAGCGGACACTGGCATAGCAGTTAAGATGTCACTTGGAATATCTGTATTCCAATATCTGCCTGGCTCAGATCCTGGCTGTGCTCCCAGCTACATCTTCCTGCTATTGCACATGCTGTGAGAGAGCAGGTGATGACTCAGGTAGTTGGGTCTTCTCCATCTACATGGGAGACCTGGGTTAAGTTCCAGCTCTTGGCTTTGGAATGACCTAGCCCCAGCTGTTATAGGCTTTTCGGAGAGAACCAGCAGCCAGCAGATGAGAAATTTCTCTCTCTCTTTCTCTCAAATAAAATTAACAAATAAATAATAACTTTTTAAACATCATAATGGAATAATACTATAAACAATAAAATTAAGAAGATTGATAATACATTGTGATATACTTGGCATCTCCTCAGATGGCTGTAATCAGAATGTCAGATAGTAAGGGTTGATGAGACCATGGAGAAATCCAAACCATTATATACTGCTGATGGGAAAGCAAAATATTATGCACAGTTTGGAAAACCATCTGGCAGTTCTGCAAATGATTAACATATGGCCTAGTGATCAACTTCTCGTATCTACCCATGGGAATGGACAATGTGCATCCACATAAAAACTAGTACCCAACTGTTTATAACAGTATTATTCATAATCACCTGAAGGCAGCAACAGTGCAACTGCCCATCAGCGGATGGATGCGTAAACAAATCCTGTCTACCTGTACACTGGAATGTTATTTGGTCATAAAAAAAAAAACCTGCTGATACATGCTACACTGTGGATGACGCTTGAAAATATTATGCAAAGTGAAAGAAGCCAGTCACAAAACAAATTACACTTCTCTGAAACGCCGGAATGGGCAAACACAGAAAAAGAAAGGAGATTAATGGTTCCTTAGGGGTGGTGGGAAATGGGGATTTGAACATTATGTCTGAATGAGGCAAGGTTTACTTTTGAGAGAATGAAAATGTAAAACTGACTTTGATGATGATGTTATCTGTGAACACACTAAAAACCATTGAATCTTTACATATGTGAAGTGTATAACATGTGAATTATAGCTTAACGTATTTCAGATTTCAAATTGTTTTCAACTTTGGAATATTTAGGAATCAGATCAAAGTTGAAGCATGAAATTCACTTGTGTTTCTTGTATATCTTACACACACGTGGCCTAAAGATAATTGTATACAGTATCTTCAGTGAGCCTGTTATCTATCTTTTTATCATTTTATTTTTATTTACTTGAAAGGCAGAGAGAGCAAAGTCAGGAGGCCAGAATTCAACCGGATTTTCCCACATGGGTGGCAAGGACTAAGTACTTGAGCCATCACCTGCTGCTCCCCAGGGTATACATTTGCAGGAAGCTGGAATTGGGAGCAGAGCCAGGACTTGGACCCACGTACTCCAATATGGGGGTGTGGGCATCCGAAGTGTTGTCTAACTGCTTCCTGTCACACCCACGCTGAGCCCGTGTTTTGACGGCAGCCATCCCATGAGGTCAGGTGACATCACATCAGCACCCAAAAAGTTAGATTGTGGAGCATTTTGAATTTCAGATTTTAGGATTAGGGAGACCCAGCCTGTCCCAAGTAAGTGACAAAACAAGTGATTTTTTCACTTCATCAAGACTCCGGTATTTTCTGGATGTAAAGGAGAGAATTAAGTCACTTTGTTTCTTCTCTTTGCTCAAATTCCTGCGCTGTCTCTGTACACAATGTTAAGCGCCAGGAAATAGCGAGTGAAAAGCTGTGAACACTTTGAGAGATTAATGAAGCAGCACTTAGACATACTCACATTAGACACCAAGCAAAATGACCTGAACACAAGTAATGCATGCCATGCCTTGGGTAAAGAACACATTACCATTTGCATTAGCATCTTGCCAATGTTTCTTTCCAGACGTGCAATTTTTTAAAGCCTACCTTTCCTTTCTGTCTCTTCCTATCGAACTATTTGAACATCTGCATCAACCTTAGGTATAAAATGGACTTGCGTTCCAGGATCCCAGCTACTGTTTAGAGTGTCCTGCTTGGGATAAAGATGAGCCTAGGTGCAGAGACAAGGGCCCAACCCCCATTATTTGTAACTTCCAGAAATCCACCAGGGCCTCTTCCTGCACAGCCCAGAGCTGGCTGTGGAGCTCTTCAAAGAGTTGCATCAAATTCCTCCGCTGGGAAGGAAACCACAAATATCAGAGCTCACCCTCCAATCCGATGCCTCGCTCTCACCTTTTGATCCCGGGATCCTGACACTGTGCCTGAAGTCCTGCCAGAAGCCCAGCGTCTGGGCTGAGCAACCCCGCCTCCTCCCCCAGGCCTTTGAATGACAGCATTTTTGTGGCAGTCCTTTAGCGCTCTAATACATTCCTCAGTTGTGGTTAGTACACCAGACTATTTAGACATAGTCCACAAACTGTTTGGACTGCGGGGGAGGCTCTGGCGTTTGCATTTTTCAGCCTGAGATCCTTCAGGAGGATGGAGGATGTGCTAGGTCTTTAGGAAGAGGCTGGAAGGGGCTCCTCTAGTGGGTACATCATCCACAAACCAAGGTGGAAATCCAGACGTTCGTCCAGTGTTGTACGGATCTGAGGTCACCCAGGGGCTTTCAAATAAAACCTCATCATCTGACTTTTGTCACAGAGGGGGAAAAATGACTCAGAAGATTTGCCACGGGATGATATTAGGCTCTGCAGGGAATTAAAACATCTCGTTGATTCCAGACCCTGGAGAGATATCGTTGATTGTAAGACTGTTGATTTTGGCTTGTTTGATTTGGGTAAGTGGATTTTAGAAGTTCCAGAAACCGTCTAAGACTACTGAGTACCTGAAATGTGGCTAGCTGGGAAGAAGGGATTTAATTTAATGTTGAATCATTAGTTTAAATGTAAAAAACCATATTTAATTCAGTTTTTAGAAATTTTTAAGTGTGGCTGATAGAACTTGGATGCCAAAATCTACCACAAATTTTATGAAATAAAAATTAAGTATCTGTGATGAAATCTAGCATCCAAATTGAGAAGCAGGATAGATGTAAAATGCACATTGACTTTCGAATATGTAGTGTGAAAAAAATGTAAAATATGTCAGTAATGATTTCTTTATATTGGCTCCATGTTGAAGGATAACATTTTGGATAAATTAAGTTCAATAAATAATTAAATTAAATTTCACCTATTTTTTCTTTACCTTTGAAGTGAGGCTATAATGATTTTTAAATTACATGTGAAATTCACATTTTATTTCTGTTGGGCTGCACTGATCTACTCTTTTTCTTTAAGATTTATTTTATTTATTTGAAAATAGAGTGACACAGAGAGGTAGAGACAGAAAGAGAGGTCTTGCATTCGCTGGCTCACTCCCCAGATGGCTGCAACCACCAGGACTGGGCCAGGCCAAAGCCAGGAGCTAGGAACTTCTTTCAGGTCACTCACATGGGTGCAGAGGTCCAAGCACCCTGGGCCATCGTCCATTGCTTTCTCAGGCACATTAGCAGGGAGCTGGATCAGAAGTGGAGCAGCTGGGACTCGAACCAGCACTCAAAAGGGATGCCTGTGCTGCAGGCCAGGGCTTTAACCTGCTGTGCCACAGTGCCGACACTTCTGATCTACTCTTGTCCTACTTTTGCTGACTTAAAGAACCAGACATTGCTATAGCAGCATGTCTGTAATCAGATACCTGTGAAATGGGGCTGTGTGTACACATCTGTAATCCTGTGGGCTGGATCTCTTAATCTTCTTAACAATTTTAAGCAAGTTGTCTGTAGGAATATGAAGTAGTCCACGTCAAACCAAATTAAGTTCATGTTGATTCGGTCCTGAATGCAGATTACTAGGGATGGGAGGGAATACCCAAAGTGTACAATTTATGAAGCAAAAACTGTGACATCCAAGACTAGCAAGTGATGGAAGGCAGTGTAACAAGACACCAGGGGGAGAAAAATGCTGTGGTAGAGGGGCAGGCATTTGTCTGAGCTACTGCCTGGGACACCTGCCTCCCATGTCAGAGTGCCCGGGTTTGAGTTCGAGCTCTGCTCCCCATTCCAGCTTCCTGCTAATTCAAGCTCTGGGAGGCAGCAGTGGATGGCTCAAGGACTTGAGTCCCTGCTATCCATGTGGTAGACCTGAACTGAGTTCCCAGTTCACAGCTTCGGCCTGGCCCAATCCTAACCACGGTGGCCATTTGGGGGGCGTGGATCACCATATGAGAGATGTGTCTGTCTGTCTGTCTACTCTTCAAATTAATAAATAAATTTTAAAAGCTATGTTGGAGGGACAAGACCATGTACAGGGTGCCTGGCTAGATGTGAATTTCAGATGGACAAGTAATTTCATAGTCCAAGTGTGTCCCATGTAATGTAAGACTACCCTGTATTTTTATTTGCTACCTCTGGCAACCCTAGAAAACACAGACTGAACACTATTAGAAATTCTCCAACTTGGAAGAACCCAGCCCTATTCTGCCAAGGTCTGAGGATGTGCACAGGGCTCCTGTCTTTCTTTGGCATGTCTTGTCTCTGTACTGCTGTCTTTACTTGTGGATAAGATCTGGGTTCTGCTGGATCTCTGTGCACTTTGGAGATGAAAGGGAACAGGGAGTACAGTATGGCTTATACCTTTGCATTTACAACTTTTCTCTCTGTTTCTAGGCAGTCATGGGGAGAAGAACAAATAATGTGTGACTGGACAGAGTTTTTAGTAGCAGCTGGCCTGCAGGACTTGGTGGACCAAATCCACAGACAGACATAAACGATCATAGTCCTCTGCTAAAACAAAGGGGGAAAATAATCCAAATACTGAGACGTAGCATGCTTCTCCCCTCCCAGTAGCCAGCAGGTCTGGGAGTGGCTGAAGGATTCCCTCCGCAGTGACAATGGGACATCGGACAAATCTGTAAGGACATCAAGACCTGAGACCCCTACTCAGATTCTTCATGCCTGCCTCCCACCTATTCCCACTGTAGGACTGAAGTGAGGAAGGAGAAGAGGGAGCTTACGTGAAACCAGGGTGGAGATGGGGATGGAATCTGTTTATCACCTGTGGGTGCAGATGGAGCCCAGGAAACCTCAGAGAACTCACCATGAGCCAAGGGAAAGGACACTCATCTCTTGATACCCAGGGTGGGGGGGGGACTGGTTTCAGGATCCCTCTGAATGTCAGAATCTGCAGATGCTCAAGTCCTTTATATAAAATGGGATACTGTTTGCAGACAACTCCCATGCATTCCCCCATATACTCCAAATCATCTCTAGGTGACCTGTAATACCCCAATTCAATGTAAACACTTTGTAAATAGCCAATGCTCTGAATTGTTTAGGGGATAATCACAAGGGAAAAAGAAATCTGTAATGTATAGTGCAGTTGTTAACACTGCAGGCTGCAGATGATTTCTGCAGGTGCAGAGCCTGCAGGTACCCAGGGCTTTTACTCCTGGGCTCCAAGTCGTGGCATTGCAGGAGGATTACCTGTTATCAGGCATCAGCTCCCACAGTTCTCCTCACATAAGAGATGCTTCCATGCCCTCACAGCTGGGCCACTTCCCCCTCCGTTACGTGTTATGTTCTTCATTACCAATCCTATTCTTTTTACCCTCTCTTTGACATTGAGCCTTGCATGGCACTTGATACCTCGTGGAATGCTGCGTTTCACTGATCGTGGAACTGACTGGCTTATTGCATTTGTACGATTCTTGTCTTTGGAGTTTTCCACAGGCAGGATGTTTCTAGCCGTTTCAAAAAAGGCTCCTGAAAGAACACGAATTTCAGTGTAGCATTTTAATGAGGATCTATGAAGTGGCTGAGGGCGAAATCATGTTAAAACAAAATCCAACCATTCCAGATGAAGCCAAGCCCACGTGCTTGATTTTCTGAGTCATTTTAGTAACTGCTTTGGTGGCCCAATGGCACGGCATGTGCCAGACTGCAGGCTTCTGCCTTTTTGTTCAGGAAATGCCTACAGCGATGAGGCTGAAAACCAAAGAGATTGTGAAACCCTGTCAGAGATTTCAGAGATTTTCAAGCCACATTCCCTCATCCACTTACCCCAAATAAATGTATAACTGTGTCTGCAGATATCTGAATATGAATATTGGAAAACTACCTAAAGATAAAGGGTCTGTAAATATGCTGATAAGTTTGTATAAATATTGACTCTGAAAATAAATATTAATATTGTTTTGGTGAGTTTTAAAGTGTAGAAATAATCAAAACACATAAAAACAGTGGAGTATAAGTCTGAGGGTATAAGTACCTAAAGGGTTCAATGGTTTTTGTTTTGTCCAGGAAGAAGGAGAAGATTCTGATGATTATTAGATTTTGATAAATTATACAATCCACAGGGTAAGCAGTAACTCTTTTATTTGAGAAATAGATTTTCAGGGGATGGCACTGTGGTATAGTGGGTAAAGGCACCGCCTGCAGTGCCGACATCCCATTTGGATGCCGGTTCGAGTCCCAGTTGCTCCACTTTCAATCCGGCTCTCAGCTATTGCCTGGGAAAGCAGTAGAAGATGGCCCAAGTCCTTGGGCCCTTGCACCCACATGGGAGATCCGAAAGAAGTTCCTGGCTCCTGGCTTCGGATCGGCACAGCTCCGGCCATTGCGGCCATCTTGGGAGTGAACCATCGGATGGAAGTCCTCTCTCTCTCTGCCTCCGCCTCTCTGTAACTCTGCCTTTCAAATAAATAAATAAATCTTTAAAAAAAGAAATATATTTTCAGATACTCAGATAATTAATCTTTATTTCTGTATTTCCACTTTATTTGAAAGGAAGAGAGGGAGGAAGGGAGAGAGATTTTTCCATCCACTGCTTCACTCCCCAGATGCACCCAACAGCAAGGGGTGAGCCACACCAAAGCCCAGTAGCTCAGAACTCAGTCTGGGTTTTCCATATGGCTGGCAAGGATCTAACTACTTATGCCACCACCTGTTGCTTCCCAGGGTGCACACTAGCAGCAAGGGATTTGGAAGCAGAGCTGAGACTCAAACCAGGTACTCTGATAGGAGATGTGGACATCCCAAGGGACATCTTAACCACTGTGCCACATCCCTGCCCCAACCACTAACTCATCTCCAGGATAAGACAAGTTTTAAAATGAATAAACCGGACAGGACAAATTTAAAGCACATGGTAAGATGGTAGCTTTAAATTCAAAAGCATCAATAATTGTTAAGCATAAATAGACTAAATGTCTGAATTGGAAATTGCTGTTCTAGATGAAACCATGACAATGTTTAAATGAAACACATCCAACAAGAAGTACATAGGAAAGTTTAAAATAAGCGAATAGAAAAAAGATACATCATATAATACACCAACCAAAAGAAACCTGCTGTAGCTGTGTTAACATCAGAAACTTCTTTCAGACAGAAAGCAGTACGAGACAAAGGAATAATTCATGATGATCAATGTCTCAGTTCACCAAAAAGAAACCGTTCTGAATTTTTCCAATTTAACGAGCTATGTAAAAACTTACAAGAATATTAAGGAGAAAGAGGCAAACATGTAATTATCATGGAGGAGTAGATACCAGTGCTTGACTGTCTCCCTAGAACAAGCAGACGAAGAGCTAATAAGGACATAGAATATTTGAAAGACACTATCAGCAACCCTAACCCAATGTACAAAACACAGAACGTTTTACCTCGCAACTGCAGGATACACATAGGCATAAACTATACTCAGAGCTTTTCTAAAACTCTATCATTTGTTGACCAGCAAAGTATAATTCACCAAGTGTTATTTCTCAGCTATCCTGTTTCTTAAATGACAGCCCATATGCCAGAACTTCTCCATCTACCTTTGACTATTTGTAATTTTTCTTCTTGTTTTCCAGTGACTTTAATTCTAGGTGATTTTCTTAGTATTGTCTTCTAATTCAACCATTCTTTCTCCAGTCAAGTCTAGAATGTAACTTGCCTAGTGAGTTTTTCATTTCAAACATTCTGTTCTATTTCTAGAACTTCTAGAAACGACTTGGAGAGAACACTGCTCTGAACTGGAAAGAATGTCTATGCACAAAAACATATAAACATCTATCTGAATCAGAAACTGACCACCAAGAAGCCGATTTCAACCTCTCATGTAAGCCCAACCAACAATAGAGCAGAGTGGAGACAGATGGCTTTGTGGGTGCAAAGTGCAGAGAGCATCTCAGTCAGCTTCTCAGAGTTGATGGTCCCTGGGAGAAACAAGAGGATGCTGAAGTTAGCTGAGTAATGGGCTATGGACCTAAAGGGAGGTCTCACTGCCTGGGGGAGAAGATGCTATGACAGGAAGAAGCATGGATTGTGCAACAAGAGGCTGAGCAACATCATAGGAACTTCATCCGACACCCACAAGGAGGGCTGACCACACATGAGGACCAGACAGAACAGAGCAACCCAGTGGATGCCATGTGTTGGCCAAATGAAGCCCGTGGCATGTATGCTTCCCCACCCTACCCGACCCTGCATGTCTGTGTACAGTTCTCAGAGTACCATGGCCACCAAGGAAGGAGGATGGCCCCAGATCCAGAATCGAGTGATTTGTACTGAAATGGATTTCCTGAGCACTAAGTCCTCTTTCCTGCCTTTAGGAGAAATGGAGTATTAAGATAAAAGCTACATGAAATAATAGAAAAAAAAATAAAGTTGAATATTGTGCACATCTCCACTTGTGTTTTGAGGATGTACAATGTATTCTGTATTCAAAAGCATTTTAGGATGGAAAGGGTCTTCCCATGTTGCCCCATGTGACCCGGTGTCACAAAGAAAAGGAATTTCAGGAATCTAGGCTTTATGTGAGAGGATGCATAAAACAACTAGCCCCAGGTCACCTGGCCGCCCGAGGTCACCTGGCTGCCCGAGCTCACCTAGTTGTTGAAGTAGGATAAGGACCCAGATCTAGGATTCCCATGGAATCACTTTCCAGTTCTAGATTTTTGAGTGTGTTCTAGCATGAGATCCACTTACTCTTTCATCCTCTTAACTCTGTCATCTAGAATTAGCTTCATTCTCTTAATTTCCATTGCATTTTAATAACTATGCAATTAGCGATTTCAAGTGTGCATGTGTATGTATGTGTGTGTGCGTGTGTACAGTTGTCCTTTGGTATTTGAAAGGGATTGGTTCCAGGACCTCCACAGATACCAGAATCTGCACCTGCTCAAGTCTCTCTCTCTCTTTCTCTTTCTCTCTCTCTCTCTCTCTCTCTCTCTCTTTAAAATTTATTTGACAGGTAGAGTTACAGACAGTGAGAGAGAGAGAGACAGAAAGAAAGGTCTTCCTTCCATTGGTTCACTCCCCAAATGACTGCTACGGCCGGAGCTGCACTGATCCGAAGTCAGGTGCCAAGTGCTTCTCCAACTCCCATGCGGGTGCAGGGGCCCAAGCACTTGGGCCATCCTCCACTGCCTTCCCAGGCCACAGCAGAGAGCTGGCCTGGAAGAGGAGCAACTGGGACTCAAACTGGTGCCCATATGGGATGCTGGCACCGCAGGCAGAGGATTAACCAAGTGAGCCATGGCGCCGACAGCCTCAAGTCTCTTATATAAAACGGAATCATATACCTTTGTGACCTAGGCACATCCTCTTACATACCTGAAATAATCTCTAGATTACTTATTCTACCTAATACATGTACGTATTACATGAAGAGCTGTTACCCTGCCTTGTTCAGGAGATAATAATAAAGAGAAAAGTCTGGAGAGGCTCAATTCAGGCACAATATTTTTTTTCCCAAATATCTGTGGTTGCTTGAATCCATAAATGCAAAACCTGTGGATATGGAGGGATGACTGTATTTATAAGTAAATACACTCACAAACACACACATATACAAGTATAGTTTATATACTCATGGGATTTTACATATATACACACTATAAATATACTTGTGAATATACAGTATATATGAGTGGTTGTCAAACATCAGGGTACAATACAATTTTCTGGAAAGTTCATTAAAATACAGATTTCTGGACCCAACCATGGAGTTTCTGACTCAGTAGGTCTGGGGTCTGAGAATTTGCATTTCTAACAAGTTCCCTGGTGATGCCCCTGCTGCTCATCCTGGGACCACACTTCAAGAACCACTGTCCCAGACCACGTTTCCCTTCCCTACACACCTGCATTGCTTTTGCAGTAACTCCCACTGTGGGGATTCTGGTTAGCCTTTCCTCCTCCACTCTTCAGAATCTTTGAACGCCACTGCAATTTGATTTGAAGTTCTACTGAGTTTATAGGGTTGAGGTGGGGGGTTGATGTGGTCTCACCATGGGAACCCATCATCCCCTGAACAGGATGCACTGTACCATGTAGTTGGGTCTCTGAGCCCCTTGTGCAAACTTTTGTTTTCCTTCATCTGAACTTCTATCTTGGAGCTTGTTTCCCTGGGAAGTTCATATTTGTGCTTGTTTCAGTGATTAGAATCTTTTTCCACTGTATTTTCAAAATGCTCCTTGTGGGCAAAGAAGGGAAGCTATTGACTTCTCTTCCTATTTTGCTTCTGTGTTTTAAAATTCAAGATATTATGTGTGGCTTAATATAAGATACCTTGTTCCATTTTCCCTGGAAAAAGGAAAATTCTCCACTTGTAGGGTACATAATTCAAAATGTGCCCTCCTAATATTCTTTATTCATTTTATTGATAATGTTTTTCTAAATCACTGCTTTTTCTTTAATCCCTTTGAGATAGGCACGCCTCAGTGAATTTCTCCTTCTGTTTTTTTTTTCTTTTTAAAGATTTATCTATTTATTTGAAAGGCAGAGTTACAGAGGGAGAGGAAGGGAAAGAGAGAGAGAAGAAGAGAGATCTTCCATCTGCTGGTTCACTCCCCAAATGAACGCAATGGCCAGGGCTGGGCCAGGCTAAAGCCAGGAGCCCCGAGTTTCATCCAGGTCTCCCACATGGGTTCAGGAGCCCACGGACTTGGGCCAATTTCTGCTGCTTTCCCAGGTGCATTAGTAGGAAGCTGGATCAGAAGTGGAACATTAGATACTCAACCCAGCACCCAAATGGGATGGTAGTGTCATAGGCAGCAGCTCAACCCATAATGCCACAATGCCAGTCCTTCTTGCATTTTTAAGAGTGGTAGCTTGATGTATGTTTTATTAGCTAGTTTTAGAATTGAAGGTTTTTTGGTGCTCTGTCATCACATAGACATCTAGTTTTTGCAATAGAAAATCGTGTTCTTCCTTCCATAGTCTCATTTGTTGCTCTCCTAAATTTCTTTTTTTTTTTTAAAGATTTATTTTATTTATTTGAAAGACAGAGTTACAGAGAGAGGTAGAGATAGAGAGATCTTCCATCCACTGGCTCACTCCCCAGATGGCCGCAACGGCCGGAGCTACGCCGATCTGAAGCCAGGAGCCAGGAGCTTCCTCCTGGTCTCCCACGTGGGTGCAGGGGCCCAAGGACTTGGGCCTTCTTCTACTGTTTTCCCAACCCATAGCAGAGAGCTGGATCGGAAGAGGAGCAGCCAGGACTAGAACCAGCGTCCATATCGGATGCCGATGCTTCAGGCCAGGGCTTTAACCCACTGCGCCACAGTGCTGGCCCCAATTCGCCTAAATTCTAAATTCTCTCTCCTTGCTAATAATATTATAACTCATTTTTGCTCTTTGCTTGCATTTAACTAGCATACATTTTTATATAAATTAGTTTTAGGTATGTCTCTAGTCAACAGAAGATAACTGGGCTTTGTTTTACTAACATGACCTTTTCACATTCTTCTTTAATAAGCAAATTTTTTTTTATTTGCAGTTCCTCTTATATGTACTATATTCTATCTGTGTTTTTCCTCCATTATGGGCTGGGTTAGTCCTAAATGAATTCTCCAGGTTCTTGCCTTTTACTTAAAGAATTTTAAATGCAGGCCCAAACACAGCATGATCATGTGATAAACTTTATTTACAAATTGAGAAAAATACATAGACTCATTAGGGCTTTATTAAGGGAGAACGGGCCAAAGAAAGGGAGTTACCATGCCATGCTCTGCTTGTCCTGAATCCATGAGGAGGAGAGAGAGTGAGCTTCCACTCTTCCTAGCATTTTATGAGCTTAGAACAATGGAAGTGTTTATGTAGGACCACCCCCACATCCTGAGTAAGAGGAACTACTTCCAGGGCAAGGGTCCCCTGATTGACAGGTCGGTGAACATGGCAACAGAGCTAAGGAGGTACGGCTTCCAGCTCATAAACTTAAAATTATCTATTGAAGCTGTCCCACGTCACTTCCTTTGCCTTTTTCATTTTTTCTTTTACTCTCTTTTTCCCTCAATCAACATTATTTTTTGAGTAAGTTTTTTTAATTTTTTTTTTTTGACAGGCAGAATGGACAGTGAGAGAGAGAGACAGAGAGAAAGGTCTTCCTTTGCCATTGGTTCACCCTCCAGTGGCCGCCGCAGCTGGCACACTGCGGCCGGTGCATAGCACTGATTGGAAGCCAGGAGCCAGGTGCTTCTCCTGGTCTCCCATGTTGGTGCAGGGGCCCAAGGACTTGGGCCATTCTCCACTGCACTCCCTGGCCACAGCAGAGAGCTGGCCTGGAAGAGGAGCAACCGGGACAGAATCTGGCGCCCGGACCGGGACTGGTGTGCCGGCGCCGCAGGCGGAGGATTAGCCTAGTAAGCTGCGGTGCCGGCCAATATTACTTTTTTGAGTAAGTTTTTTAAATACATCCTTCCAAACTGTAAGTACCATAACGGAAGGATAGTGATGAAGTGAGGACCATTTTCTTGCCTGATAAAACACCATTAAGCATTTGAGAGGGATGCTCCCTCTGTTTTCCTGCTGGTGAAGGCTGCGCGTCTCTGAGGCAGGAAGCTGACGTTGAAGAGAGGAAGTTGCATCAAGTCACCTTTTTCGTTTTGTTTCGTAAAGATAATTCTGCGTTTCCTAATTTGGGGTGTGCCTTCAGTGATGGGTAAGCAGAGACATTCTCAGCCCAACTCCATAACTACATTAGAGTTAGGAGAGTTGATGCTAGGCTCTGGCATCCTTCCTCTTGTTCTTCCTTTAGTACTAAATATCACTTTATGATTACCTTTTTCCAGGTATTCAAAGGATTCGACAAGACTTCCGCTACTCTCTGTTAATGATATATTGTAGTAAACGTTTGAATGTGACAAAAGCGCGCGCGCACACACACACACAGCTTTTTGAAAATTCATATATAACTTCTAATTTTTTGTATTATTAAGAGGAAACAAAAATAGAATTTTTTAAAAAGATTTATTTATTTATTTGAGAGGCAGAGTTACAGACAGAGAGAAAGGTCTTCCATCTGCTGGTTCACTCCCTAGATGGCCACAACAGCCGGAGCTGGGCCAATCTGAAGCCAGGTGCCAGGGACTGCTTCTTGGTCATCCACATGGGTGCAGGGGCTCAAACACTTGGGCCATCTTCTACTGCTTTCCCAGGCCATTAGCAGAGAGCTGGATCGGAAGAGGAGCAGCCAGGATATGAACCAGCACCCATATGGGATGTTGGTGCTGCAGGTGGAGGCTTAGCCTCCTATGCTACAGCATTGGCCCCAAAAAGTGGAAATATTTACAGTGCAGGGAGCAACCAAAGACTTGGTCAACATAAGTAGTACTGATAGTACCTTATCATTCTTTTCTGGTCAAAGGCCACATCTCCAGGGGATTTTGCGCAACCTAGGTTTGTCAACAAGTTGAGAAAATATATAAATATGTTTTCTTAATTTTTGCAAATTTGATTTTTTTTTAAGATTTACTCATTTTATCGAAAAGGCAGAGTTACAAAGAAGGAAAGACATAGACAGAGATCCATCCACTGATTCACTCCCCAAATGGCTGCAACGACTGGAGCTGCACCAATCCAAAACCAGGAGCCAGGAGCTTCTTCCAGGTCTCCCATGTGGGTGCAGGGGCCCATGCACTTGGGCCATCCTCTGGTGCTTTCCCAGGCTATAAGCAGAGAGCTGGATTGGAAGTAGAGCAGCTGGGACTTGAACCAGCACCCATATGGGATGCCTGTGCCGCAGGGGTAGCCTTAGCCCACTATGCCACAGTGCTGGCCCCTGCAAAGGTGATTTATTCCTCCACTCTTCACTGCTACTTTTCAAAATCAAAAATCCAATCACAGGTGATGCATCACACCCTCTTTCTTTTCAGCCAATGATGACAGCCAAGGCTTGACCTCAGGATCCCTGACTCTCCACTATTGCTTGGAACATTTGGACTCTGTTTTCTAAGACCTAACGTTTTCTGCCTTCAGTTTCCTTTTGTACCTACCAAGCTCTGATGCCCTGGTTGTAGTCACTTTTCCAGTCCTGAAAGTTCATTTTGCAACTCCAGACTTCCAAGTCTCTTCAGTTGAAAACTTAGGGAAATAAGCGAATGAGTCAGAAATCGCTTCTTGTCAAGCCCGGTGCCAGAAAATGAGCTCTATTGTGCTCAGTGAAAAAGCATTTACCCTTTTCCCACTTCTTGTAACTTGAAAGTAAATCCTTCTCCTTATCCCCTTTGAATTTAATCCCCCAATCTCTACTTCAAAATAGAAAAAGACCTGGAAGAATATACAAATATTGGATAGTTGGTCTCAGATAGCATATTTATCTCTTTTTAATGTCCCCTAAATGTCTTTGTATCTTGTCTTTCTAATTTAGCTATGGCTCCACTAGTAAAAGTTTTGTGACTCATGTCCAATTCCACATTTAGCAAAATTTCTAAGACTTTGTTAGTATGCAGGGCAATGAATATAAAATGAGGTCTACATTCTTTATTTGGATTAAGTTTAAAGCTTTTCAAATAACACCATCTGAAAATGTCATAGTATGACAAAGTAGCCATTCCTTGTTGGGAGAGGGGGAGCGGGTGCAGGATCTACAGGCAAAATAACTGTTGATTTGCTATCTTCTAATCACCACATGAACCCTTCCCCCAGTGGTTTCATACATGCATGAAATAGGGTTAAAAATGAACACCGTGCGACATTTTCAGGTGAAAAATAACCTGGAGGAGAAGGCTCACATGCAGTTCTTACTAGGAGAGAGTAAAGGTCAGGGTCACTAACGTGATCTCAAGGCCAATGTTGAACAGTTCTTGTAAGTCAGACATAAGCACGCCATTCATTTACATATCATCCATGGCTGCTTTCCCACCACGAGGACGGAGCTAAAGCCTTGCAACAGGCTAAAACATTGCCTCTTTGTCCCTTTATAGACAAAGCTTCTTGGCTCTGTTGTGAATATTGTTTCCCACTCTGAACTCATTCCACTCCTTCTTTTGTAGGATCTAAGGATTTTTCACTGTCCCTACTCCTCCCCCATGCAGCTCAGCTGTTCCAGGGGATGCTCACTGTCCCCCATTCCTCCGGGTCAAACTGTTGGTACAAAGGTGGTCCCAGCAAGCTTGCCACATTGACTGGAATAGGAGCTCACGTCTGAGGGAATCAGCATGGGGAAATACCCTAACTGCAGAGGTTGCTTCAAAAATGGGTGGAGACCTTAATTTGAATCATATAAGGGAAAGAGTGCTCAAGGTCTCTGTGAAGTTTCTCTACTTTCTGGGTGCTAGTGTATGTGGTACAGTACCCCTTTTACTGCTAAGAAAAATGCCAGGAGGAAATATAGCCAGCATGAAGAAGAGAAATGGAATTGGATCCCACAGACTCAGCTATTCTTGGACACTGTCTTTTTTCTGGACTTGCAATAACTAGAGTCAATTAATGTAATTATCCTTATCCAGTTAGTTCTGTTATCTACAACACAAAGATTGCTAACTCTTAAAAAATATGCCTGCTCCATTCATCTTCAAAATGGTGTCAGGTGATTTTGTGCAAATCTTATTTATTTAGAGACCTGAAAACATCTTTACATCTCAGGGGAGACACCTGCCATTTCCTCCCACTAGTATCTCTTGGTGACCGACTCTTTGAGACACTGCTCAGCCACAAGTTGTTTAAAGGAAACTCAAGAGCTCAGAACTCATGGCCCAGGGTGGTCATCACTCTTTGTGATGCCTCCAGGGATCTCTCACTCTACCATGGTGTTTGTCTCTACCGTTCTCCAATTAGAGATCAGAAAAGAAGTGTGTGTTGTCTCAGACTTGCAGCTCATTAGTTTCCTACTTACTGCCCTAAGAAAACTACAGCCCTGCCCATTCTACTTCTGTCCATGTCCCCAGCCTCATCCTAGACTGGTTTGTCCCTCCCACTCTATTTTATGGCCCCATTGTTTTATTTTTTTTTAATTATAAGGGGTTTTTTGTTTTAAAATTCAAAATTTAACATTTCAAAAAAATATTTTGCCACATTCATTTCAAATGTAGACTTTACATAATACACATAGACAGTATTGTTCTTGAAAACAGGGAGATTACTATCACAAAGTCAGGGATGCATCACAATGATCACAATGTGGAGGAAAGGAGGGCATGTTGTCATTTACATGGTAGGACTCAGTGAAGCAACTGTTGTGATTATATACCAACTGATGTGACATCCAACAATTTTATAGTTTCTCTGTATGTTAACTTCTACAAATTACACAAAACATGTACTTAGGTTACTGGGTTTGGCTGATTGCACTTAGCATGATGTTCTAGTTTCATGCATTTTGTTGAAAATATCAGGATTTCATTCATTTTTATGGCTGAGTTATATTCCACTGTGTATGTAGACCACATTTGTTTTATCCAATTGTCAGTTGTTAGACATCTGGGTTTATTTCATATCTTTGCTTTTGTGAATTGAGCTGCTATCAATGTGGGAGTACAGATCCCACTGTTTTTTCAATTAGTTCCTCTAACAAGTCCTACTCTTTTTAGTATCTCCAAACATATGACATTATTCTCATGCCTGGAGTGCTCTGCTTTCCAATTTTCAGCTACTTCATCCTTTTTAAAAAATATATTTATTTATTTGAGAGGCACAGTTGCAGAGAGAGAGAGAGAGAGAAAGACAGAGAGAGGTCTTCCACCCACTGGTTCACTTCCCAAATGTTCGCAATGGCCAGAGCTGGGCTGCTCCAAATTTAGCCAGGAGCCAGGAGCTTCTTCTGGGTCTCCCACGTGGGTGCAGGGGCCCATGTACTTGGGCCCATCTTCTACTGCTTTCCCAAGCCATCAGCAGGGAGTTGGATCAGAAGTGGAGCAACTGGGATTCAAACCAGCACCCATATGGGATGCCAGTACTGCAGGCTGGTGGCTTAAGCTACTATGCCACAGCGCTGACCCCACCTACTTCATCCTTATTCATCTTTCGAAACTCAGCCCAGTGACTTAATCCTCAATGGCGACTTTACTAACCCCAAAGACCAATTTAGCCCCCCCCCCCTTATGGCATGTACCCATCTTCTGCATGCTTCTCATTACACAGCACTCCTTGCCCTTGCAGCTGCTTATTCAAAATCTGTATTCACAGATATAGGGGAAGCTCCACTGGAGGCTGAGGCCAGGTGGCCACTGCTGTTGTTCACCTACTGGGCCCCAAATCCCCAGCCCAGGATCTGGCACAGAGCTGGTCTTCAGTGTATATGGTTCCTGCTGAATAAATAGTTTTGGCCATTTTACAATTTCAAGTTATGGACACCACCCATGTTTAAACATAGAGTACATTTCCAGTGAGTCATGTCTGGTGACTTGAAGAGAATGTTGGATAAACCCTAGTAAAGTCTTATTCTCTGAGTCTGTTTGCTAGAAAACGTGCAGAACTTCAGCCTTATCGTCTGACAACCATTTAATATTAAAATATGTGAGTTACTCAGGCCTGCAGCATGTACTATCTCTATAATTTATTTATTTTTATTATTTTTATTTATTTGAAAGACAGAGAGCTCCTATCCATGATTCACTAGCCAGATGCCCACAGTGGTTGAGGCCTAGCCAGGGCCAAAGCCAAGAGCCAGGAGCACAATCCGAATCTCCCCCATATGGGTACCAGATATCAAGTTACTTGATCCATCATCTACAGCCTCCCAGGCTCTGCGTAAGCAGGAAGCTGGAGTCAGAATTTGAACCCAGGTACTCTGATATGGGATGTGAGTGTCTTAACCAGTAGGCTAAAAGCCTACTTCCTACCTCTAATTTCCTACCTCTAATTTCTTAAAATCCTGCAGAGTACCTTTAGGAATGTCACTCTGCTGATGAGGAAACTGAAATCTAAAGAGCATAAGCAACTGGATAGTTATGTGTGACTCTACAGCTACAGACGCCACCACCAGCAACACAAAGCATCCATGCCAGTATTCAGAGCCGGAGAAAGATCTTCGCCTAAGTTTATACAAGTGAAGATTTTATGGCCACTTGAATTTCTGTGATTCCAAATCTGAATTGTGTGTGTGTGTGTGTGTGTGTACATCTGGCTATGGACTGAATTATATCCTCCCAAAATCATACATTGAAGGCTTAGCACATAATGAGGTTTTTACTTTGGGAAGTAATTAGGTTTACATGAGGTCACAAGGATAGGGTCCTGATGATGGAATTAATGCCTTTATAAGAAAAGGCACTAGAGTTAGTCTCTCTCTCTCTCTCTCTCTCTCTCTCTCTCTGTCTCTCTCTCTCTCTCTCTCTCTCTCACCACCCCCTGCCACCCCATGTGAGAATAAAGTGAGAAAGCAGCCAACTGTAAGCTGGAAGGATAGCTTCTGCACACCCTGACAATGCTGGCACCGCGATCTTGAACTTACATCCTCCAACACAATGAGACAATCAGTTTCCATTGGTTAATCCACCCAGTCTACGGTATTTTGTTATGGCAGCCCAGGCTAAGACACCTGCATGCATGAAGTGTACATCACTTGTCAAAATATCTCTCACATTTCTTAGATCCTTTCTCCACTTCCCTGCCATCTCCCAATCATTTCTCCTAGAATTCCACCCTCCCCTCCAACAAGGTCACCGCACAGCAGCCAGAGAGACCACTGCAGAATATAAACCCATAATGTCAGCCTCGTGCCTGAAAGATTTCATTATCAAATATCTGGGCTAAGATCCTGGAATATGCTTCAATAATCATACCTTTGTTTACAAATTGGGTAAATGCATTTAAAAGGAACAGAATTTCATAAATTATTTGAGCGGCAAACTTACATAAAATTTCTCTACTTTGTGGATCCAAGGTACGGTGGTTGTCTTGGTTTCACATTAAGCTTCATTAACCTCTCAAACTCATCGGTGTCAAACATTTCCTTGTGGGTCAGCCAGATTTCAGTTTGCCCGAGGAAAGGAGAAGCTGTTTGAGTGAGAGTTCGTTTCAAGGAAAAGAGAAAACAGGGAAATCGGCGCCTACCATTAATTTTTGTAATGTGTTGCATTAGGACAGCGCTTGCAGGAACATAGCCATGCCGAGTTTAGCAGAGTGTCCATCACTCAGCCAAGCCAACTATGCCATTAGTCCCGTGTCTGAGTTCTTTTTTGAATAAGGGGAGAATAAATGAAAACAGATTAGGCCAATCCAATAAAACCTTTTAGAAGAACGGGGCACAACCAATGCTAGATTAGGTTGCTGCCAACAGAGAATAACCCAAAGGAGAGATAAAGTTTTCCCCACTTCATTACATACCCGAGGCAGCACTGGCACTTTGATGAGGGGCAAGTGGTGCTTGGCACAGGCTGTTTGTGCATGGTCGGGGGGCAGGCACTGGGATTGTAGCTCACGGAAATGATGACATCAGCAGATATTGAGCAGAAGACAGAGGAGCCCAGCGAGAAACGAAAGTGCCGGATACAGAGGCAGGGAGCTGGGGTTAAAAGGAGAGTGAGAAGGAAAGGCATTCTCCAGGAGGAAAATTTCTCCCTTCCCTTTAAAAATCGAATATTTCCAGGGTGGCCCTTTGGTGCAGCAGTTAAAAGGCCACTTGGTGGGGAGGACGGCAGGCATTGTGGCACAGCGGGTTAAGCTAACACTTACAATGTCCACATCCTATATCCAAGGGCCTGGTTCAAGTTTTCACTACTCCACTTTTGATCCAGCTCCCTGCTAATGCACCTTGTAAGTATCAGATGATGGCCCTGGTGCTTGAGTGCCTGCCACCCATGTGGGAGACCCAGATGGAGTTCCTGGCTCTTGATTCCTTGTGGCCCAGCCTCAGTTATCGCAACTATTTAGAGAGAGAAGCAGCAGATTGAAACTCTCTCTCTTTTCCCCCACCCCACCCTGATTCGCTTCCTGCATTTCTCTGTCACTTTGCCTTTCAAATACATACAACTTGAAAAAAAAGAAAGATATCACTTGGGACAGCTGTGTCTTACGTGGGAGTCTTTGGATTTAAGTCTCAGCTCCACTTTTTTTTTTCTGACAGGCAGAGTTAGACAGTGAGAGAGAGAGACAGAAAGAAAGGTCTTCCTTCCGTTGGTTCACCCCCCAAATGGCCGCCACGGCCGGCGCAGAAGCTAGGAGCCAGGTGCCTCCTCCTGGTCTCCCATGAGGGTGCAGGGCCCAAGCACTTGGGCCATCCTCCACTGCCTTCCCAGGCCACAGCAGAGAGATGGACTGGAAGAGGAGCAACCGGGACAGAACTGGTGCCCCAACCAGGACTAGAACACAGGGTACTGGCGTCGCAGGCGGAAGATTAGCCTAGTGAGCTGCAGCGCCGGCTCAGCTCCACTTCTAATTCCAGCTTCTTGTTAATGTGCATCCTGGGAGGCAGTGAATGATGGCTCAAGTACTTGGGCCACGTGGGAGACCTGGATGGAGTTCCCAGCTCTTGGCTTTGACCTGCTCCAGCCCTACCCATTGTGGGCATTTGGAGAGTACACCAGGAGAAGGGGGATCTCCATCTGTCTCTATCTATCTCTTCTCACTGCCTTTCAAATTTAAAAAAGGTAAATATTTCCTTAGAATACCAATGTCCTTTGTGTGCAATGTTTTAATAAAAAGGATTTTAGCTGTTGGCTTTGTGGCCCAGTGAGTTAAGCTGCTGTTTGAGACACCCATATTCCACAGTGAAGCACTGGGCTGGAGTCCTGTCTACTCCAGTTCCAATCCAGCTTCCTGCTAATGTGCCTGGGAGGCAGCATATGACAGCATAAGTACTTGGGTCCCTGTGACCCATGTGGGAGACTTGGGTAAAGTTCCAGGCTCCTGGCTTCAGCTTGGCCCAGCCTTGGCTGTTGTGTACATTTGGGGAGTGAACCATCAGATGGAAAATCTCTCTCTCTCTCTCTCTCTCTCTCTCTCTCTCTCTCTCTCTCTCCCTTTCAAATAAACAAATAATTAAGTCCTTAATAAATAAAGTAACTTTAATATTAGAACTAAGCTATCTTAATGAAATAAGTGATAACACAATCCAGGAAAGTGGGAGATGTCATGAGGGTGAGAGGTATTAGTTAAAATTAAAGGGATAGATCTGAGATTATCCCTGTATGTTCCAAGGGTAGTAAAGACAATTGAATTTTCAGGGAGAGGTGTAGGAGAGAAGCCCCCAGATAGAGGCGAAGCGTTGGAACATTCTTGCTGTATAATTTAATTAAGATAACAATGGCAACTATCATGGAACAGCCATGTCTTGCTTTAAGTGGATTTGTGAGAGAGAAGTTTTACTGTAACATCCGACATAATTCGCTGGCCTAAATATTCTATGAACTATCAGCGATCTTGAACTCTGTTCAACATTCCTGGAAAATTTTCATTCACATAATAAAAAATCAAGCTGCAACATGGGTGATATGACAGCCCAGTAAATCCCCATTGGATCGGAAAGCCTAGACTTCATTTGCACAGAGGATAATCTTTGAAAAATTAGAGAGATTTGGTGATGTACAAATTCAACTGATGTGACATATTTATGTGTCTCGTAATGATTCGTGGTTTGGAAATGTAATATGAAATGCTGGACAGGGAGTGTTTGGAGACCACCAGCATTGGAGAGGCCTCTCTACAAGAGCTGGGTTATTTATGCGAAGTCCTTTTTTTTTTTTTTTCCACATTGAGCAGTTTCACTTTCAAAGTCCAGACCAGGGTCCTTGATTTCTAAGCCAGAGTACTATGCTGACCTAACGGACGTTTGCTTCCCCAACATGCCCAGTCTCTGCTAGCTCGACAGTTGAATTTGGGCAGAAGACACACCACACACTGTTTGCTTGCAATTGTTTGACTTTATTTTATTTACAAATCATAAGCACATTGGGGCCGCTGAGTACATCTCTCCCTGAGGCTCCTGCCAGCCCAGAGCAGATGGAGACATAAATCAGGTCCCATCGCCCTTCCTCTGCTGCACATGGTCACAAGACGGTTTTGTGTCTCGGGACCCTTTGTGCCCTGCAGAGAGTTGCTCTCTCTCCATGTGTGTACCCATCTGGGAAAGACCATCAATCTCCACTTTGGGGCTAGAAGTAGAGAGACTCAGGGCCATGGGTAAATGTGTGCCAGATGTGGTCCTTCCCTTCGGCTCCTTGATCATCCCTGGAATAATGCAACGTGCTTCAGTTTCTGGTCATTTCCAATTTTACCATTCAAACTTTGCAGTTACCTTTCTTGGGGTATGTGTTTTTCTCTTTGCAGTTATGCTAATTCCATTCATTCTAATTACATCAACTGAAATAAAAAATCATAAATGGTGGCTTTTTTTTAACCTGCCATATATTTTTTAATTGTAAAATAAACTTTGTTTGTTTACATACATACAATAAAACATATCCATTTGCAGTGTGCCAGTGGATCATTTTAGAAACTCATGAGGCTACCACCACGGTTCAGATATAGGACATCTCCATCACCCCCAGAAAGTTTCCATACCCTGTTGGAGGTGACCATGGGTCACTTTGTCGTCACTATTGGGTACATTTATCTTTTCTAGAATGTCCTATAAATAGACTCATAGAGTGTATATTCTTTGTGTCTGGCTTTTTTCACTGAACAAAGTGTTTTTGAGACTCAATCACGCGTTTGTGTTTGGGTTTATAATATCTTCTTTTCATTGCTTAATTAGTATTCTATTACATGAATATAGCATGATTTGGTTATGCTTCCATCTCTGGCTGAATATTTGGATTTTAACCAGTTTCTGGTCATTATGAATAAAACTAAGAACATTTACATACAATTTCTTATTGGGCTTTTTCATTGCCCCTGGGTGAATACCTAGGGGTGGGCTTTCTGATTCAGTCATATGGTGGCTGTATATGTAACTTTTTAAGAAACTTAACATTTCCAAATTTCTTGCACCATTATGCTCTCCCTCTAGCCACCTACTGCATCAGTTTTTCCACATGCTCACCAACAATTGTTTAATAAATTCAAAACAAGATATTTTAGAATGCCCAAACTTGGCTATAAATTAATTCCTTGTCTTTAATATCAAATTGTCATCACTTTCCTCCCCTGGATTTGTACTTAATGAACATTGTAGATGCATTTTTAAAAATAAATCATTTGCTAACTGCATGTAATTTGTCTTAAATCTTTTCTTATTACATGAAAACTCTGAAAACATGCATGGCCTTAGTTTCAGAAGTTCAAAAGTAGTCTATGGAAAGGCTTAGTGTGACCTCAGGTGCTGTTCTCAGGTATGTCCAAGTGTCCAGAGGGCAGTGGCTGGAACATACTAGATTGTCATTCATAACTTGTTGAATAAATGAGTGAGTGGCTCTCCTGAAGCCTGCACCTTGAAATGGGTCATGGTGTTGTAAAGTACAATAATTACAAAGGTCACTGGAATGCCTTGTTGGACAGGTTCAGCTGTGTGGAGCAGAGCCAAGAACCAGGAAGAAAAACAAATGTACAAACTAAGAAGAAACACAGAAATTTTACAAATAAATTAGAAACAGCATCAGATGTAGCCAAAATAGATGTCATACTTTCTTATACTTTAATTGTATAAGTTTATGGCTAATTTACATTGGATTTTTGTACTATTTTTAAAAGCCAGTTTTTCTTAAACACATACTTAAAATATTCAAATAACACAGAAGTGAATATTATAAGATGAAAGTCATCCTCCCACCACAGCACTCCATTCTTAATAGTTTCTGGTACATTCTAGTGCATATAAAAGTATATCATTATTTATATTCTTTACTTATAGGTATACCAACATGTATACACTTACACTTCAACCTACTTTACATCTGCATCTATATTATCTCTATTCGTTTCAGTTTCTTTAAAATTTAATTGAAAGGGAGAGAGAGAGAGAGAGAGAGAGAGAGAGAGAGAGAAATCTATCCACTTGTTTACTCCCTAAATGGCCACAATAGCCAAGTACTTGGGCCATCTTCTGCTGCTTTCCCAGGTGCCTCAGCAGGGACATGGATCAGAAGTGGAGCATCTAGGTCCGAAACCAGTGCTCTGATATGGGATACCAGCATCAGCATCGTAGGAGACAATTTAACCCACTGTGCCACAATGTGGACCCCATCTATCCATTTGATTCTTACCATACAGTGAGAACATATGTGTGTGAATGTGTGTGTGCATGTATTTGGAACCAAATAGATTCCATTATAAGGCTTTCTTCATACTTGGTTAGTCTATTGATCTACTTCCTATTTGCACAGTTTCCCAAATCCTTAACAGAGCTTCAACAGGCATGAATATGATGGTAGACACAATGCATCTTCAGTGTGTATACGTAAAAGACATATTGCTGAGTGAACAACAATTTCCACTTTCCCCTCTAGTACTCTTAAGACTTTATTTTAGCATCTAAAATTCTGACCCATCTCGAATTTACCTTGAGTGAGGTAGGGATTGAGCTATTTTCCCTCAGATAATGCACCAGTCATTCCTACATCATTTACTAATAAACAATCACTCCTAAGTAATAGGGAATAACACTTTTACCAATAAAGCTACCAAATGTATTTGCATCTGTCTATAGACTCTCCTATTTAATTGATATTTATTTCTTGTCACGATCCAGTACAAAGCAGATTTTGTGATTATATTAGTAGTACCACATGTTCCTTAACATCTAATGGAGTTACATTCTAATATACCTATCATAAACTGAAAACATTGATAAATCAAAAGTGCATTGACTACAACTGATCTACCAACCATTGTAGCTTAGCAACACAGCACACTGGAGAGTGTTAGTTGCTTCCTGTTCTGAGCATGGAGCTGACTCTGAGTTGCAGTCGCTGCTGCCACCCAGCCTTGCCAGAGAGGTTCAAACCATGTAGTGCTCATCTGGGAGATGATCCAAAATCAAAATCTGAAGTACAGTTTCTGCTATATGCATACCATTGGAAAATCAGACATCCTAAATTCAACTGTCCTAAGTCGGGGATTGTATATAGCATATTTTCATGATAAGGCAAATTGTATCTGACTCTAGAATGTTTTTCAAAGTTCTAGTATAGTATCTGGCAAAAGGTCAACACCAACCCAAGCTACTGTGGCCATTTGAGGAGTGAACCAGGGAATGGAAGATCTCTTTCTCTCTGTCTTTTCTCTATCACTCTGCCTTTCAAATGAATAAAATAAATCAATCTCTCTATAAATATATATAAATAAAATAAATGTATATAAATCAATCTCTATATATTTTATATATATTTATATATATAGAAAAATGTATATATATATATGAGAGAGAGAGTGCGAGCTGAGAATCACCAGCTCTATGAAAAGGAAAGCACCAAATCCAGCAAATGGATGAGGAACAGTCAAAAAATCAAGCATAGCAGGACTCTAAAATAGGTATTTCTAATATCACCAGGAACAAACAAGAAGATACAGTTGTAAACTGCTTAGCTGATACAACAGCAGTCTCTTAAGATTGTATCACCTGGTAATGTCATGGCCATATTAGTTTGTGTAAACACGTCTTGAGGTTCACATAGTGATACAAACATCTAGTGTATATCTCTATCATTAAAGATACATGATTTATTTCATTTGTTTAAATATCATGCAGGGTGGGCATTTGACCTAGTGGTTAAATTGTAAGTTAAGACATACATGTCCCCACATCAGAGTGCATGAGTTTGACATACAACTCTGGCTCCTGGCTCCAACCTCATGCTAGTGCAGACCTTGGGAGCAGCAGGTGATGGCTCAAGTATTAGGTTCCTGCCACCTGCATGTGAGATATGAACTGAGTTTCCAGATCTGTCATCTGTGGCCTTCTGAGCTGGTGGAGGCATTCTGGGAGTGAGCTAGCAGATGGAATCTCTCTCTAACTCAAATAAAAATTTTTTAAAAACATACAAAAGTCTCTAAAATTTAAAAGTTTATTATACCAAAAGATAAAAACTCAACAGAGAGTCTGAATAGATACATCTGAAAGTGAACTGGAAGAATAACCCAAGACAATTTTCCAATATGCCAGAGAGAAGCAGAGATGAACAGAAGCCAAAAAGACATGGAGAGGGGCTGGTGTTGTGGCGTAGTGGGTAGAGCTGCTGCCTGCCATGCTAGCATCCCATATGGGTGCTGGTTCATGTCCCAACTACTCCACTTACTATCCAGCTCCCTACTAATGGCCTGGGAAAAGCACTGGAAGATGACCTAAGTTCTTGGGCCCTTGTTATCCATGTGGGAGGCCTGGAAGAATCTCCTGGCTCATAGCTTTGGACTGGCCCAGCCTAGGCCATCGCAGATGTCTAGGGAGTAAACCAGCAAAAGAAATATCTTTTTCTCTCTGTCTCTCCCTCTCTCTGTAACTCTGCCTTTCAAATAAATAAATAAATAAATAGATAAATCTTTAGATAAAAAAGAAAATATATTTCCATTGTTTAAGCAACTATGTGGCATTTTTTAAGGTAGCCCTAGCAAACTGATTCACCCTGACACCAAAGCCAGAAATAAAGACACCACAGGTAAAGAAATTACAGACCAATTTCCCTTATGAATATTGATACAAAGCTCCTCAACAAAACACTAGTGAACATAGCATACACTATGACCAAATGAGGTTTATCTCAGGAATTCAAAGATGGTTCAACATAAGAAAAATGCATGAAATACACAAAATTCATAGAACAAATACAACCACAGGATCATGTCAATGGATAGATACAGAAAAGGCATTTGACAAACACGCTCACATTTTTATGATGGAAATATTGACAACTGAGAAGAACAGAAAACTTCTTCAACATAATAAAGATATTAATGAAAAAAACCTTAGCTAATATCTTACTCATTAGCGAAAGACTGACAAATTTCCCTCTAAGTTCAGAAATAATTCAAGCACACTGTCACTGCCACTACTATTCAGCATTGTACTGGAAGAACTAACCAGAAGGAGGAGACATGAAAAATAAGGAAAAGCATCCAAATTGCAAAGGAAAAAGTAAAACTACCTGTATTCACAGATGTAACTATCCTATATAGAGAAAATGCCAAAGAACACACACACACACACACACCTGCACACACATACTTCTACAGCAACTAAATACCAAACAAATTCAGCAAAGTGGCAGGGTACAACATCAACATACAAAATCAGTTGTATTTCTACATGACAGCAATAAAATTAAGAAAAATTTTCCATTTACGGTAGCATTTAAAAAGAACAAAACACTTAGTGAATAAATTTTACTGAGGTGGAAAAAGACTTGTAGACTAAAAGTTATAAAACACTGCTGGAAAATGTTAAAGATCTAAATAAAAGGAAAGATGTTTCTTGTTCATGGATTGAAAGATTTATTGTTGCTAAGAAAGAGGTCAATACATGTTGTCAAATAGATTACAAAGAGATATGCATTTTTAATGTAATCTCTACTAAAATTCAATGACTTTTAAAATTTATTTATTTATTTATTTATTTTGCAGAAATGGAAAAGCTGGTCTCAAGTTCCTAGGGAACTTCAGGGAGCCATGAAAAACCAAAACAGTCTTGAGAAACAAAAACAAAGTTGAAGTACTCAGACTTCTTGGTTTTCAAAATTTACAGTCAAGTTACAGTAATCAAGACAATGCAGTACTGGCACACAGACAGACCAACAGAATAGAACCAAGAGTATAACACAAGCACCTATGTCTACTGCCAACTGACACTTGGCAAGGATGCTGAGACCATTCAATGGGGAAAGACCAGTCTTTTCAACCAATGGTATCTGGATATCCACAGACAAAAGAGTGAAGTTAGACCTGTACTTAACACTACATACAAAAATTAACTTAAAGCAGATCAATGAACTAAATGCAAGAGCTAAAGCCATAAAACTATTAGAAGAAAACTCTTAGAGGGGTCAAATCTGCATGATCTTGCATTTAGCAGTGAATTTTTAAGAGTTTTTAATTTTATTTATTTATTTGAGCAGCAGCAATGAACTTCCATCTGCTAGAACTGTATTTTTTATTTTTTATTTATATAGAGACCAGACTTCATGTCTTTTATAGGTACAGTTCTAAGAAGGTAACCATACTTCCCTCCCTCCCCCTCAAGACCCTTCCTTCTTTTCTTTTCTTTTTTCTTTAATTTTTGCAAAGATATGCTATCCACTCTATAATCATAGACTTACTTCATCACTAACCACAGTTCCACAGGAGTATAAACAATGAGTTCTTATATGACACCAAAAATATACGCAGCAAAAGAAAAAATATATACTTCTGCTTATCAAACTTTATCAAAATTAAAAATTTATTCATCAAAGGACATTTTCAAGAAAGTGTAAAAATATATAGAGTGGGGTAAAATATATGAAATCATACATCTGATAAGAATATCCAAAATGTATTACCAATTTTAACATCTCAACACAAAAAGACAAACAATCTAGTGGGAAAAGATTTGAATAGACATTTCTCTAAAGATATGCAAATAGTCATGGAGCATACAGACATTCAAAATCACCAGTGACTAGGGAAATGCAAATTAAAACCCCAAATAACACTTCACACTCACTAGGATAGTTATAATGGAAATGAAATTTTTAAAGGAAAATCCACAAATATTGGCAAGAATGTTGAGAAATTGGAACTGTCACAGTTGCTAGGAATACAAAATGATACAAGCATTGTGGAAAAAAATTTGAGAGGTCCTCAAAAAATCAAACATAGGCTTATCTGACCAGCAATTCCACTCCTGAGATTAAACTGAAAACACTACTCAAAAATATGCGTATGCATATTCATATCAGCGCTATTCAGAATTGGTTAAAGACAGAAACAGATTAAATGTCTATATCTGATAAACAGTTAAACAAAACGTGTGGACACACCGAGGAATTATTCACCCTCAAAAGAGTGAAGTACTCACTCATGTTAGACTACAAATGGACCTTGAAGACATTATGCTAAGTGAAAGAAACCAGACCAAAGGTCATGAATTATGTGACGCCATTTATATGAAATATTAAGAATACCTACATACAGGAAATAAATAACGTATTAGTGGTTTCCAGGGCTGAGGGGAGGAGGAGTCAGGAGGAACAGCTTAAAGAGTATAGGGTTTTATTTTGGAATGCTAGAAATGTTTTAGAACAAGACAGAGGGAGCGGTTGCACAACATGGTGTATGTCCTAAATGACTTGTTCACTTTAAAATGGTAATTTCTATGTGAGTGGATTTCATAAAAAGTCAATGAGATCACAGGAAGATGTGTTTAAAACCATAGGCTGTACATTTTTCTGCCTAATAAGCAAGTGAAAAATAAAGCGAACATTAGAACATTAAGTTAACCTAGAACGTTATGCTGTTCTTTGACAACTAGAAAAAGAAAGGGAGGGAGAGGGGAAGGTAAAAGAGGGGAGAAGGGAAGAGAAGGGAAGGGGAGGGGAGACAAAGAGGGAAGCAGGCACAGCTGGTGCAAATCAGTTCATTTTTATTTCAGGGTGATTGAAATTAAGCAAATATTCTGACTTCAATGCAATCACTCCTCCCTTCCACCATGATTACCCTGAAACAGGAACTGTTACATACATAACTACGGTGAGCAAACAGAGCTTGTCTCTAGAACGCCTGTCATCTAAAATTTACCTCAAAATGTTCCCCTGCACTCTGCTCTTTCCAAAACTCAGCCGAAGGAAATAGTCTGGAACCAAGTCATTAGGTGACCTGGTCTTTCTCAGATGTTTAAACTTCAGAAAGGAAAAGCTCACTCACTATTTGATATCTGTCCAGCCCTACCAATATATGTTGCATCTATTTTTAAAAAGACTGGGGGAGATTGCTGGGGGGCCCTTGATAGTTTGTAATAGAGAGCCAAAAGATTAAATATTTACCTTGCAAAAGGTTGCGACTTTCGGTATTGGCTAAACAATGAGATTCCTAACCTGGCATGCTGTGACAAGGTCTTGCATTATGGAAAATCAATTCACTTCCACCTGGTGAAATCTGCCAGGCCAGTGGTGGCATCCAAATGAGTAGGTCCAGAGACCAGTTTCCAATAAACAGGGACTCTGTGCAATAGAACATGAAGCAAAAGGGCACCAGAAAGGAGCTTTGGGAGAGAGACCTGAGCCAGTACAACCCCACTTCGGGCTGAAAGCAAATTTTTGCATAGATTCAGTGTGTTGGATCCAAGAAGGACATTTATTAAAAGAACGATGCATGTTGTCACACAGGGCTTTCCATGCACCATGGAAAACGTGGTCTCTGCAGGGGACCAAGAGGACAAGGACATGTCTCACGGTTTCTCAAGCTTTAAACTAACATGGAAAAAAGCTCAAGTTCATCTGCTTGGCTTGCTAAGATAATACATAGAGTCCCATATTCCTTTTTTTTTTAAAAAAATTATTTATTTAAGGTAAACGAATTTCATTTGATTCCAGGTTTAGGACTCCTGCCTGCCCACGCTCCCACCCTTCCTCCTTCCTGTCTTACTCCCTCTCTTAGATTTTACGATGACCTACTTTCAGTCTACTTTATGCTCATGAGATTAACCCTACACTAAGTAAAGAGTTGAACAAATGGTACTTGTGACCCAGCTTCTCCTTGTGGTGGCATTATATGTGGTGACTCTAGCACAGTAGCAAAATCAGGAAACTGACGTTGGTATAAAACTGTTAACTGGTAAAGTTTAAAAACTTGTCATGGGACTCCAAATCCCATTAAAATAGATGGTAAAAACGCCGTTTTAATTGTTAAAGTGATCATATTAAGTGTTAAAGTGAACATATAGATGGGATTAGGTATTAAAGAGATCATATAAATAGCATTCAAGTGCCTGGTAATAATAATAATAGACAGAATTAAAAAGGAGGGAATATCCAACATGTGAAACAGTCCACACAGCCAACTCATAGAATAACAATTGCTTTGAGAACACTGACCTCAGAATCAGCTCTTAAGGCATTTGGATGTGGCTGAAAGCCCATGACGGCATTTCAGGCATGCAAAGCCAAGACACTGGGGCAAAAAATATCCTACATGAAGGATCTCTGTGAGTGAGACCCCAGTGGAAAGAAGTGGCCATCAAAGAAAGATGTACTTTTCTCTGAAGGGAGCAGAGAACTTTCACTTTGCATATGGCCTTGTCCAAATACTGATGGAGTTTGTGGTCACAAAAGGCTTCCATAGCCTTGGCAGCTCATGGCAAGAGCCTCAGGTGATCACTGACATCATAAATAATAGTGTTAATTGTTAAATTAACAACAGGAGTCACTGTGCTCTTACTCTCCATATAAGACCTCTGTCCTTAATGAGTTGTACTATGAGAATTAACAGCAAAATTTGTTCTCAAACAGTACTTTATACGTTGTGTGTGTGTGTGTGGGTGGGTGGGTAGGTAGGTGCAAACTGTTGAAATCTTTATTTAGTATAGAGTTGGTCTTTATAAAGTTAAATTAAAAATTAATCTTAATGAATATGGGATGAGAGAAGGAGTAGGGGGTGGGATGGGAATGGAGGTGGGAGGGTGGGTATGGGGGGAAGAACCACTGTATTCTTAAAGTTGTACCTATGAAATTCACTAAATAAAAACTTTGAAAAAACCTGTTAACTGGACTACAGATCTCACTCTGTTTTCTTCAAGTTTACATAAGCTCTGTGTGTATTTCTGTGTGTGTGTGTGTGCATATGTACTTATATGTAATTTGAGTCCATGTACAAATTAGGGCAATCATTGCCATCATTACTTACCATCAAGAAAGTGCATCTTGTTATTCCTTTATAGTCACACCCAACCCCCTCACCTTTGCCTCTGCTCCCTGGAAACCATAAATCTATTTTTCATCCCAATAGCTTGTTTTCTTTTGAGAATGTTATATAAAGGGAATCATGTAGCATGTAAGCTTTAAATCTTTGCAAGTTTTTTTATTAACATGTAATAATTGTACATATCTGTGGGGTGCAGTGTGATATTTTAATGCAGTCCGTGTGTACTGACTGATTCAGGGTGATCAGCACTCCCATCCCTTTGTCATTACATTGTGTGTAGAGCCTTCTGTCTCCCCTCTGCTGGTTCTTCATAAAATGCAAAATGTGCTATAAGAGATATAGTCACCCCATTATACTCCTTCTGTTTACCTGTGTTTTGATACCTGTTATTTAATCTCCTTTTTCAACCCTTCCCAGCCTCTAATAATCACTATTCTATGTCCCTATCAACTTATTTTATCTTCCACATAGGAGCATGCAACCTGTCGAGATTGGTTTTCTTCACTAAGCATCATATCCTAAAGAGTTATCCAAGTTGTCTCATGTATTGATAGTTCCTTTCTTCTTCTTGCTAAGTAGTGTTAGAGTGTACAAATATACTAGACCTTAGCTATTCACTTAGTGAAGGACATTGTGTTATCTCCACTGTAGGGTTACCATGAACAAAACTGCTGTGAATATTTGTGTACAAGTTCTTTTCTGCATGAAATTTTTCATTTTGGGGCCAGCACTACAGTATAGCAGGTGGGGCTGCCACTTTGCAGTTCCAGCACCCCATGTGTTCCGGCTGCTCCACTCCCGATCCAGGTCCCTGCTGCTTGGAAGGCAACAGAGGTTGGCACAAGTGCTTGGGCCCCAGAACTCACATGGAAGACCTGGAGGAAGCTCTTGCCTCCTGGCTTCAGATCGGGCCAGCCCCAGCCATTTTGGCCATGTGGGTAGTGAACCAACAGATAGAAGATCTCTCTGTGTCTCTCCCTCTGTCTCTGTGACTCTGACTTTCAAATAAACAAATGAATCTTTCAAAAAAAAAATGAGTGCTTGTGCCTGGGTTCCAGTACAAGAAAATAGTTTTCATTTATCTGGAATAAATGCCTCGCACTGTCAGTGCTGGGTTGTATGATAACTGCACGCTTTCTTTGATGAGAAACCACCAACTGATTTTCCATAGTGGCCGTTCTGGAGGCTGCAAGTCCATGATCAAGGTGTCAGAAGGTTGGACTTCTTTGGAGGCCTCTTTCCTTGGCTTGCTGTTAGCCATCTTCATGCTGAGCCCTTGTATCAGCCTTCCTCTGTGCATCTCTGCAATTTCTCCTGGGTCTTCTTCTCCTAAGGATATCAGTCACATTAGATCAGGGGCCACTCAAATGGCTTAATCTGGCTGCGTCATCTCTTTAAAGACTCTATGTCCAAATACTGTAGAATCACATTCTGAAGTCCTGGGATTTCATTATATGAATGGGAATGGACCCATCTGACCTACAACAATGTCTTTACCCATTTCTAATTCAACTGTTTGCTTATGGATTTGCTGGTTTTGATGTTGAGCTTTGAGTTCTTTATATATTTGGAATGCAAGTTATTTCTTGCATAAAGAGAGAGAGATAGAGAAAGAACCTGAAAATATTTTCTCCCAATTTATATCTTATCTATCATCTTCTTAGCAGAGTGTTTTTCAAAATGAAAGTTTTAAATTTTAATGAAGTCCAATTTATCAAATTTTTCTTTGATGGATTATATTTTTGGTAGAATTTGGTACTTTAAGAATTCTGTGCCCTAGTCTTAGTTTTATTATATATCTTTTGTCATTTCTAACATTTTTATAGGAAATAGATATATAGGTTGTTTATAGCAACTGCTACATTGCCTATTAAATGACTCGGGAGCTTCTATATGCAATCCCAGGCAAAGGATGGCTATTACAACAGTGTCTCTCTATCTCTCAGTGTGTTGAAATAACTGCGATCTTATTAAAATTCGGATTCTGATTCATTAGGGCTGGGGCCTGAGATATCTGATAATGGAAGATAAGTAGAAAAATCATGTCTTCTTTTTCACCAGATATTATGCAACGTGAGTTGGCACATGTTTAGCATTTTTGTGTTCTATTTTCTTAGTTCTTATTTTCTGTTTCTATTACAATAAATAGATTTTTCTTTTTAAGATTTAGTTATTGATTTAAAATTCAGAGTTATAGAGAGAACGAGAGACAGAGAGAGAGGAATCTCCCATCCACTGGTTTATTCCACAAATGGCTGCAACAGCCGGGGTTGGACCTGGCTGAAGCCAAGAGCCAAGAGCTTTTTCCAGGTCTCCCACATGGGTGCAGAAACCCAAGCACTTGGATCTCTGCTACTTTCCCAGGCATATTAACAGGGAACTGGATCAGAAGTAGAGGGACCGCCGCTGTGGCGCAGTAGGTTAAGCCTCTGCCTGCAGTGCCGGCATCCCATATGGGTGCCGGTTCTAGTCCCGGCTGCTCCTCTTCCAATCCAGCTCTCTGCTATGGCCTGGGAAAGCAGTAGAAGATGGCCCAAGTCCTTGGGTCCCTGCACTCACATGGGAGACCTGGAAGAAACTCCTGGCTCCTGACTCCAGGCTTAGAATGGCGGAGCTCTGGCTGTTGCGTCCATCTTGGGAGTGAACCCACGGATGGAAGACCTCTCTCTCTCTCTCTGCCTCTCCTCCCTCTGTGTAACTCTGAATTGCAAATAAATGAATAAATCTTAAAAAAAAAAAAGAAGAAGAAGTAGAGCAGCTGGGACTCAAACAAGTGCCCATATGGGATGCCAACATCACAGGCAACAGCTTTACCTGCTATGCCACAACACTGGCTCCAGTAAATTGATTCTTATAAATATTCTCAACACCCTTCTAGAACAAGAAGAACTATAACAAAAATTAATTATTCGATATTCAGGAATGCATCCTGCTCATTGTTTTTTTCCCTCCAACTTGTTGAAATCCGTGTTCCTCAGGATACATTACAAAGAAGTAGACAATTTCGTAAAATATTAAGAATTCTGAGTACTGATGGCCTCTTTTTTTCCTAAGTTATCTATAACTTTCACATTTCCTACTTTAAAATTAGGTTCAGGTGTGCCAGGCTGTGTTTAGGACAAAATTCTACATGCAGTACTGTTAGATATGTACCAGTTGAAAAACTTCTTGCAAATGGAAAAACTTCTTATTGTGAGCAACACCGTTCAAGTATGCATTAAGAATTCAGCTTTTGGACAAACATGCGATGCTCATCAGAGCAACCACACGTGCCTCAGTGCCAATGGTGCAAATTATGTCTGTGTTTCCTCCATCTGGCCATGCAGCTTGTGGTGTATTTCAACAGTGACCTTACTTCTTTCTTGATTCTTTCGCCATACAACTGCCCACGATAATAGTCTCCTTATGTGAATCTCTTCCATTCGCTTTTCAAATGTTTGTATTTATTTATCTGATTATTTCTTGGAAAAGCAGACAGAGACAGAGTGAGATGTCATCTGTTCATTCATTCCTCAAATGCCTACAACAACAGAGGCCTGGCTCGACAGAAGCCAGGAGCCAGGGTCTCCTCTGTGGGTGGTAGGGACCCAACCACTCTAGCCATCACGGCTGCCTCCCAGAATGCATAGTAGCTAGAAACTGGAATCTGAGGTGGAACTGGGACTTGAAACCAGGCATTGTGAAAGGAGTTGCGGGTGTTCCAAGCTATATCCTAACCACTGGACCACATATCTGCACCCATTTGACTTTCCCAATTCTTTTCAAATTTCTTTATTAAAGAGAGAGGGAGCAAGAAAGAGGGAGGAGAGAATTGATTTTTATGAAAAACATTATATTTCTAAATAAAATAAGCTTTGCCAAGTATTAAAAATGCCTTGAGATTGCACATAGATGACATATTTCTGAGTTAGCTATCTCAGCCCATAGATACTGTCCCTAATAGGTTCCCACTGTATAGTCCCATACACATGTAAATGCAAACTTCACATCATATAACCATAAGAATGTAACTTCAGATTTTAGCTGCTTGCTTTCGCTTCTGTTTTGTTCAGAGAATCAGCTCGAGTGCCTTTGTGTGTTATAGGAATGCTCTGTGCAGAGACCTTCTGAAGTCATGTGAACCCCAGCAGAGCCTTCTCAGAGCGTGATGCTAGGACTCCTCACACCTTCTCTAAATATTTAAGTGACTTAGGAGCAGCTCAGTCCTTTATTTTAAAAATGCCACCTCTGCCCGGAGGAGGCTCACAGCAGGGAATGTGTTTCCATTCCCTTTCAGCTGTGGCATTGATTCACTCTGACTCTGCACCTGGTGAGTCTTTGCAGGTAATGTTCTTCCATCACTTCGTGCTGCCCAAGAAACGCAGGCCCCTTCTCAACCTACACAGAGGGTTTAAACAAACTTTTTATCCAAAAAGTTAATGGAGGGGCCGGTGTGACTTACTGGGTTAAGCTGCCAACGGAGACACTAGTGTCCCATGTGGGCACTCGTTTGAGACCATGATGCTCTATTTTTTTTTTAAAGATTCATTTTATTTATTTGAAAGACAGAGTTACAAAGAGAGGCAGATACACACACACACACACACATACACACACAGGTCTTCCATCCTCTGGTTCACTCCTCAGATGGCTGCAATGGCCAGAGCTGAGCAAATCTGAAGCCAGGAGCCAGGAGCCTCTTTCGGGTCTCCCACATGAGTGCAGGGGCCCAATCACTTGGCATATATTCCACTGCTTTCTCAGGTGCACCAGCTGGGAGCTGGATAGGAAGTGGAGCACCTAAGACTTGAACTAGCGCTGATGTGGGATGCTGGGCTTTAACTCGCTGTGCCACAGCACCAGCCACTGCTTTATATCTGATCCAGCTCACTGTTAATATGCCTTGGAAAGTAGTCAAAGATGGCCCAAGTCCTTGTGACCCTGCCACCCATGGGGGAGACCCACATGGAGTTCCAGGCTCTTAGCTTTGGCCTGGCCCAATTCCTACCTGGCCATTTGGGCTCTGAACCTTCTGATGAAAGATCTCCCTTTCTCTCTGACTCTCACTCTCTATCTGTAACTCTGTCTTTCAAATAAATAAATAAATAAATAAACAAACCCTTTTTAAAAAATTATTGGAAAATAGAATTAAAAATTATTTATTTAGGTTCAAAAATTTTTTGAAATCCACACATAACTAGAGGCCTCAAAAATTTGTGGAAAATGCATATTCTAAAAAAAAAGAGGCATGGAATTTTTTAAAAATTTATTTGACAGAGTTGGACAGTGAGAGAAAGAGAGACAGAGAGAAAGGTCTTCCTTCCATTGGTTCACCCCCAAAATGGCTGCTACAGCCAGTGCACCGTGCTGATCCGAAGCCAGAAACCAGGTGCTTCCTGTCTCCCATGTGGGTGCAGGGCCCAAGCACTTGGGCCATCCTCCACTGCCTTCCTGGGCCACAGCAGAGAGCCGGACTGGAAGAGGAGCAACTGGGAATAGAATCCTGTGCCTATATGGGATACCAGCGCCATAGGCAGAGGATTAACTTAGTCAGCCATGGCGCTGGCCCCGATGCATGAAATTTTTTTAAAAAATTTTTTGCATTAAAGTAAACTTATCTTTTAGTTGCATTTTTCCATGCATTCCTTGGAGTGCCGTCTCCCTCTCAGAAGTTCCTGGTTTACCACGCCTCTTCTCTTGAAGAGGGAGGGAGTTTCCTTGCTTCTATAGCAGATCTATACAACATGCAATGATATCTCTCCTCTCTGGCTCCTGGAGTGGCAGAAAATGGGCAAAGCCCTTTATTTATGGTGTGGCGTCAAGGACATGGGCTTCCTTGCCTGAGGCCTCTTGGCAGTAAAGGACACCCAGAGTCTCCTGGACAACCGAGGCTGCCTGGTTCGCTCTAGCGCAAGGCTGAGGCTGAAGTTCCTTAGAACCAGCTGCCTTTGCCATGACATCAGTGCATTGGGAACAGAGACTGGCGTATACACAATAAATTAAAAGAAACCATAACCTTGGGGACTTACACATGGAAAAACCATTTCGGCTTGCATAGGGATATAAACCAGCAAGCTGTCATTCCAAAGCGGACAAAGACCCATCAAACGAAGCAGAGCCAGTTTCCAGTGGCAGCCCAAGTAGGATGAAAAGAAACAATAGCTCACAGTCATCAGCAGGTCCCAGTACTCTCTCAGCCTCTCCTGCTCTGGGCTCTCCAGAGAAACAGAACCAATAGGAAACGGAGAGGGGGTTTACTAGGGAAATGATTGACACCATTATGGAGTGGTTCACAAGCTGGAGAACCAGAGAAGTTGGTAGCATGGCTCAGTCCAAGTCCAGAAGCCTTTAAACCAGGGAATCTAGACAGAGAGACAGAATGATCAGATGTGTTGATTCCGGAGTCAGGATGCTTAGTTCAGCTCCTGATCCTATTATTCATTAACTGTGTCATCTCAGACAGCTAGCGAAACTTTCTGGGCCACAGTTTCTTCATCTATAAAATGGGGATTAAAAATAGTAATCATATCAAAGAGTTAAAATTATGGTTGGCATGGACGTGCATTAGTAGTAATAGTATCTCTTCTTCTCGCTCCTGCTTTTTTTTTTTTTTTTCAAGTTGGCTTCATTCCCCTCTGCAGAGAGACCTTCTCCATGTGGAAGATTCCTAAGCAGCTCCACCTTAGATTTCCCCAAAGAGAAAAAGCTTCTTTTCCCTGATGGTTTATGGGTAGGTCTTGGAGAGGGACTCGGATTAGCTCTGTTTGAGCTTTTGAACCAGGCATGTTTGCTATCAGGACAGGACACTGCACTAGGGCACTGGGAGGTGAACCTAGACCCTATGATAGATGGAAGAGACCCAAAATGTGGGGAGGCTTGGTGGACACACAAAGCCAGCACTGCTGGGAGTCCTCCAAGTTCTTGTCCCCTGCCAGGACACTGCAGGGCAGAGGAGTGCATGGAGTCTCATGGAGCTTGGATATTTTTCACTTAGTTTTGGAGAATGTAGTAAGTTCTCCAGTGGTCAGTTGTAGTTTCGCTTATGACAGACCTTGTCCACTTAGGGTCGTGTTCTTTTCTTAGCTGCGTAGAGCCCAGTGGTTTTCCCAAGAAAACACAGAATTGCTTTCATTCCCCAAACCAGGTGAGGATCACTGAACAGTGACTACAGTTGCTATTAGGAAATGTGTGTATACCTAATATCAACAAACATTTGGCAAATGTAATGTGCTGTATATTCTTATTCAGTTTCTACTCTATTGCTAGGAAGGAAATACTATTGTTATTCATGTAACCCATGCAGAAACAAAAGCAAGAAGAGTTGAACATTTTCATGAGTTTTTCTTTTTTTCTAATTGCCCATCTCTCCTAGGGAACATTAGAATCTATAAGGGGCTTGGACTTTGCTTTGAGAATCTCTGTGTCCCCAGTGGCTGGGGCAGAGGTTCCTATCTAGTCCAAGCTCAAAATGTAGGCAGAGTGAATGAGCGAGTGAAGAAAGGAAATAGCCCAGGCTCCCAGAATGAGTAAATAGTGGGGTGGTCCAGCCAAATGGATAGTGCTCTGCCTTCCAGCAGAAGTCAGTGTTTCTATGCTGCTTGGAGCAATCGAGATGGAAAAATGCTTTCTTTTTTTTTTTTTTTCTATAAAAAGCCACCGTGAAAATCCAAATCTCTCACCCAGGAATGTAGCCGTGTGAGGACGCTGGCACCTATTACTCTATCAGTACAGAACACACTCCTCTCTTAACAAAGATAAGTGACCTGAAAGGAGGAGGCGCAGGATGAAGATGCTGAAGTGGGGGGAGGGGCAGCAGGCTGGGAGGGGTTGCAACAAAAGACTGGCAGAGTCTTCCACAGAGAGGGAACGCCGGGTGAGGATCCAGTTGGGGAATGTGCAGAGGGGAGCAGACCCTGAGGGGCAGAGGAGCAGCAAAGGGAGGGCTTGAGGAAGAGGGCAGAAGAGAGAGCAGGTGACTTGGGGTCCCGAACTCAGACTCCTGCAGCGCTCCCAGCCTCGGAGGGAGGCCAGCCCTGACTCAGAGCGAGCTCCGGCTCGGCCCTCTGAGCCTGAGATAGTGATGAAAGAAGTTGAAGATACTGTCTGGCAGCATGTTTTCAGGATGGTTTAGCTGGAAGGAGGCATCTGTTTTATGCCAAGTAACACATTCTCTTGGCTTAGGAGGATTCATTCCCAGGAAGGTGCAGTGAGGGAAGGAGTGGGCCGGGTAGGTCGTGTCCTCCCAGTAAACCTCCTATGGATTAAGGCACTGGAGGGGACGGGGGATGCAGCAGTTAGTTCATAAGTTATGAATAAGTAGGTTAAGCGTGTGTAAGATAACTGTTCCGACCTTTCTTTATATTACTCCTTCAAACCTTATGAACACTGAATTCACAACCAAAATTGCAATTAAGTAGAGCTACTATGACACTTCACTCCTAGATGGCAAGTCTTCAAAAAGGCTGTGGATGGGGCACACATCTTGTGTAGCTGTCAAGATGTTGCTTGGGACACCCACAGCCCACATCAGAGGAGCTGAGTTCAAGTCCTGGTTCCACTTCCAATTCCAGTCTCCTGCTAATGAGCATCCTAGGATGGCTCGAATAGTTGGGTCTCTGCCAGCCCTGTGAGAGACCCAGATGGAATTCTAGGTTCTTGGATTTGACTTGGCCTAGCCCTGACTGTTGCAGGCATTTGGGGGATGAACCAGCAAAAGGGCGATTTTCTCTCTTACTTGGATCTCTCTCCCCTCTCTCTTTGCATTTCACAGAAGTAAAAATAAATAAAATTTTAAAAACAAATAATTTAATTTCAAGAAAAATAGCATGTAGTATATGTTTATAATGTCCACATTTGAAGTGAATGTGGCAAAATATTAAAATATGTAAAATAACAATTTTTAAAAATTCAAAAATAAAAGGGGATGGAAAATGTGCATTGGTTTTTAGTTCCATTTGTCCACATATCTTTTGAATTGCCCTCATATATATTCACACACACATATTTATTGTCATTCTACAAATACTCTAGATGCAGGCATTGTCTTCAGGAGGTAAAACATTCTCACTTCCTTCTCATGCATTTCATAGATGCCCTACCTCATCTCTTGCACTTTTATTTATATCAGTTATCACCATCTGACATCTTTTTATGGCATTTCAGCAGATCTGACATCATTTATACATGACTTGGAAATTAAGTTTTAAAAATATGTTGGCCAACAAATAATGATGCATCTTCAGCTGGAGTCACGCTGGATGGAAGTATCCATCACACGTTGGTCTCACGGTGCTTGGAAATTTCTCACCTATTTTGGAGGATTTGGTACTTTTTTCCAGCATTCAACGGCGTTGCTAGGCTTAAGATTGACTTTGTCTACTTTTGGACATGTTCTTTCCTTAGGTCCCATAAAGCGTGATTGTTTATTACAAGAAAAGATGGAATTTATTCCATTCCTCCAGCAATAAATATTTGCTTCCTTAGTACCACATTGGTGTATATAGAATCACTTTTGTTTCAAAGTCAAATCATAATGCAATCTTTTCAGGAGATTTTTTTTTTTTTTTGACAGGCAGAGTTAGCCAGTGAGAGAAACAGGGAGAAAGGTCTTTCTTCCGTTGGTTCACTCCCAAAATGGCCGCTATGGCCAGCGCTGTGCCAATCCGAAGCCAGGAGCCAGGTGCTTCCTCCTGGTCTCCCATGTGGGTGCAGGGCCCAAGCACTTGAGCCATCCTCCACAGGAGATATTTTCAAAAGGCAATGAAATTCAACATGTGTAGCACCATCAGATACATACAGGTAACACATATGAATGGATGACAATACAACAATTTTGACTGAGTCTGCACACATATATGCAGGGGGAATTGAATGACTGCCTCCTATCTATGGCAGTTGCACACCATATATGCTAAAACACATTTCAATTTCAGAGATGTTGAAATGTGAAAATATTTTAGAATGAAACAAATATATCATTCAGTAGCTCCACATTATCTATGATTTTTCTTCCCACATTTTCAATGATATAGTCAATCATGGTCTGAAAATATTAAGTGAGAAATTTCAAAACTAGATGGAACACCCACATAACTTCTATTAGACTGCACTGTTGCAATTGTTCCATTTTCTTATTAGTTATGCTTAATCTCCTACTATATCATATTTATCAATTAAGCTCTATCATTAGTATGTGTGTGTAGTAAAAAAAAAAAAAAAAAACAAAACAAAACACATAGTAATATAGGGTTTGGTAGTACCAAACATCCAGTAGGGGTCTTGAAACCTAACTCCCTCGGGTCATGGGAGATTACTATACACTTATTCAGTATGTGTTGTCTTTTTCCTCCACTAGTATATAAACTCCCTGAGGACAAAGGCTTATTTTATCTCTCTATTTATCTCTGCAGTCCAAGCATTCCAAAGTAGACCTAGCACAGAGTAGTTGCTCGGTCAGAGCTTGTCAAATGAATGAACAATGCAGTGTTAGAAGCAAGGGGAATTTTCGTATATGCCAGAAACTTTGAGGAATGGTTATTGGGAAGTTGACCAGAGATGAAATCCAACCTGACATGAACTCCTTCCACTGTGATGGGAGCAATGGGGAGAGAGCATTAAGCTTCAAGACATGGAGGGAGAACAGTGAAGGTGAAGAGCACGTGGGGACAGTGATGGGCATATCTGGCACTGGAGGTGGCCCTGACAGAGGTGCTCATAAACATACTCATCCCCCCTTATTCTTCATGTAGGCTAATGTGCAAGAACAAAATGGGATTCCTGTGACAGTACGTTCTCACTGAGGGCAAATATGCCCTGCGAAAATGGGGGTCTCTGTTCCAGGTAACCAGGAACTGCTGCAGTAAACTCTACAAAGCAATTATCTGCAAATTGGGCGACATTTTCCGAGAAGCTTCTACAGGCATTTCATTTAAGATTCAAGAGTACATAGAAAGGGGCAGGCATTGTGGCATGTTGGGTTAAGCTTCCACTCAGGATGCCCACACCCAATATCAAAGTGCCCAGGATTGAGTCTCACCTCTGCTTCTGATCCAGCTTCCTGCTAATGCACCTGAGAATGCAGTGGAGAATGCTCCAGGTACCTGGGACCTTGACACCCATGCAGGAGACCAGGATGGGTTTCTGGCTTCCTCCTGGTCCAGCCCCAACTTTTGGGGGCATTTTGGGAGTGAACCAGCAGATAGCAGATGGATCTCTCTCTCTCTCTCTCTTTCTCTCTCTCCTCCTCCTCCTCCTTCTCCCCCCAACCCCGCGCACGCTCCTTTCCATCACTTTGCCATTCAAGTTAATAAATAAACACATTTTCAAAATATAAAGAGTACATAGAAGCTTCTGTTTTCCAAGAGTATCTAAACAACATCCTCTCATGTGGCATTTGCTAGCTTCTTGCTAAAATTGCCATGAAATTCAAACAACAAACACTTTGGAATTATGCTGACAAATGAAACACTGAACTTGATGTCAAGACAAGACTCAATTTTATGATGTAACTGAGCTTTGCCATTACTTCATGGGGAATCAGACCCGCGGAAGTCTCACAAAAGGAAGCCCCTGACTCAGCAATGAAAGAACCCAGCCAGCTTGCTAGACAGACCCAGGTGTCTCTGGTCTGGAATTTACATGATATATTAGGCAAAAGAATATAAAATCGAATATGAGTGAAATTTTGTATTGAACGAGAAAATCATAACAAATCACAAAACCGACACATAGAACAAACATCACAAAATGTAAACTTTTGCATAATCTTTAAAAATAAACACCTAACTTGATTTAACTTGATTCTATAGCACTTTTTCTGCATTTCTTGACTGTATACCCTTTAAATTGACTTTTCAGATAATGAAAGTTTCTTTTAGCTCCTAGGGGCACTAGCAATACAAATGCTCCTCAAAACCCATTATAAATGGAAAATACCAAGTTCAAATGCATTTCGAGGTAGTCATTTGGTCACATTTAAGACACCCGCATCATGCACCACAGTGCCTGATCCCATATCACCATGGATACCTGACTCCAGCTTCCTGCGAATGCAGAACCTTTAAGTTCCTGCCTCCCATCTTTATCCTTGGCGCAGCCACAGTCATTGTGGGCATTTGGAGTGTGAACCAGAGGATGGGAATTCTCTCTCTCTCTCTCTCTCTCCCTCCCCCTCCCCCTCCTCCTCCCCCCTCCCCCCTCCCCTTTCCCCTCTCCCTCCCTCTCCCTCTCCCTCTCTTTCTCCCTTTCCCTCTCCCTCTCTCTCCCTTAGCCAATGAAAAATAAAGTAAAAAAGTCATGTACTACATCTAAGCAATTGAACATCATAGCTTTGCAATATGGTTCTGTAGACTGTCTCCCCTGTGTTCACAGAGCTGATGCAGCTTGCTGCCACTGCTACACAGCATCCAGGAGAGGATCCCACCACATATGGCTAGCTCAAGAAGAGATCCAAGTTCAAAATTCCAAGTACAATTTCTACCAATTGTGTAGAAATCACTTTTGCACCATTGAAAAGTAAAAAAAAAAAAAAAAAAAAAAAAAAAAAAAAGATCATTACCTGTATCATCATCCTAAATCAGGAACTGTCTATAATTATGTAAATTGTTAGATTGTTACTAATGTGGAAAATCAGTATGATGTTTGTTTCACTTTGCAAAAGAAAGCTCCAGACATTTCAATATTCGGGTGCTGAGTGGCATGGGGCACAGTCAGGCCATGATGAGAAGTGACCCTTGACCCCGAACTCTGAAATCTCAGTAAAACTGATACCGTTCGCCTAGAAGGCTCTCACACCAGGACAGATTAAAGTGACTTAACTCGTAGATACAGGCCATCAAATGCAAACTATGTGAAATTCTCCTTATCAGATCTCCAAACCCTGAGATCACCCAACATGAGGTGCAAGAAGGTAGGCAGTAAGAGACCATGATTTTTTTTTTATTTTATTTTTATTTTATTTATTTATTTTTGACAGGCAGAGTGGATAGTGAGAGAGAGACAGAGAGAAAGGTCTTCCTTTTTGCCGTTGGTTCACCCTCCAATGGCTGCTGCGGCCGGCGCATTGCGCTGATCCGAAGCCAGGAGCCAAGTGCTTCTCCTGGTCTCCCATGCGGGTGCAGGGCCCAAGGACTTGGGCCATCCTCCACTGCACTCCTGGGCCATAGCAGAGAGCTGGCCTGGAAGAGGGGCAATGGGGATAGAATCCGGCGCCCCAACCGGGAATAGAACCCAGTGTGCAGGCGCCGCAAGGCAGAGGATTAGCCTGTTGAGCCACGGCGCCAGCCTAAGAGACCATGATCTTAACCACTTGTGATCCAACTGTTACACACATCAACTTTAGGAAAGCATAGGAAAACACGCACACACTCCCAGGAGCATTTCCAGGACCATGGAAAGGGCCTGTGCAGGTGCGATCCTAGAAACTTAAGCTTCTTGAGTTAATTTGTCTCTGCCCAGAGCATGAGGCAGCCAGTGTCCTACAGCCCCAGGGCCACGTCCTGTAGAGGCAGGAAGGTCATTGGCCTCTTAACCCCCTCTTATTCCAACTCCTTCCCTGCAGGTCTCCATATTATGAGACTAACTGCCAGGAGAAAACAGGCTGAGGAGGAGAATAAAAATGGGCAAAAAATTACATGCATAAGCTGAAAATGGGACGATAAAAAAGAGAAGAGAAAAGGAGATGAAACCAAGGTGACGGAGTTAAAATCTATGGTATCAGCTGGCATCCTCTTATATCTGGCTCAGGCCTTGTGCAGGTAATGAAGAAAAGCAGGGGTGGGTCTAGCAATCATGACCTTTGGTGATTTAATTAGGATCGTGTTGTCTGCAGCTAGCAAGGAAGTGGGCTCCATAAGGAAACATGGTTTGTTCATAAAACTCCAAAGAGCACCAGGTGTAAGCATGCATATGTCCTATTAGAATGCGTTTCTCAGTGCCATCAAGTCTCCCACTATTTTCTCCCCTATCTCTGACTTGAGGAAAAAAATGTATTTATTTGAGAGGCAGGTATATACACACGCACACAGATTGAGAGAGAGAGAGAGAGAGAGAGAGAGAGAGAGAGAGAGAGAAGGATGGAGGGAGGAAGAGAGAAGGAGAGAGGGAGAAAGAGAGGAGAAAAGGAGGAGGAGGAGAAAGAGAAGGAGTAGGAGGTAGAGAGGGGGAGGAGGGGGGAGGAGGAGGAGGAGGAAGAGGGAGAGGAGGAGAAGGAGGAGAGAGGGGAGAGAGCAACACACAGGGCTGGGCCAGAGCCAAAGCCAAGAGCCAGGGATGCTATCCAGGTTTCCCAAACAGGTGGCAGGAACCCACTCACTTCAGCCACCACCACTGCCTCCCAGGGTCTGGATTGGTGGGAAGCTGACTTCAGGAACAGAGGTGAGAATTGAATCCAGGCACTCCAATGTGGGAGGCAGGCGTCTAAACTGCTAAGCTAAAAGCCCACGCAGCTCCTTCTGATTTTAAATTTGAAAGCACCCCGGAGGAGTCCATGTATTGCCTATAGCTTCTTCCTGATCACTCTTGCCTGTCCCTACCTCTGCCCAGCTATCTTTCCACATTGTAACAACCCAGCTCTGCTTCTCCTGTAACTGGAAATACCCATGCTCTCCTGTGCCTCAAACCACAACTCATATAAAAACTACGAGATGAAATTTTACCAATGTTTGAGGATACTTGAAGGTAATTAAAGCACAGAATAGGAAACCACCAAACACTGAGTATCAAATATTCTTTTTAAATCTGTTTGTGACTGGCTTATTTTACTTAGAATTTTTTTTCCCTAAATCTTAAAAAAAAAATCTTCAACTTTATTGAGATTTTGTTGACCAATAAAATTGCATGATTTTAACGTGTACAATATGATGATTTGTACCACAGTCAAGTTAGCACATCTATTACACCCTGTAATTACTCAGTTTTTGTTTGTTTCCTTTGCCAAGAGAACATTTCCAGCAAGTTTCGAGCAGAGTCATCACTCAATATCCAGCGGGGATTTCTTCCAGGAGTCTCTGTTGATAATGAACTCCGTAGATGTGCAGATCTCTTAAATGCAATGGTGTAGTATTTGCATATAATCTACACAGATCCTTGCATATTTTAATCTTCAGATTACTTATACTATCTTGTACAGTGTAAGTTCTATGCAAATGGTTGTTATACTGTATTTTTTAGGGAATGACAAGAAAAATATCTGCTCATGCTCATTCCAGATGCAATTTTGAATATTTCAATCCAGAGTTGATTGAATCCATGGATATGGGTTCTACAGATACAAACAGCAGATTGTAAACAATGTAGTATTGTTAATTATAGTCACTGTCTTGTATGTTAGATCCTCTGAGTCTTACACCTTCGGATCAACATCTCTGCTTTTTCCTATATCCTTACCTCTGGTAACCATCATTCCACTCTCTCCTTCTATGAGTTCTCATAAAGGTAAAAATAGAACTAGCATATAACTCAACAATTCACCTTCTGATGTAGACCCAGGAGAAATGAAATCAGCAGCACACAGGAACATCTGTGCACGAGAACCAAGATGGGGAAACAACCTAAGTGTCTGATGGATGACATATGCAATGGAGTATTATTCACCCATATAAAGGAAGGAAATCTTTCCATCTGTGACAATGTGGGTCAATTTGAAAACATTATCCTAAGTTAAATGACAGGGAAGGACACATACTGCCTGATCTCCTTTGTATGTGGATTTTTAAAATGTTACTGTTGGTGGCTGCCAGTTGTTCCTTGGCCTGGAGCATTTCTTGCTGGGGAATTAGACTTCTGGCTAGGAGTACACACATCAGGACTGCCTGTTCTTCTGCAGTAAGTAGGGGAGCAAGTAGACAACAGTACATGTCCTTCTCACCCAGATATGTCTGGGGCGAGTACTCTCCCTGTTGTGACTTCATTGTCTCATGTGTAAAAGTACTCCATCAAGGCCGGCGCCGCGGCTCAATAGGCTAATCCTCCACCTTGCGGCGCCGGCACACCGGGTTCTAGTCCCGGTTGGGGCATCGATCCTGTCCCGGTTGCCCCTCTTCCAGGCCAGCTCTCTGCTGTGGCCAGGGAGTGCAGTGGAGGATGGCCCAAGTGCTTGGGCCCTGCACCCCATGGGAGACCAGGAGAAGCACCTGGCTCCTGCCATCAGAACAGTGCAGTGCGCCGGCCGCAGCACGCCTACCGCGGTGGCCATTGGAGGGTGAACCAACGGCAAAAAGGAAGACCTTTCTCTCTGTCTCTCTCTACTGTCCACTCTGCCTGTCAAAAAAAAAAAAAAGTACTCCATCAAAATAACAGAATCAGGTGCATAGAAGATTAAACGTATTCATATATGAAAAGGGCTAATGTACTGCCTGGCAGCTGATCCTTAGCTGCTGTTATGGGCTCTCTCTTCTCTGCCTTCTCCAGTATGCTTGTTACAGTGTTGCTAACAATCCCTCAAAGCAAAAAGTAGATTAAATATTTATTAATAGAGGACTTTTAAATGCTAAATAAGGCAAACTTATAAGCAAGATATAGAATACAATCATCAGAAATAGAGATCAAGATTTAATTACATAAAAATAAACTTTCATTTAATTCTACGTGTTTTTCTATTTTCTTTATTTGTTTCTTGTATGTCTTTTTCTCTCTTATATGATAACATTACTCTTCTATTGTGATTGCAAAACAATTACTCCAAATGTAGCAGCTTAAATGATGCGAATTTAATGTCTTACAGTTCTCCAGCATAGAAGTCTAAAATGGGTCTCACTGGCCTAAAACCAAGGTGTCAGCAAGACAGTATTCCTTTCTGAAGACTCTAGGGGATAATCCATTTCCATGCCTTTTCTAATTTCTAAAGACTGCCTACATTCCTTGGCTCAGGGCTTGCTCCTCCATCTTCAAAGCCAGCAACAATGGGTTGAGTCCTTTTCCCATCACATCCCTCTAACCTCCTCTTCTGTGTCCCTCTTCCAGATTTAAGAACACTGTAGTTACACTGGGTCAGCCCAGGTAATCAGGAGGCATCTCCCTATTTTAAGTTCAGCTGATCAATAACCTTAATTCCACCTGTGACCTCAGTGCCCCCTGTCATGTAACGTTGGCACAGGGACATCTTTTTGCAGGGAGTGTCATGCTGCCTACCATAAATGGGAGAAAAAAATACCAGAAACATTATTTTCATAGAAGCAGGAGAGAGTTTAACGAATTGAATGTGACATCTTGTACAGAAAAAAAAATAAGTTAAAAAAATACAGTGTAAATTACCACCAGGATGTGGCTACTCTCCCATTTAACCAGAACAGCCCCCTGCAACCTTCAGTGACTGCTAATCTGGATGGATTGTATGCTAAAGAAATTGCTTCCAAGGAAATGATTGAAAACATACTAAGGAGAGAGCGCTTCTTCGTTCTAAAAGAGTTCTATGCCTCTAAGTCGTGTTGTAGATCGTTTCTCTATCATCTCTGTTTTTACTTCTTACACGAAGTTGTAACTGCTTCATAATTTTATTAAAAGTCAACTTTAAAATGCAAGTGATAATTGATTTTATATCACTTATTGATACATCTACTGTACACTCCTAGTTAACCAAGAACACAAGTGCTAACCCACTGGGGCACCTGGAAGAGTAAAGCAAACTGGCGGTTGCCACACCAATGAAAGAATGTCCTAGTCTTCTGTTAAGAGATGTTAAATATCGCAAGGTTTTCATGCAAAGGACATCATCATTTGTTTTAAATAAGCACCAAACAGAAGCACATTTGACTTTTCAAAGTCCTTTCAAGTCTCAGCCTGCCCAAGTTTCTTATATTGTCCCAAGGCAAAGGACAGACTTCATATAGAAATCATTAGGCTGATTTGATATTTCTCAGTCCCATTCACTGCCTGATGACTATCGGTCCAGATGCTTGGGCAGTGCAGCCCGACTCTTGGGCACTGGGCATCAGGAGGTGGCCCTGGAGGAGAAATCCCACCTCCCACATTCACACCTCACCTTCCTGACTTGGAAAACACCTCCAGTTAATGAGCAAATCTGGCATCTGTCAGCTTTTTGTAAGCAAGCATTTCACAAGGTTTACAGAAAAGTAAAGTAAACAGAGTTCTGAGTAACAAAAGAGTGGCGTTTATGCATTCTTTGATTCACTTTAAAGGATGGTATAAACTGACTTTTTAACCAAGCATTAGGCAAGATCTGGGTCCAAGCCATTCTATAATAAACAGTGACATGGCTATATTAAAATATTTACTTAGTGTGCTAAAGTGACTTATAGGAAGAGTGGCTACTACATAGAAGTCCTAAGTATTAAGGCGTCAGGTGCCACGGGCGGCATAAATATTCCATGTGCACTTGTTTATAGGAAAACCCCATCTGGATTCGGCTAAAACAGCAGGCACCCTGGTGACCCCAGTTTTGCTATTGGAAAATATAACACAAGTGTTCACTCATCTAGAATAACTACAGTGCTAAGTGCCAAATGACAGATGGGAGGGGGTTGGCTTTTCTCAATAAAATCCAGGCACTCCATTGTGAAGGGTTTCATTGTAAGGGCTCCTCGGCATTTATAGACTCGCAGAGTGGATTTGCAGTCCGATGAGGCAAGGTGCTGGGTCAGACTGACCAAAGCCTTCCTCGTGAGGATGCCTTTGCCTGTGCACATCCATGCAAGCTAGACAGAATTTGCAAGAGTTGGCCTGGAATAGTCTAGGACCATCAACATCAACAAATCCCACCCCCATCTCATCTCCTTTCCCGAAGTAGTTAGCTTGGGTAATGATCAAGCAGATAGGATGAGGACCAAGCCTTGTGTGACCTGAAGGGCATAGCATTTAGAGACAGAAAATCTGGATTTGGAGAACGCTCCTCCACTTACTTGTGTACAGCCTTCGAGTTAGAACAGGGGGAGAGAGAAGACAATACCTATTGATTGACGGGCCTTATTCTGGATGCTTTTCATTTATTCTGCATTGGTTCCTCATGTCCATACTAAGATGCAGGTAGTACTTCACATTTTACAGATTCACATAGATGTTGAGAACAACTCCAAGGAATGCATGTTCTTCCCAGGCTGGGCCTCAGTCCTTCCCCAGCTAAATTGGATTAATATATTCCTTTTCAATCATCCACTCCCGTACACCAATTCCTTTCTAGGAAATGAGGATATGCAGCAAGAACAGTCCCTGCACCCATGGGGCTGACTTTCTAGTTGGGGGATGAATAAATGCATGGATAAATTAACATGCAGCATAATTTCAAATAGTGATAAGGGAAAAAAATAAGCAGGATATAGGAATAGAGGATGACCAAGAATTCCATTTTAGGTAAAGTGTTTAGATAAACCAAAGTGATTAGATGGAAGTTTAGAGAATTGGGACAAAAGATTAATTCACTCTCCTTAGCATCATAGTTCAAGAACCGAAGCATAACAGAAAGGAACGAATCCTGTCCCGCAAATTACTTAGGACTCTGCTCTAACCTTTCACATCAACTTTTTATGCTGCCCCAAGAAAGTTATATAATTTCACAGTTGAGGAAGCCAAGGCCCAGAAAGTTAATATGATGTGTTCAAGGCAGCAAAATTGCTATAAGCCTGTAAGATTCCTTTCTAGTCTAGATTTTTAGAATGTGTGGTTCAATATGGAAGCCCCTAGCCATACATGAGTCTTTTTATATTTAGACAAATTAAATATTAAAAAGGTAAAAAGCGAGGTCCTCTACTGCTTCGGTTTGACAGCTATAAGAGACTGGTGGCTGCCTTGAGGACACCACAGACTGCTCCCACCTTTCCAGAAAGATCTCCTGAGGAGCTCTGGTCTAGGGCTCTACGGATTCTGTTAGCTCTTGGAGAGAAAAAGCAACTGTTTGCTTTTACATGTTCTATTTCTACCAGATGATTTGGCATCTTGGAGACAAATTATTTTTAGTGATTTTAACCCAAGAGTTTTATGCCCAGTCAAGTTGTCAAGTTGTTTATGTGTGAAAAAGAATGATTAGTAAATTATACCATCCATGAATCCTTCTTCAAAAAAAAAAAAAAAAAGCACAATTTGAAGATGTGCTCCAGCTGAGAGGGGGACAAAGAGAGTGAGGATGACTGCTATGGCCTGAATGTGTGCCCCAAGACTGAATTCACACTTCATTACCAACATGACAGAGCTAGGAGGCGGAGGGCTTTAGGGAGTGATTAGGTCATGAGAGCAGAGCCCCCTGGATGAAATCAGTGCCATATAGAAGGGAGGGAGAGGGAGAGCCCAAGTCTCCACACCTGCTGCCCATGTGCGGTCACAGTGTGCCTCCCCCTCTGCAGGGTGCAGCAGACACCAAACCCCCAGACAAGGAACCTGATAGCACCTGGGTCTTGGCCTTCCAACCTGCACAAGGAGACACCAACACTGTTCTTTACAGATGGCCCCGTCTCAAGCATTTTGTTATGGTCGCACAAGCAGAGTAAGATAATAGTACAATCGGAATACAAAAGACTGGATGTTATGCAGCAAAAGCCATTATCCACCTAAATAAATGTGGTTTAAAGCTCTATCTAAATGAATGTGATCGCAAATTAAGTGAAACCTCTTCAGGAAAACTCAAAGACATAGGAAAATGTAAAGGTGATTTGACACTAAGTCTGGGGTTTAAAGTGATATTAACAAAGTTGCATGAAAATAGCAAGGTTGGCCCTGACAGTGAGTTAGACCCACTCCCACAGCCCTGATGAGGGTGTAATAGAGGCAACTCTTCAATATGTGTTAAGAACTCTTCAATTGCTAAACTCCTATCTAATTATTCTACTTACAAGAAACAATCTTAAGGACATAATAAAGTACTACCAAAAAAAAAAAATCTGTCGGTTAAGCTTTTTATTGCAGCGTAATGTAAAGAAGCCAAAAAGAGGGGGAAATGCATCCAGTGAAGGGAAGGGTAATTAATTTCTAGTATATTCACAAAACATAATTTCACACAGCCATTAAAATCAGGATTATAAAGCAACTTAATGGAAACATGTTTACGACAGGACAGTAAGGGCAAAAGAAAATGCAATGATGATAAAAGCTGCTACAGTTTGGATATGGGTTGAATGACCCCACGCCTTCATGTGTTGGAATTTAACCCCATCGGCGGGGTGCGAAGAGGGTAGTAACCCCCCTGACTGTGATGTTTATAAGTGGGGTCTTTGGGGTTATAGAGGGTCATCAGGGTGGAACATGATTGAATTCCAGCAGCATTATAAGAAAAGGGAGAGAAACCAGAAGTCACGGACAGAAATGTACCTGCTCCCCGCCTCTTACCACGTGATGCCCTGCACAGCCTCAGGACTGCCAGACAGAAGGCCATTACCAGACAAGGCCCTGAAACCTTGCACCCCCAAACAGTGAGCCAAAAACAAACCTCTTTTCTTTATGACTTACCTGCAGTATGATGTTATTAGCAACAGAACACAGACTAACACAATAGCTAACACTAACTTGGTGTTTTGTAAGCACCAGTCCCTTTTCTTAAAGCTTTACAACCATTTTATCATTAATTTTCAAAATACCTGTAAGTAATCAGTACCCGATATCGTACTGAGGATTTGTGGCATGCCCCACAAGTCACTAAGGGACCAAACTTAGTTGTCACGGACCAGGCCCACCTCAGAGTCTGTGCTCCTGACCGCTCCCTCCATAAACCTTCCCTAATAAACATACTCTCAGCCATGAAAAATACACATTTATGCACATTTAGAAAAAAAATCTCAACTAGAAACTTCAAAACCTTAATTGCAATTGTCTCTGAATGGTGAGATTACAGATCATGTTTATTTTCTTCTTCAAATGAGTCTCTATTTTTAAATCATTCTGGCAACATGCATTAGTCGACCATCAAGAAAAAAAAAATTAATGAAAAAGAGAGGCCATCTCCACACACAGATTTGTCCACCAAGGGGGAAAAATAATAATTCAAAAGGCAAAGCTAAAAATGGAATGCCAAAGTGTTGCCTGGAAATTAGTGGGAGTTCAAAGGAGTTAAATGAAAGATGGAAAATTGGAGATGTGCCATTGCTAAATCTTTAAGCTCTTCCAAAAGGTTTCTGTTTGCGGTTGTTGGTTTCTATCTCTCAGCCCTTGCCTTCACAGATGAGAATTTACACAATCACTGAGCTGTTAGAAGCCACTCAGGGCCTCCGGTTTTATGAGGCCGCCTTTCTCTTCTTCGCCTTTAATGAATTTGTTTATTGGCCTAACAAATGAATTCACTATCAGCAAAGTCCTTTTCCTCCCCTCTTACTTTTATTATTATTTTTTTTAATCAGGCAACACTTGGTTGAACAAACCTGACCCTGAAGAATGCTTGCTGGCACATTGTGCAAGAAGTCTAGCAGAAAGTTTGTATGAATAGGTTGATGAGTGAGTACCGTTTAGTCTGGTCTTCTCTTTGTTGAATAACACCATCACACATAGTCCCCCGGCAAACAGGAGTGCCAGTTCTACCTATGCTTGGGTGTTCATCAACCAGTGTCAACCAAAGCGGTCATAAAAGAGAGCTTTGCACATTACGGCAAAAACCGCCGTGAAGCCGTGCACCCATCTGTCATCTCGGGACCATTCTTCAGTTTTCCAGGAGTCCTACTGCAGCACACTGGGAAGCTGTGCCAAGCTCCATGATCAGTTCCAGGAAAGCACATTCTAACCCTTAGATTCAAAATGCTTAAAATGCTCTGGAAGCTAGGAGATTAATTATTGAAAACTTTGAGCAATTCATTTCTCTGGGCTTCTCAATGACTGAAATTTCTCTCCCAGCCTTCTCATGTCTTAGATCACAAAAGCAACTCTTGAGGGAGGAAGAAAGGGCGTTGCAAAAACCGCAGGAATTAGAAGTGACCCAGACCCGGGTTTGAATCTTGCTCTGTCATTTACTAGACAGAACTTTTAACAAGCGTTTAACTGCCTTGCGTCTTATTTTCCTAGGAATCGGAGTGCTGGTTTTAAGATTCAAAAGATAATATATATCTAAGAGCTTAGTATGTCGCCTGGTACATAATGTGTGCTTAATAAATATGCTCTCTCTTCCCAGTGTTGTCACTCTCAGAATACACCTGCTACAGTGAATCCTACTCACGTAAGGGTAGTTTCAGGCTGTGACTCTTTGTTTTCATTCAATGAGAATTGGGAGCTTTTTTGAGATGAAAAACATTCTCTCTGAAGGTGAAAAAAAGCATAACTTATGCTCATCTTTCCTCCTGGCTCTGGTGACTCTGCATCAAGCTCGAGAGAACTAGACTGTAAGTCACCCACGCAAAGTGGGATGTTCTAAACACTTAGACAACTCTACTTGGGACTACCAACATCCAGAGCCAGGGCTCCAGGTGGCCCCAGCACTGAACCTTGACCTTCTTGTCCTCTTCCTAAAGAGTGGGGGACACTGCACAGTGTGCCAGTCTTTGTCTCACCAACACGGACCCAAGTTTACTTTACTCATCAACTCAGTGTCCCATCTTTACCCCCATTTCAGTGTCCCACGTGCTTTGATGCTATCACATCTTCCTTGCCCTCTGCAGCAGTCAGGATAGACTGGGTGATACCGAGGCAACAGATAACTATTAAAGTAACAGAAGCTTATTGCTCACTCACGCTTTGCACCCGTTACAGATGAGCCATCTGCTCGGTACCAAGACAGTTCTCACCCTGGGATCCAGGCTAATTCTGCATCCACTCTGGAATGTCACCATTGTCTGTGAAAGAAAGAGATGAGTTCATGCTGACTCTCAACATGTATACCTGGAAGTGAACACATCACAAGTCAATGACTAAAAGAAGGCACCTGGTGCCGGCGCTGTGGCTCAACAGGCTATTCCTCCACCTAGTGGCACCGGCACACCGGGTTCTAGTCCCGGTCGGGGCGCCGGATTCTGTCCTGGTTGCCCCTCTTCCAGGCCAGCTCTCTGCTGTGGCCAGGGAGTGCAGTGGAGGATGACCCAAGTCCTTGGGCCCTGCACCCCATGGGAGACCAGGAGAAGCACTTGGCTCCTGCCTTCGGATCACTGCGGTGCACCGACCGCAGCGTGCTGGCTGTGGCAGCCATTGGAGGGTGAACCAATGGCAAAGGAAGACCTTTCTCTCTGTCTCTCTCTCTCACTGTCCATTCTGCCTGTCAAAAATAAAATAAAAAATAAAAAAAAGAAGGCACCTGGTAGAATTTCACTGGACAGTGACACAAACCACCATCTGTCTTAAAAAAGAAAGAAAATATTTTCATACTATACCCATTATACAACTGTAAGATATGTGAATTGGGTAATACTATCCTTCCCATTTAAAAATGAATACACATCCATGAAAGAAACAAATGATAACCCGGATTTCTTTAAAATTAAAAATTCCTGCTTTGCAAAGGACATTGTCAAAAGAATGAGTGACAGACTGGGAAAAGCTTGCATAAGATGCATCTGACAAAGGATTCTTATACAAAATGTATCAAAAAAAAATCTTCAGATTCAACCATCAGAAGACAAACAACCAAAGGGAATAATAGGAAAAGATCTAAACAGATACCTGACTAAATAAGATGATAGTAAATAAGTATGTGAAAAGGTGCACCCCATCAGATGTCCTTAGGGAACTACCAATTAAAACAACAAAGAGATACTACTACACATCTATTGGAATGGTCAAAAGCCAAACACAACACCAAATACAGGCGAGGATGTAGAGCCAATAGGGACCCTAGTTCATTGCTGGTGGAAATGCAAAATGGTACAGTCACTTTGGAAGTCAGTTTCAAAGTTTCTTCCAAGACTAAATATACTCTTAACATATAATCCAGCAATCATGGTCCTTGTTATTTATCCAAGTGAACTGAAAACTTATGTCAACACAAGAACCTACACGTGAATGTTTCTAACAGCTTTATTCATAATTGCTAGATCTTGGAAGCAAACAAGATGTGCTTCAGTAAATGAAGGGATAAATAAACTGTAATACATCCAGACAATGAAATAGTTATTCAGTGCTAAAGATCGTGAGCTATCAAGGCATGAAAGGACATGGAGGGAACTTCAATATGTATTACTAAGTGAAAGAAGCCAAACTGTAAAGACTACACATTGTATGATTCCAACTATATGATATTCCAGAAAACATAAAATTATGTACACAGTCGAAAGATCCATGGTGGCCAGGAGCTGGGAGAAGAGTTGGAGAAGGAAGAGACAGGCAGAGAACACAGGGTATTTATGGTGGTGAAACTCTTCTGTATGATGCTACAGTGGAGGCTTTGTGTCCTTATACATTTGTCCAAACTCATAGCACCAACAATGAATGCCAAGGTGAACTCCGGATGCTAAATGCTAATGCTATGTGTATGTTCATTACTATGATGGAATGCCTAAGACAAGCTACTTATGAAGAAAGAAGGTTTATTTCTGCTCATGGTTTTAGAAGTTTACAGTCCGAGGACCAGTGGCCCCCATGGTTGAGCATCTGATGAGGTGGTGATGGAGCTGGTTGGAGTGCAGGCAGAGGATGACGTGACAAGCAAGGAAGCAGCGATAAAAGGGCTGGGGCTGACTCTCAGGTGTGTATAACCAACCTTCTCACAGGAACTACCTTTCAAGGGCACACATCCAATGAACTAAGGATTTCCCACTAGACCCACCTCTGAAACACCATAATTGGATTAAATTTCCACCCTCTTAGTACCTTCACTTATGACTTTGAGGATTAAAATTGTATGAGTTCAGGAGACAAGTCTATCCAACTATAGCAATATATCAATATGAGCTCATTACTTGTAGCAAATGTACTACTTTGATGAAGAATATTGGTAATGGAGGAAGTTATGCATGAGGTGGGGCCAGGCAAGGAGTAAATGGAAAATCCCCATACATTTCCCTCAATTTTGCTGTGACATAAAACTGTCCTAAAAAATAAAGTCTGTTAAAAGCAATGAATAGATGTTTTAGAGGTTAACTTGCTTGGTTCAAAAGGTTAACTTGCTTTACACAAAGTGGATAATAAATGTTGGTTGAATGAATGAGTGGGTGCCTGTGTGAATTAATAAAAAAGTGAAATGATGAAATCCAGGTTGCAAATACAGGCGACCTCATTTTTGATATAGGACTCTTCCTGTTTATGTCGTATTACCTTCCAGCTCCCCTCTCATTCCTGCCCCCACCCAGACTACCAGCAATTATCTTCTATGCACAAGAAACGTTCTGGCTTATATTTCTCTGTTTATAAAATAAGTTAGATTCTTGAGTTCTAGAATGACAACTGACAAGCAATTATCAATGTACCAAGACACAAACAGTGTACCTACACCCACATATATGTGCATAAAAGCCACCCAACTTCCAGTTAGACCAGCAATAGCATAAGGTAGTTGAAAAAAATAGCAGTCTACATAATTCAAATTAAAGACTTGTTACCAAGGAAGAAGTGACATAAGGGCTGTGTGACACCAGCTTTCAAAACAGGTACTATTGGCCTAAAAGAGTTATCTGTGTCTCTTGCGTTTCAACTGAGGGCCCAGATTATGGGAGGAATTACAGGGAGAGAGAGAGAGAGAGAGAGAGAGAGAGAGAGAGAGAGAGAGAGAGAGAGAACAGATAACATTTAACTGAAAATGCCTCTAATACCAGGCAGAACAGAGAGAAGAGTGAAAAATTCCTCATCTATGAGAATCAGTAACTGCACATGAGCCAAACAGATCTGTTGAACGTTGAAAATGACAAAATGCAGCTCAGAGAGAGAATGCGTTGAATCACTAAGAAGATTCCTAAGACACTTAACAAGTACATCTAGACACTGCCCAAGTATGTGCTCAGATGGCTCATGGAAACATCCTGGGGACATGATTCAAATGGCTCGGAACGGGCAGCCTCCTGCTGGATGACTCACGTTAACTGCAACTAGAAGTTTCTTGGGATCAGATGCAATCCCTACAGGTTGTGCCTACCCTGAGGCATCATGGCATTTGTGTAACGGCCTATGAGGGGAACAAATGGAAGGGAAAGAAATTTTCTTTTGTCTTTTCAGTTTTTACTTCTTTTTAAAGGTAGGCAACACGGTCATGGCTCAAACTTCGCAAAGTACAAAGTGGTACACAGGGAAAAGTCTCCCGCAATTTCTCCACTAGTGATTTAATCCCCTTCTCAGAAACAATGATTAAGTCCCAGTATATCCTTCACACATAAATTTATGCAAATGCAAGCAAATAAATATTTGCCTTAATTTTCCTTCCTTTTAATTCATATAGTAACCAACTATTCAAACTACTACATATCTTACCTTTTTAAAGTAGAACAGAGCTTGGAACTCAAAAACATAAAAACTGATGAAATCACTCTATCTAAATTGCTACCATGGAAGCACAGAGAAGGCCAACAACCATGATTCAAGAAATTTTTGAATCCAGTGCATCCTGATTCTATACTCTTCAAGGGATGGGTTTCAGAATTCTGAATGTTACTTAATGTATTCATTGTTTGGTGAAGACATAGGATAATTCTTCTGAAACCACTTTGAGTGTGTTGTAAAATAGAGAAAACTCAATCAACAAATTGGATTTATCAGGAATCAAGGTCCTTATAGAAGATAAGGGAGGGGAAAAATTGGGAAAGGTGAGAAAGAATTCCATGCTGTTGGATTAAAATGAGGAATGTTCAGATAGACTGGCTCTATAGCCTAGATAAGTCAGGTCTGAGAATGTGGCCAGCCTGGAAGCAGAGAACACACATTGTGAGTGTCCAGCTCTTGGGTTCTACATTCTCGTATTCATCAAGAGGACTCAGGAAATCTTGGGGAAATGGCTGGTTGCAGGTCAAAGGTAAAGAAAGCACAAAGCAGTCTAGGAACATTTTTTTATTGTGTCAGCAAGCACTGAAATGCTCCAACATTGACACAGATGTCCCAAGGTACACAGGCAGCTTGAGGGGGCTTCTGGTGATAAAATCTGGGGTCATTAGATCATTCAAAAATAATGATAATGGAGATTGAATTTTTAAACATCAATTAATGTGTTCTATCAACCAGAAAAGGCAAGAGTCTCTTCTTTCAGAAAGAAGTCAAACAACAAAATTGGAAAGATTGAATTTAGAAAATGACTATTTTTGTTCTTCAAAGATCGCCATTGATATTTTGACAGGCATTGCATTGAATCTATAAATTGCTTAGGGGATGTGTGGACATTTGATAATATTAATTTGAAAATAATATGGAGATTCCTCAAAAAAACACTAGAATATAGCTAACATGACTTACCTAACCCACTTCTGGGAATATGTTCAAAGGAAATGGAATCAGCGTGAGAGTGACAAGTGCACTCCTGTGTTTATTGCGAAGATACAGAGTCAACCTAGCTATCTGTCAGCTTAGGACTCTGTAGAGAAGGCATATATAAAAACACATAGCTTAGCCTTATGAAATATGACTCAGCCATAAAAAAGAATGGACTCCTGACATTTGCAACAAGATAATTAAGACAAGTTAAATAACCCAGACGCAGAAAGGCAAATTCCACATGTTTTCTCTCCTGTGGAAGTTAGTATATAAAATAAAATATAAAAGAAGGGATGTCATATTGTTTTGTGTGTATATATGTATAATATATATATTTATTTATAAATATTGTATTTACTAAATTATGCCCTTTATATAATAATATGCTTTTCTTTATTTATTTTATGATCCTAGTCATGGATCCTGGGTTATATGCTACTAATATCCCTGATTTCAAGAAAAATAGTATATATGTGTTTGTATAAATTGTCTACATGTGAGATGAATATGGTAAAAATGTTAAAAATTATTAAATCTAAAAAGTACAATTTTATAAAGGAAAATGTCTATTTTGTTACCTCCAGAATGCTTATTAATTCAAGTAAGAAGCAATAAACACTGGAGTAAATTCTAAGAGCTGGTCTAAATCCAGAGTTGTATAATTCAAGTAGGTAAGCTTTGACCCATTTCCATGGAGTAATAATCAGACTCCGTTGAGTGAAATGTTAACGCACGCTCATGGCCTCAAAGTTCCACAACAAAATACCACAGACTGCTTGTCTGAGCCAGTAGCAATGCATGTTCTCACAGATCTGGGTGCTAGAAGTCCAAGATGGAGGCGTCCACAAGTGTGGCTTCTCTGAAGGTCTCCTAGTGTTGAAGATGGCCAGCCTCTTACTGCTATGGTGATTCCTCTGGGTACAGGCTTGCTGGTTTCTGTGTCCCAATTCCCTCTTCTTATAAGAATTCCCAGTAGAACGGGTGAGAACCCACCCAAACAACCTCACTGAACCTTAATTATCTTTGAAAAGACCCCATGTCTAAATACAGACACATTCTGAAGCACTGGGGATTAGGCCTTTGACATGTGGGGGAGAGCAGACAGCACAATTCAGCTATAACAGGAGTCTTCGTAAATGCAAAGGGTCTCAGGGCTGGCACTGTGGTACAGCGGGTTAAGCCTGCGATGCATCCCATATCAGACAGCAGGTTCTAGTCCCCGATAATGTTCAGTGATCCAAGCAGTTGGGCCCCTCCCATCCATGTGGGCAAGCAGAATGGAGCTCCTGGCTCCTGGCTGTGGACTGCCCCAGCTCTGGCCATTGTGGCCATTTGGAGAATGAACAAGTGGGTGGAAGATGCTCACTCTCTCTCTTTTTCTTTCTCTCTCTCTCTCTCTTTCTCTCTCTCTGTCATTCTTTTCAAAAAGAAAATAAAATCTTTTTAAAAAAAATACAAAGGGTCTTATAATGGATAAGTTTGGCAGACCCTACATTAACCAAATAAACAAACTTATCATTGTCAATGTCATTTCTCTCATATTCTTGACAAAAATGTTTCACATGAATTTAATTGTGAGGAAAGAAGTAAATCTAGATTCTAAAAATTTTACAAGACAACTGGCTGGCTTTCTTTTAATTTTGTTGGTGGAAAGAATCTAAAGACATTCTATATGCTTGTGCTTAAGTTTGGTTAAACAAGCTACATCATGTTAGATATTTAAGAGATGTTTCCAAATATATATATTCTTAATATTTATGGAAAAAAAGAAAAATAAAACCATTATCATGAATGACAAAGAAGTGTCAGGTGGACCAAACCAGGTATGTGAAAACTATAGAGGCAGGATAACCAAATCCTAAACCCTTGCTCCAGAAAAAGAATTCAGCAAGAATGATTCTGTGCTAAGAAAAATTTAATTACATTAAGTGATGCTATTGTTTCAGTGTGACATTTCCTAGGCCTGTGGTGGTGTGGCTTTGTACTTAGGGATGGATGCCATGATGTCTGTATTTTACTTAGAAATAGGCTCACAATGTCTGTAATTAATAATTATTAAGTCTTGATATGAAGTATGTAACATATTTATGATAATATTCTATACCTTTTTATCTATTGGAAGATTTTTCAAAATGCAGTTAGGAGAGAAAAGCAAGAAAGTGAGAGAGAGATAAAGAGAGAAAAAAGAACTGGAGGAAGGAAGGAAGGAAGGAAGGAAGGAAGGAAGGAAGGAGGGAGGGAGGGAAGGAGGGAGGGAGGGAGGGAGGGAGAGAGGGAAGGAAGGAAGGAAGGAGAAAAAAGGAAAGGAAAAGACAAGGAGGAAGGGAGGGAGGAAGACAGAAAAACAAAATATTACATCCTTTGGAGAAACCTTGCTACCATAAATAAGAAGTATACAGGTTCTGTTTTACACCTGCATTTTTCTTTCATTATCTGAAGGTATCCTTGTTTAACCAGTTCTCTATTACTGAATGCCCTTAATCTTCTTTTATTTATTTATTTTTTTTTACTTTAAACAGTGGTGCAGAACGACCCTGTGCATACATCTTTTGGACATATGCAAGTATATGTTTAGGATGAACTCCTAGAAGGGGACTTACCAGATTAAAATTGTTTCTTCCTAACTAAGTGGACACTGAATTTCTAGGGAAAACTTATTTTTCCATTCACTGCTATTCTAAATCAACATAAAACAAACTAGTTTTAAAAGCAAGCTTCCTGAATTCACAGTGAAGAGTATGTTTCTTTACCTTAATGATGTAAATCAAGGCTTGAATTATTCAACTTTGAATGAAAACCTCGAACATAGTGTATTATACAGAATGGATATGGGCATTCATCAAACATATTTGAATGAATGAGTGAATGAATGAATGAAAGTTTCTGGACACCAGGAGCATTAACTGTGGAACTATAAAATAAACACATCCTCCCCTCCGGCATTCCAAAGAGGCTGTGAGAATCTTAATGGCATCTCACTGTAACACACTCACAAATTAGATGCCGAGGCACATCTCCCGTGGACCTCATCCAAGTCACCAAAATGACTTCCTTATAATGGACTCTCAAGACAGAATTATAGTGTAGCGGTTAGGAATTTAAAGTTTATAAAACACTATGAATTTTCCAGCTCCTAGCCTCCTCCCTGCTGCCGCTGGTTTTCTCTCTACTGGTCTCCAATCCTGCTGTCACTCTGCTCCACCTCTGGGCTACGTACAGGGGAGGGTCCTTTCAAATTTCAATATAGCACGAGTCTTTTGAAGGTAGATGATTAAGGGATCCTGGGCCAAGTCAACTTCTCCCTTAACATTTCCATTTTATGGGGGCGGGCATTGGGGCACAATGAATGCAGTGATATAAGCTGCAGCCCTCAATGTCAGCATCTGGAATCAGAGTGCTGGTTGAATCCTGGCTGTTCGGCTTCCAGTACAGCTCCCTGCTAATGTTTCTGAGAAAACAGCAAAGAATGGTCCAATTACTTGGGACCCTGCCACCCAAAGGGGAGACCAGGACCAAGTTATTGGCTCCTGGCTTGAGCCTGGCCCTGGCCCTGCTCTGGCCATTGCAACCATTTAGGGGAATGAACCAGCAGATGGAAGATCTCTCTAAGATTTCTCTCTCTCACTCGCTCTTGCTCTCACTCTTTCAAATAAATAAATTAATATTTTAAAATATTCCAATTTGCCAATTGTAAAATAAAGGGATTGAAAAAAACCAGCATTTCTTCCCACATTCTGTAGCTGTGTGGATAATTTATGTTCTCAATCACAGCATGAGTGGTATAATAACCACATGCGAAAAAGGAGCAAAAATTCATTAAAATATCAGTAAACATGGTGTAGCAGGATGATGGCACACATCAGAGTAGGATTTTCTTAAATCGGGTTCTCAATGACCTTCTTTTTTGTCTACTTTGAGTCACTCTGCTTCCCATATGGGCGCTGGTTCTAGTCCCGGCTGCTCCTCTTCTGATCCAGCTCTTTGCTAAGGCCGTGGAAAGCAGTGGAAGATGGCCCAAGTCCTTGGGCCCCTGTACTCATGTGGGAGACTCAGAAGAAGCTCCTGGCTCCTGGCTTCAGATTGGCACAGCTCCGGCCATTGTGGCCATCTGGAGAGTGAACCAGCGGATGTATGACCTCTGTCTTGAGACAGAGATAAAATAAATCTTTCTTTTTTTAAAGAAAAAAAAAGGATCATTTTCCATGAATTAAAAACACAAATTTAGGGCCGGCGCTCCTGTAGTGCTGGCATCTCATATGGGTGCCGGTTTGAGTCCGGCTGCTCCACTTCTGATCCATATCTCTGCTATGGCCTGGGAAAGCAGTAGAAGATGGCCCAAGTCCTTGAGCCCCTGCACCCACGTGGGAGACTCAGTAGAAGCTTCTGGCTCCTGGCTTCAGATCTACCCAGCTCCAGCCATTGTGGCCATTTGGGGAGTGAACCATCAGATGGAAGACCTCTCTCTTTCTGCCTCTCCTTCTCTCTCTGTAAATCTTTCAAATAAAATAAATAAATCTTTTTTAAAAAAAACCCACAAATTTCACTACAAGTGAATTTAAAACTTTCACAAATTATAAACAGCATGAACAAAATTAAAAGGAAAGCATCACTGTAGTAAGGAAAAGAAATAAACTATATAAATATATGTGTATATATGAAAAGGAGAAATAAAAATGATATGTATTATCTATCTAGAAAATCCAAAAGAACTGGCAAAAACCCCCCTAGTACTAATAAACAATCATAGCAGAATTTAAGGATCAAGGTTAGTATACAAAATTCAATTTCTACACTTGATCTTAGCCAAAAGGCCGAGAAGCATTACAAAATTTAATTTCTTTCAAATACATCAGCAATAAGTAAATGGAATTTTAAATTTACAATGCAAAACTATGAGCATAACAGGAAGCCCAGGACCTCCTTCCCTACCATGAAAACACTAGGTCACTAATTGCCATATAATTCATGGACAGAGTGTTAGAAATACAGAAGCTAGTGAAGCAACTCTCACATGCCTCGTGAGTACAAAGTTTGGGACATCAAAGCCGTTAAGAAATTAGATATGTCCTCTTGTCACAATCCCCAGTTCCAGCACAGTGGCAAATAATGGACAAAACCCCCAACTCCTAGCTTCTCCCTAGTAGGTATAATGGTGTATCACACACCCAGCAACTCAACTTTCCTGGGGTTACCCAGAGGACTGACATTTTCCTAGGTTGTCTCAGAGTACTAAGGAGATGTGGAACATGGCACACTATAGCTCTCCAGGGTCACTTAGAACAGATATGGCTTGGGCCAGCAATGCCTCCAGTCACTCTCCACAGATCAACAGTTAGGAACAGAAAACTTTCAGTTCCCATATTCTCCCCAGGAAAGGAAAGAGATACACATCATACCCACCACTACAAATTTTTCATGAACTAGCATAGGATTATTTCTGTCTAGACTATTGTGATTGGTGATAGGATGTGCATAGTCTAGCTTACCAGGACTAATGAGATTTGCCATACTCACTCCTTCCAGCTCAGCATAAAATGAAATCCAAGCTCCAAGATCATACCCCAAGAGAGAAAGTAGTATAGAGTGCATGCAAATTTCCAGCTAATCCGGGGTCTGCCTGGGGAATTTCTCCAGTCTTGTTTGTATCAGAGTCCTAATAGTACCTGGCATAGGCCATACTTCTGGGAGCTACTAAGAACAAAGAAAGCAGATTAGACTGGTATAAAGGCTTTGAAAGGCCTCCAGGATTTCAGATCAGGGTGACTGGTGAGGATTGTCTTCAGTATGAGGTCAGTTTGTAAAGACAGGGAGAGGTGTTTGTTTTGTCTGATGAGCAGACATAAACAGAGCCAAGGAAAATGAAGAAACATGAAAATATTTTCCAAACAAAGGAGGAAGATAAATCTCCAAAAACTGACTCTAATGAAATGGAGATATGTGATTGACCTGAGAGAGAATTCAAAATAACCATCATTAAGGATGCTCACTGAGGTCAGGAGGGCAATATATGAACAAAGTGAGAATTTCAACAAAGCGAAAGAAAACTTTTAAAATTATCAACCAGGAGTAAGGGATGGAGGGAGAGAGGCAGAGAAAGTCATTATATTCTTAGAATTGTATCTACAAATCACATTGAATCTGTTCTAAAAAACTAAATAAAAATTACAAAATGAAGAAACAAAAGTACCAAACAGAAGGCATGGAAATGAAGAATACAATAACTGAATGGAAAATCCACTGGAGCAGTTCAACAGTAGACTAGATCAAATGAAACAAAGAATCAGCAAAGTTGAAGATAGATCTTTGGAAATCATCCAGTCAGACGAGGTAAAAAACACTAAATGAACCAAAAAGTGTGAAGGGACTAAGGGATTTTGGGACATCATCAAGCTGACCAATACATGCATTATAGATGTTGCCAAACTTGAGAAAATTGACATGTATATTCAAGAAACCCAAAGTATTCCAAATAAGTTGAACTCTAAGAAATCCACACTGAGACACATTATAATCAAATTATCAAAAGTCAAAGAGAACTTTGAGAGCAACAAGAGAAAAGGGACTTGATATGTACAAAGAGGCCTGATAAGAGTATCAGCAAAATTGTCAGCAGAAAACCTGTAGTCCAAGACTGAGACATTATATTTAAAGTGCTGACTGAGAAAAGTAACAATTATTAGTCAAAAATATCAGACCTGGAAAAATTTCATCAAAAGTGAAGGACACAAGGCCAGCGCCGTGGCTCAATAGGCTAATCTTCCACCTGCGACACCAGTACCCTGTGTTCTAGTCCTGGTTGGGGCACCAGTTCTGTCCCGGTTGCTCCTCTTCCAGTCCATCTCTCTGCTGTGGCCTGGGAGGGCAGTGGAGGATGGCCCAAGTCCTTGGGCCCTGAACCCGCATGGGAGACCAGGAGAAGCACCTGGCTCCTGCCTTCGGATCAGCATGGTGTGCTGGCCACAGCGCGCTGGCTGCGGCGGCCATTGTGGGGTGAAAGGAAGACTTTTCTCTCTGTCTCTCTCTCTCACTGTCCACTCTGCCTGTCCAAAAATAAATAAATAAATAAATAAAAAGTGAAGGACACAGACTTTGTCACAAACAAAAACAGAGGAAATACATCATCACAAGACCTGCCTATTAAAAATATGCTAAGGAGAGTTTCTCAAGTTAAAAAGAAAAGATTCTAACAGCAGCACAATAGCTTAATAAGGTCTAAAATTTGATAAGAAAGATTTAAAACACAAACATAGGATACTATTTGATTGTATTAATGATGGGTAAATACCTTTGAATCCAGGTATGCAACTTAACAGGCAAAAATATTATAATTAAAAAGATATATGAATGGTTACACAATACAAATAGATGTGAATTGTGGCATCAATAAAACTAAATGTAAGGAGGTGAATTAGTAGAGTTTTGGGATGTGATAGATTGTTATCAGCTTAAAATGCACTGTTAGAACTATGAGGTATTTTAGATAAGCCTCATGGCAAAAAAAATAGAAAGTATCCATAGAAATTACACAACAGAAAGAAAGGAAGCAAAACATGCTGATACCAAAAAAATTGATAAAACACAAAGAAAGCAGCAGAGGAAAAGAGGGACAAAGAAAAACAGGAAAGAACCAACAAAATGACAATTGTAAATCCTTCCTTATCTATAATTCCTTTAAATGTAAACAGATCAAACTTCCTCAATAAAACACAGAGAGGGGCTGAATGCAATAAAAATAAAAACCAGATCCATCTGTCATCTGTCTACCAGAAACTCACTTCATGTTAAATGACACACATGAGCTCAAATGAAGAGGTTTCATGTAAATTGGGAGCAAAAGAGAGAGCAGACGTAGTTATTCTTATTTATATCAAGCAAAACAGGCTTTAGGTTAAAAACTTACAGGAGACCAATAGGGCATTATATAGTAATAAAAGTATCAGTTCAACAGGAATATATGATAATTTTAAGTGTACATTCACTCAACTTCAAAGTGCCTAAATTTAAAAAGCAAATGTTAACAGCACTGAAGGGAAAACTAAACAGGAATACATCAGTAGGAGCAGACTGCAACATACCACGTTCATAATGAACAAATTGGGGGCTGGTGTTGCGGCACACTGTGTTAAGCTGCTGTCTACAATGCTAGCATCCCATATTGGAGTGCTGGTTAGAGGGCTGACAGCTCCACTTCTGATCCAGGTCCCTGCTAATGAGCCTGAGAAAGCAGCGGATGGGGGCTCAAGTGTTTGGGCCCCTGCCACCCATGTTGGAGACCTGGATGAAATTCCTGACTCCTGCCTTCAGCCTGGTCCCACCCTGGCTATTGCAGGTGTTTGGGGAGTAAACTAGTGGATGGAAGACATCTCTCTCTTTTTCTGCCTTTAAAATAAATAAATCTTTTTTTAAAATGGACAATTTAACTGGACAAATAAATCAACTAAACAACGATGGACTTGAACAACTCTACAAGTTACATAGACCCTACAAACATATACAGACTATTCCTCCCAATAGCAGCACAATATACATTATTCTGAAGGGCAAATAAAACATTCCTCAGGATAGATCTTGTGTTATGTCACAAAAACAAGTTATAATAAATTCAAGAAAACTGAAATCATACTAAACTTCTTTTCTGACCTCAATTAAATGAAACAAGAAGCCAAACTGGAAGAACTGCAAAATTTATAAGTATGTGGAAATTAAGCAAGACACTTTTGTGGATTAGTGTATCAAAAAAGAAATCAAAGGGAAATTAGAAAATGTCTTTTAAACAATGGAAATGAAAATAAAACAAAATACATAGGGTACAGAGAAAATAGTACTAAACAGGAAGGTTTGCAATGATAAGCACATATTAAAAAAGAAAAAAGACTGGGGCTGGCATTGTGGCATAACAGATAAAGCTGACTCCTGCAACACTGGCATCCCATATGGGCGCCAGTTTGAGACCCAGCTGTTCCACTTCTGGTCCAGCTTCCTGCTGATGTACCTGGGAAAGCAGTAGAGGATGGTCCAATTGCTTGGGCCCCTGAACCCATGTGGGAGACCCAGATGAAGCTGCAGGCTACTGGCTTCAGCCTAGCGCAGCCCCAGCCATTGAGCACATTTGGAAAGTGAACAAGAAGATCAACAATCTCTCTCTCTCTCTATCTATCTCTATCTCTATCTCTATCTCTCCCTATCTTTCAAATAAATAAATCTTTACAAAAAAGATAACTTCATTTTTTAAAGAGTTGTTTATTTTATTTTACTTGGAAGGCATAGTTACAGAAAGAGAAGGAGGGACAGAGAGAGAGAGAGAGAGAGAGAGAGAGAGAGCGCGAGCTTCCATCCACTGATTTTCTCCCCAGATGGCCGCAATGGCCAGGGCTGGGCCAGGCTGAAACCAGGAAGTGCAAACTCCATTCAGGTCTCCCATATGGGTCATGGGGGCCCAAATATTTGAATCATCCTCTGTTGCCTCCTCTGGAACATTGACAGAAATCTGGACTGGAAGCAGAGGAGCTGGGATTTGTACCAGCACTTCAATATGGGATGCTGGCATTGCAGGCTTAGGTAGGCCCAACCTACAGTGCCACAACAGTGGGCTCCAGCAACATTTATACCAGGAACTACAAAAAGAACCAATTAAACCCAAAGTTAGCAGAAATAAGGAAATAATAAATATTGTTTCAGAAATGAACAAAATAGAGATTAGAAAAACAATAGAAACATCACCAAAACTGATTTTCTGAAAGAAAAAAAAAAAAGCTTTAACTAGAATAAGAAAAAAGATCCAAAAAAATAAACAAGATCAGAAATGAAGGAGGAGGCATTACAACTGCTTTCACAGTGATAAAAATGGAAGAGATTACTATGAACTATTATACACCAACAAAGTGGATAACCCAGAAGAAATCAATAAATTACTAGAAATATACAGCATAAAATGACTGGATCCAGGGGCTGGCGCTATTGCATAGTGGGTAAAGCCACTGCCTGCAGTGCCGGGATCCCATATGGGCACCAGTTCAAATCTCGGCTGCTCCACTTCTGATCCAGCTCTCTGCTATGGTCTGGGAAAGCAATAGAAGATGGCCCAAGTCCTTGGGCCCTTGTACCCTCCTGGGAGACCTGGAGGAAGCTCGTGGCTCCTGTCTTCAGATTGGCACAGCTCCAGCCATTGAAGCCATCTGGGGAGTGAACCAGTGGATGAAAGACGCCCCCCGCCCCCACGTCTTTGTAACTCTTTCAAATAAATAAATAAAATATTTATTTAAAAAATCTACAATGGCAGATATATGTCATTATTTAAGTGTGTTTGTCCAAGTCCATGCAATGCTCAACATGGAGAACCATCCCTCCTGTGTAGAACTTTGGGTGATAACTGTGTATTGATGCAGTTTCATCTCTGATAAGAATACCACTGGGGTGCAGAATGTTGATAGTGGGGAGGCTGTGTTTTTGTAGGACCGGAGGATAGATGGGAACTCTCTGCACTTGGTTCAATTTTGCTGCGAATCTAAGATTTTATTTATTTGAAAGGCAGAGCTACAGAGAAGCAGAGAGAGAGAGAGAGAGAGAGAGAGAGAGAGAGAGAGAGAAAGAGAGGAAGAGAGAGAGAGGAAGAGAGAGAGAGAGAGGTCTTCCATCCACTGGTTCACTTCCCAAATGTCCAAAAGTGCCAGAACTGTGCCAATCTGAAGCCAGGAGCCAAGAGCCTCTTCCAGGTCTCCCACGAGGGTCCAGGGGCCCAAGGATTTGGGTCATCTTCTACTGCTTGCCCAGGCCATAGCAGAGAGCTGGATCAGAAGCAGAGCAGCTGGGGCTCAAACTGGTGCCCATATGGGATGCTGACATTGCAGGTGGTGGCTTTACCTACTACACCACAGAGCTGGCCTCTGATGTGAATCTAAGATAGTTCTTTAAAAGTAATGTCTATGGCTTAAAAGAAATCTGTCAATGCCAATGTGAAGTCAGCCCCTCATGCTGATAAAAAGTCAGCCCCTCGTGCTGATGAGAGATAATGGCAAGTGAAGAATGTAGCTGTCTTTAGCTTGTGATGTCATGGGCATACCTATAACCCAGCTGTGTACTGTTTCCTTTCCCAGGTCTTCCACAGTCTGGATCTGGGGTTCTGACCCTAAACTCTTAAGGCTACTTGCAGATTTTCTCCCTTTCATCCTCCATAATAGAGGTTGAATGAGTGATAGGATGGCCAGGCCACCATGACGCTGACAACACCAATGACAAAAAGGCAGATTACCACGAGGTCAGGGCCAAGGGATTTGCAAAGGTTTAAACTGTAAACCAATTTCTTAGCATAATATTTATAACTTTCATAAAACAAATATATTTAATTACCAATGTTAAGTGTGATTATTTTGAAATCGTTCCCGTTCATTGGGTTTTAGCTTAAATATTGACTAATAAATCAAATCTAAGCAATTAATTCAATCTCATAATAGTGAAGGAAATGTGGGTCTGGTGAGTAGTGCATTCTAAATACTTTTTAAGCAAAAAAGCCCCTTAATATACTGAAAAGTAAATATGACTTGGAACAATCTTGAAAAAGTTCGTAAGTTTACAGTTTTCATATTGGGTTTTGTACATCGAAAGTGCTCGTTCGTCTTTTAAGCTAAACAGTGAAATCTCACAGAACTGGAAAACAGAAACGTCCATCTTAACAGTTGGCATGAGTCTAGCAAAGTCCCCAGAGGTCTGGTCTTCCTGGTTTAACTGTGAAGGGGTTAATCAGCAAGCAGATCCCTGCAGAACATTTGCTCTTCCATGAGTTAGGATACCCTGATTGTGCAGGCACCATAAAACCTTTGTCTCACAGGTGAGGGGCCCTCATTCCCTCCACTCTTGGGGCGCTGAGCCATTGCAAAACACTTTGCATTTCTTGCTAGGTTTTCTATCTAATGACAGAGTTTATGTAGTGCTCTCTTCTGAGCGCTTTACGTGTAGTAACTCAGTTCATTTTATAATATCATTCCTAAATAAGCACTATTGACATCCCTAGGACACAGATGTGGAAACTGAGGCCAAAATAGATCAAGCAGCTTGTTCTTGGCCACACAGGTAGCAAATCTGGGTAGCTGGGCTCTTAACTTCGCCTAAGTACTGTATCACACTACTTCTTTATGTAATCTACCTTTGCGTTATTGCAGAGGTAATAATTTTCTTTTTATTATATGCCTTTTACTTTCATTATATGATTGTTTAGAGTATTAAATAGAAGCATTTATTTAAAGCATTTAAGTGAGGTGGATATTTAGCCTAGAAGTTAAACCGCTGGTTGGGATGGCTACATCTCATGTTGGAGCGCCTGGGTTGGGGTCTTAGCTCTTCTGATTGCAGCTACTTGCCAATGCAGACCCTAACAGGAAGCAGGCAATGGCTCAAGCATTTGGGTCCTGGTGACCATGTGGAAGACCTGGATTGAATTCCTGGCTCCTGGCTTTGTGAGGCCCAGCTCCATCTGTTATGGGCCCATGGGTGGTGAGACACCGAGTAAGAGCTCTCTCTCGGTCCCCATCTTTGTCTGCCTTTCAAGTAAGTATCAGAACTTCAATTATTTCCAGAAAAAATTCCTTTGGCCAATAAGGAGAATTTCATAAATGTTGGCCATTAAGGTTACTATTAATAGGCCGGCGCCGCGGCTCAATAGGCTAATCCTTCGCCTATGGCACCGAAAAAAACGGATTCTAGACCTGGTTGGGGCGCCGGATTCTGTTCCGGTTGCTCCTCTTCCAGTCCAGCTCTCTGCTGTGGCCCGGGAAGGCAGTGGAGGATGGCCCAAGTCCTTGGGCCCTGCACCCGCATGGGAGGGAGCACCTGGCTCCTGGCTTCGGATCAGCGCGGTGCACCAGCCGCAGCACATCGGCCACAACGCACCGGCCGCAGCGGCCGTTGGGGGATGAACCAACGGAAAAGGAAGACCTTTCTCTCTGTCTCTCTCTCTCACTGTCCACTCTGCCTGTCAAAAAGAAGAAGGTTACTATTAATATTTATATATCTTCTAAAATGCTACCATGCATAAGGGAAAGTCTATTTCAGATATATCTCAAGTCTTTTATTATTTTTGATCAGTTTCATAGTGATTCTCATGTTTGCTAGGTATGCAATTTTCAAATAGCAGCTTCGTTTCCTTCTTTCTAAATGTCTTCTCATCATTGTACTGTCTTGTCTAATTGCACTTTCTGGAGTTTCTGGAAAAATGTTAAATAAGAGTAAAAGTAAGTTTCTCATTTCTGCTACTGACCTCCATCTCCATGAAATGGGCCAATGTCTACAAAGTCCTTGTTAAGTAGTTGGTTAGAGTTCAGGTGGCAAGAAAGTATGTCTCTACTGTTATTTTACTAAAGACTTTTCATTGAAAATGTATATTGATCTCACCAAATATATTGTAGGCATTATTTACGTTGATAATATGCTTCCTCTCCTTTGACCAATGACGATGTTGAGTCAATGCAGTAAGTATTCTAATACAGAACCATTCTTATCTTTCTAGAATGCAATCTACTTGGTTGTGCTGTAGTATTCCATGAGTTTATTGGTGAATTATAACTGTTAATAGGTTATTAGGATATTTGCCTCAACATAACTGAAATTGTTCTCTAGCTTTTGGAACGTGTGTCTATATGTGTGTGATTGTTCAGCAGGTTATATTGGCTTTAAAAAAGAAATTTGAAAACTAATTTTTCCTCTGTTCTCTAGTTTCTAAAACAATGATAGCACTGGCTCTTTCTATTCACTCAAAGTTAGAGAATTCCCTTGTGAAACTACCTGGGCTTGATGCTTCTTGGGAAGGTAGATCTTAGAAAATGTTTATTTTTGTCCATGACTATTATTTTGATTTAGATATTCTTGCTCGTGTGGCGCAATTTTGGTCAAGAGGAAATAATCATTAACATCAGGTCTTCATATTTTATGTGGAATTTAAAATGCAGCCTCGGGGCCAGCACTGTGGCGTAGTGGGCTAAACCTCTACCTGTGGCACCGGCATCCCATATGGGCACCAGTTCCTGTCCCAGCTGTTCCTCTTCTGATCCAGCTCTCTGCTTAGGATCCAGGAAAGCAGCAGAAGATGGCCCAAGTGCTTAGACCCCTGCACGCACATGGGAGATTAGGAAGAAGCTCCTGGTTCCTGGCTTCAGATTGGCCCAGCACCGGTTGTTGCAGCCATCTGGGGAGTGAACCAGAGGATAGAAAACCTTTCTTTCTGTCTCTCCCTCTCTCTGTCTGCAACTCTACCTCTCAAATAAATAAATAAATCTAAAAAAAAAAATAAAATAAAACTCCAAACACACACACACAAAAATGCATCAGAGCCAGCAATGTGGCTCTGCAGGTTAAAGCCCTGGCCTGCAGCATTGGCATCCCATATGGGTGCCGGTTCTAGTCCCGGCTGCTCTACTTCCAATTCAGCATCTCTGCTGTGGCCTGGGAAAGCAGTAGAAGATGGCCTAAGTCCTTGGGCCCCTGCACCTGCATGGGAGACCCGGAGCAGGCTCCTGGCTCCTGGCTTCGGATCAGCTCAGCTCTGGCCTTTGCAGTCATTAGTGGGGTGAACCAGTGGATGGAAGACCTCTCTCTCTACCTCTCTCTGTAACTCTTTCAAACAAATAAAAATAAAATAAAATGCATCCTCTTGTGTTTTTGCTGTTGTCTTTATCTGTATTTGTTTCCTTCATCTCATTTCTAGGTTTACCTTCTTCCCCACCCCCCTTAATTAATATAGATTTCTCTGCTTAATTTTTAACTGCCAACCAAAGATTGACTTTATTTATTAAACCAAGTCTTTTCTCCAATTCCACTATTTGAATCCCTAATTTATTCTCATTCTCTTTTTTTGATATATTTAAAACTGAAAAATTCTCTTTTCCATAATATTCTTTTTTCCTAGATTATTTTATTTAAGAAAATGTGCGACTGTGGTTTAAATTTCCCCATTGACCTAAAACCAACTCAAAACTTCCTTTTAGTTAACAAAATCCTTGAGATTTTTGTTGGTTTGATTCTATTTTTACTATTATGTTCTTTATTGCCACACAGTTAAGAGAATGAGGTCTGTATTATTTCTACTTATTAGAATTTGTTGAACTTTTAAATGGTCTAATATATCAACACAGCACTTAGAAAAAAATGTGTATTTTCTGTTTCATCAGTATCTGGAGTTTGTTCTACATTTCTTAGGCGATCCTCATGTTGATCAGATTTGCTATATGCTTACTGCATTCTGTCTAACGCTATGTCACGGGTTGAAGGGGTGAGGGAAAAGCATATGTTACTGTTTATCAAGTCTTCTCTGTCTTCAGTGTTGGTCTTATATAAGGGTACTTCAAAATGTTTATGGAAAAAATAAATTAAAAGATTCTTTTATTTTGGTGTAAAAACATTTTTGAAATCCATGCACATGAGCAGTAATAAAGGTAATAAAACATGTAGTATTGAAAAAAATTATGTTTGAACTGCAAACTTTTTGTACCAAAATAAACATCCTTTAATTCCATTTTTCTATTAACTTTTTGAAGTACCCTTATATACATATATATACATGTGCTAATCCTGCAGCATGAATTTTATTACAGTCATTATTGTATATTTTCACTTTTTGACTTTTAATTCAAACTTGGTATAAAATTTCCTTGATGCTTTTTAAATTTTTAAATTCATAGATAGTGCACATTATCTTTTAATTAGATTTTTTCCATAAATGTTAAAAAAATTTATTTATGTATTTATTTGAGAGAGAGAGAGAAAGGGGGGAAGGGAGAGAGTGGGGGAGGGAGAGAAGGAGAAAACACCCTGGTTCATTCCCCAAATGCCCACACTTTCTGAGACCGGACCAGGCTGAAGTCAAGAACCAGGAACTCAATCCAGGTCTCCCACTTGGGTGTCAGGAACCCATTTACTTGCGCCATTACCTCTGCCTCCCAGGGTCTGCAATAGCAGGAAACGAGTCAGGAGTCTGAGTTTGGTATTGAGCCCAGTTACTCCAAGGTGAGATGCAGTCATCTTAACCACTAGGCTAAACTTTTAGCCTGTTCCCTGTCCCTTTTATTTTCAATACTTTGCTTTATGGCTTCTGTTTCCTCTTTCTATAAAAATTATAATTTATTCCCTTTCTGATAGTTTTTAGTTTCTATAGTAGCTATAGCTTTAGACAGTACTACTAAATTGACTTTATTAGACATGTTTTCAAAGCCAGAAAGATCCATAATCATTTAAATGGTGTGGGTCATTCTACCCACTCATCCACTCAGCACTCACGTGCGCCAGAAGGGGAATGAGTGGCATGGAAGATGGCAGTCTGCTCATCCCATGGTGCTGGATTTGGGGCTCGTCCTTGTAGATGGGCATTCTTTATGCAACAGGGACCCTAAAGGCAGACCAACAACACTGTCTAGGGTTTGAGAAAGAAAAGGCCATGTGTTAAGGCCAGTGGAAAATTTAGTGAGATGGTCTTATCAACAAGTAATCGATTGATGTCAGCATGGCACCCTGTTCCTAAATCTTCAGGCAGTCACTCTTGATTATGGGAGTCAGAGTGGACCTTGTGGCTGCTGCCTCCAAGTCCATTTCCTGTTCTCTTGGTAAAAAGCTTCACTTCCATTTATGAACCCACTGGACATCAGAATGGTCAAGGTAAGGTGGAAGTTGTTTTGGATCCAGTTCCAGGAGTGAGGCTGGTGACTCACACCCAAGTGATCACATTCATCACATGAGAAATGGCAGGAGCACCACAATTCATGACAGTACGATTTTAGAAAGGTTTTTTGGTTGTTGTTGATTTCTGGGAAGGAATAGTTCCTCACTCTTTCTGCGCTTCAGGATAAGAAAGGAGTGGCTTTCTCTCCAGATCCTTACATTTGCAGGAGGAAGTACATTACCCCAGACACTGTTGTCAGGTATCCTGCAGCCACGCCTGTTAGCCTCTCCTTAGTACAAAGCTGATCTCCAGGAGGAAAGGCAAAAGGAGAAACCAGTCCTTGAGGGCACTGTGGTGCCCCTTGCGTCCAATCAGGAGCGACGTGTTCACAATGTGGGATTTCGCAGTTATGTGACTGAGGAAGCCTCATTTATCGTTGACATCGGACTGAAGTTTTTGCAACTTGATGCATCCTGAAACCCAGGTTCTCTCAGAGCTGATCTGAGAGCCCAATCCAGCCATAAAGATGTGATTTCACTCTATCTCTGGCTCTTCATTGAACAGCTTCAAATTAGCACACTGTTAATTAGCTCCTTGCCATGCATGGTAATGAGAGGAGCCCACATATATTTTCTCACAACTTCATTCCTCCTCCTCCCAGTTTCTGCCAGAATTGCAGAGAAGTTTAGCTACTATACAAGTAAATATACATATATTTGCATTTTATATGTATGTTGGCATATTGAATGCATTATGTACATATAAAGATATATGGAGCTTAGATGTATATATGCATATTGTATGTATTGTATACATACATATACATTTTATATGTACATATGTTTATTGAATCATTTTCTTTCTATGTTGAAGATATTTATACTTTTTTTTTCTGAAACTATAACTCCTTATTTCCCTACCTTGGGCCTGTTATTAAAATAAAATGGATTCTCATACCAGTGGCTAGTCCAGCTTCATCCTCTTGACTTCCTCTTTTTCCCCTTGAATCTAGCTCTAATATGATTAAATTTCCTCATAAAATAGATTGTTTAAAAAATGCCTTGTATTGAGGTTGCCAGATTTAGCAAATGGAATACAAATCCCCCAATGAAATTTGAATTTCAGATAAAAATGGATAATTTTTTAAATATAAGCATGTTGTAGGCAATAACTAGGACTTACATATCTTAAAACATTTTATATTGTTTATCTGAAATTCAAACTTAACTGAACATCCTATATTTTATCTAGAAATCTTACCTTGTATCAAAAGTGTTCTCTATGTCCTTAATTTTGTGTCCTTGACCAGACTTAACTGGTCTTAAAAATTCTTAGGCCATTTAAAATTTTTTATATATTTATTCATTTATTTATTTAAGAGGTAGAGATGCAAAAATAGAGAAAGAGACAGACAGAGAAAGACATAGGGTTCCGCTCTACTGATTTGCTGTCCAGATGCCTGCAATGGCAAAGGCTAAAGGCTGGGAGCCAGAAATGCCATCCAGGTCTCCCACATTACTTGAGCCATCATCGCTGTCTCTCAGAATCTGAATTAACAGGAAACTGGAGGTATGAACCCTGTACCCTGTAGTGTAGGATGAAGGTTCTGAACCAGCATCTCAGCTGCCAGATAAATGCCCACTCCAGGACACTAATTAAAACATTAGAATCCTATAGATGGGATTCTGCTATCTCCTGACAATGAATAGTTTTATGAAGAATGCGATGTGCAAGTCCTCTCCACCTCCCCCTACCATAAGTGATTGCTCTGTTGGCAAGATGCTAAGAGAATTCTTTCTTTGTCCTTGAAGCTTAGAAAATTCTTAGCCTATGTTTCATTGGACTTGGTTTGGTCTATTTTTCCCCCTAGAACACAGTATTCCCTTTCATTTACAAACTCAGTTGTTTTATTTCAATCCTTTTTTCTATATCTATTAATATTGCCTGATTGCATTTTTCCATTCTCTGTTTGCTAATGTCATTGTCCTATTTATTATCTATTCTCTAATTACTTTGCATCTATTGGCTTTCTTCTTCATATTTCATGCGATTATAGCAAGCCTTTTCTACATCTCACTAATTCAATCTCAACTATCTGAATCTTGCTTTCTATTTGTAATGTGTTATTTTCTAATTTATTTATTTATTTGAAAGAGCTTCACAGAGAGTTGGGGCAGAGGAAGTGAGGGAAAGAGAGACAGACAGAGATCTTTCATCTGCTGGTTCATTCCCCAAGTGGCAACAATTCCCAAGGCTGAGCCAGGAACTCCACCTAGGTTTACCATCTGGGTGGCAGGGTCCCAAGTATTTGGGCCATCCTCTGCTGCCTTCTCAAGATCATTAGCAGGAAGCTGGATCATAAGCAGAGTAGCTGAGACTCCAATCGGCCCTCCACTATTGAACACCAGCCTTGTGAGTGCAGCTTAACCCCCTGGGTCACAGTGCTGGTCCCTTCTCCTTTTGAATCCCCTATGTGTTTTCTTGTTTGTTTGTTTGCTTGTTTTACAGATAGAGTTAGACAGTGAGAGAAAGACAGAGGGAAAGGTCTTCCTTCGTTGGTTCACCCCCCAAATGGCCGCTATGGCCAGAGCTACGCCGATTCGAAGCCAGGAGCCAGGTACCGCCTCCTGCGGGTGCAGTGCCCAAGCACTTGGGCCATCCTCCACTGCCTTTCTGGACCACAGTAGAGAGCTGGACTGGAAGAGGAGCAACCGGGACTAGAACTGATGCCTATGTGGGATGCCAGTGCTGCAGGCAGAAGATTAACAGCGCTGGCCCCTTCTTGGTTTTTTTAAACTTCTGTTTTTTTTCCCATCTCGTTGTTTACAGTATGTTTTGTTTGTTTGTTTGTTTGTTTGTTTGTTTTTTTATCATTTGTTCCATTGGTTTCTTGTCTGCTTAAATCCTTTTCAGAGGGCAGAATTTGTTGCAGGATTTTTGGTTCTACATCTTGAAATACAGTTGGAATGGAGTCTCTCTTGGCCTTTTGCATGCTACCTTCTTCTACGGGCATAAGAGCATGACGTGACTGTCACAGTGATTCTGCCCAGCAGTGGGTGGCTCTGTGTGTACTTTCTGTAGTGTGGATGGGTACTTCCTCTGTGATTCAAGGGCTTGGTCATAGGGAGGGGCAGAAGGAGGATTCTCTGGTGTCATGGATAGTTACAATAGGTGACTTCATCTCCATTACAAAAAATACAGGTTTGTAAAAATGTCCATGTCAGTGTTGCCTCTATCTAGTTAGGGGAAAGAGTCTATGTGCATAAAGAGTCTATGTGCATGAGTACTACCCTTTTGCCATCAAGTCTGCCCCTCTGATTGAGTTCTATGCATGTCCTATCCCAGTTCACTGTACCCTCTGGGAACTAAAGCCACCCCTGTTCCCCTAAGAGCCAGAGAAGGTGAGCCATGAGCATCTGTTCCCACGCAAGCCCACTCCTTTCCTGGCTCTGTACTGGGACTGCTGTGTTCTCAGGCTGGTGAGAGGAGAGAGCACAACCTCATTCTGTAAGGTGTACGGAGCCACAGGCCAGAGAGGAGGCTGCAGGGGGAGGAGCCGGCAGTTCAAGCTGGTGCCAAGAGTCAGATTCCTCCCCTTGTTCCATGAGAGCCCAGTTCGCCCTGAGCTGGGGCGTCTCTGAAGAGGCACGCTAATGACTGGCTGGATCAGCCTGGGTGTCACCATCTGATCCTGTGCTGTGTCCTGGCCAGGAAGCCTGTAGCTTGCCTTTGCTTCTGTCTCCATGTCTCCACAGCCCCCCTCAATGACTCACTCAGAACTGCTGGATTCCCTTTTTCTTTTCTTGGTTTCAAAGCAAAAGGAGGCCACAGTGCCCCAGGAATAAAGGCCCCACCCCCTAGAGGGAGGAGCTAGCTGTTGGCAGGGTATCTCCCTCCCGCCCCCCACTTCAGGGAAGGGGCAGAGAGGGAGCAGCTGGGAAGATAGGAGAGCCTCACCTCCTCTGTAGGCTGTTGGTACCAGGTGGGCCTTGTCAGTTAGATCCTAAGTCTGGCCAGACAGGAACACCAGGCCCTCATACCCTTGGGACTGCCAACTCTTTTGTGTTTCTGTTCTAATACATCTGTTTATTGTTTGTGGTGATTACCACCGGGAGATACGCCTGCCCTTCCCCTATCCTGATAATAATAGCACCGTTAATTCTGGAAATGTTAATAGTTAATTCTGGAAGTTTTAGTTTTTTCCAACTGTCTTTTTACTTTTTTTTTTTTTTTTTTTTTTTTTTCCAAAATCATGTCAACACCTGTTACTGCACTTCCACTGCCTGTCCTCACGCGCTGGATACGGTACTTCCAATGTTTTCAAATCAAAGTTGAGCCATCGTGGTTTGGTGGAAATTGTGTTTTACAGAGACCTTACTTTGTTGTTTTGTGTTTCATTGGTTGGTTTCTTTTTCTTTTTTTTTTTTAATTTAGTAAATATAATTTCCAAAGTACAGTTTATGGATTACAATGGCTTTTCTCCCCCATAACTGGTTGGTTTATTTTCTTAAATGATTTTTTAAAAGATTTTTTTTTAATTTATTTATTTGAGAGATAGAGTTACAGACAGTGAGAGGGAGAGACAGAGAGAGGGAGGTCTTCCATCCTCTGGTTCACTCCCCAAATGGCAACAGCTGGAGCTGCACTGATCCAAAGCCATGAGCAAGGTGCTTCTTCCCGGTCTTCCATGTGGGTGCAGGGGCCCAAGGACTTGGGACATCTTCCACTGCTTTCCCAGGCCATAACAGAGAACTGGATTGGAAGTGGAGCAGCCGGATCTTGAACCGGCGCCCCTATGGGATGCCAGTGCTGCAGGCGGAGGATTAACCTACTGTGCCATGGCGCTGGCCCCATGGCCTTAAATGATTTAAGATTTATTCATTTGAGAGGCAGAGCCACATAAAAAGAGAGAGAGAGAGAGAGAGAGAGAGAGAGAGAGTCTTTCATCCGTTGGTTTGCTCCCCAAATAAACACAATGGCCAGAGCTGAACAGATTCTTAGGTCAGCTGAACAGATCCTTAGGTCATCTTCTACTGCTTTTCCAGCTCATCATCAGGGAGCTGGACTGGAAGGGAAACAGCCAGGACACAAACTGGCATCTATATGGAATGCTGGTGCCACAGGCTGAGTGTTAACCTACTATGCCACAGTGATGATTCGAGGGGCTGACATTGTGGTGTGGTGGGTTAAGTTACTGCTAGTGATGCTGACATCCCATATCAGAGCACCAGTTCAAGTCCTGGTTGCTCCACTTCCAATCTAGCTCCCTAATACTGTGCCTGGGCAGAATAGCAGAGCATGGACCAAGTACTTGGGATGGAGTTCTGGACTCCAGGCTTTGGCCTGGCTCTGTCCTAGTTGTTGTAGGCATTTGGGGAGTAAACCAGTAGATAGAAGACTTTCTCTCATTTTCCCTCTCTCCCTGTCTTTCTCACTGTGGATCTCCCTTTCAAACAGATGAAAATAAATAAATAAACATTTTCAAACAAGATACGTGAAAGACTTTTACTAAATTGCAATTAATAGACAAATTCTTAAAAAGTTATTTACTCAAAGGAAATGCTTAATGATTCTATGCTAAATAATTGAATGGTGAAGAACCAGTTTTATGGAGAAAGAAGTATGGTGAAAATCAAGAACACAGTGAGAACATTGAAGTAGAAGATGCCAAAGAAATTCATTGTCAGTGGAGAAGAACAACAAAGTAAAATGAAGTGAAAATTTTGCTGGCCTCAAAGATGATATTCAGATTAACATTTTAATTATTGCCATGTGGTGTGACCTTGAGAAAAATCTCCCAATGTTGTTTAGCCCCAGTTTTCTCAGCTACAAAGTGGGTTAATTAAAAGCTTTCACCATAACCTTGTCTTCATAGTCGAATGAAACAAAAATATGCAGAGGTTAGCATAGAACCTGGTAGAGCCACAGAGCCCATTACAGGCAGCTAATTACTGTCATTCCAATGACGTCTCTGAAAAGGCAAAAGGTAGAAGGCAAATGTTGTAAATCATAACATCAATGTTGTTTAACCCTGTTGGATTTGTTTAAGGTCCCCTCTATCCTGAATGCGTAGTACTATTGGTTGGCCAGACTTTAAGCTCATATTTTACCATCCTTTCCTTCCTATCTGCCTAGTAACAGAGTGCTCTCTTCCATGTGATGTACATGCCTTGATTCATTTATCAGGCCAGTAAATGAATGGCTCTAGGACACGAAAGAGGAGGCACGGATCCCAGGACTTCTTGGATATGACTTACTTGATTTCCCCACATTTGTATTAAATGTAAAACCAGGGAGAAATGACCTCACTATTCCCCTAGATCCTAAGTCAGAAGAAGTCCAGGGCACTTGAAACAGCTTAACAATTTAGATGTAAAATGCAGCCACAATGTTAGACCTCCCTCAGGGCCTTCAGACTGTTGACAACCAACAATCATAAGTTTATAAACAATCCCCATAAAGTGAAGAGTCCTAGTACGGTATCCAGCGGGTGGGGACAGGGAGCAGTGGGAGTGCAGTAGCAGATGTTGACATAATTTTTGGAAAATAGGAGTAAGGAAAGGGGCCGGGAGATGAAGAAATCAGTGTAATCAGAGTGAAAACAAGCATTAATATTATCAACAACAGGAATAACAACAACAAGCACTTACAAAGCATTTGCCATGCACTGGGTCTTGCCCTAAGATACAGCTACCTCCCTCACCATCTCTGTCTCCATCTCTGTCTACACAGCTGTCCCTCCCTATCCAGCAGCTCCTCATGCCACAGTTCAACAAGCCAGAGACAAAGAAAATATTTGGGGAAAAAAAATCACATCTGTATTGAAAATGTACAGACATTCCCCTGTGTTATTCCCTAAATAATACAGTGTAACAACTATCGACATAGCATTTCCAATTTACTAGGTATTATAAATAATCTATAGGTGATTTAGAGTATATAGGAGGCTCTATATAGATTATATTACATTAACGTTTCATATAAAGAACTTGAGTAGCCGCAGATGTTGGTATCTATGGGGACCCTGAAAGCAATGTTCTATGGATACCAAGAAACAACTGTGTCTCTGTCCTCAATCTATTTATCATCTACCTATTTTTGTATCTACCATCTCTCTGTCCATGATCCTATCCATCCAATTTATGCATTTAATCCTCACCAAAATCCTCTGCAGGAAGTCAAATTGTACATATAAAAGGCACAAGGAGGAGCTAAGTGCCCACATCACATATCCAATGGCAAGTACAAACGTGAGGGAGGTATCATTCTTACATCTTATGTTGTCACACTCAGAAACGTGGATTTACCATAAGAATGAGGGAACAGCACCGAGAATGTCTGACCAGGGAAGCCAGATGGTGAAAACTTAGGTGGTGGTGCTTGGGATGGACTGAGAAACAAGCGACTTGGGGAAGGAAACACTGGAACAATCCAACAGGACCGAGACAAGACGGACAAGCCCTGCCCGGTCTAGGCCTCAATTTCCTCTCTCATAACATGATAACATAGCCCTACACACTTCCATATTGCTGTTGTCCATATGCTCCTGTAGGGCATCTTTTTGCACTGAACTCATGCAGATTTTAACTTAAACATTAGTCTTCCCCATTAGACTGAAACCATCACATGGAGGGAAAACCTCACAACTCTGTGTCTATGCGGGTTTTCTCATAACCCACGTGGGAAGCCTACTCAAGCTCCAGGGCCTCCTCTGGTTTCTTTTTCAAAAAAACAAACAAAAATGCCCTTTAATCTAATCTCCATTTTGAGACTTGATATAAAAATCTCGACAAACACCTTCCCATACTTTCCCAGATTGATCATATCCCCAAAGTCATGGCCTATTCCCCAGGGGTGCTTCTCCAAGCTGGAGTTATTAAAGTTAGAAAATGTTCCAGGAGTGGGAGCACAAATTCCACAGCATTGGCACTCTGTGTCCTAAGAATAGTCTGTTCTTGGTGTGTGCGTGCATGTGTGTGTGTGTGTGTGTGTAGGAGTGGGATAGGAAGCCAAGGACACATCAGAAGAAATAGATGGAGATGGAGGGAGCAGCTCTAGTCCTTTCATTTCCAAGTTGATTCACAGGTTTTCTTTTAAACCTTTATTTGTCCAGAAAGCAATGTTTAATCACATACCACCACCATCACCATCATTACCACCATGATTGCCACCGTTGCCACCATTACCCCCATCACTACCGCCGTCACCACTAGCACCATCACCACCTTCTTTGCCATCATCATCACCACCACCACCACCACCACCTCTGAAAAATATACCTTAACTCTCATGCATAGTGCAGTCTAAATCAGAAGTAGCCAACAGAAAGCCCATTGACCAAACCTGATATGGCTCAGTGTGAAAAATTATAAAACTGAATATAAAAATCCAGATTTCCATTTTTTTTAATAAAATGAAAAATTTTCATTGGCCTGCTGCTGAGGAATGGTGGCCCCTTTGGAGAAGTCTCTCTCGCTAATGCACCATGGCTCATGTCACTGCACATCTTCCTCCGGGAACAACCTTCATCACTCCTTCAGTTGGCGGTCTGGTCTATGTGGGTGGCTGGGAATGTTGAGCCCTCCCGCTAACTCTGAAGGTAAGATGGGCATATTTTTCTACCTGCTCCTTAGTTTTAAAGACCACTTCCATACCACTCCCAATGGGGTTAATAATATCCATGGTTGCACAAACCAGGTAAAATATTTTTCTTATCCTTTGCCTGACTACCTTTTATATTATAGCCCTAGGCATTTGCAGGAAATAGGAACTGGTCTATTGCTGACTCTCCTTAATGGCCACATCTTTAGCTCTCAAAACTGGGCTCAGACGTTTTAAAATTACTGGTTATATCGTCCAAGCTAAAATATCAAATGATATTTTATTATATTATGATATCCCCAGATGCTACTGGTTGCAAAACAGCACATAGCTTGGTGAGGAATGATGGGAGGCTCATCTAGGGAGAAGTTAGGAAGCTGTTGTTGCCAGGCAGGCAAGCTGTTGAGGGTCTGAACTCCATAGGTGACCACAGGAAGAAGGGGAAGGAACACATGCTATTGGTTTGCCATCAAGATAACCAGCAGTTTTGTCTACTCTCTGTGATGACGACATACCAATTTATTGTCAGCACATCCTGTATTTACATTGTTTTTTCCCTTCCAGAAGATTTTAATGATCATATTTTCTGTCTTCTCTTGAACCTAAGCACATATTTTTAAGATTTGTGTGTCCACAAAATAATGAAAATATTGACAGACTCCCTTTAAAGTTAAATGGCAGCTATAATGTAGACTTCTGGCCAACTAGCTAAGCATTCACAGCAATCAAAATCCAATTTAGTGTAAGACAATGACAACAAATGTGGTTGAATTAAACACAGGATCTGGTTGTTATGGGGGAATAAACTATCAAATAGCCTGACTGTGTTTTCTATCCTAGTTTTATTCTTCTTATGGCCTCAGAAATTACTTAGTATGTGTGTAAATCTACATTCTAAATTATACAATGGATGGGTATGATATCCCTACTCCAAATGAAACAGGCATAGAGCAGAAGTAGCAGACAGTGCATGTTCTGTTGATGTTTTTTGAGAGGAAGGGAGGGTGGGATAAAGGGAGGAAAGTTGGAAACATGGGAGTCCTCCAGCTATAAGTTCTGCTTCCTGGAGAAATGAGTCTTGTAAGCCAGTCTACGTGGAAGAATAAAAAGGAAGAGCAGCTGCCAAAATCTCCTCTGACATAGTAAACATCAGGACTTGGAGAATCAAATAAGGAATCAACCTATAATTCCTAACTAGACAAGCAGATACTGTGATACAACTGTGCCTTCTGCCAAGGTGGGAAGTGAGGAATGATTACATCTGCAGGTGAAAGAAGTGAGTCACGTAAGTCATGGTCATCCCCTGGAGTTCAAAATCATCCTCAGAGCAGTAACAGAAAAAAAAAAAAAAGAAAAGAAAATGAATCTGGGGACAATCCCAGAGCAGGGTACCTGTTCCTGCCTCTCTAGCTCCATGTGGAGATCACTGCAAAGCCCCTAGGAACAACTTCATGTTTAGTTGGGTCCCAGAGCAACAGGGAGTTCATTCGCTGGAGTGAGCCTTGCTGCAGGTGGCCTGGAGGCAGACTTTTTGTTCTCTATACATCATGGACAGTGTGCAGGTCAAGAGCTTGGGCATCCATGCATTGCAGTGTCTACAGGGGGTCCTGAAACCAATCCTCCATGGACACCAAGGGACAACTGTACCAGTGCTTCAGCTGAGGGGACAGAACAGATTGTAGTAACTTCATATGCAAAGTTCAGAACCAGGACATCAGGAGGCAGGCATGGTGGCCCAGTGAGTTAAAATACCACTTGGGATGCCTGCACCCCACATCAGAGAATTAGTTTGAGTCCCAGTTACTCAGCTTCTGATCCAGCTCCCTGCTAATGAACCTGGGAAGTAGTGGATGATGTCTCAAGTAATTGAGTTTCTGTCACCCATGTGGGAGACCCAGGTGGAGTTCCTGGCTCTTGGCTTCAGTCTGGTCCAGCCCTGGCTGTTGTGGGCATTTGAATGGCCATTTGGGGAGTGAACCAGTGGATAGAAGATCTCTCGCCACCCCTCTTGCCTTTCAAATAAAGAAATATTTTTTAAAAAACATGAACAAAGACATAACAGTAAGTCTAGGCATGATGTTCCAAAAGGCACTGGTATGTGAATGTCCAGGGACTAGACTAGGTCAGTCCAGACAGGGCAGAGACCACTGTGGGCCCAGATTTCCTATGGACCCGAGGTGCTGGTCTCACCACAACAATAGACCCATAAACGTGACATGACCCCCATATATTAACATGATCAGGGGAACGGAATGAGGATGGTTGTGAGAGGAGCAGAAAAATGTTACAAGATATCATTTCCCCAAAAGAACCTGATTTCAACTGAAACAAGCTGCTTAACTCCCCAAACACAATCAGCGGCAATAGGCACACAAGAAGCTTCTACGGATACAAACACACACAGGATGATTTGGCGCATGGAAGCTGTAGATTGTAAATGTCTGATCTTGCTTAAAAAAAAATGATATGATAGTGATTAAAGGTAAGTTATTCCAGAAAGAGGAAAAACAAGAAAAAAAAAAAAAAAAGAACGGTTTCCTTTCACCATCAACAGATGACTTGGGAAACTATGCAAATAAAATGCTTATGTGACAAGAAGAGGAAGCAGTGCTGTGGGGCGGTGCATTTAGCCACTGCTGCGGTCACCTGCATTCTATATTGGAGGGCCAGTTCAAGTCCCGGCTCCTCTGCTTCCACTCTAGCTTCCTACTAATGTGCCAGGGGAAAGCAGCAAATGATGGCCCAAGTGCCTGGGCCCCTGCCAACCATGTGGGAGACCTGGATGGGGTTCCTGGCTCCTGGGTTCCACCTGGCCCAGCCCTGGGTATTGTGGCATTTGAGAAGTAGACTAGCAGATATGTTTTCTCTCTCTCTCTCTCTCTCTCTCTCTTTCTCTTTCTCTCTCTCCCCTCCTTCCTTCTTTCCCTCTCTTCTCCCCATCTCTCCATTGCTCTGCTTTTCAAAGAGATATTTTTTTTTAATGACAAGAAGAAATTATCACCTATTTGTTCTCCATGACACTTGCTTACTCATTTATCTTCAGTGCAATCAATGGTATTAGGATATTCAAATTAAGATGAGGAAATATGGAGTCTTGAACAGGAACTTGAGGCTAAGGGAGAGGTCTGGAGAGCATCTTGGGCCCCAGTGAAAAACAGACAAGACTGTGGGTGAGATCAGGGAAATAAAGAGATGAGTCACTCAGGGGCCAGCAACAGTGGAAAGCTATTACCATCTCTTGGCCAAAAGAGGCAAAGGAGGAAATTGTGTTAGAGAGCCTGGAGGGAAGGAAGAGGTATCACCTAAGAGAACAGGATGGGGCTCTCTTCTCCATCCTTCCTCTCTCCTGCCAGGGGCTTCCTTTGGCCAAATCCACCTGCAAGTCAGAGAGGGTGGAGAACCCAAGAAACACAATTCTTGAGATCAATCTTCCCAGACACAGACCAAGGCATGGAAGGAATGAGAACGGATCTGGAGTCAATTGGAAAAGAGCCTGTGGTGTGCGATACACAGAATTCTACCAACACTGCTCCATGCAACTGGGGAGGTACAAAGTGATGGGCCCTTTAGGGAGAATCTCTGTATTTCTGCATGATTTTCTAAAACCTGAAAATAACAGCAGCTCCAGAGCTGCACTTGGGTGGCCAACCGAGTACCTGAAAAGAATTTGTTTTTTCAATTTTCCAGAGAAATTAAGAAATTTCCATCATCTTCCCCAAGGCTGTGATGTCAGACTGTTTTAGTCTCGGTTAAGCTACTTCAAACATTGTCACGTATTTCTATAAACTTGAGCTATGGGAGTTCTGCCTTCCCAGTTTCAATATACAATGGAGAGGCAAAAGCTGTGTCTATATGTCACGGATGTTCTGGTCACAAGACACACCACCACACGGCAGAAAGACAAGCCAACGGCCCTGCCAGACCGGGCTGACCTCATTCTGCGATGCTGGCTTTGGGGGATTTTATTTTAAAACCTGAATATTTATACAGTTTGCATTCTTTAGGAGGTGATAGATTCTATTAACCTTCATACGCTCACATTTGCTTTATCTTTTTGCTAAGAGAAGCCAGGCTGCCTGGCTGGGAGGACCTCGCTGACTTGGCTTAGCTTAGCCATACCTGTTGTTATTAAACACAGAGCAGAATTATTTTAAGTTCAATTTTTACATTAAACATAATAATTTTGCTCTGTTTGGATTCCTGAGAATTCTTTGGACACTATAATTTATTTCATTGTTCTGATGTTGCTCCTCCCCCCTCTACCCCTGAATTCTGTGCTCTATGCTGAGTGAGTTCTTGGGAAGCATGATCAAGTAAGTGGCAGCTGCAACAGGGAATAGAAAGAGAAGAAAATGTCACTAAGGCTCCGGTTCTCCCTGCAAGGGTTGGGAGTAAGGCCCTGGTTACTTTGACTCAGGGAAGTAAAATTTAGAGAAGTGACTAGTTATCCTTCCTTCCATCTTCTTTTCGTGGATAATTCATTGGAAAACTAGTAACTTGGACAGAATAATTTCCATGTCCACTTTGTACAGTTTCTATACATAAAGTGTAGATGCTAGAGGTACCCTAACCTGGAGTGGATCTGCGCCACCATGGTCAGGTTGCTCACCTTCTCTAACTTCCGTGCACACTTTGTTGCACAAACAAGCATGCTTCCCAACTGGCACTGGAGCACGCCCTCTGCATCCCTGGCCCATGCCAAGGGAACTGTAAACACGGACAGGAAGTAGTTAGGAATTTTGTTTTAGCACCTTGACATTGTTATAATGTCCAAACACGTGATTCTTTGACTCTTCTTCTTTGATTCTTCTCATTGAAGAAGGTCCGGACCAAAAAAATATACTTGTGTAGCAAAAAGGAGAAAGAGAAAGGAAATAAACACAGGGAACACTTGCTCTTTCCATGGAGAAAGTTCAAGTAGAAAAGGGACAATCTACCCCCTCTCTGATAATGTACAGGAAGTTTTGTAGTAGTGCCGGGCATAGTGCAGGTACTCAAGAAAAGTCAGTTCTTTCCCAACAAAGACTAAGGATCCTGCAGTCAACACAAGATAGTGAGCCTTGATCTTGCTCCAGAAACAAACAAAAACAAAGCAAACAAAAAAAGCAAGTGTAAGACCTACCTTCTCCTGCACAAGGAAACTTTGTTTGGGAGGAAAGATGTGCACATGACTATTGTCTCCCAATTGATGTGAACACAGAAGGGTCCACATAGAAAGCTACTCATCTCTCACCCTAGGAGAAAGTACCCCCTGTGGGATCTACAGAAAATATTTATTTTTGAAACAAGCTTTAAATGAAATAATTTGGACATCTCCAAGGAGCCAGACCTTTCCCCAGTCAACTCCAGTATTGTGAACAACAAGCAGTTCATCGATTTGCAACATTTAAAGCAAGAAATTTCAAATAGCAAAGAGGAGACAAGGGCTCAGAATGAGAGAACTGGAAGTCATCTCCCTCACTTACAACCGTGGCTTTGCTTGTGTCTTTACTTTTTAAAGCAGTCTTAGGTTAGCATCAAAATCAAGTGAAAGGTATGGAGATATCCCATATACCCCCCACTGCCCACATACATAGATCCCGTTGTTATCAACATCCCTCACCACACTGGCACACTAGCTGTAGTCCATGAAGCTGCATAGACACGTCACTGCTCAGAGCCCTTAGTTTATCTTAGAGTTCACTCCCAGTGCTGTGCATTCGATGGGTTTGGATAAGTGTATAATGACACATGTTTACCATCAGAGTATCAAACTGAGCTTTAGTGTATTCCTACTTTGGAGCCGGATATACCTTAATTATGGGATGTCAAAGCTCCAGACAAATCGTCCATCCAGCACAGCCTAAAGCGTCCCTTGAGCTACATCTGATCTTGTGCAAAACGGAAAATGCTCGAATGCTAAGACAAGTGCGCTGGCAGAAGAGAAGCTCATTTTGAAACTGCTTGGCTTAGAGCATCTATCCGTGTTGACTCATACTTTCTGCACAACAACCATGAAGCCTGAAAGAACTCAGAAGTTTTGGAAAGCTGCAGAGTTTCACAAAGCCCTGACCAGTGTATTTGTTAAACCTGCTTTCCAATGTCTGCTTGTGTACACCACTTCAGAGGGAAGTAATAAGCGTGAAATTCAATTATGCAGGCACCCGCTTAACCATCTCAACCAGAATGGTGTCCCTAATCTTTTATTTTGAAGATAAAGTGAAAATCTAAAGCTGCTCTCCTATGATGGCATTTTATTCCCTTTGTAACTCGGCCAAGAGAATTCCCTTCAACCTAAGGCTCTCAACTTCAAAGTCAGTTCTCCTGTTAGCTGCTGTCTGGCTTTTGGACTTGTACTTACGTTGTCTGTACACCGAGAGAAGTAGATCAAGCCCAGCGCACCAAAAGGACCTCAGGGATGTGAAAGGAAGGAGGAACTGCTTCTGAGGGCTGGGAAATGCGGGGCCGAGTCTTGCAGACAGAAGCGGGCACCTGCTCTGCCTGCACAGCCACTGTGCCTGGAAGAGAGTGATGGCTGTCCCTATGACATCATCCTCACATGCCCTGGAGGGCTCTGGCCCAGACCACGATGTGTCTGAGGCTGAAACTGACATTGAAGGTCTTGCAAAGTTGCTTCTTTGAGGATTCCAGTTGGCCTTCGTTGGAAACTTCTTGCTTTACCTTTGCTAGGTGCCTTTCTACACGCCTAAGTGTTCCCCAGGGGACTCACATTTCACTTTACCTGCCCTGCACGCTGGGCCCCTGCCTCGTTCACCGAGATGAGTGAGTCAGCGCTAGGAGACATGTGGTCTGGCCCCTGAGCACTGCTGTTAAATGCTTGCAGGGTGGACGTCGGCACCGCTAGGCTGTCAGAGACAGTGGCTGAGCCCTTGATCCAGGCCAAGATGATTACAAGCACGGTATCTGCGGAAATGATGCTCTCCAAAGTCTTTTCACTAGTATCTCTCATCCACATGAAAACACAAAGAGCATCCATCCCTAAGACAAACCCAGAGCCATTTATGGCCCTAAAACACAACTTCAGGCCTCCCAGCATGCTCTGCTAGTATCTTCTGAAAACACGACTTCGGCAAGAGGAGCATGATCACTTTTCATTTGCACAACCTGTGTTTTTCAAATGTAAAGATTTATAAAGCCTGATAGTGGGCTTTACGGTGTTTCTACTGGATGGGAGATGAAGGTGGACTGAAATTGGTGAAGAAAGAAAGTGAGCTCTTAGGTTAGACATCAAGAAGAACACCCTGATTTCCAGAGTTCTAACTTACTGGAACAAGACCTTTAAAGAGCATCTGAGGAGCCAGCACTGTGGCATAGTAGGCTAAGCTTCCGCCTGCAGTGCCAGCATCCCACATGGGCACCAGTTCGCGTCCTGGCTAATCCTCTTCTGATCCAGCTCTCTGCTATGGCCTGGGAAAGCAGTGGAAAATGGCCCAAGTCCTTGGGCCCCTGTACCCACATGGGAGACCCAGAAGAAGCTCCTGGTTCCTGACTTTGGATCAGTTCAGTCCAGCCATCGCGGCCATTTAGGGAGTGAACCAGCAGATGGAAGACCTCTCTCTCTCTGTCTCTCCCTCTCTCTGTCTGTAACTCTACCTCTCAAATAAATAAATAAAATCTTTTTAAAAAGAGTTTACGAATCTGTGCTTTAAAAAAGAAATAAAACACTTAATCTAGATGTAATCCTTGTAAAGCTAAAGGGATGGATTATTTCTCTCCTCACTCCACATATCCATCTCCCAAAGTCCTCCTGGACCTCCAAGGCCCATCTCTGATGCTCATCGAATGTTATTTTCACCCTTTCTCTATTATTTGTGATTCGTCATCATGTACTTACTGAAAACCTACTATGTCCATATGCTCTTCTGATCTGGGGAGACAGCAATGATGTCACAGAGCCCACATTATCAAGGACTGGAACATGCATGTGATGAACAAGGAAATAAACACACAAGATGCTATCAAGGGTTTGGGGAAAATGAGACAAGGTAAGGTGACTGATGGTGCCTGGAATCTAGAGAGAACTTTCCATTGGGTGGAAAGAGAGACCTCTGTGAGGAGCTGACCACAGGTGGAGGCCTGAGAAAGTTGATGTTTAGCAGGGGCCAAGGTCATTCCAGGATGTGAGATGAGCAGGTGAACCTGACAGGTTCCAGGAGCACACACCAGGTGATGTGAGTGGTGCTCTCTGAGTTGAATGAGATTGGAAGAAAACAGGCTTCGGTCAGCATTCTCTCCAGTGTCAGTTTGGGGCTTTATTGATTGACTGTTGTGTAAGCGTCTTGAAGATCCGTGACCTTCCTCACAGTTTGTTAAGGACTGAATGTGTCCTGCCAAGATTCAAATGCTGAGATCCCAGCTTCCAATGTGGATCTATTTGGAAATGAGGTTTGGAACTTAGGTATCTAGAGTAAACTGTGGTCATGGACGGTGGAGCCTGGTCTTATGGGCAGGCAGTTAAGACACCTGTTGGGACACACACATCCCATATTAGAGTGCATGTTGGAGTCTTAGCTCCACTCCCGATTCCAGTTTACTCCTAATGAATTCTCCAGGAGGCAACAGTGATGGCTCAAGGTATTGGGTCCCTGCCACCAATATAGGAGACTTGGATTGAATTCCTGGCCCCAAGCTTTGTCCCAGATCCATCTCCATCCCTGGCTTACCATGAGCTATAGGATGCTTTCTGGCTGATGGAGAAGAGTTTACTGAAAGTGGAAAGCATCCTGATTCTGTTTCCTGCACAGAAAGTTCTGTGTGTGTGTGTGTGTGCTGTAGCTCCCTGGGGCTACCATCAAGATATATGTCCTCAGTGTGCCGTTGCCAGTAGACATTTGACTAGCACCCCTGCACGTGACATCTGTTTGTTCAAATGTCACACAATTCATGGCCCGAGAGGGAGCGTGGCGGTGCTGTGACACTGCACAGCTAAGGACTCCCGCACTTGGCAGCCTGCTGGCGTGCTGCACTGTGGCAGCAAGCCAGAACCCCACACTGCAGGGTGTGTGGCTCTCGGTGGAGACACACACATGCTACACACACACACACACGCGCGCGTGCCCATGCACACACAGAGCAGGTGAGAGTCACCCTTCTCATCAGTGGATCCTTGGTTTCTTTTATGTAATTTATCCCCCTAAACTGTGCTGTGCACAATCTTGTCCTGGGGTCTTGATTTCTTTCATGTGGTTCTTTGTGCTAACGAGATTAAATCAGTTCCAATAGGTACTGGTTTAATGGAGATGATAAACTTTTATTGAACTTGAGCACATTAAAATGAAATGTAAGCAATAGGTGATTTTGGCACTCGCCTAGGGTCTCTTGCGATCTGAATAAAGTCAGCACGCCTTCTCTGGAAAATAACAGCTCCGGGCCAGGCTCACTTTATGTGCTTAATTAAAAGCTATTTTTGTGGCATAAGAAGGAGCTAAATAATGCAATGTTCTCTCTCTCCCATTGAGGTCCAAAGAAGCTATGTTTTCAATCAGAAAACCAGAGATGGACGAGAACATTCTTCCAAACAGATCTTTAGGTTTCACACTAAGAGCAGGTAACGTGCTGTTTTACAGCAGTCTGTCTGCTAATCTGTGATCTGTTTTGTCTGTGAATGGGATTATCATGGTGGTTTATTGAAGAAGAGCCAAAAACGATGTTAAGTAAACTGTTTACACAAAGCCACCAGGCTGAAAGATCTAAACTCAGACTCATTTCAGGTTTTAACCAAAATAAACTTTATTATAGTTTCAACTGGACAGTTAAACCTTTCAGGGTCTGCTCAACTTGCTGAATGTGTAAAACGCGAGACCGCGGCTCTCGGCAGAAATCATGAAACTGTAAATACCGTGGTTAACCTCTGAAGGCTGCCTTTCTCTGCTATCTTTGAGGCGGGCCAGGATTCCAGCCAGGCTCCACGGCCAGGCTTCTGTCAGTGTCTTTGCTAGTCCTCTAAGTCAAGAGCGGGAGTTTTGGCTCCTCAGCGTGGCAGGGGGTAAATGTGGAGACTGTCACTGACCCCTAGCCTGGGGAAGACATCTTTATGTCTCTCCACTGGGCTGGCAGGGACACACCTGGCCTCTCATGACCCCCACTGTGTGCCCCCACCGCCGCCGCCGCCCAGTCCGAAAGGGTCAAAATGAGCTTTGATTAATGTCCATTCTTGTCCTCAGTACTAATCTGGGGCCAAAGCATTTCACAAGACATGCTTTGATCTGCTTGAAAACAGACAAAAGACCCAAAGAATAGAAACATCCACCCAGCTCAACTTAAACACATTGTTTTGTCTCCCTGCGGCAGCTCCGTTAGCAGAAAGTCAAACAGAAGGTTCTGGTCTGTGTGTGCAGTGTTCACGGGGGAAAAAAAACCACCCAGATGATCATTTCTCTGGGACTGCTAATTTACAGATCAGGAAATGGGTGCTCAGAAGAAAGTTTCTGGATTGTTCCTTTGGGGAGCTTTTTCCTGAGCCTAGTTTTCCCAGACTTATCTTTCGCAGCTCCTATAAAAGGTTCTGTGCTTTCTGCCTGACACCAGCTATTTCTTAACCTCCTTAGTCTTCATTCATTCCTCTAAACAGTGGTCTGAGTGCCAGGCACTGCATTAGACATTCATGATACAGTTAAATAAGGCCCTGACCTCAAGGGCTCTTAGGACAGTTGAGTGACGGGCAGGTAAACAGGAACAACACATGGGTAAATAAAGGAACCTGGTCTTACAGGAACACAGGTGCCTCGTGTCTGTCTCCCTCTCAGCTCTTCCCACCCTCCTGGTCTCTTGATGCTGAAGACCCCGTGGGCTCATCCTGGATCCTTTGTTCTCTACCACCCCCTCTTCCTCCAGGTGACTTATTTTAGAGCTTTGAACGGTTCTGCACTGGTGATTCCATTTTTCTGTCTCCAACTCTGATTCCTCCCCCAAGCATCTCATAGTCCTCTGCCTGGCTGGCCAGAGGCATCTGAATGATCAAAGGAAGCATCTCAAGCTCACGTGAAAGTAGTCACTCTTGACTTTGCCCGTCTGCAGTGGCCTCCCTCCCTGCTTTCTCCAGCTGCCCCGTTGTTCCAGGAGGCAATGTTGACTTCCCAGCAATCAGCAATTCCCAAACATTCCCCCTCCCAGTGGATTGGGATCCATCTTCGGTATCCAAGGACCCTGCCAAACCTTCAGTATCCAAGGACCACGCCCAAACCTTCCTTTCATATCCCTTGCTTCTTGCCTGCATCTTGGAATGGTCTACCTGTTCTCTCACATCTGTCCACTATCCACGCTGCAATCCTTTTAAACCTTAAAAGGTACAATGCTGCTCCTCTAAGCTTAACATTTATCAAAGGAATCAGACAAACGGAATGACAGCGACTATATTTATCCTCCCACGTGCAGTAACAAAAACATGATTCAAAATATATGAAACACTGGGGCATCAGACAACATCTGAGGGGCGAGAAGCAAAGTGGAGCCATACGATCGCCCAGCATACTGCCCAAAGAGAATCTCCAAGCCTTTCCAGGTCATGTTTCAAGCACGGAGAAGCCAGGCAAAGCACGTTTGCCTTCTTAGTCCACTTTCTGTTGCTGTAACAAAATACCTGAGATGTATACCTTATAAAGAAAAGAGGAATTTAGCCTGCAGTTTTGAAATCTGAAAGTCCAAGATTGAGTGGTCCCAACTGCTGGGCTCTTGGGAGGGCTTCATGGTGGATAGCACCAAGGCGGCAGGAGCTTATGAGGAAGAGATCACTGATGAGACTGGAAGCAAGAGATCCAGGGCCCATGCTTGAACTTCCCACGCTAACTCACCAGTGTAGGAACTGGCTCTGCAAGGCCAGCGTTAATCCCTTCACATAGGCTTTGCCTAAGCTTTCTAAAGTACCCTGGTGCAGCAAGGCAGTCAGGAAGCAGTGTTTCTAGAGAGAGCACTGGAGAGAGGCAGGCTGCACTGAGGTGCACAGAATCCTCTTGAGTCCTGTACTGAGTGCTGCTCAGCCTGCACCTGTGACACAACGAGCTGAGGCCAGGGAGAGAACCACTTCAAAGAATTAAAGGCGGCGATGCCTCAGAGGTCGCGTGCACTGGGCATAATTCCTGTCCCACCAGCCACAGTGACAAAATGGGTCTCAAATCAGTAACCTTAGTTTCATTCTTAAAAAGCAAGAATCCGGGGCTGGCGCTGTGGCATAGTAGGTAATCTCATATGGGTGCTGGCTGCTCTACTTCTTGTCCATTTCCCTGCTAATGTGCTTAGGAAAGCAGGGGAAGATGGCTCAAGTCCTTGGGCCCTTGCCACCCACATGGGAGACCCGGAGGAAGGTTCTGGCTTCTGGCTTTGGACTGGCCCAGCTCTGACCATTGTGGCCATTTGGGGAGTGAATCAGCAAATGGAAGATTGTCTCTCTCTCTCTCTCTCTCTCTCTCTCTCTGCCTCTCCATAACTCTTTCAAATAAATAAATCTTTTTTAAATAGCAAAAACCAGAAAACTAGGAAACAATGTACTAAACTCAAAATAATGAAGTAAAGATTAGAACAAAACCAGTTATATATAAAACAGAAAGCATAATAAAGAAAGTGAATGCTATAAAAATATAAAATGATTTGGAAATATAAAAATGGATGATATAAAGAGCTGATTATTTGAGGAGATCAGTAAACTTGATTAGCCTCTACAAAAGTCATCAGGGTCAAAGAGATAGAGAAAGACACAAATTAGCAATACCAGCAATGAGAAATGTGACATCACAGATTGTACAGATGTCAAAGAGATGATAAAAGATTGTCACGAACAAATTTTTGGCAATACACTGACAACTTAGAAAAAACAGGAAAATTCCTTGAAAGATAAATACCAATGCTTGCTCAAGAAGAAAAAGATAGGCTGAATAGAGAGATAATCTTACATTATCTTTAAAAATTGAACTTGAGGCAGGCATGTGGCCAGCAGCTAAGTTTCTACTTGGAATGTAGGCATCCCATATCAGAGTGCCTGGTTCCCCACTGCTCCACTTCCAATCCAGCATCCTAATGCAAACTTTGGGAGGCAGCAGGTGACAGCTCAAGCATTTGGGGCCCTGTCACCCTTGTGGGAGACTTGAATTGAGCTCCAGGCTCCTGGTTTCAGCCTGGCCCAGAACCAGCTATTGCAGGCATTTGAAGAGTGAACCAGTGGACTAAAGATCTCTTTCTGTCTCTGTCTCTCTGTTTGTGTCTATCTCTCTGTGAAATAAAAATATAGATTTTTGAAAATTAAAAATGGAATTTGTAATTTATAACCTTCCATCAAAGGACACTCTGGGCTCAGGAATAAATTGGTGCAGTCTCCCAGACATAAATAAGAAATAATACCAATTTAAACAAACAAGGAAAATTGAGGAGAGGGAATGCTTTGCAGACTATTCTATGAGGCCAAGCATTTCTGTGACACCAAGTCCAAAGTTTTACAAGAAAACGAAATGACATAGATGCCTGTTTTCTCAACAAAATCTTGGGCAATTTAATCCAATAATATATAAAAGGCTAATAAATCATGATCTACAAGGGATTATTGCAGAAATATAAGATTAGTTTGCTGTTCAAACAATCAATTTTAAGTCTGAAAAAAAATTCTCATCTGAAAAGTTAGTAAACAAGTATTTGATTAAACACAGTGCTCACTTCTGATGAAAACATAAATAGCTAAGGCTGGAAGGGAAGAAAACTTATCTTTGAAAAATCTATAGGCCACACACACTCACAGAAGTCCATACTTTATGCATGCATTGATAGGCCATTCTAGAACCTACACACTACTTTACAGTGAGAAGCAGTAAATCAGATGTGGCCAAGAATTGAGGTCAGGTAAGATTAGGAGCAGGGGATTACAAAGACGATGACAAAACTCTGAAGGACAATGGCTGTGTTCATTATTTTGATTGTGTTTATTTCATGGTTCACACATATGTCAAAGCTTATCAGCTGTGCACTTCCAATACGTTAGATCGTGTCTATTATCCTCAGAATTCAAAGTGACCTCATGGCTCCACAGGACCTCATACCTACCTACCTTGCTGCTAAGTCTTTGAATGTTTCCCCCAACAGTTCATGGGCTAGAAACCTTATTCACAAACTCATTATGTTAATGGCTTTGGGGTTGGAGCTTTTGGGAAGCCATTGGGATTCAATGAGGTCATAAGGGAGGAACTCCCACGAAGGCATTACTGGCTTTAAGAGGAAAAGAGACTTGAAGTAGCAAGCTTGTTCTGTTGCACCTTGGGATTCCCCCTGCCTTGGTATGATGCCACAAAAGACCCTCATCAACTGCCAAGGCTATAGCCTTGGACTTCTCAGGCTCCAGAACTATAAGCCAAAAAGTAATACTCCCAGACACCATCATCTGCTTTTACTTAGTTTATCACTTCTACAGCAATCCCCGCTCTGTGTTCATCATTATTTACTTGTTTATTTTCCATCTCCCCATGAGAATGTAAGCTCCTTTCAGAGCTGGAATATATTTTGTGTTCACGCTGTTCTTCCTAGAGCCGCACACAGCATCTGACATTAAGGCCATTCTCAACAAGACCTTTCTTTATGAATAAGGGTATACATGCAATGGACTATGAAGAAATTTAAAGATATTTCATAGCCCTCATGAGTGGGATAAGATATCTGTTTAAGCAGAGACCCTAGAGAGATTCCACAGCCCTTCTTCTATGTGAGGACACAACAAGAGGTCTATGAACCAGGAAGCAGGTGAGCACCAGATCAAGGCCAATCCCATGACCTTGGACTCTGTGTGTTGTTTAAGTCACCCAGTCTATGGAGTTTTTGTGATAGCAGCCCAAGTAGACTAAGACAACAACATATTTGGAGGATCATGAGAAAACTGAATCATTTAGGAGTATTGTGGTGGGGAGAAGTGGAAGTCAAAGCCAGTTATATTGGGGCTGGCACTGTGGCATAGCAGGTAAAGCTGCTGCCTACAGCACTAGCATCCTATATGGGTGCCAGTTCTAGTTCTGGCTGCTCCACCTCCAATCCAGGTCTCTGCTATGGCCTGGGAAAGCAGTAGGGGATGGCCCAAGTCCTTGGGCCCCTGCACCCATGTGGGAGACCTGGAGGAAGCTCCTGGCTCCTGGCTTCGGATCAGTGCAGCTCTGGCCGTTGCAGCCAATTGGGGAGTGAACCAGCAGGTAGAAGACTCTCTCTCTCTCTCTCTCTCTCTCTCTCTCTCTCAATCTCTCTCTCTCTCTCCTTCTCTCTGTGTGTCACTCTGACTTTCAAATAAATAAATAAATCTTAAAAAAAAAACCGGATATACATTTTGGCACCAGGTCATTTGGGGATTCAATCTGAAGACCAGGGGGAAGCTATTAGGTGGAACGGGTGAGGAAGAATTAGCCTGGGTGACCTGTAATTTGCAAGAATAACTCCAGTGACTGTGTGAATGGACAAACGACAGGGGGTAAAGACTGCAGAAGGCTAGAAACAGAAGAGCTGGACTTTTTTCATTGGTCTAGATCCCAGTCATGAAGAGGAGAGTTATACTACTACCACGAAGTCCCTCACCTCCAGATCAGGGCCTGAGCCATCACTACCTACTTCTTTTAAGGGGCCCCAAATAACTCTAAGCATCCAAGCCGACATTGTGCATTAGAACGCTGGAAGCTCAGAGAAAGGACAGAATCAAAATAGCAGATGGGGGAAACATTTGAATGGTCATGAACTTTTGATACAATTTTTCATACTCAGAGGTTACTGATGAGAACCATGGAGAACTTCATTTCTCTGATTAAGGAGAAAGAGAAAGGGGCGAAATGTTTAAAATCCCCAAGGCTACCAAGACACAAAACAAGAGAATTGGCAGCCAAGACCCAAGTCGTCAAGCCTAGTAAAGAACAAGTGGATAAACTGGTTAGGAAGGGACTTAGCACTGGAACATAGAATCCATGGGGTTGAAGGTTATGAGTCAGGCTTTCTTAGCAACGCTGTTAAACAGGAACATTCCAGAACAATGGATTCAACAGGGAACTCACTTCTAAACCTGGAGGTGGGGTTTCACTGCTCCGGAGCAGAGAAAATCCATGAACGAGAAGCCCTCTGGATAAATAAGAGGCTGGTGGAGCATGCTCCCAGTTCAAGACCGCGGTTTTCTAAGCTTAGCTTTGCAAGAACTGCGCAGCACGCGCTGTCTGCCTCCTCGAGAGGTACTGGCATTTCCGACTTCATCACACGAGGATAATTATGACCCTAGTTGTGCAAGAGAATCACAGGTGAAGCCTGATAAAAATCCTGATGGCCTGGAGACAGATTTACTAGGTCTGGAACAGAGCCTGACATCAGAATCTCCAATAAGTTTCTTAGGTTTTATTGATGCACTGCCAAGTTTGACAATCACTACTATAGATCACAGCCTAGTCCAAACAGAATGATTGTGCACAGGCATAGAAAACCAAGCGTCAAGAGCACAGCCTAATTTTTCTGTACAATAATTTGTGAGAAGAGTCTAGAGCTTATCTTGCATATATAATTTTAAATATATGTGACACACTGTTTAAACGAAGATCATTAAAAAAACAAGCACAAGCTGAGCATCTCTGATCCAAAAAATCTAAAATCCAAAATGCTCCAAGTTTCATAATTTGGAGCATTTGAATTTTAGATTTTGGGATTAGAGATGCTCAATCAGAGAAGTTTATGAAAATATTCCAAAATCTGGAAGAAAAGAAATGAAATGTGAAACACTTCTGGTCCCAAGCATTTTTGATAAAGGCTATTCAGTCATACATTAAAATGATTGTAGCATTTTTTTTAATTTCTTTACCCTTAAAAAATGGGTCATGTGATGTTAAAATGGGAAATATATCTCAGAGGCAGACATACACAGGGGGGGAATGGAGAGAGAGAGAGAGAAAGAGAAAGAGAGGGAGAAAGAGAGAGAGTACCACACACTCCCTCCCATTTACTCTCCAAATGACCATATGGCCACAGTTGGGCTACGCTGATAACTCTATCCAAGACACCCATGTGGGCTGGCAAGGACCCAAGAACTTGAACCATCACCTGCTGGCTTCCAGGGTACACATTAGCAGTCCACTGAAGTCTGAAGCCAGGTTGGGAATTGAACCCAGGCATTTCTGAATAGAATGTGGACATCCCAAATGTCTTAACCACTAGGCCAAGTGTCTACCCCAGAATGGAAGCTTCGATTGTGAAACTTGGAGGGAATAGAAAGGTTTTCAAGGCAACTTGGAAGGATGGCATTTCCAAGGCTCTGTTCCAAGGGGAAAGATGTCCACGGAAAGAGAGGTCAGTGTGGGAAACCCACAGCTCACTGAGGGGCAGGCGTGGGGGAGTGTTTCCTTCTAAACCCAAGTCTGGTGAGAGGCACTAGGGTGAGACTACTGGAGTGAGGGTTCAAGGTGTACTTCCTGCTGTTGGGAAACTCAGCAGGACTGAGTCTTGCTCCTGCGTGGAAATGGAAAGAGACATGGGGCGGGGGAGTCGAGGTCTGAAATCAGGCCGTGGCTGTTGTTCCAACAAGAAGGCAGCAACAAAGACAGAGCCAGGACAGAGAGCCCAAAGCCACTGTATCAGACCATTTTCTGTTACTATAATGGAATTGTGTAGCTCACAGTTCTGGAGACTCAAGGGCCAGGCTGTGGCCTTGGCTCAGCTCTGGTTGGGCCCTTAGGGTGGATGGTACCACTGTGGTGGGAGAGCACAGATTACCTTGGGAAACTGGAAGCAGAGAGTGACTCAAGGGTCAAGCTCATGCTTACAACACCTTGTTCTCATGAGAGCTCACGATTCCCATGAGAGCTACCTAAATCCCTTCTGGAGGCAGTGCCCAGTGAACTACGGACTTCCCACAAGGCCTCACCTCTTAAAGACCCCACTACCTCAACACAAACACACTGAGGACTACACCTGTAATGCATGGCTTCTTGGGAGACACAAAGAAACCCTACCCACAGCCCCAGCAGCCCTCTGATAGGAGTACCAGTCTTTTCTTTTCCTGTCTTCTGTGTTAGTGTCCTGGAAGGAACATGGACTGAAGTGGGACCATGATGGGGAAGATGAACCAGATAAAAAGCAAAAAGATGACTACCCCTCCCTCCAAGGCAGCAGAGGGATTAGGAACTGAAACAGTTTCCAGTGGGACAACAAAACAAAAAGGCAATTTTAAGTCAGGTCTGGCATTTGAATGTGGAACTGATTATTCTTTTCATTTTTATTTTTTTCAAGATTTACTTTATTTATTTGAAGGACAGAGTGACAGAGGGAAAGAGAAAGAAGGAGAGACACAGACAGAAAGAGAAGATCTTCCATCTGCTAGTTCACTCCCCAGATGGCTGCAATGGGGACTGGGCAAAGACAAAGGCAGGATCCTGGACCTCTATCTTGGTCTTTCCTGTGGGTGGCCAGGGCCCAAGCACTGGGGCCATCTTCCACTGCTTTCCCAGGTGTATTAGCAGGGAGCTGGATCGGAAGCAGGGCAGCTGGTACTCCAATTAGCACTCCCATATGGGATGCCAACACCACAAACACAGCATACTCAGCTGTACCACAATCCTGGAGGCAAACTACCCATTCTAATAACCAAATTCAGACTGGTGTGGGCACAAAAGGGTGCCACCTTATATTGAGCCATTTTTAACCAAAGGCAAGGGAGAATTTAAAGGGATTGTCTGAGACAAAATATAAAAGCCTTCTGACTTCATCTCACAGTTTGTGCACAATGTGTGTAATATAGGAGTTTATTCTACCCTAGTCTTCCATAAGCCTTTATTTCCTTTAGGATAAACTGACACAGAACCTTGCTTTCACTTACCACCCACTTCATCTTATAGTTAGAGATCCTTTATTGTGAGGTGGGCTCTGTGGTGCACCGGTCAAGCTGCTGCTTGCTATGGCAGTATCCTATGGATGAAAGCCAGTTCAAGCCCCACAGGCTGCATTTCTGATCCAACTTCCTGCAAATGTACCTGGAAAGGCAACGGTGATGGCCCAAGTACTTGGGACCCTGCTACCCACATGGGAGGCCAGGAAGGGTTTCCTGGCTCCCGGCTTTGGCCTGCCCTGGCCCTGTCTGTTGCAGCCATTTGAGGAGTGAAGCAGTGGATGGAAGATCTCTTTGTCCTACTCTGTGTCACTCTGCCCTTCAAATAAATTAATAAACAACCTCGTTTTTAAAAAGAGAAATCTCTTCATTTGTTGGTTGCTTCTTGAGCAAATCAGAGCCAGAGCAGAAAAATGCAAAGCACAGAGTAATGCAGAAAACAGAGGGAAACAGTTAAAACACCAGAGAGCTGTCCTAAAGGCAATGAAGGTGATATTTTCCCAAAAGACAAGGTGCATTGCAAGGGTGCCTGGGATTTGTTTGAGTCAAGTGCAAGTAAGACACACAGACATGGAAATGTCTGCCATGAAGGAACACATTTATTATACCCACGGGTCCCTAGAAACAGTAGGCACGCATACCATGCAGGCCACTGGGGAAGCAGCAGGGTTTATCAGGAGGTAGCGCAAGAGGAAGAAAAGAGTGGGCAAGAACCTTCTCTTTGATTTCCAGGGGGAAGGAACAGGACGGACAGGGAAAGCGGTTCGGGATTGCATAGTTTGAAAATGCCAGCAGGCTCCAGGACATAGGAACTGCCCCCTGGTAGCCCAGTTCCTGCCCCTAGGAATTGGTGAGCCCCGGAAAAGGCAGTCATTCAAAGTCAGCAAGGCCCCAGCTGCCAAAGCATCAAAAGTGGAAAATACAGACACAATTCACGCACTACGATGCAGTTTATATTAGAATCAAACGCTGTAAAGAGGGTCTGGAGGTTGAGGAGTAAAAAGAAGTTCTGATTTTCCGGCTGAGTGGCTGTTGGAGCCTGTCTAGGAAGCAGTCTGGGCAGAGTGCTCAGGGAACACAGACCAAGTTAGCTTTGGGTTAAGAACATGTTTGAATTGAAATCCTCACCTTATAAAAATACATACACTCTCACGTTCTTTACAGCATGAATCACAATAGCCAAGATACAGGAACAACCTAAATGTCCACAAATGGACGAATAAAGAAAATATGCTATATATATATATGTGATACATATATGTGTGTATATGTATGAATATATACACATGTATCACATGTCATCTTACTTAACTTGCTACAACATAGCTGGACCAGAACATTATATGAAGTGACTAAGTCAGACACAGAAAGTAAAATTTTGCAAGATGTCATTTACATATGAAAAATTTTTAAGGGTCAAATGTGCAATTGGCCATACATATTCATGAGCTTTATAGCTACAATTTCTTTTTTTTTTTTTTTTGGCTGAAGAATTATGTTCTTTAATTTCTTTTTTCTTTTTTTTTTTACTTAATAAATGTAAATTTACAAAGTACAACTTTTGCACTGTTGTGGCTTTTTCCCCCATAACCTCCCTCCCACCCACAGCCATCCCCTCTCCTACTCCCTCTCCCATCCCGCTCTTCATCATATAGCTAGAATTTCTACACCCACAGATTCAATCAACTGCAGGTCAAAAATATTTGAAAAAAATTATCTCTATACTGAACACATATAGACTTCTCCTGTAATTTCCTAAACAATACAGTATAACAACTATTAATTTTGTATTTATACTGTATTAAGGTATTATAAATAATCTTGAGATCACTTAAAGTATGTGGGGGTGTACACAGATTATATGTGGATGCTATGCTGGTTTACACAAGGGATTTGATTATATGTGGGTTTTAGAGCCTGTGGTGGTGGTGGAGTCAATTCCCAGTGGGAACCAAAGAATGAGACTGTACAGTGAGACTGCACAATGATAAAATAGTGGTGAGGGAGAGGAAAGGAGCAGATGTAGGTCTAAGGAGACAAAATGACAACCATGTAGGATGAATGAATCTTGAGGTCTAATGTACAACATGAGGACTATACTTAATGATACTTAGTATATAAGAGATTTAGTTAACTAAATAGATTTTAGCTGTTCTTATCTTTTTTTTAAGATTTATTTGTTTTATTTGAAAGGCAGAGTTACAGAGAGGCAGCAGGGAGGGAGGGAGGGAAGAGGGAGGGACAGAGGGAGAGAGAGAGAGAAACAGAGGAAGAGAAAGAAAGAAAGAGAGAAATTCTTTCATCCCCTGGTTCACTATCCAAATGGCCATGACAGCCAGCTGGAGCTGAGCCAATCTGAAGGCAGGATCCAGGAGCTTCCACCCTCACGTGGGTGCAGGGGCCCAAGGACTTGGGCCATCTTCCACTGCTTTCCCAGGCCATAGCAGAAAGCTGGATCAGAAGTACAGCAGCTGAACTTGCACCAGCACCCCTATGGTGGCAGCTTTACCCACTACACCACAGTGCCAGCCCCAGCTTTTCTTATCTTAAAAATAAAAACAATTGTGTAAGATGCATGATATAGGGAGGTAAGTACACATAAGCTAGACACCACCAGAGTAGCCATTTCACTACCTACATGTATCCTATAACATTACATTGTAAACCTCAAACACAGAGGATAAAAATTTCTCTTTCAAAAAGAAAGAGTATCTAATAACATACTCTGCAAATACATAACACTAAAACAAGAGAAAGGCAGTTTGACTACAGTACGATGGTAGGATAAGAGAAAAGTTATTTTGTTCTGTGAGATTTGTTTTTGTTTTAGTGGACCAGAGATAATAAATATGCTGGTAGGACGAAGAAAAGAAACAAGGATAGAAAGAGTTATAAGAGGTTGGACCGTATTCCCCAGGAACTTCTACCAGTATTTAAGTGGATTTCTGGAGCTTACAAAGAGAAGACGCACTTATCTAACCTCAGTTTGTAGTCAATCGTGGGAGTGGAGATGGGAATCAGCTGGCCCCACACGATGCAATGACACGAGAGAGAGCGCAGCAGGCTGGCTGGAGGGCTTTTTATCAAGGGATGATCCTGGGTCTAAGTTTCTGGTTTCCTACAATCTTAGGTTCAGAAAACTCAGAAGACAGAAGAGCTGGAGCTCTTTCTGATATGAGAAAGGTACACTGGTGTGGCTTCCACTTTTTTTCCCCCAAGTTGAAAATATGTTTCTGAAGGTCAAACTTTCTGTAAACACATAGATCCAAAAAGTCAATCAACATTTGTTTAGAGCAATTTGAATGAGCTGGTCAAATGACCGTGGGTTAATTTAGAGATACCTCTTCAAGAACTTTCTCCACTAGACTAACTTCTTAGTCCACAGGGGTCTACTATGTGCCTGCCCAGCCAGACTGCCAGGGTACTCCTAGTCCAATATACCTCCCTTATATATGATATCCCTATATAAAGATAACATCCCTATATAAAGATATAAATGATATCCCTATATAATGATACCAGATCTTAGGTGGGTGTTTGCTGCAGCGGTCAAGATGCCACTGGAGATACCCAAAACCCTTGGTTCAAGTCCCAGCTCCGCTCCCAAGCCAGCCTCCTGCTAATTCATACTCTGGGAAGCAGCAGGGAATGACTCAAGCAACTTCGTTCCTGCCACTCACATGGGAGACCCAGACTAAATTCCTAGCTCCTGACTTTTTGTCCAGCCTATTCATGGCCACGGTGGGCATTAGCAAAGAGAGCCAAGGGATAAGTTCATCCTCTCCCTCTCTCCTTTTCAAATAAAACAGAATAAAAAATATAAATAAAACTTTAAAAATACATATATTTAAATAATCATCTCTCTATAGATACATTAACACAAACACACAGTTAAACTTCTCCATAGATACAGTGAGACAGAAATTTTCTTTGGTCAACCAGGAATTCTAAAAAGCCTCATTGTCTCCATTTCACCAAAAAACCATACCAAACCTGATGAACAGGACAATAAGAAATTCCCCTTTGCATGTTTTTACAATTTACCAGGCATTTGGCAATGTTATTCCATTTAAATCTCTGTAAGTACAGTTGTGATTTCCACTTTAGAAAGAGCACTGTGGCCCAGAGTTGATTGCAAGCAGGCACAGTGTGAGCAGACAAATGGTGAGGGCAACCCAGGATTGCAGGTGGCAACCAACAGCACTGGACTAGGAGACTGCACCATAGCCTGCCTTCCTTAGGGGTCCCTGACAGAAGAACACACATGGGAAGCAAAGGCTGATGGGCTTTTGAGCCTGATCTCAGATGCTGAGTTCTCCCAGGCACCAGGCAGGAGCATGGTGCTGGGGCTGGCTTACATGGACTGGGACAGAACAGAACCAGCAAGTCTACACAGGTAGGGAAGGGTGTGTATTCGCTATGTGTACTGCGAATAACCAGTGCTACCTTGGCCCAGTGTCCAAGGAGCCCTGGCTTGTTTGTCGGGAGGATAATGGGAATGCAGAGACAGGTATGCACCTGCCACACCATCAGGTTCTGAGCTTACCGCTCCAGCTGCCTAGAAGGAGGAAGTGACAGGGAAACATACACACGTGCACACACGTGCATACATAAATATATGTACATGCCTATGTGCAGGCAAACCCACATATGCACATCAGCACGCTTGCACTTTACATATGTGCACAGACATACATCCACCTGCAAGTAAGCAATGCATGTGTGTGCATGAATGCACATGTACACACATACATGCACGTGCCTGTACACACAAACATGTGTACCTACTGCCTCCTGTAAACTTACGAGTATTTCTCTCCCTGTTATGCTCAGATCAGCACAATAAGTCAGATCTGCTGCCTCAGAGTCTGGGCTTTTTCTTTAAGTAAGCAAAAAGAAATATAATGTTGAGAGTACGCCTCAAGAAATTAAGAATTAGGTGAGGAAACAATCCAATAAAGACAACAGAAGAGGCCCCATCAATAACACAGACGAGCAGGTCTCACTTCGGACTTGTCTGAATCCTGAGGACCCCCTGGAGGAGGTGGGGTTTTTACAGAAGAAGCGTCCGTCTAAAACCAGTGGGCATCTGCCGCTGCCAAATAACAACCATTCCTTCCTCACCACCTGACTCCTACCCTGCCTCGCGCCTCGCTGGGACTCTGGGAGAGAACTCATCCTTCTCGGGCAGCTGGGCTAGTAACAGCACAAAAATGTCTCAAGTTGGAAGGAAATTTCCCTTCCTGGGGAAGAACAACCAGGACAGAGTTTGGCACAGAGCTGCGGCAAAGCTCTAGGCATCCGGAGCCCTCAGCAGCCACAGGCATTGGAAGAAACAGTGTATGTCCTGGAGAATCCTGGGGAAGTGAACAAGGAGGGGAGTGTGCTCTTCTCCCCGGTCTCATTGGCTCTGACTAATAGTCTTAGAAGGTGTTGGGTCACAGTCAACAGCGATCCGCCTGAGGTCACTTACTGCTTTGTTTACTCTGCTAATTTTATCACCGCTTGGAAGGCTAATGGCATTATTTCCACATAACTATGATAAGTGTCCCGTTAAATCCTGGCTGAGGCAATTTCAAAGCCAATGCAGCGAACCTAAAACTTTTCCATACAGGGAATAGTAACACTTTCAATCTCCCCCATCTGTCCCTCATGCTTTACCTGATGGTGCTAAGCAATATATCAAGAATGGGATATTTCTCATAGTGTAGTCCCGGAACAGTCAGCATGAGGATCCCTGTGAGGGCTGCAGCCTGGTGTTCCAGGGCCCTGCCTGTTACTACCGCTGTGGGCTGTTCTGGTGTTTATTAAGGTTGGAGAACCTCGGATATGCCCTCTGGATGGGTGATGCTGGGAGCTGCCGGAAACATGAAGGTTTGAGGAAATGACTCGAAACCCAGTTGTTAGCTACATTTCAAAGCCATCTGTTTCTGTTTAAGCCTCCAACGGAGGCTTGGGGTTTTTAGTCATCTGTGCAACCGAACAGGACTTGTCAAACTTTAATGTGTGCTCGAGTCACCGAGGGCTCTTGTTAAAATACAGATTCTGTTGCAGAAGGTCTGGAGTGGGGCCTGAGACAACACATGTTAATGAAATACCAGGTGATGCTGATGCATCAAGTGGCAAGTCGAAAGGGGCTCTTGGCGGCTCAGGATATGGGGAAATATATTTATTACCCTAATAAGTCTGATCAGCTGGAGACTCAAGGCTTCTCTGTCTGCGATCCTCCCACCCATCATCTATATCTGTCCAGACTGAATTCCCCATGCTTTCTAAATGACCCACATCAAGACCCTGTCCAAGCAAGTGTGCACATGGGTCTCCCGTGCTAGAATGGCTTCCTCCTGGCCAATTCTACCTGCAGAACTTCTGCCCCACCTTTGAGACCCGTCTCAAAGTTTTCTTGCCATTTGATGGCCCTGCTCCTGTCCAGAGTGAGGTTTTGTAACTCCCCATCACCGCCACTAAGGAAAAGTGGCAGATATCAAGATCTAGATTCACTGTCTACCAGGTAGCTACGGTTTTCAAAGTAACTTCAAGGTGTGGCAAAACGGCCCAAGGATTAAGTGAATGGTGAAGAGCATGAATGCTACAAAGTGCCCTGGGGATGAAGAAGGGTCATTGAAGTGAATGAGAGTGAGACAGGGAGAGGCAAATGGAGCAGCCAGAATTTGACAGCAGACACGGGCATCTACATGCTAAGCCAGTAGGAAATGGAGTGCTGCTTTATTAATGGCAAGGCAAATACACCTAAACTATATCTCTGCCTCACATTCTATCTCTGCTAATATGCACCAAAGTTCTTCTCCAGGGAATGTGACTTCTTGCTCCTGCATCTAAGACACTTGCATGCCCAGGGAAAGCCCAGGTTATGTATACATAGCTGGCACTTAATACCCATGGGTTCTATACCCCTAGATTCCACCAACCGTGGATTGGAAAGATTCTTAAAACAATAATTGCACCTGTACTATAAAGATGTTTTCCTTGTCTTGATTCCCTAAACAGCACAGGTTAACCACTGTTTGCACGGCATTTACATTGCATTAGATACCATAAGCAATATAGAGATGCTTTAAAGCATACAGAAGGATGTGTGTAGGTTAAATGCAAATCCTGTACCATTTTATATAAGGAACTTGAGTACCCATGGATTTTGGTATCTGAAGAGGTTCCTGGAACCAATCTCCAACAGATGTAAAGGGACAGTTATGTTTCCTAAGCCCATGTTATATAATCCTGTTTTTTGGAGGGAGAAGGCAAAATTCCAGGAGTTTCTGTCTGTTGCCCTTACTGTAGGAGAGAAATGTGAGATCAGAGATCTCACAATTGAGGATGTGGGGTGTTGACAGGGTTGCTGAGATCTGAAAACTTCAGTATGTGGCCTCACTCTGGCTTCTCTCTCTCTCTCTCTTTTTTTTTTAAAGATTTATTTATTTATTTATTTGAAAGTCACAGTGACACACAGAGAGGAGAAGCAGAGAGAGAAAGAGAGAGAGAGAGAGAGAGAGAGAGAGAGAGAGAGAGAGAGAGAGTCTTCTATCCGATGATTCACTTCCCAATTGGCTGCAATGGTCAGAGCTGCGCTGATCCAAAGTCAGGAGCCAGAAACTTCCCCCAGGTCTCCTATGTGGGTGCAGGGGCCCAAGGACTTGGGCCATCTTCCACTGCTTTCTTGTCCACCCTTGCACTGATTGGCATGGTGTGTTCTAGAATGTGGAGAACTATAAAGAAAATCCAAGATCCTAGGGTAATAACTCAATGTGGGGAGGCCCTGTTGCTGGACCCGTATTTCTCATCTCTGGTAGATGACAAAGCAGTGGCTGTAAGAGACTTCCCAGGAAGCAATTGCAGTCTAGGAATTGCTTATGTCACAGGATTGTAGAAACCTAGACTGCTGGGAATGGAGATTCACCCTAGGTTTTCTTACGGGCACGTTATGTTTGCTAGCATGGTCTAGTTTCCTGTCCCAGATGCCAGACCAGTGATGGTGACGCTAGTTTCTTGGGCCTCTTGGGAGGTCCCTCATGCCTCCTGGATCGTCACGTATTTAATTTACATGAGTCACCATTTGGGCAGGATAAGAGAACTCTCCAGAATATAGAAACAAACCCACTAACAACAGAAAATAAACATGGGCGATGTATTTGTTCATTCGTGTTCAGTAGGAAACTAAACATAAGCGATGGAGATGTGTAAGTGTAGGTACTCCCATTCACTGGAGAGAATTTTGGCCAAGACTCTCAGAAATTACTCAGAAATACAAAAATAAATTCCACAGAAAAATATGACTAAGCATCATCCCGCCCCTGGACTTCGCATTTTCCACAATAAGAATTTTATCAACCTTCCCCTAATCTTAAATCTATGTCTTTCTACTTATTGAAGCATTCTTCTATACCTCTTATAAATTGGTGTACCTTGTCCCATTATTGCATTTGGTTACTCGCGTGAATGGGATATTTTCCTGTTAAATTTCTAAACTACAATCTTCTATTATAATGATACTGAATTGTTAGATATTTGCTTTATAATTGACTAATTACAATAGGTTCTTAAAAAATTTAGTATTTTTAAGTGCGTCTCTGATCCATTACATTTTTAGAGTTCAGTTGCTTATTATTATCATTATCTTAATTTTGATAATTAAGAAATCTAAAATTGAAAGAGACTGAATGAAACATACAACAACAACAAAAAAAACCAGAGAATTGGGAAAAGCTTTTACAGTTTGGGGACTTTCTGTCCCTTGAAAGTTGGAAAGCTTTGAATATAGTCTCCTGTATCTAGAATTGGCTCTTCTATTTCAAATTAGATTTTTACTTTTTCCATTTCTCCCTTGATTAAATATTTATTCCAGGTTTTCAACTTCAGTAAAATTTTCTAATTTATATTTTTCTAAAGTTTTCAAATTTATTAGTGTTGGATTTTACTTATTCTCATTGTATTTTATGTACTTTGTGATTTTACATACTTTCTAATAAATAAAGTTATATTTTCCAGCAATCTCTATTTTTAGGTTTCATTAGATAAGTTAAAATGTTTTACTATTCTATTGTATTATTTATGAATCCTAATTCATTAATTTTTATTTTTCTATTATTCGCTATGTTATTGTATTTTTCCTTTATTCTGTGTGTTTGTGTGTGCATGTGTGTTGCTTTCTTCTTTTTTTTTTCTTTCTTTTTTTACGTTCTGGAATTAGTATACTTGGCTCTCATTTCACTTGGGAAATTAAAGTATCATGATTTTGAATTTCACTTTGAACAGTGCTGTGCTAGCGATTTCCTAAAAGCTTTGCTTTATGGTGATCATATTATCACTGCTTCCTAAATACAATTTAATTGAAGGATTGATGTTTCCCTTTTCTCCAAGAGATACTTGAGACACCACATCAACATTTCCAGATAACTTGGATTATTTTATTATGTTTTGGCTATTTATTTCCAGTTTTATTGATTCATTACATACATACAGTTCTGTTTAATGATAGCATGATGCCTATTAATTCTACTTTATCATTGTGTTGTTTCTCTATTTCCTTTTCCCCCTTGTTTCTCCTATTTGATTTAACAATGACTAAAATAGATACGTAATGTCTCAAAAGTTGCTGTGTTCTGGCAAATGTTCTTGCAACTTGTAACCATTTTTGATTAATCTATTTAAATGGTATTTGGACGTACAAATAGTCATGATTTTTATATAAACATCACTTTAAAAATATCTTTATCCTATATAATTGTTTTGCCTTGAATTCTATTTTTGTCCCAACATCAAAATGTAGGTTTGTAGTTGCATAAATTATTTTACTGCCCCATTTATGTTTAGAGATTATTTTAAATAAGATACTATATTTCAATCATCTCAAAAGCCAAATAGTATTAAAAGGCTTATAGGGGCCAGTGCCGTGGCTCACTTGGTTAATCCTCCCCTCATGGTGCCGGCATCCCATATGGGCACTGGGTTCTAGTCCCGGCTGCTCCTCTTCCAATCCAGCTCTCTGCTGTGCCCCAGGAGAGCAGTAAAGGATGGCCCAAGTGTTTGGGCCCCTGCATCCACATGGGAGACCAGGAGGAAGCACTGGCTTTGGATCGGCACAGCACGCCGGCTGTGGCGGCCATTTGGGGGGTGAACCAACAGAAGGAAGACCTTTCTCTCTGTCTCTCTCACTGGCTAACTCTGCCTGTCAGAAAAAAAAAAAAGGCTTATAGCAAAAAACCAAGTTAGGTGTTTTTTATTCAACCTTACTGTTTTCTTTAAGTACCCAGAAGTAATTCCTAAAGTATGCCAACCTTAACTATTATTGTTACTTAATCTTAAATGTTTAAATTATAGAAATTATCTTCCCCTTCGTGTCTTTCAGACTTTAGTTATTTGTTCCTTATTATTTAGCTAACTTATTCCCATTTCCCCTTTGGTTATCCTGCACTACAATTTTACCTGTTTTTTGCTAAATTCATATTCCATATCTACCATTTTAACTATGTAAATATTGTTCTCCACCAAATTTCATACAACCTTATGTTTTTACTACAGTTAAATGCTTCTAGTTTTTAGCTTTTTCTGTTAAAAACTCAGTGCATATACCGGTCTAGGAACAAGCACAATTCACAGCCTTGAGCTTTTTGAACCATCCAGGTGATGTGACTTTGATTGACAAGCCCAGGGTACTGCTGTCTTGTCATTCCATGTTCCTGCTCAGGACCTGGGTGACTTTCCTGGAAGTCCCAGTAGGTGGAAGGTGCTCACAGGCTCACTTCTGGCATTCGAAGAATGCAACTGCTGGTGGCTTTGCTACCCTATGTGCATCCTAGGCTTGAATTCCTCATGCCTTCTCCCTCCCTCTCCTTCTCCTCACTGTTGAAATCATTTCTCTTTCTGTATTCTGCTTTCCATCTTCCTATAGTACAGTTATGTTATGTTATAGGAATCACCTAGCTTTATCCAGGTCAAATTTGTGGCTTTATTTTCTTTCTTATTCTTGTGTTTTTCAAAGAAATTTCAAAAGGAAAAGAAAGAAAACACATCTTTGAGTTATCATCTTGAAACAAGAATATCGAGGCTGGCACTGTAGCGGAGCAGGTTAAGCTGCTGCCTGCAGAGCTGGCATCCCATATGGGTGCAGATTTGAGTCCTCGCTGTTCCACTTCTGATCCAGCTCCTGCTAATGCTCTGGGAAAGCAGCTTAAGATGGCCCAAGTGCTTGGGCCCCTGCACCCACATGGAAGACCCAGAAGAAGCTTCTGGCTCCTGGCTTTGGATTAGCCCAGCTCTGGCCATTGTGGCCATTTAGGGAGTGAACCAGCAGAGGGAAGATCTTTCTCTCTATCTCTCCCTATCTGCCCATAACTCGACTCTCAAATAAATAAAATCTTATAGAAAAAGAATTATAGACTGGCCGTGCACCAGATTTCTGATGACATTTCTTCCGGGACAGGGATAAAGAATGAAGTAGCTATTTTAGTAACTCAGGAATGAAAGGGACCTCAAGTGACTATTAGAAAGAATAAAGATGTGAGCATAAGGAGTATTTTATAGGGTTACCCTATAGGATTTGATGGCAAATCATCACACAAAAACATACATAAATGATGAAAGCAGTTTGGAGTTAATCTAGCTTGGAGTTTTGGGGACATTGTTGATAGCAGATATTTGTGAATGGAATATGATTTTTGGAAAGTGATAGAGAATTTACAATGTGTCTGAATTAAATTCAAATGTTTGGTCAACAAACCTTTACAGAGCACCATGTCTACTTAGAGCCTAGCACTCTACCAGACACAGAGCAACTTTAAAAAAAAAAAAAAATTGTAACCGAATGGGCAAAGGTACCCTTGACCCAGAACTATGCTGCTGGCTGGGCATATGCGAGTGGATTGGACAGCCTGGGTCTGTTTTAATGGTGTTTTGTAACCTAGAAGATGAAATATTAGAAGGCTATATACAGGTATGGTAAGTGTTGAAAAGATGGATTTTCAAACTTGTCATCTTAGTCTGAAATATTGAGTAGCTTCTAAGCAGCAGAAACTTACTTTCTCACAGCTCTGGAAGCTGGGAAATCTAAAACCATGGTGCCAGCAGATTTGGTGTCTGGCAAGGGCTTACTCCCTCCTGGAGCCACTTTCTCCCTCTAACCTCACCAGGTAGAAGGCACTAGGGTTGAGTCTCTTTAATAAGGGCACTAATCCTGTTCAGGAGGGCTCCACCCCCATGACCTATTGACCTCCCAAAGATCCCTCCTCTCCACCTCATCACCATAGAGGTCATGATTTCAACATATAGATTTGGGGTGGGGGGCGGGTGGTAAGCATTCAGACCATAGCACCTGGAGTTCCTCTGCAGAGGTCAAGGGAGGCTTTGGTAGCAGGAAGTCCCTGGGACAAGGCTGGGGAGACACAATCTGCTTCGCTATTTGTGGAAGCAGATGGGAGAAATGGACAGCTCCGGGGGACATCTCCTTGGGGATCCCCACCACCACCCCGCAGATGAAAGACAGCAAGAGGTTCCTGGGCCTAAGAGGAGTAGGTAGGGCTAAAATGGACTGAGGGTAGGGGCGGAAAAGTTTCATTCCTCTTCTACCTTGGGACTGAGGCTTTTCCCAACGCGTGCCTGGCTCTGGCCTTGCTGCAAGTGGGTAGAGGGGTCCTTGCCAAATGTAGCGGCACTTGGATGTCTGGGTGATGATTTATGGATGAAAACTCAGCCCTCCTGAGGTCAGAGTCCTCGTGAGTAACAAAACATTTTGTCCCGCTGGGCGAACGTTGCACTTGACGTGTTCTAAGGGCTGTCAGTGCCTCATCAGGGAGACGGGAGAGAGAAAGCAAAGGAGGAGAAACAGCTGGATTCAGTTACACTTAAGATACATATAGTTTAGAAATAAATCATCTGTCAAAGTGTGTTTTGTTTCTTGCTTATTCCAGCATGTTTGAAAGCGTTTGAATTGTTTGGTTGATGCCAGAACTCTCTTAGGATCAGACTTTGCGCGTTGCTGCCTGTGTCCGATCAGGCACGTACGGCCGTTTTCTGCTTGGTTTCATGTGATGCAAATCGCAGTAAGTGACTAAGCCAACATTTGAATTACCAAAACCCTGGATCTCCAAGATCAATTGCAGCAAAACTGTCATGCGTCCAACAGCAGCTACTGATGGCTCTACCTATGATAAAACAAAATCCTACAACTCCTGCTACAGACCATGGCCTCTACCCCCTGGGTTTGGACCACTGTTAACTCTGGCCTGGATTACTGCAGCATCCCCCTAAGCCATCTCCTCGCATTGGCCCTTGACTCTGAAGAGTCTGAGTACAGCGGAGCAATCAGGGATTTATTTAAAGGGTTAATCCGATTCTATCCCTCCTCCATTTCTAACAGTCTGGAGTCTCCCAGAGAAACAGATCCAATAGGATGTCCAGCTATAGAAAAAGATTTACTCTAAGGAATTGGCTTATACAATTATAGAGTCCAGAAGGTCGAAAATAAGCAGGGTATGCCATCACCCTGCAGGCCCGGGGAGAACCCATGCTTTGATTCAAGTTCAAAGGCCGTCTTGAAGACAGAATTCCTTCTTGATCAGGGGGATCAATCTTTGCTCTCTTTGCATCTTCAATCGCTTCAACAAGTCCCTGCCTCGTTATGGAGGACAATCTGTTCCACTCACAGTCCAATGACTTCAATGCTAACTTTTTTTTTTTTTTGACAGGCAGAGTGGACAGTGAGAGAGAGAGACAGAGAGAAAGGTCTTCCTTTGCCGTTGGTTCACCCTCCCATGGCCGCCACAGCTGGCGCGTTGCGGCTGGCGCACTGCACTGATCCAAAGCCGGGAGCCAGGTGCTTCTCCTGGTCTCCCATGGGGTGCAGGGCCCATCCTCCACTGCACTCCCGGGCCACAACCGAGAGTTGGCCTGGAAGAGGGGCAACCGGGACAGAATCTGGCACCCCGAACTGGACTAGAGCCCGGTGTGCCGGCGCCGCAGGTGGAGGATTAGCCTATTGAGCCACGGCGCCGGCCTCAATGCTAACTTCATAGGAATATTCAGGACAATCTTTAATCACAAATTGAGCATCGTGCCTCAGCCAGGTTGACACATAGAATGAGCCATCACACTTCCTAACAATGGTCCACAAGTTCTCAGCTCCGGGAGGTGGCACATTGGAATCCCCTGCCCCGCCCTTCCATGGGCTCGGGGCAGAGGCCTTGAGAAACTGCTGACCTCTGCATCTCAACCCCAGGCAGTCTCATCTAGAGCAAGCTCTGCACACTGAGGTGGTCTTAAAAGTTCACGAGTGGATTTTAATATGCAGCAAAGTTTAGGGACGATTGTCCATTGGAAGCCACTCCCTCCCACCCCTATGCCCTCCCACTTTCCTCCTCACTGGATTCCTTGCACCGGTCTGGCCTATTTTTCATTCTAAATACACACACATACACATAGATACACATAAACACACATACATATATGTACACATACACACATACATACACACATACACATACACACACATACACATATACACATACATACACACATACATATACGTACACATACTCACATACATACACACATATATATACACATACATATACACACACATACACACATACATATATGTACACATACATACATACACACATATATACACATACATATACATACACATACACACATACACACATACACATACACATACACACATACACATACACACATACATACGCATACACATACATTTTACCAAGGAAGCATGACTCAGTTCCTTCAGATCTCTTCACCAGTGCCATCTTATCCTTATCAGCTTCCTTGACCACCCTATACAGGACAGCATCCCCACTCCCTGTTGTATGTTCCTTTGTGACACACAGGCATCACCTGAGACACTATGGTATTTGTTATACTTGTGGCTGTTCCCCTCCCTCTAGAGTGCCAGTTCCATAAGGGTAGAGACTATATTTGTTCTACTCATTTCTGGATCCCCGTGACTCAGAACCATGCCTGGCCACTGGCAGGGGCTCAGGAAATATTTGTTGAATGAACACATGAGGGGTAGATGAGGGGTAGAATTTTTATTCCTCACAATTCAACTTTTTTTAATTTAAGATTTATTTATTTATTTTGAAAGTCAGAGTTATACAGAGAGAGAGAGAAAGAGAGAGAGAAAGAGAGATAGGGAGAGAGAGAAAGAGAAATCTTCCATCCACTGGCAATGGCCAGAGCTGGGCCAGGCTTAAGCCAGCAGCCAGGAGCGCCATCCAGGTCTCCCACATGGGTAGTATGGACCCAAGCATAGGCTCATAATGAAGTCTGCAAGAAGGGAGAACCAGAGTCGATAGGTATCATAAGGCCAGCATTAGGCAGACACATATGAAAGTGAGGCAGTCGGACAAAGCATTAGCAACTGAGAACGCCAAGAAATAGACTTTGTAGTCATATTGGAATAATCATGTTGAGAAAATAATCATATTGATTGCCAAAACAAACTTTCCTGGGATCGGGAAAACTAGGAGTGATTAAAATGAGAGTAAAGTAGGAATGTATACAACAACGTTTCCTACAACTGGAGTAACCTGGAAGCAACAGCAACAGAAAGAACAAACTACAGTCCGGGTCAGGGAATGGCCATGCCTCTGTGGCAGAGGCCATCACAGGGCTGTAACTCTGTGTGTCCATTGTTTGCTGCTCCGTGACAAAGTGACCCAGGGCTCAGTGGCTAAAAGCATCTATTTATTTGTTCACAGTTCCCCAGTTAGGACCGGGCTCAGGATAGACAACTTGCGGTGGGTGACATTGGGTCCCCACAATGACATGAGTATGCTGAAGTTCTGATGGTTGGCCCCCATAAATGTGAACTTATTTGAAAGTAAGGTCTTTGTGGATGTCATAAAGTTCAGATGAGGTCACCAGAGTAGCACCCCCAATGCCACGGTTTGTGTCCTTATAAGAAGAAGAAAGTTAGAACACAATCAGAGAGAGGAGGGAGCCACGAAGAGAGAGGCACAAGCCAAGAAGTAGCCCAGACTAGCAGAAGCTGGAAGAGGCAAGGAATGAGCCTCCCACAGAGCCCACAGAGGGGCCATGGCCCTGTCAACTTCTCAATGTCGGATTCTGGCCTCCAGAACTAGGACCGAGTTGATATCTATTTGAAGCCACGCCGTTTATGTTTCTTTGTTACATCAGCTCCAAACAATTAATACACATTTGTCTTTCCACGTGCTGTCAGCCGAAGAGGTTTTAGGAGGGCAAGAGGATCTGCTTCCAAGATGGCCCCACTCACATGGCTGGAGCGTTGGCGCTGGGACTGGCCATGACATAGCTGTCTCTGCTGGCTGGGAGAACCCTCTTCTCCCCTTGAACTCTCTGGTTGGCTGGCTTGGGCTGCTTGCAGCATGGGTGTAGTGGGGCATCTCACATGGTGGATGGCTCCCCCCCAGGCAAAAGCCAAAAGGTTCCAGACCTGCTGAAGACTTAGGTGAAGGACTGGATCAGTGTAACTTCTCCCACGTGGCAGATCACAGGGCAGCCCAGATCCAATGGGAGGGGTGCGCTAAGACAGGAATGCCATCCAAAGGAACAGTCTACCACACTTGGAACTCAAAATCTTAAGAGAGCTAAGTGGCAGTAACAGAGGATGTACTAAGAAGAGAGCTTGAGAGAGAAAAGAGGAAGTGGCCAATTGAGCAAACCAATAATAATCATTATTCCCAGAACTCACATTGTGCTGCAGCAGGTGAAGCCACTGCTTCAGATACCAGCCTCCTGAATGGAGTCCTGGCTGTTGGGCTTCTGGTCCAGCTCACTGAACGTGAGCCTGGGAAGCAGTGGAGGATAGCCTAAGAGCACGAGTCCCTGTCACTCGTGTAGGAGACCTGGATGGAGTTCCAAGCTTCTGGCTTTGGCCTGGATCAGCCCTGGCTATTGCTGGTATTTAGGGAATGAACTTTCTCTGTCTCTCCTTGTCACTCTGCCTTTCAAACAAACAAAAACAAAAAATAAATGTTTATAAAAAGTCATTATTCCTTGCACCTGCACAGAATTTTAAATAGCTTACAAAGTGATTATCTTAGTCCATGCAAGCCCTCCGAAGTCCACCTTCTAAGCTCACTCTCAAATACTCAGTAAGTATATGGGCCATCGACAGTCATTTTTCAACCGACTAATCTTTGAAGGCTCCTGCCTAGCAGGTGTAAAGAGTGTTTGTGTACACTACATGAAGTGGGTTACCACTCTCTGTACTTCCCTAGAATAACGCATAAGTGTATTGGGATAGGTGTATCAGATCAGGAGGACACGTCGAAGGAAACAGCAAGGTATTAGCTTCTTCTGTTGGATTCTAATAAGAAGGCGAGCTAGAAAAGTAAAAGAACTCTCTTCCATATTGGCATTTTTTAATATATTTATTTATTTATTTATATGACAGATAGAGTTAAACAGTCAGAGACAGAGACAGAGAGAAAGGTCTTCCTTCCGTTGGTTCACCCCCCAAATGGCTGCTACGGCCAGCGCACTGCGCCAATCCGAAGCCAGGAGCCAGGTGCTTCCTCCTGGTCTCCCATGCGGGTGCAGGGCCCAAGCACTTGGGCCCTCCTCCACTGCCTTCCCGGGTCACAGAAGAGAGCTGGACTGGAAGAAGAGCAACTGGGACTAGAACCCGGCACATATTGGCATTTTTTAATCAATGTTAAGGGACAGATTTTGGAGCAGAGGATGAGAATCTATGAGAGGTTTCCCAGATATTAGACCCTAAAGCTCAAAGTCAAGAACTCAGTTTGTTTTCCAAAAGAGATCAAATACTCTCTCCAAAGCCTCCTTCTTGCACCCCACACTAAAATCATAGAAAATTGCCCTGGTCTCTTTTAACACGCTCTCCCAGGCCCCACTTTTCATCCTTTGATCTGATCTAACTTCTGGATTCCTTTCAATTTCAGGTAAGAATCATTTTAATTCTGAAATTCCCAGGACACTGAGGAAACATTTTAAACAACCTTAGCCAATGGCATTCAAGAACCCACCACCAACAACAACAGGTAGGTGTCGGCACTGGTAAAACGTCCTTGGCCAAAATAAGTCCATAAATCAATGTCATTCAGCAACCTCAGAAAAAGACGTCCATAAAAATTTATACTTTTCTCCCATCAGCTCATAAAACCTCATTTAACATATAACAAGTTCTTGTTCTACATGACTAGCTTACAAATAAAATTCTGGCCTTGGGCAGGGTCTCTTTGGGAACAGGCTGGGCCAAATGGTTTTGAGTACCTTCCATTTTTCTCCTCCCAGTGCAGTGGGGCCTCTGCAGGTCCAAAAATTGTCTGTTCTTCCAGATTCTGACAACCTAGTGCAGTGTGTTCCCAAAACATGGTACAAATACAAGAGATGATTTTTTTTTTTACAGAGGTACATGAACAAACACTTTCTATTTTGATAGTTATGTGCTTATTTTAATGGGTATCTAAAAATTATTACTAGTAAATTAAGTCAGTTTTATCTTGAATATTATGACTTAGAATCAGGTTAAGGAAGTTCTGATATTTCTGCAAAGAGTCTATGTAAGGAAAAATATTGAATATGTAATTGTACAGGCAGTCCACATGTGAAAAATCGTGTAGGTAGCCTGCACACAACAGATTTGGGGACACTTGACAAAAGATTTTCTCAAAGGTTGCAGCAAAATGGTGGCGTTTCCCAGATGGTCTCTGTAACAAGAGTGAGAATATTTATATTTATGGTGATTGTAGAGGCAAGATTTTCCCAAACGTCTTAATTTCAAATAATCTGTTTAATAATCATCGACTAAACTGTAGTTCTGAGACCATCTCTGAGACAGATGTGCCGAGTGGCTCACACATCCTGAATTTTGGAAATGTACACTTGGACAAAGGAAATCTTAATTTTTTTTTTTTTGTAAACTCTGGAATCCACACTCACTGTAGCTGTAGATGTGCCCATTCTGGAAGTTTCCTGCATGTGTTCCTTTTACTCAGATAAAACAATTTTTTAATATTATTAATTTGGCAGGTAGAGTTACAGACAATGAGAGAGAGAGACAGAGAGAAAGGTCTTCCTTCCGTTGGTTCACCCCCCAAACGGCTGCTATGGCTGGCGCTGCGCCAATCTGAAGCCAGGAGCCAGGTGCTTCTCCTGGTCTCCCATGCGGGTGCAGGGGCCCAAGCACTTGGGCCCTCCTCCACTGCCTTCCCGGGCCACAGCAGAGAGCTGGCCTGGAAGAGGAGCAGCTGGGACTAGAACCCGGCACCCATATGTGATGCTGGCACCGCAGGCAGAGGATGAACCAAGTGAGCCACAATAAAACAATTTTAATAGTTTTTTTCCCTCAAATTAAAATAAAAGCTTGCTTTATCTTGTTATAAAAGCAAATTATGATCAGCACATAAAAATTAGACAATTAGGGGCCAGAACTGTGGCTCAGCAGGTTAAGCTGCTGCTTACAACACTGGCATCCTGTATCAGACTGCTGGTTTGAGGCCTGCTGCTCTATTTTTGATCCAACTTCCTACCAATGCCCCTGGGAAGGCAGCAGATGATGGCCCAAGTGCTTGAGCTCTTGCCATCCATGTGGGACACCTGGACAGAGTTTCTGGCTCCTGGCTCTGGCTGGCTGTTGCAGGCATTTGAGAAGTGAACCAGAGAATGGAAGTTCTCTCCATCTCTCCCTCTCTGTCACTCTGCCTTTCAAATACATAAAATTTTTTAAATTAAACAATATGGACAAAAAAGAAAAACAAATATTTAAAATACCTATAATTCCAGTATCCAATAGACCATGTGAAATACCTTAGTGACTATTCTTCAAGATCTACTAAACATACACGAGAATACTTCAACATATTCATGGAAAATGTGTTTTATGAAAAATAAACTGCCATGGTTTCAAACTTGTTTGTCAAGAAGATAAATTTATCATTTAGCTTCACTGTCCATGGACCTTCTAAAGCACTCTTGTATTTCATACATACATACTCCTATAAATCATTTTAATGAGATTCTACCAAACTTACTGCCTTGCAACCGGCATTTTTCATTCAATAAATGCTGTGAAATCTTCCCATGCCTTTAATTATGCATCTATAGCAGACTGAAATCTCTAAAATACGGTACACCATAAATAATTTAAGCAATCATTCCCACTATTGTTGTCATTTTAATTTTGAACTATCAAAAACAATGTGTCAGCAAAACCCTTGTGTTCTTATGCATGTCCCCCTGATCCATTCCTAATTCTAGAGTTTGTCAGTTGGAAGAGTTGCAGGTGGGATTCTCTGCAAAATAGGCTAAGAAAGCGGTTTGAACATAGCAAGATTGTTGGGGGGACTTCACAGTCACCAGTTGCTGGGTACTGAAGAGCGAAGGAGGCAGAACTGGACAGGATGAGGCATTGAGCTGCAGCACAACCACAATGAAGACAATGAGAGCTCACAGGGAACTCTGGAACAGCTGTCCAGGATGACCCTGTTCTACACTGCACCATCGGGGGGTGAGGGGTGCCCCTGACTGCAGTGGGGATCTCCTTGGCAGAGGCAATTCTCAGCAACTCAGCTCAGAGCTGGCAGTCACATCAGCACCCTCTGTAGCTGGGGACATGGACGTCTGAGTTCTTCAGAGGTAAGGAAAGGTATTTGAGCTGTTCACTACAATATGATGGGACAGGGGGGTACAGAGATTTTAGAAATTGGACATGATAAAACTGCTTATCAAGGAGGCTCAATCAACACTCACTGTCATCAGTTTATATAGGAAAAGACTCCTTGCTTTGCTCCCTTTGCAAAATGTGATGAGTGGTAGGATAGCCATGTGTCTGGGGGCCTGTGGCAGGGAATCTTAACCTACTAGAAACATTGACTTCCCTGTTCTTGGTCATTCTTTTTTTCTTTAAAAAAGATTTATTCATTTATTTGGAAGTCAGAATTAGAGAGAGAAACAGAAAGAGATGAGATAAAGTTAGAGTTAGAGTTAGAGTTAGAGTTAGAGTTAGAGTTAGAGTTAGAGTTAGAGTTAGAGACAGAGATACAGAGAAGCTTCCATTTGCTGGTTCATTCTCCCAATGGCCACAACAGCCAGGGCTGGGCCACAGCAAAGCCAGGGGCCTGGAATGCCATCTGGGTCTCCCATCCAGATGGCAGGGGCCCAAGCACATGGGCCATCTTCCACTGCCTTCCCGGGTGTATTAGCAGGGAGCTGGATCAGAAGTGGAAGAGCCAGGATTCGAATCGGCACTCATATGGGCAGCCAGCATCGCAGGTGGTTCATAACACAGGCCCCTCTTTGTCATTCTTTAATGATTGATATATGGGTTCTACCTTGCTAAAAAAAATGCTTCAGACCATGCGCCTCAAACAGGTCCTTCACGCTGTTTCCTGGAAACCACACATTATTTCATGAATTCAATCCTTTCCTTGCACTTCTAGATAAATATTTTACACCTCTCTCTTCTTAACACCCAGCACTGTGACACTGTGTGCTACTGCACCAGAAAGTTAAAACATCAGAAAAAACTTTCACCAACTCCCACCAACATATCTCCATATCTACAGAGTCTACAGTCCGTATGTCACTTACTGAAATGATGAACCGTGTGTGTTCTTATCTGAGCCTAAAATGTCCCTGGAGATTTAGACCCATCACGCCTTGACCACAGCAGGTAAGACATTGCTCCAGCAATTCTCCTCTCTCTCTTCTATACCTCTGATGTTTTTCCTCCTTAGGGAGAGGAATTCTGGATCATCTCCATCAGCAGACAAACTGTTGTTATTTCTCATAACTAAAGAGAAAAGATCCTCTCATGTCTGCACTTCCTGTCTAGCTGTTACTGCATGTGTCAGCTCCTCTTTCTTGCCAAACATCTCAAAGAAGCTGTTTTCACTCCCTGCCGCCCATCCCCCAAGTCGCTCTTAAATCTCATCCCCTCTGGCTTCACGGACACAACTTTCTCTTGGCTTTCCTCCTCTTCACTGGCTATACTCTCTCCATCCTCTCTGCTGGCCTCCTCTTCTCCCTGAGTTTCAAATGTTGGAGGACTGCAGGGTTCGGTCCTTGGAGTCGTTTCTCCAGCAGTGTCTGGCTTCTGGTGAGCTCATTCGGTCCCAAGGCTTTGAAGCCTATCTGCGGGCTGAAGATTCCCACAGTTTTATCTCCAGCCTCGTCCTCACCCCTCAGCTCCAGACTCAGCTCCAACCTCCAACTTGGCCTCTCTTCCTGCATGCCTGGTGTTCACCTCCAACGAGAAACATCTCCAAACTGAACTTCTGATTTTCCTCATCAGATCTGTTCTTTCTCCTGCCTCTTCCATTCCACTTTATAGTGATTCTGGTATCCTAGCTGCAGAGGCAAACATGTGCATGCTGCCTGTCCCTCTTCTCCTGTCTCTTATTCATAAGTTGCATGCAATGTGCCAGGAAATCCTATTGGCTCTGCCTTTAAAGCCGATCTTGCATGCCTCTGCTTCTCACCACTTCTATGTCTACCACCCTGGTCTCAGCCATCCTCAATAACATCCTTACATTTGCAACTGAGCAACCAGAGTTGTCTGTGTCAATGTAAGTCAAAACCATTTGGTGATTCGTCTTTTCCCTTATGGCAAAAGCCAAAAATCTTTACAATACCCTGCAAGTCCCATATGATCTGTGCCTTCCTGCCCACAGCCTCATCTGTTATATCCTCACACATTCCTAGAACATGCCAGATGCCCTCTGCCATGTTCCCAGGTCAGGGTCTCGGAACTGACTCGACTGTTGAAATGTTCCTGTGTCTCGATAGTTTCTTGGCTCACCCCTAACTGCTTTCAGTTTTTGATTACATATCAGCTATACAGTGAGGCCTGCAATGACCCTCCTACTTCAAAATGTTTTTTTAAAGATGTATTTATTTATTTGAAAGGCAGTGTTATAGACAGGGAGAGACAGATTGAGAGAGAGAGAGAGGTCTTCCAATCTGCTGGTTCACTCCCCAAATGGCCACAATGACAAGCTGGGCCAATTCAAGCCAGGAGCTAGGAGCTTCTTTCAGGTCTTCCACACCTTGGGCCATCTTCTGTTGCTTTCCCAGGCCATAAGATTCTTCAAAATTCTTCAAAAAAGAGATGGATTGGAAGTGGAGCAGCCAGGACACAAACTGGCTCCCATACAGGCATTGGCTCCCCACTCCACTTTAAATTTTAACCATATAGTGGACAGTTGAGGTACACTACACCAGTGCCTGTGACCTCCTGGAATTCAACCTGCTTTGGCAATATCTGCAGTGCCCTGTGTTAAGCACATGTCCTGGGCTGCTTTAGAGCCACAGAAGACCCTTCATTCTATGCTGGCATAATCTGAATGTTTAGAAGAGTTGAATTTCCTCGGGGGCAACCCTGAACCAATGAGGAACAACAGCCCCCAAGTTCCCTGTTTTGCTGTAGGTTAATTTTGGGGTGTGTTCTATGCGGTCCTCCTCGGAGAATTCCCTAGGGAATTGAGTCCTGGTCATCACTTTGCCAATGTTTGCCCTATTGGCCTTTCTCCCCACCTCAGGTCGGTTTCCTCCCCATGTCATTTTACTTCCTGGGATCACCTCCCAGATGAGCCGCCCATTTCCAGGTCCTTGATTCTGCCTCTGCTCAGGTGAGCCCAAACAGAAACAAATCCTTGCACAACACTCCTGAATCCCATACCTGGCTCTCTTTCTCCACCTCCACACTACCATCAACCTCCTAGCTACAATGTCATTTATGTATTTATTGCACTAGATAAGTTAATTGCACAATTCAATTGCACTGTTGCTTTGTCATTCCATAGTACTAGATAATATAAACTTCACAAGTAGTATTTTCTTTTTGTCCATTGCTCCATCATCACCACTTAGAATTGTTTCCCAATGCCTAGAAGGTACTCAAATATTTGTTGAACGTTAAACCACTTCAAGAACAAAGATGGTATTTTCTATACAATGTTAGGCAAACCTCAGTTTAAAATGCAGATCTGCCATTTATTATAAGTGGATTAACCTCTCTAATACTCAGTTTCCTCACTGGTAAATATGGACAGTGATGTTCATTTTGCCATCAATGCCTTAATCTAAAGAAAATATCTGGGATATGGTGCTGTGGCATAGCAGGTAAAGCCACCACCTGCAACGCCATCATCCCATACAGGCACTGGTTCATGTCCTGGTTGCTACACTTTCATTCCAGCTCACGGCTAATGGCCTGGGAAAATCAGCATAAAGTGGCCCAGTTGAGTCCCAGCTACCCACATGGAGACCTGGATGAAGCTCCTGGCTCATGGCTTCTGCCCAGCCAACACCTAGCTGTTGGTGACCATCTGGGAAGTAAACCAGTAGATGGAAGATACTTTATCTCTCTCTCTCTCTCTCTCTCTCCCTCCCTCCCCCCCCCCGACTTCCAAACAAATAAAACTTAAAAAAAAAGAAAGAAAACACATCTAAGAAGGAATCTAGTATATTCTCCTCTCTCCTTTCAACCTGCTCCCTTTGATCCATGAATCATAGCAGAAGGCAGCTAAACCTATGACTCAGCAACTTCTCTCTCTCTCTCTCTCTCTCTCTCTCTCTCTCTCTCCTGTGAATCTCAACAAGAAGAATCTTCTGGAGTATCTCCTTACACCCACGGGAGGTCATGAAGCCAGGCTTCTTTCAATCCTCCAGCGAAATGCCAATTAGAGGGATATAACCAGCAGGAAGAGCTACTGGAGAAAACCACACACTTGTTCCAAAACAAAGATCACTCTGCATGTCATAAAAGCTCAGAAATGTCTTCCAGATGTTGTATACTGGGCCTGCACAGATGTTTCCGATGTCAAACCATAAATGTTGGAAACATAAAACATTTGTGCCCCACAGATGTAGAGATTTAATTATACAATGAATGTGATAAATCTTGGGGTAATAAAAGAAGACCACAAACTGGCCACATTACATTTTTTTTTTTCAAATCTAATTTTTCCCTGACATTAGAGTTCTACAGGGATATTCCAAGGATCTTGTTTTGATTTTGGCTTTTAAAGTTGACTGGGCTATGCACAGAGAAAAAGTTACACCTACATGAAAATATGCATTAGGAGTAGTTCTGAATCCCACTGGTCTGACGTCTACACAGCTTTTGACAGCAGAAGCAATATAATGACTGATAATAGGTTGCTTCAAGGCTTCTCCTTCTGTCAGTGTCCCTTAGTGGGAGTGCTGAGTTACATCCAATGATCATCCCATTAAGCCCTCTGTGTGCACTGGCAATGAATTCTAAAGTGAACTCCACACTGCAGCTCTTGATTCCATGTCAAAGCAGCTCCTTTTCTGTCTTCTGGAAAAATCAGAACTTTCATCATCTCCAAGTATACAAATTTGAGTGTACATCAATGAGAAAGGGAATAAAAGTATTTGTGAAGCTTGTATACACACACACACACACACACACCACACCACACACACACACTTCACTTAGAGCCAAAGGAACTAAATCAAGGTTACCTGCCATGGACATAAGCATCACAGGATACAGTGTATTCCTAAGTGTGCTCTCTTTTTCCTTGCTGCCTAAAAGTGCATTCTGGGGCTAGCACTGTGGGGTAGCGGATAAAGCCACCACCTGCAGTGCTGGCATCTCATATGGGCGCCGGTTCAAGTCCCGGCTGCTCCACTTCTGATCCAACCCTCTGCTATGGCCTGGGAAAGCAGTGGAAGACGGCCCAAGTACTTGAGTCCCTGCACCCACATGGGAGACCCAGAAGAAGCTCCTGATTCCTGGCTTTGGATTGGCCCAGCTCTGGCCATTTCAGCTATTTGGGGAATGAACCAGTGGATGGAAGACCTCTCTCTCTCTCTCTCTCTCTCTCTCTCTGCCTCTGTAACTCTTTCAAATACATAAATAAATCTTTAAAAAATACACTGCATGCTATAGCTCCAAAATATTTAGTAATTAATATTATATTAATAGCTAAAAGAGACACCAAACCTTCAGAAAGGTTAGATTACAAAGAGAACCAGGACTGAAGAGGACTACAAAGATAGTTGTGTAACTGGGGAATGTGTGTAAGCCTTACCTTCACCATGAGAATCTTTTTTATCATTATTCTAATTTGGGGTATATTTTACTAGATCAAAAAGTATATAGGTGTATGACAACTCATTCACATAGTTCTAAGATCAAGAACACGAAACACTACTTTCCACTAAATTTTCTGAGAACAATTCTCTTGTTCTTTAACCAGTTATACAGAAGGCAAAGGATAAATAAGGGAGAAAAAGAGGAGACACAGAAGGATGAGGAGGGGGAAAAGCACACAGGAAAACTGACAATGATGTCAAGGATACCTGACATGGGCTGGACCCGATCCAGTACATCAAATACTTCACTGAAAGACCCTCATTTCGTTCTCTCCAGAATTCTGTGGTCTAAGGTGTGAGGAAAGTATTTCACAGCTGAAGAAACTGGGACGCTTTAAATAACGAAGGCGCTAAATAAATTGCCTTTACTCGCACGGCTCAAAAATGAAGTGACAGGGTCAAAGAAAGACACAGAAAGAGACAATCCTTCTTGGGAAAGATCTCTGTGCTTGTATCTTTTAGAATATTGAAATGTTATAGCTAAGGAACTTCCTTTTAAAAATGAAATAGCTTTTATTTATTACAAAGGCAATTATACACACACACACACACACACATATGGAGAGAGAGAGAGAGAGAGAGAGAAGTAGAGAATCTTCCATCCACTCGTTCACTCCCCAAATGGCCTCAATAGCCAGAGCTGGTCCTGGCTGAAGCCAGGAGCCAGGAACTCTAGCTAGTTCTCCCATGTGGTGGCAAGAGCCCAAGCATCTGAGCTATCATCCGCTGCTTTCCTGGGTGCATTAGCAGGGAGCTGGAGCAGACGCACAGCAGCCAAGATCCAGGGCCAGTGCCGTGGTGTGACAGGTTAGGCCTCTGCCTTGAACATCGGCATCCCATATGGGCACTGGTTATGTCCCAGCTGTTCCACTTCTGATCCAGCGCCCAACTAATATGCCTGGAAAATCAGCAGAGAACGGCCCAAGGACTTGGAATCCTGCACCCACGTGGGAGATCTGGATCAAGCTCCTGATTCCTTGCTTTGACCTGGCCCAGTCCTGGCTGTTGCTATCATTTGGGGAACGAACCAGTAGATGTAAGATCTCCCTCTGTCTCTCCCTCTTTCTGTGTAACTCTGCCTTTCAAATAAATAAGTAGATCTATTTTTTAAAAAGAAAAAAAGAAGCAGAGCAGCCAAGACCTGAACCTTCGCTCTGATACGGGTTGCTGGTGTTACAGCTAAGTCACAACACCGACCCCAAAAACTTTCTTATCAGGTCTTAACATTGCAGTCACAAAATCATCCCAATCCCCCATGAATTGCGACCCCTCCCAGGACACTTCCCCCTCTCCTTCCTGCTTATCCAACCTCCTACCACAACATACTGCACATCACAGTCACTTAGCAAATGCTGAGTGAGCCAATAAAATACGATTTGTCATTGCTTTCATAAATTCCCTTCAGTCCAATTTTTGTAACCAATTCTGCCCACTCTTCCTTCGATATCCCTCAACTCTGATGCTTTTTCCATTGTCTATTGCCATCACTGCCTCAGTAAGACACAATCTGAGTGGAACAGAGTTAGCAAGACAGAAGTGGGAAGGCCTCAAAAAGATCTCAGCGCGTCTGTTAGCCAGTGGTGTGAAGAAGGCTACTTGCTAATGTAAAAGTCTTGACCCAGTAATCACTGCGGTTTTTGGTTTGTTTGCTTGGTTTGGTCATTGTGGGGAAAGGCCAACCAAACAGATCTGAGGAAGAACACAGAGGAAAGATACAGAAATGTAAGGGGATTTTGGACTATGCAGAGCTTTCCTTCAAGACAGAAACTTATAACGTTAATACATACATTAGAAAAACTAAAGGCTAAAGCCCAATTATCTACCAGAAAAAGAAGAAGAAACTAAATTCAAAGAAAACAGAAGACTAGAAGTAGGTAAGATAAGATATGAAAAGTCTCAAAACAAAAATGACATTCTTAAAACTATGGCAACTCATGTGAAAATTCAGATAAAAGGAAGAAATTCCTAGTAAAATCAAAACCTACCAAATAGTAATAAAATATGCTAACAACCTTCTAAAGATAGCAAATCAGTTTCTAAAACATTTCCAGCCCAGATAGCTTTAGCATTCAATATTTTCAAACATACACAGACAAAACAGCCACAATATTATCAATTCATAACTCATTTTTTGTAACACCAACATAACCTTCATGTGGGTGAGGACAACACCAGAAAGACAAATTACAGGTCAGCACCTTTCATGAACATAGATACTGTATCAAAGACAAAATGGCTGGGAAGAATAAGTAAACAGTGACACAGAGAGAAAATACCATGTGAAAACCAAGTTGCGTGTGTTTCAGAAATGTAAGGTTGGTTTCACATTGCAGACTCAATCCATATAAATCACATAATTATCCTAATAAAGGAGAAGGTTATGTGATCATTTCAACAGATGTGAAAAATTCCACATGAAAAATCCAATATTTCTTCATGATTGGAAAAAAAAAAAAGCACTGTACAGGGCACAGGAGTTTGACACAGCAGTTTAGACCATGACTGGGATTCCTATATCCCATACTGGAGTGCCTGAGTTCGAATCCCAGATCCACTCCTGACTCCAGCTTCCTGTTAATGTGCACCATGTCAGCCTCCAAAACTGTGAGCTAAATAGATTAGCTCTCTTCTCCTTCATAAGCAGTTAGTCTTGTTTATTATTTTCATTGCTGAAGTAATGAGACCCCGACTAGCACAGACTCCTGCACATCTGATGAAGCGAACGATTTCAGGTGCACTTTAGATCTGCTGGAGAAAGATAAAACCATCCTGCGAGTGATGGCTCAAGTAGCGGGGTCTCTGCCACCTACATGAGAGACTCAGGTTCAGCCCAGTCCAGCTCTTGTGGACACTTGGGAAGCAAACTAACAGGTGGGATATCTCTGTCCATCTCTCTCTCTCTCTCCGGCCCCCTTCCTTTCAAACAAATGCAGTTAATAAAATTTGGGGTAGAAGAAAATATTCTTTATCTTATAAGAGGCTGTGAGTCCAAGCCTATAGCAACCATTGCATTTAATGATGAAATAATGAAAGCTTTCATCCAGGATCCAATAACACAAACATATCGGTCAACAATGTACTGGTGATAATTCAGTTTGATAAGAGAAGGGAAATAAAATATAAGGACTTTAAAAGGGAAAAAAAACTATTCATAATTCTGTACTTGGAAAATTCCAAATAATCTATAGCTATGCTACAAACATTAAGGACTGAATTCCGCAAAGTTGTTGGATACAGAGCTAATATATAAAAGTCAATGGCATTCTATACATTGGTACTAAACGATTAGAAAACAAATTTAAAATAGTATCATTCAAGAAAGCATAAGAAAAAATAGGAATCAAATGCCTAGGAATAAATTTTACAGTGGGCACAGACACACTACAAAACATTGAGACCTAAGTAAACTTGAGGAAATAAAGCAATATACCCTACTCATGTATTAGAGGACTCTAGAGGGTAATGTCAATTCTCACCAAAATGACACATAGACTTAATGTGACCTCAATCAAAATCCTGGCAAGTTTTTGTGGAAATTAGCAATCATGCTCCAAATTTTAGACAAAAATGTAAAAAGCCAAACTTAGCCAATGCAATCAGGAGAAAGAACAAAGTTGGAAGACTTTATCACTGCCGCATGGCAAGGCTCATCACAAACTGAGCCTTGACACTGTGACAAAGCAGCACTGGAACCAAGGTAGAAGAATAGAGCAGTGGGACAAAAGCGAGGATTCACAGACACCCATGCGTGCGGCAGCAGTGGGGCTAAAGAGAAGGAGGGAAAGGACACCTTCTCTATAAACAGTGCTGAGTCATGTCGATATCAACACGGAAAAGGAAACATTGACTGCTATGGTTTGAATGTGGTTGGACCCCTGAATTCATACAGGATTTTAAACTCCAAAGTCGTAAGTTAATGATACTACCAGGATGGAAACTTAATCCAGTTATGGTGTTTAGCTGGTGGGCCTAGTGGGAGGTCCTTAGGTTGCTAGAGGTGTGGCCTTAGAAGGGTTGCTGTAAAGCCCTAATTTGGGGCGGAGCCTCTCTGCTTCCTGGCACATGTGCCCTGCCACCCTCCATGGGGCCTGCGCCAAAGCCTGCATCAAGCCATCTGGGCTTTCAGCCTCCAAAACTGTGAGCTAAATAGACTAGCTCTCTTCTCCTTCATAAGCAGCTAGACTTGTTTATTATTTTCATTGCCGAAGTAATGAGACCCCCGACTACCACAGTCTCCTACACACTTGATGAAACGATCGATTTCAGGTGCACTTTAGATCTGCCGGAGAAAGGTAAAACCATAATATTCCTAAAAACACATAGGAGGAGCTGACACATGGTGTAGTGGGCTAAGCCTCCACCAACAGTGGAGCTCTCTGCTATGGCCTGGGAAAGCAGTGGAAGATGGCCCAGGTGCTGGGGCCCCTGTATCCTCGTGGGAGACCTGGAAGAAGCTCCTGGCTCCTGGATTCAGACAAGCTCAGCTCCGGTCGTGATAGCCATTTGGGGAGTGAACCAGTGAATGGAAGACTTCTCTCTGTCTCTCCCTCTTTTTCTCTGAAACTCTGTCTCTCAGATAAATAAACAAAATCTTAAAAATAAATAAATAAAAATGTATTTTAAAAAATACATAGGAGAATGTCTTCATGACTTTGGACTAGGTAATGATTTCTTAGTCCAGATATAAAAAAGCACTATCCATAAAGAAAAAGATTAAAAGATTGAATCTCATTAAAATTCAGAGCTTCTTTTCATCTCCTATTAAGAAAATTAAAGGTAAGTCACAGAGAGGAAGAAAACACTTGCAATACATCCATTTTACAAGGATCTCAGATTGAAACATTTAAAGAATGTTGGCAAATCAATTCTATGGAGAAATAGGCAAAAAAAAATTTTTAAAGACTCTTTACAAAAAGGACAGCAAAACAGTTAATAAATTCATGAACTTACAAAAACATGAGTCATTGAAGAAATACACACTAAAACCACAATGTACTACTACATACTCACCTATGTGGCTAAAATTAAAGAAACAGATAATAACCGGAGTTGGCACAGCAGTGGAGCAGCTAAAATCCCATTCTTTGTTGGTAGAAGTTATACATTGCTACACCGACTTTGAAGAATATTTGGCAGTATGTAATAAAGCCATGAGCCAAATATTCTATACAGTTAATCTGTTTATTTTTTAATAGCTGCCTTTTATTTTTAATTTTTCTTTGCTTGCCCACTACCCATTTATGTAGGGACTCATTTGGGGGAGGGTGGAAGTAGTTAATTTTTTTTTCCACTGGAAAGATTATTAAAAGTGAACGTTTTGAAGATTTTTTCAATTGGTAAAAGATACTAATGTGGATCAAGGCCACTAGAGACTGAGTGGAGATTGCCCTTTTGGAAGATATCATTCTTATGAGCCAAGAATTTGGTGTTTAAATTTTCATCTTGGGGCTGACACTGTGGTGCAGTAAATTAAGCCTCTGGCTGTGACGTTGGCTTGAGTCCTAGCTGCTCTACTTCCTATCCAGCTCCCTGCTGGTAGTCTGAGAAAGCAGTGGAAGATGACCCAAGTTTGCCCCTGCACCCATGTCGGGGGCCCAGAGGAGACTCCTGGCCCCTGGCTTTGAATCAGCTCAGCTCTGGCCATTGTGGCCATTTGGAGAGTGAACCAGAGGATAGAAGATCTCTCTGTCTCTCCCTCTCTCTGTCTCTCCCTCTCTCTATAACTCTGCCTCTCAAGTACATAAAAAATCTTTAGAAAATAGTTCATTTTGAAGGAAGATATGTACTACAATTTGAAATAAAAGTTTAGTGACCTTAAGAGCATTATAACAGCTAATATTATGAATGGGGGTTGTTAAATGAATAACTTTCACAGTTTCCATGCACAGGCAAAATATATTCACTAGATTTCTACATAGTAATCTGTTTTACTTTGTAATTTATAATCCTCAAGACTTTTTTTTTAATTAAGTCCATATTTACACTTAAAAAGTCACATACATATTCATGATAATAAAGGCAACTCATGTAGCCCTTTTATTTTATGCTTTGCTGTACTAATCTTGTCATTATTTAGCAAACATTTATTGAACACCAGCTGTGTACAACTGATTATGGACATGACCAAGTTTCAATCCATGTCCTCAAAGGGTCCTGGCTTAGAGATGTTTGGAAACTATGTTTTATAACACGGAATGATACATATTATTGTGAGAGAATGCACAAGGCAACACAGTAACCTTTTACAATAGTCTTAGATGACAAGGAAGGCTTCCTGCAGGAGGCGCTTTTTCAGACATGAGTTAAAGGATAAGCAGACATATTATCAGGTGATAGAAGAGGCATGAGAACAGCATGAAGTAGACAGAAGAGTGTGTGCAAAGACATGAATCATGGAGTAGCTCAGAAGAATAAGCTTCATTCTTGCCCTGGGTGTGACTAAGATGGAAGGAACTCTGCAAAGTAGATCTGCAGTAGGCGGGCAGTAAACACGGGGTGGATTGATTCCCCATGAGTAGAAATTCTTTTAGCCAACGCCCATTTAGCTACCGTTCTAGGTTGACCAACACATCTCATAGTCTCCCTGGAACGTATTGATGTCCCTGGTGATGAACTCAGACACAAAGCAATGCCTCCTTGCTGAGATGATTAATTTGGTGTGGCCACCTGCCCAGGCCATGGGATGCCCAGCTATCTGATCACCCATTACTTACAGCTGTGTCTGTGAGGCTGTTTCCAAGAGTGATTAGCATTTAACTGGGCGGGCTGATTCCCTGAGTGGGGGCACTGAAGTTCTCCTGCTCCATGAACTCCCATTTGTGACTTCTACTAGAAGACTTTGAGCAAAAGAAGCCAGCCAGGAAAGAATCCATATGATATGATCTGGGTAGACAGCTCAGAAAGACACAAAACTAATCTGGGGTGTTTTAAGTCAGGGTGGTAGAGGCTCAGGGGGTGATGGGACAGCCTTGCAGGTGGGACTTCCCAGATCCTGGCAAGAGTTTCTTTTTTAAAAGATTTATTTATTTATTTATTTATTTATTTGAAAATTTGAAAGGCAGAGTTACAGAGAGGCAGAAGCAGAGAGGGAGAGAAAGGTCTTCCACCTGCTGGCTCATTCCCCAGATGGCTGCAACAGCCGGGACTGAAGCCAGGAGCCAAGAGCTTCTTCCTGGTCTCCCATGCGGGTGCAGGGGCCCAAGGACTTGGGCCATCTTCCACTGTTTTCCCAGGCTACAGCAGAGAGCTGGATTGGAAGAGGAGCGGCCGGGATTCGAACTGTTACCCCTAAGGGATGCCGGCACTGCAGGCGGCGGCTTTACCCAAATGCCACAGTGCCGGCCCCTGGCGATGGTTTTATTTCTTGACCTTGGTGGTGTTTACGTGGGTGTTTTCCTCACTTTGTGACAAATCACTAAGCCATGTCCATTCAGGATTTTTTGCTGAATGCATATTGCAATCTAATTTAAAAGTTTTTGAAAAGCAGTCACAACATCGGTCATATTCCTTTCAGTAAGGTCCTCTGGGAGACATGGGGGACTCTCTGAGACTAAGTTTCCTGTGTGTTCATGTCTCCTGGTAAAGCAAGGGCAGCTGGCTGCCAATCAAACCTGTTCACCCTTCTACACCATACAGATCAAGTTCAGAAGTGACTGTCCCCTGCAGAGGACACTTCCCGGCCTCCCTTGTGTCTTTTTGGGCTATGACTTATTTTTTAGTAATAACCAAAGAGTTCTAGAAGCATCACTTCTGGGCCAAGGCTTTTATCATTTTATTTATTTGTTTGAGAAGCAGAGAGATAGAGAAAGACATGTAGATGGACAAAGAGGAAAAGGTCCCACCTGCCAGGTCACTGGTCACTCCCCAAGTGCCCACAATGCCCCTAGATTCAGACTGAAGCCACGAACTCAGAACTCAATCTAAGACTCCCACAGGAGTAGCAGGGACCCAACTCCCTGAGTTATCAACGCTGGCCCCAGAGTCTGCCCTAACAGGGAGCTGGAGGGAGGAGCTGGACCTGGGAACTGAACCCAGGCAGTCCAATGTGGAACACGGGCACCTTAGCAGCTAGACTAAATGTTTACCCCAGGTGGAGACTTTTTAAGAAGCAAAGCTATTTTGCTTCCTGCGTGATACCTTTTTCTTCTTAGCAGCTGAATACAGACAGCAAAGAGACCCAGCAGGTGCAAATTGTTAAGACTAAAGAAGCCTGCATTACCACCTGAAGGAGAGCTACCCTCTGACTGGGAGCAATGAGTTTGAACAGTTAAACAGTCTTCAAAATGGTAATGGAATTACAGAACATCTATTTCAAAAAATAACTGTCCCAAAAATTATTTTTAAGATTTATTTATTTATTTGAAAGTCGGAGTTACACAGAGAGAGGGAAGGCACAGAGAGAGAGAGAGAGAGAGAGAGAGGTCTTCCATCTGCTGGTTCATTCCCCAGTTGGCCGCAACAGCCAGAGCTGCGCTGGTCCGAAGCTAGGAGCCAGGAGCTTCTTCTGGGTTTCCCCCGTGGGTGCAGGGCCCAAGGAGTTGGGCCATCTTCTACTGCCTTCCCAGGCCATAGCAGAGAGCTGGATCGGGAGTGGAGCTGCCGGGTCTCAAACCTGTGCCCATATGGGATGCCAGCACTTCAGGCCAGGGCATTAACCCACTGCGCCACAGCACTGGCCCCAAAAAATACTTATCTTTTTTAAAAAATATATTTATTTATTTGAAAGAGTGACAGAGAAGGTGAGGGAAAGATCTTCCGTTCACTGGTTCACTTCTCAAATAGCTGCAACAGCCAGGGCTGGGCCAAGTTAAAGCCAGGAACCAGGAACTCCATCCTGGTCTCCCATGTGGGTGACATGGACCTAAATACTTGGGCCATCTTCTGCTGCTTACCCAGTTGCATTAGCATGGACCCCAATGGGAGTCAGAGTATCCAGGACTCAAACCAGCACTTGGATAAGGGATGCCAGCATCACAGGCTGTGGCTTACCCCACTGCACCACGATACTGGCCTCTATACTTCTCTCTTAACTCTGTTTTTCCATGAACTTTTTGAAGTTCCATTGTATTAGAAAACCAACTTTTACTGTGCTTAAGTCACTGAATTTGGGGCTTCTATCTATTCATTGTAACTAACTTTCCAGTGTTTGGGATAAAACTGGCTTTCTTCTTTCCTCCTTTCCTCTCTTCCTTCTCCTCACTCTCTTCTCTCCTCTCACCCTACCACCCTCTTTCTTAATTATGTTTTTATTCAGATGTCGGTGGTTACCTTAGTACCACTGTGTTGTACTTTTCTAACATCTGATTTATAATACAATCCACAAACTCTTCAAACACACCTAACCGTCCTTTAAATTCACTGGTTTAATTTCTCATTTCAATTATTTCACATTTTTATATTTCTAGAAGTTCTCACTGGCTGGCTATTTTTTTTTAATTTCTAAGTCAGTATTTTAGAGTTCCTTATTCTGAAAAAATATTTCTTTTTTTCCCAAAGATTTTATTTATTTAGTTGAGAAGCAGAGTTACAGAGAGAGAGAGAAAGAGAGAAAGAGGGAGAGAGAGAGAGAGAGAGATTGAGAAAAGTCTTCCATCCCCTGGTTCACTCCCCAAATGGCCATAACTGGGCAAGCCAAAGCCAGGACCCTGGACTTTCTTCCAGGTCTCACAAACAGATTCAGGGACCCAAGCACCGGGACCATCTTCCACTGTTTTCCCAGGCCATAAACAGAGAGCTGGATTGGAAGAGGAGCAGCTGGGACATGAACTGGCACCATATGGGATGCCGGTGCTATAGGCTGGGTCTTTAACCCACTGTACCACAGCGCCAGCCCCTGTCCTTTTCCATTAAACACAGTAGAGAGCAGGTGTTTTGTTATCAGTGTCTGGAAATCCTAATATCTAAACATATAGGAGCCTCTACTGCCAGTTATTCGACTTCTTCCTGCTCATGGTGCCATGTTTTCTAGTGCACTTAATCAGTTTTACTGTAAACACTCATTTTCTTTAGGAAATTATGTGTGCAACTTCTTTGAGGCACAGCTGAAGAGAAAATCGGCCTGGGTGAGGTAGATTAGGGATATGACCAGTTTTGGACAATTTTAAACAGAAGTAGCAGCTCAGGTTGTTACCTGCACCAAGTGTTGAGGATACAAGTGGCAAGTCTACCAAAGGGCAGAATCACTTCTGGGATACACACGTCTCTCTCCCATTCTCTATACTGTGGCTCCAAATCCCTTACTCTTTTGTGACTTCTTTAATGCCATGGAGGGTAATTTTTAATCATCATGTTTTCCAGAATTTTAGTTTCTGGCAGTAGGGTTGGTCTCCATCAACTAAAGACTCTTGGGGGGAAAAGAGACAGATGATAAAGGAAGCCTAATACTGATCTGAATTTAAAGTTCTAAACTATGTCTTAGAGCATTAGGCATGGAGGCAGAATGGAGAGAGACAACAAAAAATATTCTAATTAGCACTGGAGAAGTAGGCCCATAGAGGTTGACCATCACTTACCCAAAAAGCTGGAATCTAGGGCTGGCATTGTGGTGTAGCAAGTTAAGCTACCAACTACAATGTCGACATCCCCTAAGGGTGCCGATTTGAGACCCTACTGCTCCACTTCTGATCTAATTGCCTGCTAATGTGCCCGGGAAAGCAGTGGAAGATGGCCGAAGTCCTTGGACCCATGCACCCACGTGGAAGACCCAGATGAAGTTCCAGGCACTTGACGTCAGCCTGGTTCAGCCCCAGACATTGCAGCCATTTGAGGAGTGAACCAAAGGGTGAAAGATCTCTCTCTCTCTCTCTGCAACTCTTTCAAATAAATAAGGAAATATTAAAAACAAACAAACAATCTGAAATACCCCCAAATCTGAAACTTTTTGAGCATTACATGGTATCATGTGACACTTAAAAAGTTTCATGTTTCAGAGAATTTGGATTTGGTATTTTCAGGTTAAGATACTCAAGTTGTAAAGTCCGTGCAAATATTTCAAAATCCAAAACACCCTGAAATCTGAAACCTTTCTGGTCCCAAGCATTTCAGAAAAAGGATACTCAACCTGTAATAGAACTTCTTAATGAGGGAAGCTAGGAAATTCTTACTTCTGCATAATAATAGGATATAACACATTTGATTATGACAGTCAAAAAAGGAAGTTACTACTAGCAATAGATGACTAGAAAAATAGTAAAACACAGTAGAACTATCAAACTGATATTAAAAAATGGAATGACGGGCAAATAAGATCAGCTCAGAAATAGAGGAGAATCGCAAGGTAAAATAAACAAGCATCAGGATGGGTGTAATGAAATGAAAAGTGGCACATGCTGAGCAAACGTGAGTGAACTGAGTTATCCCATTAAATCACAGAGACTGTCACATCGAGTGAAAAAAACAAAACCCAGATATAGGTTGTTTATAAGGAACGCTCTCAAAAATGGAAAAGAAACATTGAAAATAAAGGGATGAGCAAGGAGACGTCAGGCAGATGCAGGCAAAAAGAAAGCAGGAATGACAATATTAATATCACACGGGGTGGAACTTAAGGTTAAAAGCACTAAACAAAATAAAGAGGAACATTCTGTAATAATAAAAGACGATTTATGAAGAAGAAACAATGATCATAAACCTGCATGCCCTATGAAGACATAACACCTAAGTGTCAGATATTAATATTAGAGATTCAAAGACACTTTAATTTAAAAAAAAAAAACTCTCATGAAAGATTTTCATGTATTTCCTTAAGAATCAGACATTATTTGCATACCCTCCAAAGAGGAATTTTTTGGACACAATCTAATAGAATAATACACAAAGATATCTACGCTAGCCCTCCTGTACATAGAACCTTTATAAAAATCAGTTATAAGCTTGGCCACAAAGAAAAGTTGATGATTTCCAAGCGGAGAGTTTTTAGGCTGTGTTCTCTAATCATAATCTCATAAAATCAGAAATAAAAAAAAGTGACAGAAAAAGACCTTTACTACTTGGAAATTAGGAAACACTCTCTGAAATAACTCCTAGATCTTAAACACAGGGAATCAAAATTAAAAATATAAGCTAGCTAGAGACAAAAGGGAGGACCCCATCACACCAGAATATGTACAATGGTAGGAGCTGTATTCAGGGAAAATTAATAGCCATGAATGCTTTTATGACTGTGGATAAAAGTTAGAATTAATTTATTTGAAAATAAAAAAAAGTAATAATTGAATCAGCAAGTTTGATACTGGGATAAAAAGAAACAATAAAATAGGCATACTTTTGGCAAATCTCATCAGAAAAAAAGGAAAACTAAAGAGAGAAATTAGACTCAAGAAACAGGCTGTGGCAGCAAAGACAGAGCATAAATAAATCCCATTCCCATCAGTTCATAAGATTTTAATGCTGGTGGAATTAACCATAATGTGAAGAAAGTTAAGATTGCTAGAATGATTGCTATTGTTTGAGAATGCCCCCTGGACTTCATGTGTTAATGTGAATTAGAGATGGAGCACTTGGGAGGTAATTGAGCTTAGACAAGGTCATTGGATTGGGGCCCTCATGAAGGCATCATGGCCTTATAAGAAGAGGAAGAGACCTGAGTTGGCACACTTACTCTGCCTCGCCACATAATATGCTCTGCTGCATTACGGCGCAATGAGGAGGCCCTCACCAGGGGCTAAGCTGATGCCAGCCCGTGGATGTTGGACTTCCCAGCTCCAGAACTGGGAACCAAGTCAACCTCCATTCTCTATAACTGACCCAGTGTCAGGCCTGGGCCCGCCCTGACTGGGTTCTCCATAGCCACAGCACCGCCACATCTCGCTGATCTTAAGTCCTGACGCTCCCTGGAATTATCCTCTGCTTCTCCTTGTTGCCACCAGATGCATCCTTCCTCCCTGGACTGTTATCAGTGCTCCACTACTTTTCCTTTTCTTCTCTATCCACTCAAAATCTAGTCTTTGGGGGCAGGCGATGTTTCTGCCAGTGCCCACCCTGGGAGGCAGCAAGTGGCTGCTCCAGCAGTTTGGTCCTTGCCACTCATGGGACAGACCTAGACTGAGCTGCCAGCTCCTGACTTTGGCCTACTTCAGCTCTGGCTGTCGTGGGCCTTTGAGGAGTGAGTAAGTGGATGGGAGCTCTCTCTCTGTGTCTCTATGTGTCTATCTTCTCTTTCTCTCTTTCTGGCTTCCAGATTAAATAAATAAATAGTATAAAGAAAAAGACTTGTTCTTCAAGCTAAAGATTTGATGATTTTAATTGAAACTCTAGTATTCCCTCTCTCTCACATACATACATATACACATACACACACACACACACAGAGAGAGAGAGAGAGAGAGAGAGAGAGAGAGAGAGAGAGAGAGCGCTAGTATATTGTAGCTAATAGTTACCAGTAACCAGTAGTTGAGCAACTAATACATTCTTAGGGCAACTCTATACATTGGAAACTGCCATTTTTCCTTGTCTTGCTAAGGTCATATCCAGTAGAGCAGGCAGAACACAAGGAAGTGGGTAGGAGATCATCAGTTATGGAGAATGGTAAGGACGAGTGATCAAGCAGAACAAGGAGACAGGGCAAGGTGGGGGACGCCTCTTTGGACTAGGAAGTCGGGGGGCAGGGGCTCCATGGAGTCATGTATGTGACCAGGAGTTCATTAAGCACCCAATCACAATGAGGACATGGGTAGAAGAAGGGACGGACTTGAGGGCTCTTAGGAGAACCCCCGTTTTCACATTCTAAGGGAGAACTTGTGGTTTCACCAGTTTACCTGACTTTCAGAAGATTTTTTTCAACCAGCACCTTGGTTTCTACCATTTTAACTTCCTGTACGCTCTAAGTACTGAGAACATAAACATTCTGCTAGGGGTCAAGTGATCAGGTTTGTCTGGTTAATTTTAGAATGTTAAAAAAAATGTTGGATCACAAGAATAGGGACTATATTGGAAACCACATTCTTAAGTGGACCTTTTTTTTTTTTTTTTAGTTAAATAATAGTCACTTGGCTCCTAGTGACTGCATTACACATAGTTTCCTCAGATTTTTCTAACACTAAACCTTTTGGAAATATACATAACTGGCTTAGAAAAATAAAATGTGGTTGTTGGTCCATCTACCACTTTGCTGTTGTTAGTTTGCCCACTTCTAGAAGCATTAATAAATAATTCTCAGGGCAATTTAAAGTAAGTTATGAGAGTCCCAAGCCTCTAGACTAACCTCAGATTTCTGCCTGGTTCTAGAAAATTGGCACAGTCCAAACAAGAAAATTAAAATTAATTAAAATGGGAGGACACTTGCCCCCCATTAAGACCCATTTTGCCAACAGGTGTGTAAATGAAATATGAATTTGAACATTCTATGTGCAGATGTCTTGGGAGCTTGAAAAAATTATCTGATGTATAAAATAAAAATAGAGCCTGTTCTCAGAGAGTTGGTGTTCTGATATGCAGACAACTTCACAATCAAATTCAGTATCTTACTTTTTATATGCTCTTCCTTTGTGAAGGTTGTTCAAATTCCAAGAGAGGAACCATAATAAAACATGAGATTTGGTGAAGTCAAAAAACAAAAAAAGGAATGGTTGTGCTAACACTGATTAATATAATGGAAGTTGGAGTCTGTTAGAATCCCCTTGTAGATGTAGAATAAACACTGAAAAAAAAAAATCCGGAGTTTAATAAACCATTTCAGACCATGGAAAAAAGGCTAAATGAAAGAGGTGCTTTACTAATGGAATTGCCAGAGTGGGCAACAGAAAAGCATCCCAAGGTGACTTCTGACAGACATGATGCCTTTCACAGAACCAAGTTTCCCTAAAAACCCGTGTGACTATGGTGTGTACCCTGTTTTAGAAGCTCGTCATCTTCTTGATTTAAATTTAGATTAAAATATTGTTAGTAAAAAATAGCATCCAAAAATAATTTGAGGAAAACATTGCAAAAGACTCCAAAGTCAATAAGAAAAGCCATCTTTTTTAAACATATCAAATAAGTCTGCTTTCTGAAGTGTGGAAAATGCTCCAGAATTGATGGTTGCCTAATACTGGGACATACATGAAAAACTACTGAGATGCACATTTTAAATGTTCAAATTAGGGGCCTGACTTCTGGCATAGTGGGCAAAGCTGCCACCTGCAATGCTGGCATCCCATATGGGTGCTGGTTCAGTCCTGGCTGCTCCACTTTCCATCCAGCTCCCTGCTAATGCACCTGGGAAAGCAGTGGAGGATGGCCCAGGTGTTTAGGCCCCTGCACCCAAGAAGGGGGACCCACATGAAGCTCCTGGCTTCTGCTTGGCCCAGCTCCAACTGTCGTGGCCATCTGGGGAGTAAACCAGCAGTTGGAAGACTCTCTCTCTCTCCCTCTCTCTCTCTCTCTCTCTCAGTGTGTGTGTGTGTGTGTGCATAACTCTGCCATTCAAAAATATAAATAAATCTTTTTAGAAAATATTTAATGAATTATAGAATATGTGATATATTTATTATCTATACATAGACATGTATACATAATTCAACTGTTGAGTTTTAAAATATTTACTTGACACATAATCATATATACTCAAGATGTTTAACAATGATGGTTTGGGGCCGGTGCTGTGGCTCACTAGGTTAATCCTCTGCCTGTGGCACCGGCACCCTGGGTTCTAGTCCCATTCGGGGTGCCGGATTCTGTCCCGGTTGCTCCTCTTCCAGGCCAGCTCTCTGCTGTGGCCCAGGAGTGCAGTGGAGGATGGCCCAGGTTGTTGGGCCCTGCACCAGCATGGGAGACCAGGAGGAAGCACCTGGCTCCTGGCTTCAGATCGGTGCAGCATGCCGGCCACAACATGCCGGCCTTAGCGGCCACTTGGGGGATGCACCAATGGAAAAAGGAAGACCTTTCTCTCTGTATCTCTCTCTCTCTCACTATCTAACTCTGCCTGTCCAAAAAAAAAAAAAAAATGATGGTTTGATGCATTCAGTGCGCTCTGATCACCATGATCTAATTAACATATCCATCACCACCCAGAGTTATTATTTGTGGGAGGGAGGGGGTTGGTGAGGACACTTAAAATCTACAGTCACCCAATTTCAGGTAAGTGAGACGGTATTATTGAACACATTACTCGTATGTACAGTAGATCCTGAGAACTTATTCACCCTACAACTGAAAGTGTGTGCCCTTTGACCAACCTCTCCCCAGTTTCTGTGGTCAGAAGCAGACTGGACTGGGAAAGAGTCGAGGAATCCAGGAGCTGGCATTTGGCCTGGCAGTTGAGATGCCACTTGGGATGCCCTCGTTCCCTGTTGGAGTTCCTGGGTTTGTGCCTTGGCTTCGCTCCCGACTCATTTCCTACTAGTGCATACCATAGGAGGGAGCGGGCGGTGGCTCACGTGATTGGGTTTCTGCCACCCACATGGGAGATTAGGATTAAGTTTTAGGTGGTCCTGGCCAGCCTGGGCCACGTGGGCATTTAAGGAGTGAATCAGCAGGTGAGAGCATTGCCCTCTCTCTCTCCCTCCCCCGCTTTTCCTCTCCATCTTAAACAAACAAACAAGTGTTAAAAACAAACTAAAGGACCCTGGAGTTTGCAGGGATGGATGTCCTCAGTCCTTTGGTGGAGCAGAAATGATCAATTGGGTAGGACCCAAGGGCTGTATCTTTCTTTTATCATTTCTTTTATTTATATCTCTTATTTCCTCTCTATCTTTTTGCTTCTTTTCCCAAATGTCTGTTCTGTGTTGTTCATATCATTCCTTTCACTGATTTCTCTTACGAGCTGCCAGGGTTGTCCTGCATCATCTTGTCTCCCTTAATCGTTCATAGTATTGATTGAATTGTACATGAACTTCCTGTTAAAATAAATTGGAAAGCTTTTATGATTTTGTTTTCAGTTTACGTATTTTGTTGTGCACTGTTTTAAATGAAAACCATTTTGTTGTGCACTGTTTTATTTTAAATGAAACACTATACTGCCTTCCGTGTGTGTGTGTGTGTGTGTGTGTGTGAGAGAGAGAGAGAGAGAGAGAGAGAGAGAGAGAGAGAGAGGGAGGGAGGGAGGGAGGGAGGGAGAGAATTTCAAAAGGTGACACATTAAAGATCTCAGAGTTTGAATATTTTAATCCATAAACAAGTTATGCTAGTTGGGGAGCTCAGTTACTAAGTCATAAATAGATCATTTTCCTGATCCAAGGATGGCAGAATCGTACCTGTGACTCAGAAACTTCCGAGCAAACATGAGTATTTGAGATTTTTATTTATTTAAAGATTTATTTATTTGAAAGGAGGAGAGAGTGAGGAGGAAAGAAGGAAAGAATAGGGCAGGAAGAGGAGGGGAGGGGAGGAGAGGAGAGGGGAGGGAAGGGGAGGAGAGGGAAGGAGAGGGGAGGGGAGGGGAGGGGAAGAGAGGGAAGGAAAAGGAAGGGGAGGGGAGGAGAGGGGAGGGGAGGGGAGGGGATGGAAGGAGTTCCATCTGCTGGTTCACTCTCCAGTTGTCCACAACAGCTGGGGCTTGGCCAGACTGAAGCCAGGGGCCAGGAACTCCATCGCATTCTCCCACAGGTGTGGCAGGAACTCGAGCTCCTGAGCCACCATCTGCTGCTTCCCAGGCTCATTAGCAGGGAGCTGGGTTGGAAGTAGTGTATCCAGGACTCTAACCAGTCTCCAGTACGGGATGCAAGTGCTGCAAGCAGCAGCTTAACCCTACTGCTTCCCATCGCTCTCCCTGAATATTTGAACTTTGCACAGAACCCATTTCACATTGTGCTCAATCTTCATAGACACAGTTCCTCCTTACATAAGACCATTTTCTTTAAACTCCGGAGTTCAAACTTAGAAACAATTTAAACCAGAGGGAGAACACTTGGGCAGCCAAAGGGACTCAGTGTCATAGACATCTATGGTAGTGAACTTGTTTCATAAATCCTTGCCATGTAAATGAAGTCACCCAGCTCATTGGAAATTGTAGCTAAAACCCCCTATTTTATAAGATTGAGCTGGATTTGTTGGAAGGGGAATACGAGGCTTACTCCTCTCCTCCTCTGCTCCCTCCCGCTCCATCCAGAACAAACTGGCTCCAGGAGAAGCACTCCCAAAGGTTCATCATTTCATTAAGGCCTTTTTTTTTTTTTAATTCAGGCATGAGCTCATCACTTTCAGTTAAATAGTAATAAATGATTTGTAAGGAGCAACTTACATCAGTCCTTATAAATAACCGCCAACGGCTGAGTTTCACTTCCTTGAAATGTTGACTCAGACTCTGGATGTGCATAGAGTACCAGCTCTGCAATCTCTCAGTCCCACCATGCCAGACAAGTTACAGTAAGCCCGCGCGGCCTGCCAAGGGACGGGTGGCACCACATCTCACAGACACAGTACCTCCTTCGGCAGTGTCACTATGCCCTGGGTAGGATGGACTAAAGTAGGGTAGACCGTGTTCCTGGGGTCATTGGATGCTTCTGTGAATAAATGAACAAGAGACTTCTTTCTACTACCAGAGCCCCATGCGGATCCTGTTCCTCACATCTGCTCTCAGACGTCCTCAAACACCAGGGTAGACTGTCATTGTCCACTTCCCATGCTCAGAAGGACATGTCTGTCACTTCTCTGCTGCTCATGCATGACAAGGGGGCTATTTGCAAACCGGACTAGAATTAGAGGACTTGAAAGAGCAGAAATCAGTTTTCCAACTCAATGCTAACGTCCAGTGGCCTCCAACTTTTAACAAAATGAATCACTTTTTAGAAAGACTGTAAAGGATGGAGAATGAAAGTCCAAAAACCTGAGCGTGAAGTCCATTCACTCCCCAAGGCTCTTGGCAGCCTTACTCCAACTTGGTCAAGACAGGCAAACTGAGAATGGCCCACTGAGCTTGCCCAAAATGCCCCTCCCACTCATCTTACAGGCTTGTTGCAGGTATCCTGTGAGGACTGAAATAGACTATGGGTATATGAAGCTCTGTACCAAAGTGAATAGACAGGCCACATACTATGTAGATCGGAAGCCATCTCCAACAGATAGATACAGAATTCCTCACCACAGAACCACACCTTCCATCTATGGTAGACTGAATTATTAGCCCAATCACTTACCTCTTCCTGCATCCATGGTCTTGAGTCAGAAATCACCAAGACACCTCAGAAAGTTCATGAAAAATGGAATTAAAAGACACATTTATTTGGTGTAAAATTTTTGAAATTCACCCATAGTTTTTTCATAATAAACAATCTCTATGAACCTTTTGAATATCCCTTCCTGGATTCCCAAATTTTTGCAACAAAGTAAACTTATGCATTAATTCCACTTTCATGAACTTTCTAAAGTATTCCCCAGAATGATGAATCGTCTTGATATTCCTTGGACTCAAAGTTTTCTCAGGAGCTAACTTGCAGTGATAAAACCAGGAAAATCCCTGGAAAACTGGAAGGGTTGGGCAGTAGAACTCTCTTCCTTGTTGCCTTTGGGTTTGACCATGTGATTTGCTTTGGCCAATGAGATTTTTTGGTAGCAAGGTTGGACACAGTGTTTGCAACCTGCTTGAGTAGTGACTCTTGAGCTCCAACACCTCCACCATTGCTATGAGAAGAGTTTTCTTCCTCTGAATGGCTGAGACTCCCTCAACTTGAGCCCTAAAACAAACAGACCTAAGTGCCTCCTGAAGCAAGAAGCTAGGACCAGGTACACCAAGTCTAGATACAGCTTGGATCAGTCAACTCTCAACAGACCCACCAGCATGGGAATAAGCATTGATACTTATTTATTTATTTTTTTTTTGCAGATAGAACAATCATTACTGTTATTTCAGTAGATGCAGTCCACACAGAAAAGGGAAAGGAAAACAAAGATTAAAATAAGTCCATTAAGTTAAATTTCAGTGTATGATTATATACACAGGCAGATAGATATCAATTTAAATATAGATAAAACAAAAGACTTCATAGATGTCTTTCCCCACTTGCTTAACTTTGATAAGGCTCTATCAGAGATTTCTTTACAGTGGGACTTGTGATTCTGTTACTCTCAGAGATCTTGAAGGTCATCCGGTCCATTCTGGAAGGACACTCCAGTTGTATCTGCAGCATTCCCTCCAAGTAGTCACTTACATCGCCATAGCATACTCCAGGTATAGTTCAAGTGGGCAGAGAATATATCTGAATGGAGGAGAGCTGATACAGTACCAGGTATAGACCAGGCATTAGCTACTCATATGAATACATATTTCATGCTCATTTTACCTGGTCTAAATAAGATCAAAGTCGACGAACTCAAAAGGCTTCCATAGCCTTGGCAACTCATGACTAGAGCCTAGGGAGATTACTGACGCCATAAACGAGTGTCAAATTGTTAAGTCAACAACAGGAGTCACTGTGTACTTACTCCTCATGTAGGATCTCTGTCCTTAATGTGTTGTCCAATGTGAATTAATGCCGTAACTAGTACTGAAACAGTATTTTACACTTTATGTTCTGTGTGGGTGCAAACTGATGAAATCTTTACTTAATATATACTAAATCAATCTTCTGTCTATAAAGATAATTGAAAATGAATCTTGATGTGAATGGAATGGGAGAGGGAGCAGGAGATGGGAGGGTTGCGGGTTGGAGGGAAGTTATGGGGGGGGGGAGCCATTGTAATCCATAAACTGTACTTTGGAAATTTATATTTACTAAATAAAAGTTAAAAAAAAAGAAAAAAAAAGTTTGTATACCTTAAATAAAAAATCTCTGGGAAAAAAATAATTAGGTGTCTTGGTCAGTTGTTCACCTTCATGATATTTATTTTTAAGCAACTGACTAGTGAAGTGGCTTGTTACACAGCAATAGCTAACTGATACAGATCACATGTTTCTTCTGCCCCAGACTACCTTTTGCTTTGTTTACCCTCTATTGTGAGACCTATAGTCTACTTCTTTGGGGGAGGTAATTAAATCCTGCTTTGAGAACACAGACTTCCCAACAATTCTCTATTTTTATAAAGAATAAAAATGTCAACTTTGAGATCTATTATCACAAGTTTATTTGAGAGACAAACCCAAAGAAAGAACTCCTATTGTCCTATTGACTGACTCACTCCTCAAATGTCCACAATACCCAGGGTTGGGCCAATGCCAGGACTGGAGCCAGGAACTTGGAATCCAATCCAGGTCTCCCACGTGGGTGGCAGGAACTCAATGACTTGAGCTATCAATGCAGCCTTCCGGGACATGCATTGGCAGGAAGCTGGAGCCAGGAATCCAACCCAAGCATCCAATATGGGACATGGACAGATAAACAACTAAGTGAAACACTCTTCTCCATAACTTTGTAAAACAGAAGAATGAAGGTAGTTGTGGATGAGTATGGTATAATCTATTTTTCTGAATATCAGGAATCAACATGTCAAAGGAACAAGCTTGTGATTCCTGAGATGGGTAAAGGCTTATGGGACATAGTCTGATTCCCCTCACCCCACCACCACCAATTCCATTTATTTCCAAGAATGCCAAAGAAATATAAAACTATGGAAATTCCTCATGAGTACTAGACTGTCTTGAGAGGGAAGCTATCTGTCTGTAAAATGTTCATCACCTTAGATTTGCTAAATCCCTTTTCTGTTCTACAATACATGAAAATTCCTAAAACTTGTGCTACACCTGCTTACTCAGTATTTTTGTGGTGTCAATACTAACTTCCTCAGAAAGCAAAGTCCTTCAAGTTCCCCAATCCCTAGAGAGCACACAATACAATTAGCAATCATCACTCTGTCTTCATTAAATTCATGTCTTCAAACTGGTGTTGTGGTGTAGCAGGTAAAGCTGCTGCCTGCTGTGCCAGCATCCCATATGGGCACTGGTTCATGTCCTGGCTGTTCCACTTCCATCCAGCTCCCTGCTAATGGTCTGGGAAAAGCAACAGAGGATGGCTGAAGTGTTTTGGTTCCTGCCACCAATGTGGGGGACATGGATGAAGCTACTGGGTTCTGGCTTTGGCCTGACCCAGCCCTGGCCATTGCAGCTATCTGAAGGGGGAGTGAATCAGCAAACAAGACACACACACACACACACACACTCTCTCTCTCTCTCTCTCTTTCTCTCTCCCCTGCTCCTCCTCCTCTTCCTCCTCCTCTCCATTTCTGTCTGTAACTGACTTTCAAAATAAACCTTTAAGAAATAAATAAATAAAATAGAAATCATGTCCTGACTGCATATGAGATAATGCATTAGGATATCACAATACACTCAGAGAAAATATAGATTACAAAGCATGTATAATCTCATTTGGGGAACTGTTTATGTGTGCACATGAGGGCACGGGCAAGCTACACTGCAAGCCACAAATGCATGCTATCTTTGTTTTCTTCTTTTCACATCATCTTATTTTTTAAATTTTTCTAACAATTATGAATTTATATAGAACAAATTTAGAAACTTAAAGCATTTAAAGAGCTAAAGACATTTCTCTTCCCCAAGACCCCCAGAAGATGGGCATCTTCTTTTTTTAAAAAAAAAGATTTATTTTATTTATTTGAAAGAGAGTTACAGAGAGAAGTAGAGACAGAGAGAGAGAGGTATTCCATCCACTGGTTCACTCCCCAGATGGCTGCAATGGCTAGAGCTGCGCCGATCTGAAGCCAGGAGCCAGGAGCTTCTTCCAGGTCTCCCACGTGGGTTCAAGGGCCCAAGGACTTGGGTCATCTCCTACTGCTATCCCAGGCCAAAGCAAAGAGCTGGATCAGAAGAGGAGAAGCCAGGACTAGAACCGGCACCCATATGGGATGCCAGCGCTTCAGGCCAGAGCTTTAACCCACTGTGCCACAGCACCGGCCCCGGGAATCTTCTTGCTCACCTGCCCAACCCCTTCTTTTAAGCTCAAGGCTCCATGTTTCTTGGCCTCCCCGGAGTAATTTCTAAGCTTTCCCCATAGCCAGGAAGGGATTAAAAGCCAGCACGCAATAGCCAGGGGCCTCTTTTGTGGATGGGAAATGAGACTGAGAAGGCAGAGGCAGGTAGAGCCAGCACACGAGGGTGGCCTGAGTCCCTCACTGGGGCCCTCATGCCATGGGGATGCCATTGCCAAGGAATCAAACCAGAACATTTGTCTCTGAAGGTGTGTGTGTGTGTGTGTGTGTGTGTGAGAGAGAGAGAGAGAGGATTAAATCAGTGTCACAAAAACTTGTTAACACTGGCTTTGTTTCTGGGTTATTGGAGCCCTAACAAAGAGAAGAGAAATCTGTAAAGGCTCAGATCAACAGTGTAAAGAAACACAAATTACAGGCATTTATGTGATCTGGTCACCATTCATTCGTAAAAGCCTCCCAGCACAATAACAATTATCCATATTGTTAAATATGTGGATGTTGCCAGATTAACTCTGTTGTAAATTTTAATTAATGGCAACACAAAACTGCTGGCATGGGCTCAGTCATCATAGTTGGCTCTTCCTAAAGCATTATTATCCGCTCCTAGCTTCCAGAGACTTCAGAGAGCACCGGTCATGATGGTGGGACCAGCCTCAACGCTGGGGGATGCTGCATTGTTCTTGGTGTGATTATCCCTACGGTGCTGACCTGATAATCATCCCTGCGTTTTAAATAACGTGGCTGTAGGAATTCTTAAAAAGTGAAATTACACTTCTTATTCTTTTCAGCATTCTTCCCAATTATTGTTCACATTGTCCATGAGTTTACCAACCAGATGGCTTATATTCATCTTATTTACACTATTTCTTCCAGCCAAACAGTATTAATCCAACAGTATAAACTGATCCATGTAAACTGCTTGCTGCCCAAGACCTACAGCAGCCTCCTCTCTTCCTTCTTGCCCCTGGTTGGGTCACCTTGTGCTCCTCCATCCATCTGTGCTGTCCCTTCATCCTCGGGACACTTTCACCCCCGCCCCCAGTGTCCTCTCTCCTTTCCACCCAAGCCTTTGTGGGTGGTCTTCAGAGCCCAGGCACACTCAGTATCATCTCTTTTTCAGGACATGTCCTCATCTTGATGTGGGTTCTGAAAAAGACCATTTGCTGAAATAAGATCACCAATATGTATAGATGACCTGATCCAGCAGATGGATGATTCCAGAGATTAAAAATGCCCATCGGTCCTTTTCATATGCATTTACTGCTCCGAATATTGTGACCCTTAATCAATTCATTAGGGTGCATTTACTGAAAGGCTAAGATGTGCCTGGTACTTTCATTTGGACTAAAAGGAATATGTAAGAAGCACAAGCCCTGCACTAGAGGATCATGTAGGAGGTCACTTTACAAAGCTCATAGAGGGAACTGCACTGTGGCCCAGAGCACTGCTACACCAGCATCCCATATCAGAGTGCCTATTCAAGTCTCAGCTACTCTGCTTATAACCCAGCTCCATGCTAAGGCTCCTGGGAAGGCAGTGGAGGATGACCCAAGTACTTGGGCCCCTGCCACCCATGTGAAAGACCAGGATAGAGTTCCTGGCTCCTGACTTTCACCTGGTACAGCCCTGGCTATTGTAGGCATTTGGAAAGTGAATAAGGAGATGGAAGATTCTCTCTCTCTGCCTTTCAAAAAAAAAGGTAATTTTTTTTAAGTTTGTGGAAAGTGGAGTTAAAAGATAAATTTAATAGGCCAGCACTGTGGCATAGCAGATAAAGCCACTGCCTGCAGTGCCAGCATTCCTTATGGGCACCAATTTGAGTCCTGGCTATTCTAATTACAATCCAGCTCCCCATTATGGCCTGGGAAAGCAGTAGAAGATGGCCCAAATTCTCAGGTCCCTGCAAACGCATAGGAGACCTGGAAGAAGCTCCTGGCTCCTGGCTTCAAATCAGCCCAGCTCCAGCTGTTGTGGCCATTTGGGAAGTGAATCAGTGAATGGAAGACTCTCTGTCTCTCTCTCTCTCTCTCTCTCTCTCTTTCTCTCTCTGCCTCTGCCTCTCTGTAACTCTGCCTTTCAAATAAATAAATATATCTCTAAAAAAAAGAAATTTATTTTGGTACAATAAATTCTAAGTCAATGCACATACAAAAGCTCATCAAAGAGCTTATTGAAAATATAAACTATGGGAAAACTATGTTTGGCTTTCAAACATTTTATGCACCAAAATACACTTATTTTTCAGTTGTATTTTTCTACAAACTTTTTGAAGTACCCCTATATTTGTTGGAAAGAGGAACTTGAAGGTAGAGGATGAGGAGGGAAATAAACAGCAAGAAACAAATAGAAAATTCACACACACACACACACCTACCCCGGTCAGACTCACTGTACAGCCAGTAAGAGACACTGAAGAAGGAAAAGGCAATGAGAGGGAGGCAGGTTAGGCGATGATCGATCCTGAATGGACTCTGATAATTGGGTTAAGATTTAATTGAATTGGAAAGAGTTTCATCTTGACACAAAAGGTGATAAAGTCACTACAAGTGTCTATTAGAGGACTTTGACTTGGCATGCTCAAAGCCATGTCCTAAAAAGATTTCTGCAGTAGTTTCTCACACATAATCATAGAGGCATAAGAATTAGGGAAACCGATTTTAGATGTACCCCTACGAAAAACCTCTCACTGCTTCTTGTTCCTCATCTATCAAAACTCTGTCTCCATTCAGTCAACACTGATAGTAACTGGGTTTCATGTTTCTGGTTAAGATGGAGGCAATTAGGGGCCAGCGTTGTGGCACAGCAGGTTAAGCAGCCACCTGCAAGGCTGGCAGCCCATTAGAAGGCCAGTTAAGTCCTGGCTGCTCCACTTCTGATCCAGCTCCCTGCTAATGCACCTGGGAAAAGAAGCAGAAGATGGTTTGAATACTCTGACCCCTGCACCCATGTTGGGGACCTGGCTGGAGTCCCAGGCTGCTGGCTTCAGCCTGGCCAGCTTTGGCTGTTGTGGCCATTTGGGGGAGTGAACCAACAGATAGAAAATCTCGCTCTTGCTCTTGGTCTCGCGCTCTCTCTCTGTCATTCTGCTTTGTAAATAAAATTAAAACCTTTACCAAAAAAAAAAGGGGGGGGGTCAATTGCATTTGAATTTCACTTAACATCATTCAACCGTGAGCTCTGGCATGAAAAAGAACAGAATAATCATGTGACATGCACATCTCATTTTGCAGGTGAAAACAGTGACACACACAGAATGTAATGAAAGTCTGGAGGCCTAGAGATTTGGTGCCCCACATCCTTATTACTTCATGGCCAAAGTTACTATGTAAGAGAATCTCAGTTTCACAAGGGAAATACATTTGTCAGAAAGATGGCTTATAGGAATTTTCTTCATTGAAATTCTTCTCCAGGGTCCCCCAGCAAAAAGCAATAGGGCTTTCAGCTATATACAATGAAATAGGATTTTCAGTGCAACTAATACTATCTTGAATGAAGGCACACAAACCTACACCCAAGTGTTACTTCCTGACATAAAGTTTAGAGGATAGAAGAAACTATCCCCAAAATTAGAAGCAAAGAAGAAAAACTACAGACAAACAGAAGAGATATGAAGAGCCCAGGCAAGATACAGTTTGAATGAAGACAATGGCAACTCACTGAGTCCAAGTGACAGGAAGTGGAATTTCTTTCCTCTTCGCTGCTCTTCCTGAAGCCAGAGGGCATTCTATCTAAAAGTGTTAAGAATTATGAACACCCAAACCACAAACTCACTCTGCTAGCAAAAGCTGCCCTTCACCGGATTATACCTTACCTATCTGTTCATGTTTGCCCCAAACCTCCGGTTGAAGTTGACTCTCCTGCAGCCAAGGCAGGCTTCTCATCTGCCTCTACGTTTGCTCTGCTTATATCTCCAAGACTTGGTCCTCGTCTTCTGAAATGCTTTGCTCTCCCCACACTTCCTTCAGGTCCAGGTCAAGGCCAATCTTCTCAGGAAGTCATCCTAAGTCTGCCTGCCCATCTTGGTTAATTTGGCTCAATGTATCCTGCTGTCTTGCGCTGTCCTTTGTGCTGTGCCATCTGTGCCACGCCTACCTCTCTTGCTCAGCTTACAAGCTCTTTCAACACAGAGAGCAGCTAATGCAGTTTCCCAATGCCCCAGTGCTATGGAGCTCATCGTAAGTCTCTTAATGGATTTCACTACCAGTCTTGTGCATAAATCTCCTCCAGACATCATCTAGTTGTTCCTCTCTAAACAGAAAGAAATGAAACTCAAGCAGTCTTTCGCTTGTTGGGTTTTCCAAATCCTGCAAACAGCTGATTACAAAACAAGTAATTGAACTAGATCTTTGGTTAGACCTGCTTTAAATCTACTGAGTTCCATTTGGCTGCGTGTTTGAGGTTTACAGAAAAGTAGCCAAGTTGTGATGTCCCTTCATCCCCTGAAAGGAAAGCTGCCATCAAAGAAAAAGAAGGGAAGATGGTACTGAGTGATGGCTGTGTTGAAACCCTTTTCCTAAATGTCTACTTTGGATGGTACTGGTTTCCTGTTTAAAACCTTATTTTTTTCCAATACAAATACGAGTCACAAAAGAATGTTGTTATGATTTGAAAGAGAGGCAAGACTCCTGATCAACTGTTCCAGCAGAGAAAAACTGAGCAAAGAGGAAGAATCTGAGGAAGGCTGATAATCAATTGCAAAGGGGCCCACACCATGTGCAACAACTTAGAACTTTACAGGGCACTGAGACACCAAACATAACTGACCGCTCAGAGGTCAACTACAAAACACTTGGGAGATGGAGCAGACACTGGGGAGAACGTGCCCAGCTTCTTAGCAAGAGCCTGGACAGAGAGAGGCTTGATAAAGAGGAGCTTGTCAAGAGGGGGAGAGAAACATTATGTCAATATTTAGACTACCGCAGAGAGACAGTTGGAACCTGGAAGAGAGGGGTAGATTTGTGGTCCAGAATACAAGAACTAAGCCACCCAGGGCCCGGCGTGAAAGGAAGTGAGTTGGTTGGTCTCAGCCTGACCTAAAGTTGGAACACGTTAGACCCACGTATCCGTCCACACTAAATGAGTTCAGATAATAACACGATGGGGTTAGCTTGTACCCCCGAGACTTCCTGCTACTAAAATGCAGGATCTTTGGAGAAGAGACTCCCGTATGCTTGGGTGGTGGAATTTGAGATACTGCAACGTGAAGCCATTCCCGCCTAGAAGGCTCTGTGAGGAGCATGTATAGCAGCAGCTGTGTCTCCACAAGGAGCCTGAATGCTCTCAGTATTGCTCCAGCATCAGTACCAGAGAGGACCCTGGGCTACGCCGAACAGCACACAAGCTGGGGACGAGCTCAGCCTGGCCGTTGTCCGGAGCAGAGGAGCTGTTCCCGAGAGCAAACCACACAAGCTTTGGCAACTCCAGCCGGCCACCCGGGGCAGAATTCTGGAGGAATGAGCCAGTGATGAAACCACTATAAATCTCTGTTTAAAAAATCCTTGTTAAGTTTTTTGTTTTGTTTTGTTTTGTTTAAATGTTTTTTCTTTTTTTTTTAAACATCTCGGGTTCTGGAAGGGAGGCTAGCTCTAAGAACTCGGTTCTGAGGAACTCACTGAAGCTGAGGGTGTCTGATGAAGTATGAGAATCTTGATAAAGAAAACATTAAACAGAAACTAAGTGTTTAATGTAAAATCCTGGCAGCCTTGTGTTGGTTTTACTTAGTATCTACCTGTCGAGGGATGGAGAGATGGAGGCTTTCCCTTTGTTTTGGTTGGAAAATTCCTCTCTTTTGATTGGAAAAACATTGTCACTAAGGCTCGTTTGTTTCTCAGTAGAGAGATCCATCTCGCTAAGTGTCATATGTCCTCGTTGTATACCTCAGGAAAAATGCACAGGCCACTTCAGGAACACTGGGCCATAATTAAGGCCCAACTGCTATGTGTTCTGACTTGCTCAAGTTTCCCAGAAAATGTACCCATCTCTGGCTGAGGAGGAGAGGGAAAAAATATAGGCAGCTATCAGGATAAAACGAAAGTAATGTAAAATCTTTTCTATGCACACATACATGACCTTGAAGTCAAAACTCAGAAGTCCATACCTAAAACGGTGCTTGGCAGAGAGTGGATGCCCAGAAAATGTCTGTTGGACGAAAGAGCAGTTGAAGCATGAGGATCCAATACATGATGCTTATAGGAAGCCAATCAGAATCAACAATGTGTCAGTCTTTGGAAAACACTCTGTCTAGCTTGTGTGTCCCAAAACTCTTCGTGTCAAGTCACACACAGACAGTAACAAAGACGGTAACACACCGGGATGGAAGACATGGATTCTAGGCCGCCAGTGGAGAAGAATCCAGGGATTGCAGCCATGCTGGGTGCCACCCATCACTCGGAGAGCTGAGGATCAGTAGCCTGGCAGATCTCTGCCACCTCTGTGTGACATTGCACATTGTCTGGGAACTCTGCAATACTGCAGCCTTCCCACCCCTGCTTGCAACTTTTGTTGCAAGAAATGAATGACAGCTCTTTTAAAGGAATGAATGAAGCTATCTTGGTGCTGGGAGCCCCAGGCACACCTAATGAGATCTTCCCTTGATGGCCAGCAAAGTTTCTCAACTAACTGACAAACTTATTCGCCCCAAGTTCACCTTGATCATTTCCCCCAATCCCACTATTTGCTGCATTTAACATGTTTACCAAGAAGAACACTAAGTTTCTGCTCCACAACCTTCTAAACCATTGTTTCTATTTAAAACTGAGCTTTTGTATGAGGGTTTAGGCTGCTGTTTATGTCTATCAAGTATCAGCTTCATAGATCTGTTTCTGTTTCTACCTGCCACAGGGTCAGCCTTCATTTCCCAGCTGACTCTCTGACAGTCAGTGGCTCCGAGAAGGGCTTCTCATGAATCCAAAGTGATCCTCAATTGACTGCATCTGAGCCAAAGTACCTAAGAAATACAGAGGAGGGGCTGAGGCTGTGGTACAGTGAGGCGAGCCACCCACTTGCAATGCCAGCATTCCATATCAGCAGTGGTTGGAGTCCCAGATGCTCCAGTTCCAATACAATGCCCTGCTAATGTAACTTGGAAAGTGGTGGAAGAGGGCCGGCGCCGCGGCTCAATAGGCTAATCCTCTGCCTGAGGCGCCGGCACACTGGGTTCTAGTCCCAGCTGGGGCACCGGATTCTGTCCTGGTTGCTCCTCTTCCAGTCCAGCTCTCTGCTGTGGCCCGGGAAGGCAGTGGAGGATGGCCCAAGTGCTTGGGCCCTGCACCCCATGGGAGACCAGGAGAAGCACCTAGCTCCAGCCTTCGGATCAACACGGTGCGCCGGCCGCAGCGTACCAGCCACAGCGACCATTGGAGGCTGAACCAACAGTAAAAGGAAGACCTTTCTCTCTGTCTCTCTCTCTCTCTCACTGTCCACTCTGCCTGTCTAAAAAAAATAAATAAATTTTTTAAAAAATTGAAAAAAAAGAAAGTGGTGGAAGATAAACCCAGTGCTTGGGAACCTGCACCACGATGGAGTTCTTGGCTCCTGACTTTAGCTTGGCCCAACCCTGGCCATCTGGGGACTGAACCAGTGGATGGAAGATTTCTCTCTCTCTCTCTCTCTCTGCCTTTCAAATAAATAAATAAATCCTTAAAAATTTTTAAAGAAATACAAGGATAAAACTTCGTGGAAGATACATATTATTAAAAACTATACATAATTTCACAATTTTAGCATCAAAATAAACATTTTGATTCCATTTTTCAACGACTATTTTGAAGTTCCCTCATAAATGCATCTCTCTCTCTCTCTCTCTCTCTCTCTCTCTCTCAGCTCTGTCTCATTTTGTGACCTAGAATGAGATGGTGGGATAGAAAGAAACTTGGATCCCGGATCACCATGTGGAGGAGAACTGTCGCCAGGTAGGAACAACCTTGAACTGTCATGCGAGTGACAGTAAACATCTACTGTGTCAGCCATGGCACATGGCAGGGTCTGCTTGTTACTGCAGCTGGTATTATCCTAACCACTACAACTCGGCAGCTGTGGAACTGTGACGACTCACGCTCTGAGTCTCTTCAATTCACTGCTCACATACAAGCATTGCTGCCACCCACAGCAGCCTGAACCCAAGAGCCTACTGCTCAGACCAACCACAAAGGGTCTCTGCCACAACTGCCCACCCCCCAAGTTACCTGGGCCAGAACAGAACCCCCAGTCTCCTGGCTCTGTGGACTGACAGCTTTATCCCGGGCCCATTCAGATGAGTGGAATCTCCCATCTGCTTTACTGGCTGACACCATAAAATGTCCTGACCTCAAATGAATTTTATGTATTTCTACAAACATAACATTTCTTGCCATTGTTTAATTTGAGATGTCTTGGGGATTTATTAATAGTTTCATAAAGATATTTTCTGTTTTATCTGACTGAAGTATTTGCCTAGGATAAAAAATATTCTTTTTTTTCCATGCATTTCTTATTCTCTATTTGCTCTTGGCCTACAAGAGGCGTTAACCCTACATTTGACTCAAACCCCAGGTAGAGCACTCATTCCTGGGAATAACAAGGAAAAAGGTAAGATCCCAGAGAAAAGGAGAACAAGGCAGAAAGATTATTGGTAGAAATCATTTGGAACCAAACTAGACAGAGATATCAGAATTGGCTAGGCCCCTCCTGTTTGGTGTAGGCCACTGTCCCTTGGGAGCTTGTTAGGAGTACAGCCTCCAGACCTACTGAATCAGGATTTGCTTTTCGCAGGATCTCCAGGTGATCTGTGTGCACGTTCAAGCATAAGAAGCTATAGTCGGAACATCATGAAGAGCTGAGGGTGTGAGCCCGTCCTGCAAATCACTCCCTGTCAATAGTCTTTCATCATAAACAAGAACAAAAGATCAAATCTCTCCCTAGCTGACCGGTTCCACTGAAGCTTAGCACTTTCCTGGACTTTCACAGCCTAACGACCCTCCCTGTAAGTAACTTAGATTCTGTACCCGCATCTCAAACTTACTTCCTCCTAAAAATGCAAAGTGGTGAATTAATTGGCATAGGAGTCACTGGTGTCCCACTCCCTGTTGTCTGTGTGAACTTGCTGGCACTGTGCATGAGACAGAGAGGGTGGGGAGGGGAGGGAGGGGAGGAAGAGGAGGAGAAGCAACACATAAACATTGTGGTAAATGTCTTCCTAACATTTTTATATGTCCTTTGAAAATGGCATAAGGTGTTCATCATGTTTAAATTATTTTTTACTTAACAATGTAAAATGAGAATTTTGCATTTTTATGGCCATAGGGTTTTCTGTCCTATAGATTTTCTATTCTTTCTTAATCTAGATCCTAATTCTGGACATTCAGTTAGTTGCTCATTTTTCACTATTATCAAAAAGCTTTGGGTATCTTCCTTGAAGATAAACTTTTGTCAATATCTCTGATTTCTCTTTTGAGATAAACCCTTAAGAATTCTTAAGACTAAGGTCATAAGGACATCTGAAATTTATCTCGAGATACAACATAATATTCAAGTCATTTTTAAATAGTCATGCCATCTCCATTATTAGCCAATCCATGAAGTTTAATGACACAATCACATAATGAGTTCTTATCCTCTTCCTACCAACCTTGTATAATTTCCATCCTGCTTTCTTGTTAAGATCTCAATCTGTTTTAGTTTCTTATGGTGAAAAATTTATTAGATTTTTTCCAATATAATTCTGGGTTATTTTTGCAAACCTCTAAAAAAAGTATCAGCATTTTTTCTTGGAATTACATTAAACATATCAACCAATTTAAAACAGATTGTCAGCAACACTGCATGTATCTCTTAGATTGCCTAATCATAGGTGGCCATATTTTCTGTATATTCCAGAAATTTCTTCCTTAAATTCAGTCCTAGATATTTTTTTTTGTCAGGCAGAATTAGTAAGAGAGAGAGAAAGAGAGAAAGGTCTTCCTTCCGTTGGCTCACCCCCCAAATGGCCGCTGTAGCCGGCGCTGCGCCAATCCAAAGCCTGGAGCCAGGCCCGATGGTCTCCCATGCGGGTGCAGGGGCCCAAGCACTTGGGCCATCCTCCACTGCCTTCCCAGGCCACCGCAGAGAGCTGGACTGAAAGAAGAGCAACCGGGACCAGAACCGGCGCCCATATGGGATGCTGGCCCCGCAGGCAGAGGATTAGCCAAGTGAGCCATGGCGCCGGCCCTGAGCCGTGGTGATTTAACTTCTTTGTGGTATTTACTTTTTGTTAGCTTTTATCTATTTGAAAGTCAGAGATACAAAGAGAGAGAGAAACAGATAGACAGATGGACAGAGATGTCCCATCTCTGGTTTGCTCCCCAGATATCCACAACAGCCAGGACTGGAGTGGGCTGAGCCATGCTGAAGCCAGAAGCTAAGACCTCAATTCAGGTCTCCCACGTGGGTGTCAGTGACCCCTGTAATTGAGCCATCACCTGAGGACCCCCAGGGTGCACATTATCAGGAAGCTGAAATTGGGATCAGAGTCAGGATGAAAAGGCAGTCACTCTGAAATGGGATGTGGGGGCCCAAGCAGTGTCAGAACCACGAGGCCAAATGCCCACCCCACCTTTCTAATATTTGAGATTCTTCTCACTTCTTCTTTCTTATTTTGTCTTTCACATTTCACCATATTTATTTGATTCTTGGCTTCAAAATATAATTTATAAATGGGATAGAGTATTGGCAATTGGTGTCCTAGTTCTGTTAAGTTTTGATGTCAGGGTTCTGCCTTTATTGGACATAGGTTCATTTTTATAAGGTTTGGAATTATTGCAGTGATGTGAATGCTTTTATTCATAGAACACTTAGAAGAATTTGTCCAGGATACCATTTAGGTCCAGGCATTTGACTTCCTGTAAAATTTCATTGACGGCTTGGGTCCAACGATCACCAACTTGAACTTGGATTAAAACAGGCAGAATTTAATTTTCAAGCCTGGACAACTTAGGCTGTTAAATTTTTTTTATTGTAAGCATAATACATTTTGGTTTCCTCCCTCTGTAATTTATTGCTCTTTATTACAATACTGTACGTTTGTCTTTTCTCTCTTTTTAGCCTTCTCTCGTAACTGTTTCTTCCTGTGCCTTCTTCTTCCTGCTCTCTCATTCATTTTTTCCAAAACTGACCAGACGTTTTACTTGTTATATCAGTCCAGCAGTGGACGGTGTTGTTAGTTCAATGTTTAAGGGAATGAATGGAATATTTAATGTTTCTTTCCCATATAGGTTATACATATATGTAAACATGTTGATGTATATATTTTAAAATATATTTATTATATTTTTGAAATAAGCTACATTTTATTATATTACATTTAAATCACCCTTTATTGACTTTTTCCAGGGGTGCAACTTTTTTTTTTAAACAAATGTAACAGCTGCCATGTTCTTTTTTTCTTTAAGATTTATTTATTTATTTGAAAAGCAGAGTTACAGAAGGGGGAGGGACAGAGAGTAAGATCTTACATCCACTGGTTTACACCTCAAACAGCCACAGCTGGGCTGATCTGAAGGCAGGAGCCAGGAAGTTCTTCCAGGTCTCCCGCATGGGTGCAGGCGCATTAGCAGAGAGCAGGAATGGAAGTGGAGCAGCTGGGATTTGAAGCAGGGTGCCTATGGGATGGCACGGCTGTGGGTGGCAGATCAACCCACTATGCCACAGCGCCATCTCTAAAAGCAACTCTTTTTTTTTTTTTTAAGATTTTTAAAATTTTATTTGACAGGTAGAGTTACAGACAGTGAGAGAGAGAGAGACAGACAGAATGGTCTTCCTTCCATTGGTTCACTCCCCAAATGGCCGCAACGGTCGGAGCTGCGCCAATCCGAAGCTGGGAGCCAGGTGCCTCCTCCCAGTCTCCCATGCAGGTGCAGTGGCCCAAGCTCTTGGGCCATCCTCCACTGCTATCCCAGGCCACAGCAGAGATCTGGACCGGAAGAGGAGCAACCAGGACTAGAACCGGCACCCATATGGGATGTCGGCACCACAGGCGGAGGACTAACCAAGTGAGCCACGGTGCTGGCCCCTGAAAGCAACTCTTAGCAGCAAAAGGGTTTTTGACTTTATTGATATTTTTCCTGAGAGGAATATATGAGCTTGTGCACCTGTTCTTCTGAATTCTTTGTGGATTTTATGGGTTTTCTGCAATTGTTTACCTTTCCTTGTGCAATTTTTAAAATTTATTTTATTTGAGAGGAGAAGAGATAGACAAACAGAGATTGTCCATCTCCTAGGTCACTCCCCAAATGCCCATAACATCTGGGGCTGGCCCAGGCTGAAGCCTGGATCCTAAAGCTCAACCCAGTTCTCTCATGTGGACAGCAGGGACCCATATGCCAGAGCCACAACCTGCCACCTGCCTGGATCTACATGAGCGAGAAGCTGGGATTGGAAGCAAAGACAGACTCAAACTCACACACTCCAATATGTGCTATGGGTGTCTTAAGCAGCGTCTTAACCTCTAGACCAAACACTTGCCACCTTTGCGATATTTAAATAATTCCTTTTCTCTGTCCACTCCACTGAGAGCAATCTGCTTAGATCTCAAAGTCAACAGTTTCCAAACATCTTAGCCAACAGGGCCTCCTTGGTCCAGCTTTTATCAGGAAAAATGAAAACATCGTCAAGTCTATGAGTGGAGGGAATTGACTACAAAGAATCAGTTGCAAGGTGATAAAGGTAAAAAATGAACCCTGGGAGTAGCAAAAGCAGGAATCCAGTGCTAGTCCCAGCTGGGGATACTTAAAGGTGGTGATGTGGGAGCTCAGGAGTAGGAGCGCCACAGAGGGCTTGTCTAGGGAAAGCTCTGGCCAGGAAGAGGGTAAGTCTCTGGGGTCAGCTACTCTGTGATGAGCAGGCCAAAGACCAGGAATGGATCCAAGGGCAGACAGGCCCAGCACTGGCACTGGGCCTTAGCAACAAGAGACTATTTTGTGTTTTTTGGCTTTCGAGACTTAAGGAGGGGGTTTTGCTAGGCACTAAATCAACTTTCAGCCCATTGTGCTTGGTGCTGTCAAGTCAATTTTGCTCTTTTCCATTAGTTCCAGGTTACACTGTCCCAAATTGGAGAAGACTCAGCAGGAAGCTAACAAAGCTCAGCCCAGGACAGATGCTTCCACCACGCTCACAGGTTAATTGGCCATGTGTACACCTGCTGGCCTGGTTTACAAAATCGCAGACTCCATGAGCTACAGCTCTCTCTCTCTCTTTGTACTCTGCCGTCCTCGCTCTCACACGTTGGTGTGGAGTGGCGCTGAGGTGGCACTTTTAGAAGCAGGCGAAGGGGTGGACGTCATGGTGCAGCAGACTAAGTGGCCCCTTGGGACAACCACATGACGTACGGAGTGTCTGGGATCCATCCCACCTCTGTTTCAGATCCACCTTCCCGCTAATGAACACGCTGGGAGGCAGCAGATGACAGCTCAAGTGTTCAGTTCCCTGCTGCCCACAAGGAAGGCTCAGATGGAGCAGCCCCACAGTTATCATGTAGGGAGTGAATCAGCAGATAGAAGACCTCTCTCTCTCCTCTCTCTGTGTAACTCTTTCAAATAAATGAATAAATCTTAAGAAAGAGAAAGGAAGGAAGGAAGGAAGGAAGGAAGGAAGGAAGGAGGGAGGGAGGGAGGGAGGGAAGGAGGGAGGGAGAGAGGGAGGGAAGGAGGGAGGGAGAGAGGGAGGGAAGGAGGGAGGGAGGGAGAGAGGGAGGGAGGAATGAAGAGTGATGGGGCCAGGGGATGGGGAGGGGAGATCTTATATCTGCTGGTTCACTCCCCAAATGGCCACAAAGACCCGAGATAATCCAGGCTAAGGCCAGAAGCCCAAAACCACATCCTAGTCTCCCACTTGAATGGCAGAGTCCCAAGCATTTGGGTCTTCTTGCTGCTTTCCCAGGTGCATTAGCAGGGAGCTGAATTGGAAGTGGAACTGCCAGTACTCCAATGTGGGATGCTGGTATTGCATGTGGCAGCCTAACCTACTTCACCACAACACCAGTCCCTATTTTTCTTATCTTTTTTTTAAAGATTTATTTATGTATTTGAAAGAGTTACATCAAGAGAGAAGGATAAGCAGAGAGAGAGAGAGAGAGAGAGAGAGAGAGAGGTCTTCTATCCACTGGTTCACTCCCCAGTTGGCTGCAATAGCCAGAGCTGGGCCAATCCAAAGCCAGGAGCCAGAAGCTTCTTCTGGGTCTCCCACGTGGGTGCAGGGGCCCAAGGACTTGGGCCATCTTCTACTGCTTTCCCAGGCCACAGCAGAGAGCTGGATTAGAAGAGGAGCAGCTGGGTTGCAAACCAGCGCCCATATGGGATGCCGGCACCACAGGCGGCAGCTTTACCCACTATGCCACAGCACCAGCCTCCCCCGCCCCCGTTTTCCTTTAATAAGGTAAACGATTCTTAAGCATATGTTCATGTCGAAGTTAAAGATGCCAGTAAAGAGGGAATAGTTGAAGGTGCAGGTAACAAATTGGGGTCTTAGTGACATCTATTTCCTGTGTGTCACCGTTCTCTAGGTTTACCTGTAAAACACGGATCATGGTAACTATCCATCTCCCTTCCAGTCACGATGTGAGGATCAAGTAATGTATTTTGTGAGCAAATGCATTGGAAATGAAACGACCTTGCAGTTGCTAACTATGGCCCTTACTTGGGCTCAGCAAGATTTCTCTAGTTGATCATGTGAGAGATCAGCTATAAAAATTAATGTGATAGATCCAAATATAATTTGCCAAGTCAGAGTTTTATATAGTCTTGCACATCATAACTCTGGTGAACTGACTGAGCTGTGGAACTGGGGAGAAATAAGGATGATGGTGGACAACTTTGTCAGTCTCCACTGTAATTTCACCTTTGTGAAAGGGTACCTTGACTCAGGACTTAACTTCTTACCTATCACAGGGATGGCCACCTCGTAGCTATCTTTTCCTGCTTTCGTTACATTCTCAAGTTATTTCCCATTCCCACTGGAACTCTTGGCCACAATTTGACTTCCCCTGAAATTCTGCATAAGAGGAGAGTACATGTTACCATTGCCATGGTAAGGTGTTTTAGTCCGCGTTACAGTGATTGCCTACTATCACTATTTCTGTTTGGTGTCCCAGGAATACAGTAGCAATGTCATCATATTACACAGCTCCAGGGCCACCGTTTGTAACACAGTCTACACAGAAATCACATCCCCCAGAACACAACTGCAGTGGCAGGAACTACTGACCAAAATCACTGTCTTCCTGCTCTTTGACACACAGCTGGACTACATGTTACATGATCAAAAAGAAGAACTTCTATGTGTTTGATACATTTGTTTGGCTTAGTTCCTACAAATAAAGCTGAGACCTAAATGAAGACAAGCAGCCAGCTGTGTGAAGACAGCAGAATGGTAGGTGAGCAAATGCAGCAGACAGTAGGGACTGCATTAGCCAAGTGACAATGACTTTGGTGCATTCTCTCTCGTTAAGTGTGCAGCAATCACTCTCCTTTAATCTACTGATTTCAGAACAATTTGACTGATGTAAATCGGCCCCTAAGAAAGAGCATTAAGTATTCCCACGAAATTAGAATTCTGAGGCCAGAATCTGGGCTATGTTAAGTTACGCACTTCAATCAACTCAACTTTATGAAGCAATCTGCCAGACTGGCAACATCTCAGCATTCCCCCCCATTTTCCTTCTATTGTAATCTCAGTGCACTAAAAATGTAAGGGTCAAGATCACATACACCTCCATGCAGCACTGAAGCTTACAAACTCCCTTGGCTTTCTTGGGTAAGCACTGGTTGGGAACTGCTGACTCGCCTCTTTTTCTGTGTGTTCCTCACCCAGGACTTGCTGAGTCACTATGCTCTTATCTGTGCCACAGGAAGCCCATGATTTGGTCTTACATTTTACATACTCCTGTGTTCTCAGACCCACAGTTGTTAATTCAAAATGTGAGGCAATGTAGCAGAAGCACTAATATTTCTATACAATTTTCTACGTAGATATGATCAGCCTTTTCTACTGGGCCAGAAAACCTATAGCACACATATGGGCCCATAGACAAAGCTATGACTTACACATCCTTGCCCTGGATACCCCACCAAGCTCTCCTCTGTAGGAACTTGAATTTCTCGGGTTTGTTTTTTTTTTTTTTGTTTTTTTTTTTTTTTTTTGCTATTCCCGTAGTCCCTGACTCTTTGCAAAGATCTGATGGAAAACATACCCAGACCACAAACTGAACTCCCAGGAATGACAGCACAGAGCCAATCATACTTAGGACCTCAGGCAAAATTTTTCAGGCCAGGACTCCCTGCAGAGAAGAGAGCTCCTGGGTAGTAGGCAGACTGCCAGACTGCCCGACCCAAAGGGTGGCCTCAGCCAGGGTTAGGAGATTCCCATCACATGTGCTCCTCTTTGGAGTTTGTACTGTGAAACACAAGCAGGCAGGCACACACCACCAGCTGAGAGCTGCTCAGGGTCCTGCCCATCCTCCAAAGTCAAATACAAGTATCATTTCCTAGGGGCAGGGATTTCGCAAAGTGGTTAAGAGGCTGCTTAGGACACCCATGTCCCATAACAGAGTCCCTGAGTTCAAGTCCTGACTTGGCTACAGATTCCAGCTTCTTGCTAATGCACTCTGGAGGGCAATGGTGATGGCCAAATAATTGGGTTTCTGCCACCCAAATTGGAGACTTCTTGAATTCTTAGCTCTTGGCCTCAGCTCTGGCTGTTACAGACATCTGGAGAGTAAACCAGTGGATAGTGAATATCTCTCCTCTCCTCTCCTCTTCTCTTCTCTTCTCTCCTCTCCTCTCCTCTCCTCTCCTCTCCTCTCCTCTCCTCTCCTCTTCTCTCCCTCTTCCACTAACTCTCCTTTTCAAATAAAAATTATACTTTTTGAAGAAATCAAATATCATTTTCCAGTTTCCACTTATTAGAATGATGCTCATCATTTTCACAAGATTTTCTACTCCTTATTAAGGATATGGCATTTAACATTTTTAGATCTCTCATCAGAGGTTATTTTCTTCCAATATATGTGGCTATCTTGAGGTTAGGAATTGGATCCATAGCTCTCAGATCTGGGAGTTTGTTTTGTATAATGGGCACTATAAAGATGTGTTCAATTAAGTAAAATAATATTTAAAAACTAGGGAAATGCTTAGTTCAACCAATTTAAATGTCAAAGTCATTACTTAGTTATTGGACAAAATTTGTTATAATTTGGATAATTTTGTTGTTTCAAAATATTGGCTTTGTATACAGTGCTGCAAAGAAAAGCCATGTTGTTTTATGCTTAGTTCCTTCTACAGAAATATCTGGATCAAAAGGTATGCAAAATAGTCAGGGTTTAAATTTATGCTACCAAGTTGCCTCTGAGAAACTTAGGGTAATATACAGCACCGTGAACAATTTAGAATATATGTTTCTGGCAACAACACATAGAATTATCATTTTTAGACAAGACTTTGCCAACTTCATCTGTAAGAAAATGTTATCTTTTGTTTTGATATGCAGTTCTTGATTAACAATGAGGTTAAACTTTTTCTCTATGTACTAGCCATTTGTATCATTACTTCTGTAAATCACTTAACCATGTCTCTGCTTGTATCCTATATAAGATATAAGGACTTGAGAACATTACAGTAATCAAACATTTTTAACCCATCCAGATAGCTTGCTTTGTTGTATCTTGAAAATGTCTGACTGTAAGAAAGAGATGTCTATCACTTAACATTATTTGGTGCCAAAAGTCAGAAATCCAACTCAAAGGAGCAAGAACAAAAAAGAACAACAATAACAACTAAAAGAGTGATCTCATAAAGTTTGTGGAAAATGAGCATCATGAAAAAACCTGTATGATTTCAAAACATTTTTGCACAAAATAATCTTATCTTTTAATATGTTTTTCCATAAACTATAAAAGTATGCTCATTGTCTTCTTGATTTTGCTTTCATATGAGGGAGTCTTGATTGCATCTGATCTAAAGAGCTTGTGCCCCTTCCCCAACAATCTCAGTAAAATTCTCTTTGTCTCTGATTTGGTTGTACCCACCCCTGCATCAAATATTGTGGTTATGTTTAAGGATAACGTCTACCCCCAGAGCTAAAACAATGGCCAATTTGTTATCAAGCTACCAAGAGAGATGGCACAAAAGAAGACTGAATTAGGAGAAGATGTCACCGAAGAAGTTGTTCTGACTTCAGAGAAAAACCAACAAGCATCATGAGCAGTCATTTGAAAAGATAGAGATTTCTAAAGAGGCTGGGGCTTTGAGGGGCTACAACAGAACATTGTTTTGAAAATGTCAGGAACGAAGTTTAAGAAGAGAGTATCCTTTCTAGTCCAGATAGGGAAAAAACAAATGAAATGAGATTGAATGAGTAACTTGAATTCATTAAAAAGAAAGAGGAGAAAGAGAATCAGAAATTGTGAATGACACATTTCTCATTTCTTCTCTCTACTTCCTTAAAGGACAAAAATTGGAAAAGATAACAACTATAATAACATACTGTGTGTTGTAACAGACATGGTATATGTACCAATAATAGTACTAAAAGGAGGGAAAAAGAAGAAATAGAGCCTTATGGAAGTAACATTCCATGCCTCACTAAAATTAAATTGGTATAAATCTAAAGGCAATTCTGGTAAGTGTATATTGTGAGCTCCAGGGCATCGATTGAGAAACTAGCTTAGTAAATACATCTTAAAATAAAAAATTAAAATGTCACACCAAAAAGGTGCAGCTATAAGAGAGCCAGAGTAGCTATACAATATTGGACAAATTAAGCTTTAAAAAATATTACTAGAGATAAAAGAGGGATATTTCATAAATGATAAAAGGGTTCATGCATCAGGAAGATATAAGAATATAAGCATGGGGCCAGCGTTGTGGTGTAGCGGGTAAGGCCACCACCTACAGTGCCAGCATCCCATATGGGCGCCTGTTCGAGTCCTAGCTGCTCCACTTCCAATCCAGCTCTCTGCTATGAACCGGGAAAGCAGTGGAAGAAGGCCCAACTCCTTGGGCCCCTGCACCCATGTGGGAAACCCGGAAGAAGCTCCTGGCTTCTGGCTTCAGATCTACCCCGCTCCAGCCATTGTGGCCATTTGGGAAGTGAACCAGCGGGTGGATGACCTCTCACTCTCCCTCTCTGCCTCTCCTTCTCTCTCTGACTTTCAAATAAATATTTTTTTAAAAAAAAAGAATATAAGCATATGTACATCTAACTACAGAACTACCAAAATATATGAAGCAGCAAAGTAATGGAATTACAAGAAGATACAATTCAACAATAACAGCTGAAGATTTCAATACTTCACTTTCAATCATAGATAGAAAAAGTAACAAAAGGTTAACAAGGACATAGACCATTTTAACACTAAACCAACTAGACTTGATAGACATCAATAGAACACTCTACACTCTAGAGCTCCTAGAACACTCTTCAGGATAGTTCATATGCTAAATTGGAAAAGAATTATAGATAAATGTAAAAGAGTAGAATCCTGCAAAATATGTTCTCTAACCACAATGGAATTAATATAGGAGTGAAATCAAATGAAGCAGAAGTCAAATCAATCCAACTGCATTCAGAGTGTGTATGCCCCAGAGAAAAGACAATTTGGTCAGGGCTGAGGATAAGAAGAGCTCTAATGTAAAATGTCCAGAACATAAGAGAGGGTCTGGGGCCGGCGCTGTGGCGCAGTAGGTTAATCCTCTGCCTGCAGTGCCGGGATCCCATATGGGTGCCGGTTCTAGTCCCGGCTGCTCCTCTTCCAATCCAGCTCTCTGCTGTGGCCTGAGAAAGCAGTGGAGGATGGCCCAAGTCCTTGGGCCCCTGCACACATGTGGGAGACTGGGAGGAAGCACCTGGCTTCTGGCTTTGGATTGGCGCAGCTCCAACTGTTGCAGCCAACTAGGAAGTGAACCAACTGACGGAAAACCTTTCTCTCTGTTTCTCCTTCTCATTGTCTGTAACTCTACCTCTCAAATATATATATATATATATATATATATATATATATATATATGAGAGGGCCATTTGGTTTTTTTTTAATTTTCATTTTTTTTAACTTTTATTTAATGAATATAAATTTCTAGTGTACAGCTTATGGATTACAATGGCTTCCCCCTCCCATAACTCCCTCCCACCCGCAACCCTCCCCTCTCCCGCTCCCTCTCCCCTTTCATCTGCATCAAGATTCATTTTCAATTCTCTTTATATACAGAAGATCAATTTAGTATAAAGGTTTCAACAGTTTGCACCCACATAGAAACACAAAGTGAAACATACTGTTTGAGTACTAGTTATAGCATTAAATCAAAATGTACAGCACATTAAGGACAGAGATCCCACATGAGGAGCAAGTGCACAGTGGCTCCTGTTGTTGACCCAACAAATTGACACTCTAGTTTATGGCGCCAGTAACCACCCTAGGCTCTCGTCATGAGTTGCCAAGGCTATGGAAGCCTTCCAAGTTTGCCGACTCTGATCATATTTAGACAAGGTCATAAAAGACAGGGTGAGGATAGTAACCAATGATCCTAAGAGTGGCATTTACCAGGTTTGAACAATTATACGGCATTAAGTGGGGAAGAGGACCATCAGTACACACAGGTTGGGAGTAGAGCCATTGGTGGTAGAGTAGAGGTTATGATTACAAAGGAATGAGGCCCAAGTGCACTAGACAGGGTCTAGAACTAAGGACAGAGTCATTATTAGAGGATCTAAGAATGGTGCTGTCTAGGCTACAAATAAGTTTTCTGATTGAGAGGCAAATAGAACCTGATGGAAGGGGCTTGATAATAATCTGGTGGGCTTTAGGCCTTGTAAGTTAAGAGGCGAGAGGGCCATTTGAACTGCAACCTACCTATGGCTACAGTTGAATTATCTTGCTAAAGTTGTATAGAATACTTACTGTAAGTGCTCCTGCAGTGGGTCCTAAAGCTTATCAGATATTTTCCAAAGGAGCTCATTACTCAAAATCAAAAACAAAACAAGAAAAACCGAAAGAAGGATAAAAAGATTGACCTTTCCCTGATGTGCTTCTACAGGACACAATAGAAGCTGAGAGAGGGAGGGCTCCTGGTGATGCATTGGGGAGGGAAACCCGTCTAGAACAGGACTCAGGGCAGGGTTGGCAGCAGAGAGAGTTTGTGCATAAATCACAGAATTGGAGGCAGGAGGGGAAGGAGGATGTGGCACAGGAAAATTAGAGGCTTTAAAAAAAAAAAAAAAAACCACCCTGAATTCTACAACCACTCCACAAGCTTTCCTACAGGTCTCTACTGTGTGTTCTGGGAAACCATGCTGTGTAAAGTGTGCAGGGATACCACTCAGCATTTCCATGGGGGCATCCGTCCCCAGTCAAGAGAGAGGCGCCACACATCACCCCAGCTCTTATCTGGAACGGTCTTTTTTTTTTTTTATCTTGACATATAGAAGGTGAAGAAAGGTTTAAAATATTTACAAAATGTCAGTAGCAATAGCTGAAGCACACAAATGAGGACATGGAAATTATTTCCAGTCCTTTCATCTTCAGGCCAAATTTATTTTTTAAACATTCAAATATATAAAACTTGGAAGTCAGTGAACGTCTTGGAGTCATGAAATCTGTAGGACTGCACAGGCCCTCCGTATAAACATGTGTCCAACAAATCACAGAGCCCAATTTTCCAACCCTTCGATCCAAGAAAAGGCTTTGCAGGAGCAAAGCCTGTGGCTGTGGCTCTCTGCAGGGTGCTGCAATTTGGCAACAGATGCTTTGCCAAGTTCTCTGCCAGAACTGTGCCCAGGCCTTTGGGCTCTTAGCAGAAGGGTTTGTCAACCAGGATCTAACCAGGAAGCAAAATCACTTGAATATGCAAAACACAGAGGGGCTTTCCTGTAGGAAATTGGTTTCCTAGGTGGTAGCAGAGCTGAGAAATCAAACCAGGGACAGCAATGCAAACACAGGAGTAGCACGAGTAAAAAGTCCCCACTGCCCCTCTCCCCAGCTGGAGGGGTGGGGAGGAGGCAGAGTTACAGCGGCCCAGAGGCTAAGGTCACCCCCTCAGAAGCTGAAGGCTGCATGAGCCTGTTTGGCGGCAGCTGAAGCCAAGAGGGGCTGCAGAGACTGCGAAAGAAGGCTCCAGAAACAGAGACAGGAGAGAAATACTTGGATATTTTGTCTGAATATGGTTTAAAGGGACCTCAAGAGTTTGTGAGTTTAAAATGCAACCCCCATTGTCAGGTAAGCTTTCTTTTTAACTTAAAAAACTGCATTTAGTTATTTATTTGAGGCCGGCGCCGCAGCTCAATAGGCTAATCCTCCACCTGTGGTGCTGACACCCCAGGGTCTAGTCCGGACTCTGTACCGGTTGCCCCTCTTCCAGGCCAGCTCTCTGCTGTGGCCAGGGAGTGCAGTGGAGGATGGCCCAAGTCCTTGGGCCCTGCACCCGCATGGGAGACCAGGAGAAGCACCTGGCTCCTGCCTTCGGATCAGTGCAGTGCACCAGCCGCAGAGCACTGGCTGCGGCAGCCATTGGAGAGTGAACCAACGGCAAAGGAAGACCTTTATCTCTGTCTCTCTCTCTCACTGTCCACTCTGCCTGTCAAAAAAAAAGTTACTTATTTGAGGGAGACAGGGAGGGAAAGGGCGAGGCAAAGGGACTCTATCTGGAGGTTGACTCCTCAAATGATGCCACAGCTGGGGCTTAAATAGGGAACTCAATGCAGATTTACCACATAGGTGCCAGGAATCCCACTATGGGAGCCATCACCCTTGCCTCGCAAGGTCTGTATTAGCCAGAAGCTGGAGTCAGGAGCCATGACCAAACAGTGATCCCAGACACTGTAACGTGAGACACTGAACACCCACCTCATTGGGAGGTAGTGAGGATTAGGTAAGGTGACTTAATGTCGGTAATGTGACTCAGGTACTCTGGCAAAGAAGAGGGCACGAGAGAGATGCCTGGATAAGGAGAAGCTAGATTTCTTGGCTGTTATTTCCCTCCCGAACTTTCAGCTTTTCTGAAACTCCCTCCCTCATCAGTCTGCGGCCATGGCTGGGTCTCCCTGCTGCCCCAGCAAGGGGTCTCCCTACCCCCTTGCTCCCAGGGTCACGGAAAAAGAGCTCAAAACCCTTTGAGTTCAGCTTGTATCATACCATCGGCGACTATAAAATGGCACCTCATATTTTCATGACGATCTCATTTACATAATTTTATTTTATAATTAGATAAGGCAGATCTTTTACAAGGAGATCTTTATGAAGGAGCTGGAGTCAGGGGAGCAAAGGCAGTACTGGATAAGAAAATGATCAACTGATGGACAACAAATTTTTTTCAGTGGGATAACCAAGGCTTGGACACAGAGAGAGCCCTGTCTCAGCCCCTGCAGGGGGAGCAGCATACTCAAGGGAGTCTGGAGTCTGCTTTTATTAAAAAAAAAAAATCATTTATTTATTTGAAAGTCAGAGTTATAGAGACAAAAGGAAAAACAGAAAGAGATATCTTTCATCTTCTGGTTCACTCCCCAGGTGGTTGCAACAGCCAGGGCTGGGCCAGGCTGAAGCCAGGAGTTTCTTCCAGGTGTTCCATGTGGGTATCAGGGGCCTAAGCACTTTAACCATCTTCTGTTGCTTTTCCCAGGACATTGGCAGGGAGTTAGATCAGAAGTAGAGCAGCCAGGAGATAAACCAGTGCCCATATGTGATGCCATCATTGCAGGTGGTGACTTTATCCACTACACCACAACACCAGACCCTGGAGTTGGCTTTTAACAGACATTAGATAATGTCTTTTTGGTGACCAATAATGGAAGGAAAACTCACTTAAACGTTTTCTGAGTATCTACCATTGTAGATACAGTGTCCATGGCTGCTCCATGGACACTGGAGACAGGACCAAGGGAAGGCGATAAAAGAGGAGCAAAATGCAGGTTCCTTCTTCAGGAAGCACTTTTGACTGCGCATGAATGGTTGGGGGACCAGGGGAAGGATTTATCTTCCCAACAGTAACATCTGCTCCAGTGAGGCTTCTGGTTTCCATGACTGGCAAAGAAGGCATGGTTCCAAGAGGGGTGTGGCTGGATTATTATACACCAAGAATGTCTCTCTTGTAGCCCTCATACCTCACCCTGACCACAGCACAAACTGGCCACCACCTGTAGGTTTCCTCCAACTAGAACTCGCCTGGTCCATGAGAGGGTCTTTAGTCTCTCATGTCTCCTGTATTGTACCCACGTTTAACTTTATTTCAAAGTTCCAGCACTGAAGATCAAGGAGTCCAAGAAAACAGTTGCAGAATATATTAAATGGAGATGGATAGAGAACATTGGCAATAGAAGAGTGGATGATGGGACCCCTGCCTTGAACCTAGCCCAACAGCCCTAACACAGGCACAGCCTCTGCCTGCTTTCAGCTATACACCCAGCCACCATGCATTAGCAACATGACTTGATGGTATGCATTTTAGGTTTCCCTTAAGTTTTAGAGACTTAGTTTGGCCACTGGTAATGACACAAATGTAACCAGGTAGGGAGTTGAAGTTTAGGTGAACTGGAATTCTTGTATCCTTGCAAAGTCATGCTGACTCATCAGCTGTTGATTTGACATGCCCACCTCCCCATGATGCACCTGTCACATACAGAATCAGGGCACATACTCAGATCCAACCCTAGTTGTATATCCATTGGGGTATCCCCCCATCCTTATAAAAAAAAGAAGTGGAAGGTGCTAGGGAGCTGTCTTTCTACCAGAGACCACTCTCAAATGGACCTCTCCCAATCTCGTATACAGGTAGTGTTTTAGGGATTTTTTTTCTCTCTCCTTCATTTGACCCAGTCATGATGGGTGTTTCTCAGTGTGGGGCAGCCCACACATGCATGGATGTATGGATGTGTATTTATTTCCTCATTGTTAAGTAAATTCTCTTCCTATCTGCACACAATACTAGCCTCCACTTGGTGTTTTTGTCTCTAGTAAAGACAAGAACCTGGATTGGAAATCAAATCATTGCCCACATCCAACTACTGGAGGCACCTCAGGACCATTTGTGGGTTAGCTCTAAGAAGGTGAAGGAGACACCCTGAGGAGACTGCAAGTGAAACAACTGGAGAACTCCTCCATAGCCCTTGTGCAAATATCTGCTCCTGATTCAGCACTTGAGAAGGAATTCAGATGAAAGAAAAGATCACTATGAGATCAACTCAGTCACAGGTGAGGGAGGATCCCAGTTGGGCCTTGTTACAAGTTGAATATGTCTGCTGAAAAAAAAAAAAAACTTATTGATGTATTTTTTAAAATATTTATTTATTTATTTATTTGAAAGGTAGAGTTACAGAGGGAGAGGGAGGGAAGGATGGAGAGAGAGAGAGAGAGAATCTACCATCTGCTGGCTCACGCCCCAAATGGCCAAAACAGACAGGGCTCGAGGGCTCAGGGCTGGGCCAGGCTGAAGCCAAGTGCCTGGAACTCCATTCCAGTCTCCCATGTAGGTGGCAAGGACCCAAGCACTTAGGCCAATCTACACTGCTTTTCCAGGCACATTAGCAGGGTCTGGACCAGAAGTGGAGCAGCTGGGACTTGAACCTACCCCATATGGGATGCTGGCATCACAAGCAGAGGCTTAACCTGTTATACCACAATGCGGGCACCATCTCAAAATGTGACTTTATTCAGGAGAAAAGACTTGAAAAAAGTCATCAAATGAGCCATTTGGTTAGCACCCAGCATGACTGGTGTGTTTGTAACAAGGGGAAATTTGGATTCAGAGACAGACACATAGAGGGGCAACAACAGGAAGAGACACAGAGGAGAACCCCACGTGCATGTGGAGGACTAGAGTGGGTGTGTCCACAGGCCAAGGAGCACCTGGGGCTCCCACACATGAAGAGCCCCAGGAAACCATCCCTCCGTACAGCCTCCAGGGACAACACGGCCCTGCCAACACCTTCATCTTGGACTTTCAGCCTCCAGAACTGTGAGACAATACATTTTTTGTTTTCTAAGTCTCCTAGTCTAAGTTCCTTGTTCAAGTAGCTTAGGAAACTAACACAGCCCTTTTTAATATCATATGCAAATCTTTGCCATGTGCATTGCAAATTGGTAGAAAGGGTTATACACTGCAGGCATAATGGAGCAGAAGTAAAGGAATGGCAATAACCATAGAAGGCAAGAATAGTTAGTTGCATTATGCGAATTTTTCTTCTCATGTCCCTTGACCACTTTTTCCCATTGGGGTTGTTTGTATTTTTTTTTAATAATTTAGGAAAAATCTGTATTTGTCCACATTTTCCTCCAGGCAAGTTATAGAAGCTTACAGTCTCACGCACAAGATTTTAAGTGTGCCCTTTTAACTCTCATTAGATTCAGCACTGGGCATTAAGAGTTGGGATTATATAATCATATGTTCATTGAAATTTGTTTACATTTCATTTGTGTGTGTGAATTTTCTTATGTCTTTTGATGAGTTGTTTTCTAAGGGGGGTTTTATTTTTCTTAATAATTTGGATAAAAACGCTCCATATATTTTATCTTTACCATGTGCATTGCAAATATTTCCTACCAATTGGTTGTTGGCATTTAAATGTTAAACATGGTGGGTTAGACCTAAAAAGTGCTTAATTTTATTTGAAAGTCTTTGGCCTTACGGCATTGTCTTATGTAAATAGGCAGAATCTTCTATATGATTTATGGGGCTCAGTGCAAAATATAAATATGAAATTGTCTTAATCTGTTTTCTGTGACTCTACCAAAGAATCTGAGGTTGGGTGATTTACAGAGTAGAAGTTGGGACTAGCATTGTGGTATGGCAGGTTAAGCCACTGCTTGCGACTCCAGCATGCCCTGTGAAAGTGGCGGTTCAAGTCCTGGTTGCTCTGCAGCTAATCCAGCTCCCTGCTAACACACCTGGAAAAGCAGCAGAAGATGACCTAAATGCTTGGGCCCCTGTCACCTACGTGGCAGACCAAGATGGAGTTTCAGACTCCCAGATTCAGCCTGGACCAGCCCTCAGCCATTGCAGCCATATGAGGAGTGAACCAGCTGATGGAAGTTCTCTCTCATTCTTTCTCTCTCTCTTTCTTTCCCTTTCAAATGAAGTAAATTAATAAACAAAATCTTTTTTAAAAAAAGAATAGAAGTTGGAGGCTGTGAGTTCCAATAACTTGACATTGGCATGTGCTCCGCACCTGGTGAGGCACTTTGCATCATTACATGGCAGAGGGCATCACACTGTAAGACAGAGCAAACAAATTAGCTTCATTCTCTCCTCCTCGCCTTCGGAAGCCACCAGTGCCATCATGGGGAGCCTACCCTCATGACCTTATCCACCCTAATTACCACCTCCACATGCCGTTGCATGTGAGCTTGTGGATTAAGTCTCCAATACATGAATGGCAGGAGACCTCCATAAACAGTTACTAAGATTTAAGATGGCAACAGCAGAGCAGTAGAAGCAAACGTAGGCCCTTTGTGATTTTCCTTAGGGAAAGCTGGCTCCTTCTACGTCATAGTCTCTTAGATTTTGACTTTCATCTCTGGTGGTTTCATTTTACATTAAACCTTTCCATAAGTCTGTTTGCTGCATGGCTGCAAGTGGAGACTCATTGATTTCTTTCCAGGAGTAGGGACATGAATCACCCGAAACCTCTTGCTATAGATTGAAATGCCCCCCTTTGCTATCTTCCAACCTCTGGTTTCACCATGCTCATCCCCTCATCTGTGGATTCTGGCTTTGGCTCTATACCGCTGTATTCCTACAAATCAGTTTAGAGTTTAGCGATGTCAATGATCCATCCTTCCTCCTCTGGACTTTTTTTTTTTTTTTTGGTCAGGCTCCTCTTGTATTCTCTCTGTCAAACTTTAAAGTCACTTTCTCAGGTTAAATAAAAAGAAATTCTTCATGTTTTAACTAGAATTGTATTGCATTTGCTAATTAACTTAGAAAGACATTAAGACATCTCAATGGTACAGATTTCTAGCGGGAAAGTGTAATAATTCAATCCATGTATACAATGGATAATGATCAAATCTGGATAATTCCATCTCTCTACACATCTATAACTTCTTTGTGTTGAGAAACTTAGAATTCTTCTCTTCTTGTTCTTTATGAAATATGTACTACATTGCTTTCAATTATAATAATCACCTATGTACTACATTGCTTTCAATTATAATAATCACCCTATTGTGCTATGTAACACTGCAGTTTATGTCTCCGGTGAAACACCATTTTGGGATCCAGGTCCCTCTAATCCCAGCTTTACCTTCCCCTTCTTAGCCTCTAGTGACCACTAAGAAATAAACATCTTTATAATTGTCTTAGGTTCATTTACTTTCCAAGAAGAACAACTCAATAAAATTGCTTCAAGCAATGGTTTATTCAGTATAAACATTCAAATAGAAGTCAAGAAATGAAGAATTTTTCTGGAACCCAGAAAGCTCACTATGGCCAAATCTCATGGATAATGAAATGTCACTTAGGCACTGAAAGTGGCTTCCAGGAGAGATTCTGACTCCTTAAAAGAAGATAACATATATTTTTCAAAGCATGCTATAAGAAAAAAAGATGATAAATGATGAAACAAATTAACAGTGTAGAAGGAGGTTAGAAGAGGAAGATACGGTCTCAGAGAGAAGAAAGCAGCATTTCAACTACATCAGGAATGCTAAGCAGCATTTACACCTAGGAAGGTGCAAAGAAAGGTGTTTCAGCCAAAAGGAGCACCACAGGCAAAGTCAAGTAACTCCTGAATGTGTGTCACAAACAGGGAGAGGCTGAGTCTTCAGAGTGAGACCAGATCTAGACTACAGGACTTTGAACTCTGTAATGCCCGGACCATCCAGGTGAAGGTGTCTGACCAGAGTGACAGCAGCATCAGAGACCTCTCTCAGGAAGATGAATCTGGCAACAATGTGCAGGGTGGAAGACAGAGGGAAGGTGTAAGAGTTCATGTTTAGAAGATGATGGTAATGATGATCATCAATATCATTGCATGACAATGGTGAGCAGCAGGAAAAATGCAGAGGAAAAATCAGTGTTTCAGGGTCTTTCACATTTCAAAATTTATCTCCATGACATTGGAATAGGTATTGCCATGTCTCTGATCTGCCTAGGGAGAAAAAAGGGTACTATATCATCAAAAAGGGTTAAAATCTCGCAAAAACACTCAGTGATGGGGAAGAAGAAAGGAGAAATGAGGTTCCAGTGACTATAACTCAACCCTGATGTCTAATTTGTCATCTCCCTTTCCAAAATCAAGACGAAACATTGTCAAAGATGCTATAGTACTATGTTGTTTATCCCAGAGAAAGTATATTTGTATTCCCAGCTTTGCCATACACATTATCAAAACCATAAGGCCAAACCTCTCTGGAACAATTTTCATCATTCAAATCCCCTTCTTCGCTAATGTGGTGATGAGGTTTGCACGATAGCAATTGGTTCTACTCAAGTGCACCCGCCGCCATCCTACAACCTCCTGTAGGGAGTCTGGTTTTCATTATTTGAGGACAAAAATAATCTCCACTTGAAGAGAGATCCCAATCACAACTTTCTAAATAATAGACACCAAAATACTCAATACTCTAAATAGATGGACTCAACCCCTTCCCCTTCTGCGAGAGGCAATTGACGAACATCACAGTGGGCTGCAGTGCCAAGAACGCATTATGCTTCCCAGATGCACAGATTGACACACTAAGCAAACTATTTGTGAAATTTCTGTGGAAGAGTCAAGGCAAATAACAGCCTCCCCTCCCTGCCCATCACCATCACCAGCAACGTTAAACAAAGCAGCTCTGCTCAGAGTGACAGGGATAGCACAGCTGAGAACCACAGTGTGGGTTGGTGCAAAGAGATCTGCCATCTGTTAAGAACTGTGATCTCTCTCCCCAACACTCCAGTTTTCCCTTTATTCCAGAATACCTTAAAGAGAGGTGGTTATGCAGGTTGAGGATCTGAAATAGTAGTTAAGACACAGCTTAGGATGTCTACATCCCATATCAAAGTGCCTGGGTTTCAGTCCTGATTCTGCTCCCAATTCTAAATTCCTGCTGAGGCACACCTTGGGAGACAGCAGGTGATCATTCAAGTTCATGGGTTTCTCTGTCCACAAGGGAGACCTGGATTGAATTTCAGTCTCCTGGCTTTGACCTGCCCCAGACCTGGCTGTGCAGGCATTTGGGAAGTGAACCAGTGGGTGGCAGGTCTCTCTTTTACTGCCTGTCTGTGTATTTTTTCAGCCCTTTCAAATAAATAAAAATAAATTTTAAAAAATGGTGGCAGGCCAGTGCCGTGGCTCACTTGGTTAATCCTCCACCTTGCGGCGCCAGCATCCCATACGGGCGCTGGGTTCTAGTCCCAGTTCCTCTTCTTCCAGTCCAGCTTTCTGCTGTGGCCCGGGAAGGCAGTGGAGGATGGCCCAAGTGCTTGGGCCACTGCACCCACATGGGAGACCAGGAGGAAGCACCTGGCTCCTGGCTTCGGATCGGCGTAGCTCCGGCCATAGTAGCCATCTGGGGAGCGAATCAACAGAAGGAAGATCTTTCTCTCTCTCTCTCTCACTGTCTATAACTCTACCTGTCAAATAAATTTAAAAAAATGGTGGCTATATATAAATGCAAAATAAGTAACAAGATTCCTTTTGACTCCTCATAACCACAAGGAACTCTTACTCTACATAGGACTAAATATTGGGTTCTAGCTCCACAGTCTCCTAACACACACAACACAAGTGAGAGGTATTCAATTACTCGTACATGTTGTAATGCCATGAGAAAGACAAGATTTAACCTAATGCTATATTTTTAAATATATATATATATTTCTTGTAGAAATAATTACTATTGCTACCAGTCTGACTCTTCTTTTTCTTCTCCAGTCTGTCCTTGAAAAAGGTGATGGATATGAGGGTATGGTAGGTATGATTTTCCCTTGGAATTTGTCCTCTAACGCTTGGCTCATCTGAGTTTCCTTTCAAATAAGATTCATATCATCCGAGGTTCAACCTATCTCCAGTCCACCAGTCACCACTGGGAAACCAAGCACTCAGAAGAACTCCAGTTAGGAGAAGTATCTTGTACCAACAAGAGGACTCCCCCAGGGGAGCTTCTGCCATTGCCGCCTTCTTAACATCACCTGCACTTCACTGCCAGGGGAAGGGGGAAGCTATGAGCATTCTGTTTGTCTGGTTGCTTAGTTTCTATAAAAACTCCCATGCCAAAGGCTTAAAGTCACTACCAAAAAACCTCACAAAAACAAGAAACATTTCTTAACATGATGACAGTGAAAACGAATATATGGAGTGGAAAGAAAATAAATTTATCATCCCATCTAGAGCTATCTTACTCACTCCCACTCTCCCAGCATCATCACCAAACCTAGGGCTTATAACAAATGTAAGAATTTCCTTTGAACGTGTAAAGTGGAATAAGTTCCACCTTTCAGATTCCTTTGGGAAGTGCTGCACCTTTTTATTCGTCCCTCCCCACCTTGGAGAATCACAATGCATATCAGACACACATGCGTGCCTATCTGACAAGTGGCCTAGTAAATAAACTTGGCTGTATAACTTTGCTTTTGAATACAGGATCCTGTCTCTTCCCTAGCACCCTACACTTCACACTCTGGCCATTTTACATATTGGTCAGGTCAGGAAGTGGTATTTGTAGAACACTTTGAGCAACAATGCTCTTATAACTTTGAACTAGCTGTCTAATCACTATTTAAGAAACTGCAACTCTTGTCCTAATTCTGCATTAACAAGAAGCTGGATTGGAAGCAGAGTAGCCAGGACTTGAATCGGTGTTTAGCTAGGAGATGCCAGTATCACAAGCTGCAGCTTAACTCACTGCACCATAAGGTCAGGTCTCTCATTCTGCATATAAACAAGAGGCTGCTTTTAACAACAAGGATAAGGAATGCCTAGACTTAGCTCTGAACTTTCACTAGAAATACCGTCCTGAACCTCTGAATTAGTCAGTCATGACTATAACCCATCCAAAGAGAATTCATTTTCATGAGTGGAGGCATATAGTGAATATAGAACTCAACATATTTCCATAAAGAAACAAAACTCAAAATCAAAGCCAAATAGGACCTCACAGAGCATGAAGCCAAGTTTCAGAAACAGATTCTGTCTGTCCATAGTTCCAGGTAAATGCTTACGACAACATTTTTCCATCAACCTGTTATTTCCCATCTAATGGAGTGTTGAGAAAGCAACCACTTTCTACCATTAATAGAAGCTACAAAAATCACAACTATAATGTAATTTTTTATTTGACAGGTAGAGTTATAGACAGTGAGAGAGAGAGAGACAGAGAGAACGGTCTTCCTTCCATTGGTTCACTCCCCAAATAGCTGCTACAGCCGGTGCTGCGCCAATCCAAAGCCAGGAGCCAGGTGCTTCTTCCTGGTCTCCCATGCAGGTGCAGGGACCATCCTCCACTGCCCTCCTGGGCCACAACAGAGAGATGAACTGGAAGAGGAGCAACCAGGACTAGAACCTGGCGCCCATATGAGATGCCGGCGCCGCAGGCAGAGGATTAACCAAGTGAGCTACAGCGCCAGCCCTATAATGTAAATTTAAAAACTTATAGATAAAAATATTAGTCATTATTTTGCTAAGATAGAGCAATGAAAAGCATCAAAGATTTTGTTCCTTAAAGATTCAAAATTTGGAGAATTTTGTAGGAAGAGTATTCTCTAAATTATACCTCCGGTTTCCTGAAAGAAAACCAATACACTGTACGAGAAAGAGGAAGAAGTGTCCTTGTATCTAACATTCGTAACTTCCACCATCTTCTTCAAGGAGAAGAGGACGAAGAGTGTGGTTCTGTTGTTTTAGGAGCACAAAACATAGAACTCAAGGAAAGAAGACTTTTAGATTTCCTGTTCTAGTTTGACTAGCTTGTACCTGCCACCAAGAACAACTAGAACTAGGATTTTTTATGAAAGGAAATTTTAAGTCATCTGTCTAGGGGAATAAGTAAGTGATAACAAGGTAGCCAGGAGATGGACTGAGATCACAGGCAGTGATGCTGTGCAAAGCATTTGATATCTTATACATATCTGGGGGCTGAAATGTTAAGAGGTTAATTGGCCAAGAAAATGGGAAGATACCCTATATCATCTTTTCACACACAATGTCCAAAAACTAGTCTAAAAATATCAGGCATCAAAGAACAAAGTACCAAAACACAGAACTTGGGAGAAGGGGAAAATTATAGAAACAGACTTACCAGTGACATTAGATATTAGAGTTATCCATATGTCTTCTTACATAGCTAGCACTACTGTGTTTAGTGAAAAATATGAAAAGGATAGAATTTGAGTGGATAACTGAAGTATGTAATATAGGATCAAATGTAAAATCCAGAACTGACAGGTCAATACATGAAGCCAATGACTCACTAAGTAGATCTGATGTCGGGTTGAGCACAGCTGGAATGAGGATGCAATTGCATTCTCAGATGCAGCAAGAAAGGGTAATGGAGAGAAATAAAATGAGGGGCATGTGGACCACGGTAGAGTTTAATACTCGTGTTATGGAGCTCCCAGAATGAAAGGGGAAAGAAAATGGAGATAAAATACTATTTAGAAAGTTAATAAAGTAAAAGTTTCCAAAACATAAGAAAGACAGGGACACAAATTCAAGAAACACTAATGTATCTAAGCAGAGTTAATTGGTTCTCAGCCTTTTGGCTAAGATCAAGTGTCTAACTAGAATTAAGACAAAGAAATCATATATTTGCGCATCATAGCAGAACTATTTGAAAATCAACAACAGAGAGAAAAAAAATAAACTTTCCTTAAAAAAAATTCCATGTTCATGGATTGGAAGAATATCATCAAAATGTCCATACTACCCAGAACAATTTACAGATTCAATGTGATCCCAATCAAAATACCAAGGATATTCTTCTCAGATCTAGAAAAATTACCCTAAAATTCATAGGGAAATGCAGGAGACCCTGAGTAGCTAAAGCAATCTTAATAAAAATAAGACTGGAGTCATCACAATATCAGATTTCAAGGCATATTACAGGGTGGTTATAATCAAAACAGCCTGGTACTGGCACAAAAATAGACATGTGGACCCATGAAACAGATTAGAAACCCCAGAAATTAATCCACAAATCTACAACCAACTAATCTTTGACAAAAGAACTAAAAGCACTTCTTGGACAAAGGACAGTCTCTTCAATAAACAGTGCTGGGAAAACTGGACCTCCACATGCAGAAGTTTGAAATAAGACCCCTATCTTACACCTTATACAAAAACTAACTCAAAATGGAGCAAGGATCTAAATCTAAGTCCTGAAATCATCAAATTACTAGAGGAAAATGTAGGGGAAACACTGCAAGACATTGGCAAAAGCAAGGACTTTTTGGATAAGACCCCAAAAGTACAAGCAATAAAAGCAAAAATAGGCAAATGGGATTACATCAAGCTGAGAAAGCTTCTGCAAAGAAAACACTCAACAAAATGAAGAGGCAATCTATAGAAGGGAAGAAAATATTTGAAAACTATACATCTGATAAAGAATTAATATCCAGAATATATAAGGAACTCAAGAAACTCAACAACAACAAAACAAAAAATCAAGTTAGGAAATTGTCTAAGTATATGAATGGGCATTTTTCAAAGGATGAAATACAAATGGGCGATAGACACATGAAAAGATGCTTAGGATCACTAGCCATCAGAGAAATACAAATAAAAACCACAATGCAATTTCACCTCATCCCAGTCAGAATGGCTACCATCCAAAAACCCAAAAGTAAAAAATGCTGATGAGGATGTAGGGAAAAGTGTACCCCAATACACTATTGGAAATGTAAACTAGTACAACCATTATGGAAGACAGTATGGAAATTCCTCAGAAATCTAAAAATTGATCTATCACGTGACCCAGCTATCTCACTCCTGGGAATTTATCCAAAGGATATAAAATCAGTATATAAAAATTATCTAAACCCTCATGTTTATAACAGCTCACCTCACAATAGCTGAGACATGAAATCAACCCAGATCTCTATCAACTGGTGACAGGATGAAGAAAATACACAGAGATACACATACACACACACACACACAGAGAGAGAGAGAGAGAGAGAGAGAGAGAGAGAGAGAGAGAGAGATTTGTGGTAACTAATAGATAGAGTACAAAAAAAGTAAAGTAAATGACTGAAACTAACATCTTGCGATTTGATTATTATTTATAGCCCTTGTCTATACTCCTGAGGAACAGTGGTCTTTCTGCTTTTTCCTTGTTGAGTTCTTTATTTAGTGGAAGACTAAGCTTGTGATTATAAAGTAAATGAAAAGTATGTCGTTGCAAAAATTAAAAGAAAAATAATAAAGGGAAGAGGAGAGGGGGTAGGAGGAAGGGTTGAAGCATCGATATGTTCTTAAAACTGTATATATACAATACGTAGAATCAGTTCTCTTCATATAAATATAAATACACATATATACTTGTTAAAAGAAGATCAATAGTAAAACTTGCCCATGACTTTTCTTTGAGAGACAAGTAAACAGAGATAACTTCTACCTTCTGGTTCACTCCCCAAATACCTGCAATAACTAGGACTGGGTTAAGCTAAATCCAGGATCCAGGAACTCAATCCTGATCTCCCACAAGGGTGACAAAAATCCAACTATTTGAACCATCAGCTGCCACCTTCCAGGGTTCACATTAGTAGAAGCTGGAATTGGGAACCAGACCCGGGACTTGGGCCCAGGCACTCTGATACTAGATGCAGGCATCCTGAACAATCGCTTCACTGCTGGAGCAAGTACTTACCTATTACAGATGGCTTTAAACAGAAAAGACAGAAGTCATAAGAAAATGGAACATCATCCTTTAAAACGCTAAAAGGAAACAACTCAATTGCCTATCTTGTGAGAGTATTATTTTAGGAAACCAAAGGTGAGACTAAGTATATTGAAATAATCACCGACAAAGCTGTTTAAAAAGTAACACTACATGAACTTCAGGGAAATTATCTCAGAGGAAAGCCCACAGATGGAGGAGGAAATGAAGGCCAACAGGAAGAACACAGACCGTAAATCTAAATGGACACTCGATGTGCCATACAGGAATACCAACGCCTTGTGCTGTCTGAATGTCTGTAAATTAAAACATGAGCATTTAAAAAATACTGGAGGATAAAACAAAAGATGGAGAGCGTCTCATGAAAAAAGTACCAATGTATACACTGATACATCCAGGAAGTATTCAATTGTTATGAAGAGTGATTGCTAAATAAATAAATAAGTGCAAAATAAAGGCGAAAAGCAGAATAATAAAAGTGTTGATTCATCAAAAAAGTTAGAAAACAAAGGAAAAATAGGCGAATCCCAAATCAAAATGAGATCTCTATATTTATTTCAGCAACTGATAACACAAGAAGACAAAAGTTAGTTAATATATAAAAAAATTTGAACAAACTTAATCTAATTGACATTATGCTTAGTAAGTGCGCAATAAATATGTACCTCTAGTTCAATATATATATATATATATATATATTTATATATATATATAAATCAATATATGAGGTAACAGAATATCTTCAAATATTTGGGAATTAAGACTCTTCTCTATAACAAATAAATGAAATAAGAAATAAAAATCAGAATTACAAAGTATTTTAATAGAATTATTATTAAAATATGGCATGTTATAGTATATCACCAAATTAGGAATTTTTCCTCTAAAAAACGTGGCCTTAAATAAATACACTAGAAAACAAAATGTATGAAAACCACTAACTGAAGTACCCATCTGAAGATCACAGGGATAGAAAGCAAATTAAACTCGGGAAAGTAGGAAGAAGAAAATTGTAGCTGGGAGAGAAAACTGATAAAATAAAAAATAAATTAAATTAGAATCAACAAAGTCAAATATTTTCCTTTGAAAAGACTAAAAGGATTGAATTTAAAAATACAACAGGGGCTGGTGTTGTGGCGTAGCAGGTAAAACTGCCACCTGTGATGCCAGCACCCTATATGGGCACTGGTTCATGTCCTGGATGCTCCATTTCCAATCCAGATCTCTGCTAATGGTCTGGGAAAATCAGTAGAAGATGGTCTACCCACATGGGAGACCTGGAAGAAGCTCCTGGCCTTGGCCTGGCCCAGCCCTGACCATTGCAGGCATTTGGGGAATTAGCAGATAGAAGGTCTCTGTCTGTCTGTCTCTTTCTGTCTCTGTCTCTGTCTCTCTCCCACCACCCCCCACTGCCCCGGTAACTCTGACTTTCAAATAAAGAAAGACATCTTTAAAAACAAATACAAACTGGCCAAGAGGGTGGAAGGTGAAAAATTTCCAAATGGAACCAAAAAAAAAAAAAAAAGAATATCATAACAGATACTAAAGATAAGAAACGGTAAGAGAATATCTTTTAATGTCTATCTATTTATCTGAGAGTAGACAAAGAGAGAGACATATAAACAGAGCTTCCATCCACTAGTTTACTCCTCAAACGCCCACAACGACCAGGCTGGGCAAGAGTCAGGAACTCGATCCAGGTCTCCCACACGGGTGGCAGGAACCCAGTCACTTCAGCCATCACTACCACTTCCCAGGTGCCAGCATTAGCAAGAGGACAGTCAGGAACCAGAAACAGGAATTAAACCCAGGTACTCTGGCAGCTTAAACAGCTTCTATACTGCTAGGCTAAATGACCTCATCAAGAAAATATATTTTAATAACTTTATGCAAATCTATTTGAAATTTCAGAGGAAATGGCATATTCCCAGAAAAACATAATTTACAAAAGTGGCATGAGAAGAAATATAAAACCTAAATAGGGGCCAGCACTGTGGCACAGTAGGCTAAGCCTCCACCTGTGGCACCGGTTCATGTCCTGGCTGCTCCTCTTCTGATGCAGCTCTCTGCTGGTGGCCTGGGAAGGCAGTGAAGGTGGCACAAGTGTTTGGGCCCCTGCACCCATGTGGGAGACCCAGAAGAAGCTCCTGGCTCCTGGCTTTGGATCAGCCCAGCTCTGGCCATTACAACCATTTGGATGTACAGCCACTGGATGGAAGACCTTTCAGTTTCTCCCTCTCTCTGTCTGTAACTTTACCTCTAAGATAAATAAATAAATAAAATCTTTTTTAAAAATCTAAGTAATCCAGCCGGCGCCGTGGCTTAACAGGCTAATCCTCCCCCTTGCGGCGCCAGCACACCGGGTTCTAGTCCCGGTTGGGGCGCCGGATTCTATCCCAGTTGCCCCTCTTCCAGGCCAGCTCTCTTCTGTGGCCTGGGAAGGCAGTGGAGGATGGCCCAAGTGCTTGGGCCCTGCACCCGCATGGGAGACCAGGAGAAGCACCTGGCTCCTGGCTTCGGATCAGCGAGATGCGCCGGCCGCAGCAGCCATTGGAGGGTGAACCAATGGCAAAAAGGAAGACCTTTCTCTCTGTCTCTCTCTCTCTCACTATCCACTCTGCCTGTCAAAAAAATTTAAAAAATAAAAAAAAAATTGAGGAGCCAAATCCTTAAAAAAAAAAAAAAATCTAAGTAATCCAGTAGCTAGGAAAGAAACTGAATTCATAATTTAAAATCTTTCCACACAGGAAACCTCAGCTTCAGAGAGCTTCAATACTAAGATCCACTGAATATTTAAGGAAGAAGTAGCACTAGTTCTAGAGACTACCAAAAAGGGGGATAACACTTCCCAATTGATTTTATGAGGCCATTATAATCTTATTACCAAAACCTGGCAAAGATATTACAAGTAAGGAAATTATAGGCTAGAATCTCTCATGAACAAAGTTGCAACAGTTCTTAACCAAAGGGTAGCAAGTAAAATTCAGCAATTAAAAAAAAAAAAAACCATGGCAAAGTGGGGCTTATTCCAGAAATACAAAGTTTATTTAACATTTCAAAATCAATGTTATATGTGAAAATTATATAGTAGAATATATATACTATATAAATATATATATAAATGTACTATATATATAGTATATAGTAGAAGAATGTGACAAGCCCCAATGTGCATTCTCAATAAAGCATAACAAACTACGAATGGAAGGTAATTTCCTTTGTCTGCCAGAAGGAATTCACAAGGGATTCTAAATCAAGCGTAGTACTTAATAATAAAACACAGAAAATTTTGCCTCTCATATCAGGAAGAAAACAATGTAGTCAACTCTCATTATTTGTTTTCAACATTTTATTAAGTATCTTAGCCCATTCAGTAAAACAAAATTTCAATTAAAACTTAAAAGATTGATAGGAAAGAAAAATTGTTATTACACACAGGATGGTATGTATAAAAAATCCTAAAGAATCTGCAGATATTTTATTGGAATCAACAAATGAATTTAACAAGGTTACTAGATAGAAGTCCAGTTATATAAAAATATATCATATATGTACTCTAAATAGTAAAAATAATGAAAGAAATACTGAAAATAATAACATAACAGCAACAAAAATGTTTTAAATGCATAGGAATGAGTCAAATAGAAATCTAAAAATCTGTGTAACCAGAAAATTACAAACCATTATTAAGAGATAGTAAATAACCAAATAGTAAATAGATATATACCATGTTCATGGATTAGAATTTCAGTGTTGTCAATGCATATTCTTCCAATCTGAGTTATAGATTCAATACTGTCCTACTCACTATCCTAGCAGTATGTGGTGGTGGTGGGGATTAATTGGGTTATATATTATCTTCTAAAATTGAATAAGAAGGGTCCTTCAAAAAACTCATAAGAAATTGATGTTATAAAAAAAATTGTACATGGATTTCAAGTGTTTTTGCATGAAAATAAACATATCATTTAATTTAATTTTCCATTAACTTTCTGAAGTACCCCCTCATGCATGCAAATCCTCTCACCCAGAAAATCTACTAGGATAAAAATACTTATGTTTACATGTAAGTGTATAAAAATGTTCACAGCAACAATATTAGTAAAAAACTGGGGGAAAGGTGGGCATATGGTATAGCATTTAAGATGCCCACATCCCATATTCCTGGGAGGCAGCAGGAGCAGGTAATGGCTCAGTAGCTGGGTTCCTGCCACCCAGCTGGGACATCTGGATTGAGTTTCCACCTCCTGGCTCAGCCTGGCCATGTTCTGGTTCTTGTATCTGGGGAGTGAAGCAGCAAATGGGAGCTTGCTGCCTCTCTGCCTTTCTCTCTCCCCCTCTCTCCCTCTCTCCTTCTCTCCTTCTCTCCCTCTCTCCCTCTCTCCTTCTCTCCTTCCCTCCCTCTCTCCCTCTTTTCTTCTCCCCTCCCTCCATCCTTCCTTCAAATTAAATGGTTAATATTTTTTATAACCAAGGGAAAATGTTTGCTAATAGTAAAACAGAAAAAGAAGTCATGAACTGTGGTACATTCATATAGTACACAAATAGCATTGAAAAATCCATGTGGAACAAAATAGATGATTCTCACAAACATAAATAAAAGATAAAAGAAGCAGACTGCATATGGTTCCATTAATATGCAATTCAAATCAGGCAACACTAATCAATGTTGCTAGCAGTCAGGATAAGGGGTCAATCACCTTTGGGCAGGAAATGGTGGCTGAAAATGAAACCAACAGAGAGGAGAGCAGATATGAGAAATGGAGGAAAGCTGTTCCTAATGCTGCTGTTGGGTCCTTGGGTCGAGAGAGAGAGAGAGAGATTTCCTCTCCTGATTCATGGCACAAATGGCCACAATGGCCAGGGTGGACCAGGCTGAAGCCAGGACCCTGAAAACTCTATCTGAGTCTCCCATGTGGGTAGCAGGGGCCCAAGCACTTGGGCCATCTTCTACTGCTTTCCCAGTTGTATAAGCAGGGATCTGGATTGGAAGTGGAGCAATCAGGGCTCAACCAATGATGACCCCCTTCTCTTTATTTAGAAAAGAAAGAACAGAAAGAACTACAAAACACTGAGTTATTAAAACACTGGCTGTGGCAAAGCTTTATACTTCTCTAAGCTTTTGCTTCCTTGTCTTCAAAAGCAGGAGTTTGGCTAGGTTTGTGTCTATCTTGCTAAATGGACTGGATTTAGTGGGGTTGAAAGGAGTTCATTTTTCCTCCATTGGTACCACCTGGTCTCTCACATCTCCTTTCCTTTCTCTCAGGAGCAAACAGCTTCTTTCAGTCACTTTCAGATTTACAGACAATAATTAATTTTCTTTTTTTTTAGGATATATTTCTTTATTTGAAGGCAGAGTTACAAAGAAAGAGAAGAGGAAGCAGAGGAAGAGATCTATGCACTAGCTCACTCCCCAAATGGCTGCAATGGTCAGGCTGTGCCAGGCTGAAGTCAGGAGCCAGGAGCTTCACATACTGCTAGGATAGTGAGTAGGACAGTATTGAATCTAAGATCCAAGGACTTGCGGCATCTTTTGCTGCTTTCCCAGGGGCTTTATCAGGGAAACAGATTAGAAGCAAAGCAGCTGGAACATGAACTGACACCCATATGGGATGCTGGTGTCACAGGCAACAGCTTTATCCATTATGCCACAATGCCAGACCCAATTTTCAATATTAAAATGACCAGCTCATGTGATATCAAAATTTTTATCATACAGTTGCCTCAAAGCATCTCCCTTCTGTGATGGCTTGCATTGTTCCCCTTCCCCAAAGAGATATATTGAAGCCCTAACCCTCAATATCTTGAGATGTGACATTATTTGGAAATGGGGCTATTATAGATTTAACTAGTTAAGAGGAGATCCTGTTGGAGAACAGTCAGCCAATAATCCAACATGATTGGTATCCTTGTAAGGAGGATGGCAAGGGGACATCACATGACGACAGAGGCAGAGATTAGAAGGATGCATCTACGAGCCAAGAATCACCAAGAATCACTGGTGACACCAGAAATTAAGAAAAAATAACAGATCCTCTCTTGGAGTCTTCAAGAGAGTACAGCCCTGCCAACATCTTGATTTCAGATGTAGCTTCGAGCACTATGAGAGAAAACGTTTCTGCTGGAAGCCACCCCATTTGCCAAGCTTATGGTGGCACTTCCCTACACTGCTCAGGCCATTCTACAGTTCTTCAGCCCTGCAGTATGGAGGAAGAGTGAAAATTCAGGAAAGAAAACCATGATCTTCGATTCCCACGCTTTTACCAATGGGTAAGTTTGCTCACTGTAGGTTGCCTTGATGTGTAACTCTTTCCAGCCCTGCAGCTCAATCAGCCACATCCATCCTCACCGTACTAGAAAGAACAGGCATCACCAGGGACCCAGAGCAGAATCCCATGGTGATCGACAGATTGCTTTGGGTGTCATGTGGAGGATGATCAGGAAGCTTCTTCATGCTCCTAATGGCTGCTGAGTGAGAGTCCTGCAGCGTGGGTGGGGTCAAGAAAATCATCAGAAGAGGATGAGAGGGTGGGAGGTTGGCGTTGCAGGTGAGTTGTCCATGTCCCTGCGGGAGTGCCTGGATTTGGTAGCCAGGTCTGGCTCCTGATGCCAGCTTCCTGCTTCTGCAGACCTTGGGGCAGTGATGATGAGTCTAGTGATTAGACTCCTGCCATCCATGTGGGAGACCTAGATTGAGTTACAGCTACTGGTTATGGTCCACCCCCAAGATGTGGGCATTTGGGGAGTAAGCCAGCAAATGTGATCTCTCTCCCCCCCCCCCCACCCACATTGTCTCTCAAAGAATAAATGTTTAAAAATAAACAAGAGGGTGATTGTCATGTCTACAGGGACTGATATGAAGAATTTCTGAGACCCTCCTTCAACCCGTTTTTTGTTCACCTCTTACCCACTTCTCCAGGAGAAAAAGTTAAAGGCCCAGAGCACAATGGAAAAAGCATCTTATCAGATGACCAAAACAATGAGTTGGTCTATTTATTGTTATTATTTTTTAATGTGGTGAGCACCCAGGAAGACTGGAGGAAGAGAGAAGAGACTAAATGAGCAGTGAGCAGCTTTGATGGTGAAAAGAAGGCTTTTGCAAGAGGAATTTAGAGAATCAAAAATCCTGGCAGGGGTCTTGAAGCAGACAAACTTACAGAACATCAATTTTAGGTAAAAGAAAAGAGTATCAGAGGACTGTTATCCTGGAATATGCTAAATATGCTTAAGGTGGGAGAAGGGGAGCTTCAGTTCAACTCAAAACCTATTTCTTAAGCTCCTATTAAGCCAAGGTACTTTGCTGAGGTTTAGGCACTAAAGGATGAGCAGATACAGCCCTGCCCTTGCGATGACCCTTGCCATCTTGTAGGAAGTGTGAGTCATGTTCCTAACTCTGGCTATGAGGCAGAGAGAAAGAGGCACCACTGCAGGGAGGTACAAACAATCGCTAACGCTTTTGCTGGGAGTTCAGCATGCACCAGGCATGAGTCTAGGCAGTTTATGTCTATCCATGCCTCTCAGGCTCACCACAGCCCTCCTGTGCTAGTGGAAGCCTCAGATTACAACTGAGACCACAAAGGTTAAGTCACCCTCCCAGATAGCAAAGCCAGCAAGTTGCTTCGCTTATGAGCGCCTACTGAATCCAAAGCCCATCTGTTTAAATATTTATTGTGTTTTTTTTTAAAGCTTTTATTTAATGAATGCAAATTTCATAGGTACAGCTTTAAGAATATAGTGGTTCTTTTCCCCATACCCGCCCTCTCACCCCCACTCCCGTCCCACCTCCTACTCCCTCTTCCATCCCATTCTTTATTAAGGTTCATTTTTAGTTTAACTTTATATACAGAGGACCAACTCTATGCCAAGTCAAGATTTCAACAGTTTGCACCCCCACACACACACAACATATAAAGTACAATTTGAGAGCAAGTTTTGCAGTTAATTCTCATAGTACAACTCACTAAGGACAGAAGTGCTATATGGGGATTAAGTGCACAGTTACTTCTGAAACATTAATTCTTACAGAACACTGCTCCAGCTGTAAGGGGTAGTGCAGGCTCAGGACAGTTGTACCAGCAAAGTATGCCCTTTTTGGAGGTGCTTTGAGATGCAAGCCCCCAAAGCCATGGAAAAGTGAGGAAGAACCTCTCTCCCAGTGGCAGGAATTCCAAGGAATCGCATGGCATTAGCACACAGTCTGCCTTAGAGGAAACCAATAAATAATATTCAATTACCAAAGTATCTTCTACCTCCAACACCATGAATCTGTGAGGCCCAGAATACAAAAGCCAGTGAGTCATAAAACAGCCTGTGCTCCAACATCCGAGACACAGACAGCAAGCAGTTCACAGGCACATGATTGGCTCTGAGCTGGTGAAAACCACCCTAGGGATGAATTTGAAGACAAAATCAACAAAGCTGTAAAATGACTTCAAATAATACAGTAAATATCAGAAAATCATCAGCTTCTTCAATATTGGGTTTTGCAGTTAAGTGCGGTAGTGGAAACCTTTAGCCCCAGAGGGATCTGCTGGCACAGATCCGTGTGACACAAATGAATACATAGTCACCTGATTCTAAAGTGGAGTGTGTGTCTGATTTTGTGACATCGGTAGGGCATTCTGCAGATAACTCACCAGAAAGAAGGAAACAGGAAACAGGGGGATGTGACTGCCCTTCGGCGCCATTTAGTCTCGGACCAGCTCCGGTTTGAGGAAGCAAAGGGAACTATGAGTTCCTTATTTTTCCTACTGGATCGAGGGCCCAGTGCCACTACAGGGTCGACATTAGCTCCAGTTCTTTATTTAGTACAACGAAAACTCCACGAACATTCTGGCACTTGGAGGCACAAGTTGGCTCCTCCAAACTAAGACCTCTGCTATTTAGGGACTCTACAAAACAGAAAAATGTGTATTACCAAATAACTATTTAGAGAAAATATTGAAAAAAGATCTAGAGAGAACTGTTTGTTTTAATATGGTCTGTTTACAATGCATTATTACTGGACTGTAGAGTGTGTGCTAAGGGTACAAAAATGCATTTGCATTTTTTCAGGGTCAAAATAGCCATGTTCAGACAGCACACAACAAACTCTCTCGCAGTTATTTTTCTTCTCTCTCTCTCTCTCTCTCTGGCATTTGATGGATTCTAGAAGTTCATCTAATTTGACCTTTGGCTAAGCTGCCATTATTGCTATGAAAATATATTCTCCTCTCAGAAGAGGCCTCTTTCTCATACAAAGTCAATTTCTCTCTAGGTCATGGTTCTCAAACTTTAATGTGCACCAGAAACATCTAGAGGGTTTTAAGAAAGCACACACCAGGTCCCATCCCTAGGTTTTCTGATTTTATAGGTCTGAGGTGGGTCCCAAGAACTGTACTTGTTATGAGTTCCCAGGTGAAACTCATGTCACTGGTCCGGAGCACACTTTGACCACACTATGTATAATAAAGGAGACGTGTAGTCATGGATATTCTGCCATAATTCAACAAGGAAAGAGCGAGAGAATTACCTAGGAGTCATGAGGTTTGAGTAGACATTGGTGGATCCAATTCGTCAGTATGTCCCACCTCCTACCCACTGGGATTGGTGCAAAGATGGCTGTGATCAATGAACCAGGTCCGATCAATGAACCAGGCTTTGGCCTTTGTCTTCCCTGCTGCAGAGAAAGTTCTTTTTCTCCTTCCAGACATGAAGTTCAAAAAGTGCCATGTCAGGATCACAAGACCGTCTTGTGCTCGTGAAAGGACAATGCAGGAGATAATAAACCAATACAGCCAGGAAAGCAAAGTCAAATTAGAGACTAAGAGAATCCCACTCTACTGATAACATTAGCACATCTGCCTCCCCCGAACCCTAGTGTTTTCAATTATGTGAGCCAATTAATTGCCCCTTTTTTTTTGCTAAAGTAGTTTGGGTTATCTGTCATTTGCAAAAAAAAAAAAAAAGAATCCTGGGTCATTCACCTATTTTTTGGACTTTTATACTACAGAGTCCTACTGTGTCTTTTTTTTTTTTTTTTTTTTTTTTTTTTTTTTTTTTTTGACAGGCAGAGTTAGACAGTGAGAGAGAGAGAGAGAGAAAGGTCTTCCTTCCGTTGGTTCACCCCCCAAATGGCTGCTATGACTGGCGCGCTACACTGATCCGAAGCCAGGAGCCAGGTGCTTCTCCTGGTCTCCCATGCGGGCGCAGGGCCCAAGCACTTGGGCCAACCTCCACTGCCTTCCCGGGCCACAGCAGAGAGCTGGCCTGGAAGAGGAGCAACAGGGACAGAACCGGCACCCCAACTGGGACTAGAACCCGGTGTGTCAGTGCCACAGGCAGAGGATTAGCCTAGTGAGCCATGGCGCCGGCCCCTACTATGTCTTTAGTTCTCTTATCACTCAGTGTTTCCAAGGAAAGATTCTTGTGCAATTGTTTAAAATCCACATTTCATAATTCATAATCCCAAGTCTACAACCTATTCACCTCGTTTCTCCTCTCAGTACACTACTCAATCCCAAGCTTCATTTTTCTGGCTATAGGAATATATACGTTTGCATACTTATCGGCTTAGCTCCCTGGATTACCCACACTCTGAAGCACAACATCATGCAAATACATGTGAAAAGCAGGAACAGTGAACATCTCCTTACTGAGAGAAAGCTGAAAGTGTCTGGCTAATACACTCCTCATTCTTGACTCAGTCTACTCAAATGTACTAATAAAGCTAGCTTTTAAGTATCTGTGGCTTCTATCATTTCCAGGTTTTGTGATCGGTGGAGAGACTCCTTGAGCTAAACCATATCGCTAAAAACATCCTGGAGCTGGGAGGAGTATTCACCATATGAGTAATTGTCCATGAATGTGTAAGACACCAAGCACTGTGTGTTAAGTCTCCCATTCTGTAGAGACTTATTAAGTGTGGAGTTAACTGCTTTACATTTAATTGATCAGCAAGCAAAACTTAAGAACCCAGAAATACAGGGAAACCTGCCTTCACAATGTTATAAAAATAAATGTAGAGGGCTGGCACTGTGGAGTAGAAGGCTAAGCCACCAGCGACTGCACCACCAGCATCCCATATGGGCACCAGGTCATGTCCCAGCTGCTCCACTTCCAGTCCAGCTCCCTAATAATGCACCTGGGAAGGCAGTGGAAGATGCTCAAGTCCCTGGGCCCCGCCACCCATGTGGGAGACCTGGAAGAAATTCCTGTCTCCTGACTTTGGACCAGTCCAGCTCTGGCCATTGCAGCCATTTGGGGAGTGAACCAGTGAATGGAAGATCTCTCTCTCTCTCTCTCTCTCTCTCTCTCTCTCTCTCTTCTTTTCTCTCTCTGTACCTCTGCCTTTCAAATAAATAAATAAAACTTTAATAAATAAATAAATGTAGTCCTTATCTTAGAGAAAAACGTTATCTAATGAAAAAGACAAGAGCAAACACTAGCAATATAAAGTTGGAAAGTGTGAGTACAGAGACTGCTATTATTTTGTAAGTAAAATGACAGAACACATATGGTCAAATCAGTGTGCATTTCCAATAATCCCAAGAGACTATTAGTAGCTTTGGGATCCACAAGGAGGGAAGGCCTATACTTCCGGGAATGGAGAGTCCCTACCTGTACTTCCTGGGAAGAAAGGTCCTTGTCAAGGTCCCCATGGGTGCCTAAAGGTCAACCAATGAGGATCAGACCTGCCTCTACCTTTAACCCCCATGCCCTGTATCTATAAAAGAAGCCCTCCCAACCTCTGACACATGACTTCCCCGGCCCCCACTCTGTTGCTCTGTTGGGACTAGTGAACCTCTCCCGGGAGCGGAATCCCAATAAAAGCCTGTGAATTAATTGATTTGTCTGCCTGCCTGGGAAAATTTGTTACACGCCGGACACCTTGCAACTACCACCAGTTACTGTTTGGGGAACTTCTTCATAGCCAGCCTTGCACCATTCACATTGTGGCAAACACAGTTTGTGGCCTGTCCTATTTCCATTTCATCCTTGTCATTACAGTCCCTATTTTGTATGGACAGCCATGTGCTCAAATGAGAGCTAAGGGTCATGACTGATGTAGACCAATCATGACAAGTCTATCCCTTGTGCTCCCAGTGCTCTTGCTTAGGGGATGACTGTGTGGCCTAGTTTTGATCAATGACACTAGAGCCATCATTGGTTGTCCTGTTAAATGGGGGCTGGGGGAGACTAGCAATGCTCCTTGCTATTGCCCTTTCTTCATTGGACATGAAAGTGAAGCCTGGAAAGAGACCAGTTGTCCTGTAATCCTGGAGAAGGAGTCATAAGTGAAAAAAACAAAAGAATTACAGCAATGCCAGCCCTGACATCATTGAGCAATGTAAGCCCACGCCAGTAGCCTTCGACTCCTTAATATGTTAGAAAAATTCATACTGCTAGCCACCATAAGTGTATTTTATAAAACTTAAAGCTGAACAAAACGTCATAAATGACACAGCATGATAGTCTTATTTTTTGTCAGTCAGCTGGACCCAACAGACATGTTCCCCAGACTTTAATCTAAATTTCTTCAGGCTGTTGCTAAGACTTTATATACCCTTCAAAGTATACTGAGGATGGCAACAGAAACATATGGTTGGCCTCAAAGTCAACTGTGTAAAACAATTATGAGAGAGGTTTTCAACTATGGAAGTTTCACGAAAATGAGTAGCTGAGTTGAATAGAACACCATTCATTTTACTATAAAAGTTGGTGCTGTGGCGCAGTAGGTTAAAGCCCTGGCTTGCAGTGCCAGCATTCCATATGGGTGCTGGTTCAAGTCCGGCTGCCCCACTTCTGATCCAGGTCCCTGCTAATGTGCCTGGGAAAGCAACAGAGGATGGCCCAAGTGCTTGAGTTCCTGCACCCATGTGGGAGCCTGGAAGAAGCTCCTAGCTCCTGGCATTGGATCAGCTCAGCTCTGACCATTGCAGCCATTTGGAGAATGAATCGGTGAATGGAAGATTTCTCCCACTCTCTCTCTCTTTATCTCTACCTCTCTCTGCAACTCTTCCAAATAAATAAAAATAAATCCTTAAAAAAGTAAATTAATTTTTAAAAAATTGACTCAAAAAATACCTTTTATTCTGAGTCCCATCTCATATGTATTATAACTAGATATGGAATCAACCCAGATGTCCATCAACCGAAGACTAGATAAAGAAATTATGGGCTATGTACACCATGGAATACTACATGCAGTAAAAATAAAATGAAATCCTGTCATTTGCAAAAAAAAAATGGATGCAACTGGAAAACATTATACTTAGTGAAACAAGCCAATCCCAAAAAGACAAATACCATATGTTCTCCCTGATCTGTGGTAACTAATAGAGTACCTAAAAGGTAATCTATAAAAGTGAAATTGACACTTTGAGATGCAATGATCTTGACTAGCTCTTTTCTTGACTGTTGAGAAACAGTGTTTTTGTTTTGTTTTGTTTTTGTCACAGTATTTGTTGAACTCTATACTTGGTGTAGGGTTAATCTTATGTGTATAAAATTAATTGAAAATAGATCTTAGTAAAAAATAAGAATGGGAATAGGAGAGGGAGGACAAGGAAGGGTGGGAATGTGGGTTAGAAGGGAGGGCAGGGTGGGAAGAATCACTATATTCCCAAATTTGTATTTATGAAATGCATGAAGTTTGCATACCTTAAATAAATGGTTTCTGGGGGAAAAGACTAACCTCTGGAGAGAGCTATGAGTACCATCATTACTTAACCTCTTAGTTTTAGTTCAGATGTCAAGAAAGATATTTAATTAACTTAAAACCATTTGCTGAGCTGAATCAGAATCATGGTTTATTTTTATTCTGTCTCACAGCATATTTAAAGGTTCATTTATGTGATAATTACCTGTGTTGTAAGTCTTCAGTGAGAGATTTTAAAGTTTCACTAGATAAAGTTAGTTTTTGTTCTATTTAATTTGTCATACGATTTTGTCTAAACTGCTGCTTCATTATTCTTATAACTGACAAAAGTGAATTGTGTAGTCATAGATATTTTGGAAAATATAAAAAAAATTAAGAAAATCAGGGATTTGAGAGCACTTCAAAACATTCATGCAAAAATGTAATTGAAAGGTAAGTTTATTTTGGTACAAAAAATCTGAAATATAAGCACAGTTTTTCATAATACACACTTTTTAGGAGCTTTTGAAGACTCTTATATTTATGTACTTTAAAATTGCTTGTATCAAAATCAACATCTTTTAATTCCATTTTCTATGAACTTTTGAAGTCCCCTCATGGACCACTTCCCACTCCCATCTTAGCTGTCACAAAAGAATGGTTTTTCAAATAATAAAACCTACTAGAAAATTTAAGAGTTCTGATCGTAAAGTGTGCCCTTAAAAAATACAAGAAGCTGGGTATGGTTCATTAATTGTGACAAACACACCTATAGATTTCAATAATAGTGGAAGCTGGGTCAGGGGAGGTATAGGCAAAATCTTTATACTACTTCACGATTCTTATTTTATAAATCAAATTATTCTGAAATTAATTTAATTAAATTTTTTAAAAAATAGACTTCAGAGAAGTTACATAGGAGTGTATAAACCAGGAAACATTCATAAAAATTGCTAATAAAAATGCATCTGATCTCAAGGTAAGTGAAGACTGAGCACAAATCAAAGGAAGAAACTTTGAAAGAAAATAAATATGCCTGAAACAAAATTAAATTTCCACTAGTGTCACCTGTGTCACTCTAACCAACTGAGCTAACCGGCCACTTTAACAAGAAGTGTTAAAGGAGTTCTTCAAACTGAAACAGAAAAGAAGAAAATATAAGAAATAGAAAATATAAGAAAGTAGAAAACTCACTGGGAGGGGTAACCATACCAACAAATTCAGGATGCTCTAATATACAGTGTGTAAATCTTTTATATCTTTATTGTGAAAACTAAAATTTATACTTATATACTAAAATGTTAAGACATAAGCAAAATGGAAAGAGGTCAAAGGTAACATCAAAATTCAAAATGTGGGGAGGAATAGAACAAAACTACATAGAGCTTTATTAGGATTTCTTATCTCTTTGCTTTTTCTTTGTCTTTCCCTATTTTTTTTTGACATTTATTTATTTCACTACTTGAAATAACAGAGAGAGAAAGCAACACTAAGTAAGAAAAAGAGAGAGCGAGATCTTCCCTCGGTTGGTTCAATTCCAGGGCTAGGCCAGGCCAAAGCCAGGAACCAGGAACTCCATCCATTTCTCTCACATGGTTGGCAGGAGTCCAGTTAATTGAGCCATCATCTGCTGCCTCCCACAATGCACTATCAGGAAGCTGGATTAGAAGCAGAATTAATGGGGCTTGAGCTGGTACACCATACGGGATATAGTATCCCAAGCAGTGGCTTAATCCACTGTACCACAATGCACATCCATTTTCCTATTTTTATCATCAAAATTAAGTTGTTACCATTTCAAGATAGCTTGTTATAGACAAAAGAATTTCTGTAAGCCTCAAGGTAACCACAAAGCAAAACCTATATATAGACTTACAAAAATAATAAGTAAGTAATCCAAGTATACCACTAGTGAAAATCACTAGACCACACATAAAGATTGTGATTTAGGGACAAACAAAGAAAGGATCTGTAAGAAAAATACAAACCAAGTATCAAAATGGCAGTAGTTAGACCTTACCTATCAATATCAATAATTAGGCCGGCGCCGTGGCTTAACAGGCTAATCCTCCACCTTGCGGCGCCGGCACACCGGGTTCTAGTCCCGGTTGGGGCGCTGGATTCTGTCCCAGTTGCCCCTCTTCCAGGCCAGCTCTCTGCTATGGCCCAGGAAGGCAGTGGAGGATGGCCCAAGTCCTTGGGCCCTGCACCCGCATGGGAGACCAGGAGAAGCACCTGGCTCCTGGCTTCGGATCAGTGAGATGTGCTGGCCGCAGCGGCCATTGGAGGGTGAACCAACAGCAAAAAGGAAGACCTTTCTCTCTGTCTCTCTCTCTCACTATCCACTCTGCCTGTTAAAGAAAAAAATTATATATATCAATACAAGAAACTCACTTCACCCCTAAGGACACATATATACTGAAAGTGATAGGGTGGAGCAAGATATTCCATACAAATGGAATCTACAAGAAAGCAGGGATAATCATATTTTTATCAGAAAAAATAAATTTTAAATCAAATACAGTAAAATGAGATTAGTAAGGTCATTCCATAATGATAAAGATTCAAACCAGTAAAATAAAATAACATTTCATTATTATATATATATATATATACACACACATACATACACACACATCCAGTATTGGAGCACACAAATGCATAAAGTAAATATTAATAGATCTAAAGAGAGAGATAGACTCCAATACAAAAACAGAAGGAAACTTTAACAACTCACTTTCAGAAATGGACAAATTATGTAGACAGAACACCAACAACGACACAGAAAAGCTAACCTGCACTCTATATCAACTAGATCTAATCACCTAACAGCTACAAAATACACATTCTTCTCAAGAGCACATAGCACATTTTTCAGAATAGATCATATGGTAGGTTGCAAACAAGTCTCAACTACCTGGCTCCTGCCATCGGATCGGTGCGGTGCGCCGGCCGCAGCGCGCCTACCGCGACGGCCATTGGAGGGTGAACCAACGGCAAAAGAAAGACCTTTCTCTCTGTCTCTCTCTCTCACTGTCCACTCTGCCTGTCAAAAAAAAAGAACAGAAATCATATCAAGTACATTTTCTGACCACAATGCAATAAAGCTAGAAAACAACAACAAAAATATAAAAACTACAAAAATGCGTGGAAATTAATCAACTGCTGAGCAACCAGCAGATCAAGGAGGAAATTTAAAAATTCCTTGAAACAAATAAAAATGTAAACACAACACACCAAACCCTGTGAGAAACAGCAAAAGTAATACTAACACAGTGATAGTAATCAATGCATACATCCAAAACACATGATGATCTCAAATAAACAATATATCATTATACCTAAAGGAAAAAAACAGGAAACAAAAGAAAAACAAGAACAAATCAAATAACAAAATTGATAAAAGAAAGAAATGATAAGACTCAGAACACATATAAATGACTTAGAAACAAACGAAAAATCAATGAAATAAAGAACTGGTTCTTTTTTTTTTTTTTTTTTGACAAGCAGAGTTAGACAGTGAGAGAGAGAGAGAGACAGAGAGAGAGATTTTCCTTCCATTGCTTCACCCCCCAAATGGCCATCACGGCCAGAGCGCTGCAACCAATCTGAAGCCAGGAGCCAGGTGCTTCCTCCTGGTCTCCCATGCAGGTGCAGGGCCCAAGCACTTGGGCCATCCTCCACTGCCTTCCCAGGCCACAGCAGAGAGCTGGACTGGAAGAGAAGCAACCGGGACAGAACTGGTGCCCCAAATGGGACTAGAACCCAGAGTGCTGGCACTGCAGGTGGAGGATTAGCCTAGTGAGCCACGGCGCCGACCCAAAGAACTGGTTCTTGGATAAGATAAACAAAATTGATAAACCCTTAGCTAGGCTAACCAAGAAAGAAAGAGAGAAGTTTCAAATACATAGAACTAGAGATGAAAATGGAGATATTACACTGATATCACAGAAAATACAAGATTGTTAGAGATTACTATGAACAAGTATAAAGCAACAAATTCAATAGTCTAAAATAAATGGACAAATTCTTGGACTCATACCTTACCCACATTGAATCATGAGGATATAGAAACATAAACAGACCAAAACGGAGTAACAAGATAGAATCAGTAATAAAAAAAAAAAATCCCCCTTCAAACAAAAGCTCAGGACCAGATGACTTCACTGCTAAACTCTACCAAACATTTAAAGAAGGATTAATGTGAATGCTTCTTAATGTTTCAAGAAATAAAAGAGGAGTGAATTATTCCAAATTCATTCTGAGTCTAGCATTACCTTGACACACAGTCAGAGAAGCATACACACACACAAAAGAGAAAGCTACAGACCAATATCCTTGATGAATATACATGCAAAAATCCTCAAAAAAAAAAAAACTAACAAATTGAATCCAACAGGACATCAAAAGTTCATTCACCATGATCAAGTGGGACGTATCCCAGGAATGCCAGGATGTTCGACGTATATACCAATCAATAAATATGAAACTCCGCATCAACAGAATGAAGGACAAATAGCATATGATCATCTCCTTAGATACAGAAAGGTCATTTGATAAAACTCAACATCTCTTCCTGATAAAAGCTCTGACTGAATTGGGTAGAAAAGGAACATACCTCAACATAATAAAGGCCCCATATAATAAGTCAACAGCTAGCATCAAATTAAATGGAGAAAAGCGGAGATTTTATAAGATTTAGAAGGCTGCTCAGTCTCATGCAACATATTACTGGCAGTATCAGATAGATCAATTGGGCAAAAGAAAGAAATACAGGCCATCCAAACTGGAAAGAGGAAAGTCAAACTGTCACTGTCTGCAGATGACATGATCTTACGTAGAGGAAACACCAAAGACTCTACCGAAAAGCTGCTGAAACTATTAAACAAATTCAGCAAATTTGCAGGATACAAAAATAAATAAATAAATAAATAAATAAAAAACAGTATACAAAAATCAGTAGTATTATTATACATCAATAGTGATATAGTAGAAATGAAGAAAGCACTCCTATTTCCAATAGGTACCAAAAAAAAAAAAATGCCTGCAATAAATTTAACCAAAGAGGTAAAAGGTCTTTACAATGAAAGCTACAAACCATCGATGAAAGAAATTGAAGAGGACACAAAGTATTGGAAATGTCCCATGTTAAAGAGTTGGAAGAATCAATACCATTAAAGCGTGCATACTGTCCAAAATAATTTATAGATTAAATGTAATCCATACCAAACTCCTAATAACATTTTTCACAGAACTAGGAAAAGCAGTACGAAATTTTTCACAGGAAGACAAAAGATTCTAAATAGCCAAAGCAATTGTTTTTGAAGCAGAGAGAAAGAGAGAGAGAGAGAGAGAACGCATGAGAAAGAGAACTTCGTCCATGGGTTCATTACCCAAATGGCTGCAGTGGTCCCAGACTGGGCCAAGCCAAAACCAAGAGCCCAGAGTCTCCTACATGGGTGGCAGGGTCCTAAGTATTCGGGCCATCTTCCACTGCCTTCCCAGGCATATTAGCAGGGAGCTGGATTGGAAGCAGTACAGCAAGGACTCAAACTGGTGCTCTGATATAGGATGCTGACATCACAGGCAGCTTAGTTTGCTATGCCAGAGCATCAGCCCCACCCAAAGCATTCTTGAACAAAAAGAACAAAACAGGAGTCATTGGACTACTTGACTTTAAAATATATTCAAAGCAATGGTAATTTAAGCAACATGGTGTTTGTACAAAAACAGGCCCATAGTAATGGAACAGAATAGAGACCCTGGGAGTAAACTCATTCATCTACAGCCAACTGATCTTTGACAAAGGTGCTAAGAACATACATGAGGGAAAGAAGGGTCTTTTTATAAGTGGTGGCAGAAAAACTGGATTTACACATGCAGAAGAATGAAACTAGATCCCTATCTCTTATCATTTACAAAACCAGGTCAAAATTGATTAAGCACCTAAATGTCAGGCCTAAAATTTTGACACTTAGAAGAAAACATAAAGGAAATAATTTATAACAATGGATTGGGCAATGATTTACTGAGTCAGACCCCAAAAGCACAGGAAATAAAAGCAAAAATAGACAAATGGGATTTCATCTAACAAAAGGGTATTTTCACAGCAAAGGAAATATCGACAGCCTAAAAACTGAGACAGAATATTTTCAAGCTATCCATCTGACAAGGGGTTAGTATCCAGAATATATAAAGAACCCAATAACTCCATAGCAAAGAAACAAAAAATCTAGTTTTAAAACGGATCATAGATCTAAACAGATTTTTGTCAAAGGAAGACATACAAATGGTCAAATGGTACATGAAAAAATGCTCAGCCTCATTAATCATCACTTAAATGTCAGTCAATACCACAGTGAGCTCTCTCCTCACTCCAGTAAGATTGGCTATCATCAAAAAGACAAAAGATAATAAGTGTTGGGAAGGCTGTGGAGAAAAGAGAGCCCAATATAATGTTGCTAGGAAGGTAAACTAATACAAGCACTGTGGAAAACAGTAGAGAGTTTCATCAGTAAAGCTAAAAGTGGAACTATCATATAATCCAACAATCTCTCATCCATCAGAGACATCTGCACTTGGATGATCACTGTAGCCAGGAAGTGGAAACAGCTGAAGTGTCCATCAACTGATGAATGGATAAAGAAAAAGTACACAATGGAATACTGCTCAACCATATACAAGGATGAAATCTTTTCATTTGCAACAACATGGATGCAGTTGGAGTCATCATGTTAAGTAAAAGAAGCCAAGTACAGAGAGACAAATATCTTAGGATCGCACTCACATGGGAACCTTAAAGAAAACAGGTGATCTCACTGGAGTTAAAAATGTAATTGCGGTTACCAGGGGCTGGGGAGGGAAGTGGGGAGGGAAGGAGGGAGGGAGGGAGAAGATTGATTGACAGGTACTAGGTTACAGCTAGATGTGAGTAAAAGTTCTAGGATTCTATTTACAGTTAAGTGAAGACAGATAATGTTAACTTTCTTTGTATTTCTCAATTAAAAAAACAGAAAATAGAATTTTTGGATGTTTTCACCACAAAATAAAAGTTAAATGCTTGAAAGCATATTTACTCTAATTGGACATTATACATATATATGTAACAAAACATCAGATAGCATCTAATAAATATATACAATTTTATGTCTGTTAAATTTTTTAAATAAAAATTACTTAACATATTATTATATGTTACACATATATATTATATTATAGAAATTATATATATACATATTTATACTTTTAAGAAGAGAAAGGTGGGTCAATTTCCAGTTAAGATAGCTAAGTAGGGGCCTGCATTGTGGCACAGCAGGTTAAGCTACTGCCTATGACGCTGGCATCCCAAAGGAACACTGGTTCAAGTCCTGGCTGCTCTGTTTCCTATCCAGATCCCTGCTAATGTACCTGGGAAAGCAGCAGCAGATTTCCAGGTACTTGGACCCCTGCTACGCAAGTGCGAGACCCAGATGAAGTTCCAGGGTTCTGCCTTCAGCCTGGCCCAACTCCAGTAGTTGTGGCCACTTGGGAAGTGAAGCTGCAGATAGAAGGTCTCTCTCCCTCTTTCTCTCTCTTTCTCCCTCTCTCTCTCTGTAACTCTGCCTTTCAAATAAATAAATAAATACTTTTTTAAAAAGCCAAGTAAGGTTATCTCTGTCCTGTTTTCATCTCAGAAGTGTTTATACATAAAGATTTTTGAAACATGATTCCCTTCCCAACAAAGCGATGTGACATTGTTCTTGGGAGACAACTGTCTGTTGGTCTCTCACGTTTCTGTACATTTTGTAAGCAGAAGTCTTGGCTGCCTTTGCTCCAGACGATCTTCTCGAGGATATTTGCATAGCAAACAGCCTTGGGAGTTGGAGATGCTAAAGCAAAGGCCGGGCATGCTTTCCACCCATTGCCAAAGATCTGAGTTCCCTACGCTGTGGTCCGTAAGTTGTGATGCAAGCCCAGCACACGCTGAGTATCCACCTAGGCCTCTCCATGTCTCCCTCGTGGGATGCATGGTCCCAAGGGAACTGATGCAAACACAGTGCTTGCACTTCTTGTTTTGCCTGAATCTTTGACCCAGGAATCTTGTGTCTTCTGCCAGCATCCCTGAAGCAGTAGCAGACTAATTTGTTGGCTTGTAAGAAAGGCAAAATCTCAGACCTCTCACAGCTCTTACGTATCTTTAATTAGGACCCACAACACCTGCGGAAAGGCTGCCTTACGCAGGGGAAATTGCACAAGAATGGAAACCGAACAATGCGTATGTTCAAGCAGTGTTTAAAAACCACAGCTCTGGCCGGCGCCGTGGCTTAACAGGCTAATCCTCTGCCTTGTGGCGCCGGCACACTGGGTTCTAGTCCCGGTTGGGGCGCCGGATTCTGTCCCGGTTGCCCCTCTTCCAGGCCAGCTCTCTGCTATGGCCCAGGAAGGCAGTGGAGGATGGCCCAAGTCCTTGGCCCCTGCACCCGCATGGGAGACCAGGAGAAGCACCTGGCTCCTGGCTTCGGATCAGCACGGCGGCGGCCATTGGAGGGTGAACCAACGGCAAAAAGGAAGACCTTTCTCTCTGTCTCTCTCTCTCTCTCACTATCCACTCTGCCTGTAAAAAAAAAAAAACAAAAAAAAACAAAAAAACAAAAAAACAGCTCTGGGGCCGGCCCTGTGGTGTAGTGGGTAAGGCAGCCGCCTGCAGTGCCAGCATCCCATATGGGCACCGGTTCAAGTCCCGGCTGATCCGCTTCCAATCCAGCTCTCTGCCATTGCCTGGGAAAGCAATAGAAGATGACCCAAGTCCTTGGGCCCCTGCACCCCTGTGGGAGACCCGGAAGAAGCTCCTGGCTCCTGGCTTCTGATCAGCACAGCTCCAGTCACTGTGGGGGAGTGAACCAGCAGATAGAAGACCTCTCTCTCTCTCTGTGTCTCTGCCTCTCCTCTCTCTGTGTAACTCTGACTTTCAAATAAACAAATCTTAAAAAAAAAAAAAAAAAAGCTCTTTAGGGATAGCACTGTGGCATAGCAGGCAAAGCCACCACCTGTGACACCAGCATCCAATTTGGGTGCTGGTTCATGTCCCAGCTGCTCCACTTCCAATCCAGCTCCCTGCTATTCACCTGGAAAACACAGTGGAACATGGCCCAAGTGTTTGAGCCCCTACCACCCTTGTGGGAGACCTGGATGAAGCCAGCTCCTGCTCCTGGTTTCAGTCTGGCCTCCTGCTAGCCATTGTGTCTATCTGGGGAGTGAACCAGTGGATGGAAGAACTCTTTCTGTCCCGCCCTCCCCATAACTTTCTCAAATAAATAAACCTCTTAAATAAATAAATAAAAAGCAGAGCTCTTCAAGGTAGGTGACAATAAAGGGACAACCCAATAGTCAACTGAGATGGGTGGGATGAGTTGAGGAATCAGGCAGTGGCAACTTTCCTGGACCATGTGACACCAAGGAATAGCAAAAGAAAGGAAATTGAATGAAAAATAGAAAACCACAGAGACACGCCAACTTGGTAGGAGGCAGTGAGTGGATGAGACATGGTAAAGGAAAGAGACTTGGAATTACTAGTTAACCCCACTAATTGTTTTTGTGTGAGGAGTTAAATAAATCCTAAAACACATGGATACAAACACAGACACACATCAAGCACACCTGCATAATCAGGGGCACTCACCTTAGAGAACTGTGGTTGGCACAACCCTTTTCCTGGTTCATACCCCATATATAGCCACCAGACAGGCACAAACATTTGCTGAAATTAGCTTCAGATCAATAAAACACACTATATAAAAAGAATCAGATTGCAAAGAAAAATCTGGCAAATAGTCATTAGAAAAAAATATTATCATTAAAAGACAAAATTACTCATTGAAGTAAATCATGTCCATGGACTCAGTTATACTACAAAACTCTTGAAGGACGTAAAATGGGCTACACACATTCAGCAAAGATATGGTGAGACATCAGAAGACAGGGAAATACAATGAGAAAACAGAGGAAGACGAAGCAAGACTCAGGACAAGAATGGAAGGCCGCCCCAGAAGTACTATACTGGAGAAATCATAGTCAGAAATGGGAAAGGCAAGGTTGAAAGACACAAAATTAACATGAAATGGACAAAAGATAATTACAGAAAAAATAGAATAGAAAAAAAAAAATAGTGGCTATCATTCAAGGAAACATTCCAGAAAAGGAAATGATTCAACAAGTTGAAAAAACATACCATATCTCAGGAGGATAGCCAAAAGAAAATATCATAGAAACCCATATAGAGAAAAAATACTGTTCTAGTTACAGACATTTCCATAAAAAATTCAATATTAGAAGACAGTAAAATAATGTCCATAAAGTCCTTATAAAAGAAATGTCTCCGAGCCGGCACTGTGGCGCGGCAGGTTAACACCCCTGGCCTAAAGTTCCAGTTCTAGTCCTGGCTGCTCCACTTCCTATCCAGCTCTTTGCTATGGCCTGGGAAGGCAGTAGAAGATGGCCCAAGCCCTTGGGCCCCTGCACCTGCACCCGGAGGAGGCTCCTGGCTCCTGTCTTCAGATCAGTGCAGCTCTGGCCGTTGTGACCAATTTGGAGGTGAACCATCAGATGGAAGACCTCTCTCTCCCTCTCTCTTTTTCTCTCTCTATGTAACTCTGACTTTCAAATAAATAAATAAATCTTTTTAAAAAAAAAAAAAAGAAAGAAAGAAATGTCTCATCCAGGATGAAAAGGTTCCCTCTCTCTCTATCTCTCTCTGTCTCTCTCTCTCTCTCTCTCATCACTCTGCCTTTCAAATAAATGGATAAATCTTTTAAAAGATAAGAAACACAAAAGATAAATTAGATATATTAAAGTTTCAACCCAAGAATCTATGAAAATAACAAAATTTAAAGAAGCAGAAGTTAGAAACTAACAAAATCAGGGGTGTTAAGTTGAAAAACAGGATAAAAGGGAAAATGACAAATCTAACAGATGAATTCAAGAAGCAGTTTCTTAAAAAATGAAGGAAAGGGACCAGCATGGTGCTGCAGTAGGTTAAGCCCGCACCTGCAATGCCAGCATCCCATTTGGGTGTCCATTCAAATCCTGGCTTCTCCACTTCTGATCAAGCTCCCTGCTCATGAGAATGGGAAGGCAGTGGAAGATGGCCCAAATACTTGAGCCCCCACCTCTCACATGGGAGACCTGGCTGGAATTCTAGATTCCTGGCTTTCGTGTGGTTCAGCCCTGGCTGTTGTGGCCACCTGGGCAGTGAACCAGTGGATGGAAGATGGATCTATCTCCCCAACTCTCTGAACTATGCTTTTCAAATAAATAAGTCTTTTTAAAAAAAATGAAGTAAAATAAAATTGTAAGATACCTAGTTAGGAAAAAAGAAGTCTGTATAAATAATAAATTAAATGGGGCTGGTGTTGTGACAAAGTGGGTTAAAGCCCTGGCCTGAAGCACTGGCATCCTCTATGGGTGCCAGTTCTGGTCCCAGCTGCTACTCTTCTGATCCAGCTCTCTGCTGTGGCCTGGAAAAGCAGTGGAGGATGGCCCAGGTCCTTGGGCCCCTGCACCCATGTGGGAGTCCCAGAAGGAGCTCCTGGCTCCTGGCTTCAGATCGGCACAGCTCTGGCCGTTGCGGCCATCTGGGGAGTGAACCAGTGGATGGAAGACCTCTCTCTCTGTCTCTACCTCTCTCTGTAACTCTGCCTTTCAAATAAATAATTAATCAAAAAATAATAAATTAAATGGGGAAATAAGCACAGAATCAGAGAAAATCAGAATAATAATAAACTACAGTAGCTCTCCCTCATCCACTGTTTGATTCTCTACATTTTTTTAAAGATTTATTTACTTATCTGAGAGGCAGAGTTACAGACAGAGAGAGGTAAAGACAAAGAGAAAAATCTTCCATCTGCTGGTTCCTTCCCCAGATGGCCACATGCCAGAGTTGAGCCAGGCCAAAGCCAGGAGCCAGGAGCTTCTTCCAGGTCTCCCACCTGGGTGCAGGGGCCCAAGGACTTGGACCATCTTCTGTTGCTTTCTCAGGCCGTTAGCAAAGAGCTAAATCAGAAGCTATGCAGTTGGGACTCAAACTGGCACCACATGGGATGCCAGCGCCAAAGGCGGAGGACTAACCTGCTATGCCACAGCGCCAGCCCCAAATTTTCTATCATTTTTCATTCTGCATGACAGCAGCTATAAAAAATATGAATAAATAAAAATAACTCAGTAGGCACATGCCCAAATGAGAGTTTAATCTGGGTACATTATTATACTAAATCATAGCAAATAAAAAAGCATAAAGAAAAAAACTCAAATCTACAACCATAAGCATACAAAAATCTATAAATCTATGTTTCTTCTTAATTCTAATTCAACTCATAGACACATGATTTGTGTTGATTGCCTTTTCTTCCTTCCTAGAATCAATTTCTTTTCAGCGAGACTCCATCTACATCTGTGCACTGGAAAGCAATAGGAGCCTGCACATGGCCCTTCTTTGACACCACACAGCTCTAGCCAAGCTCTTTATAGGCTCCGTGAACCTCGGACTAAGGGCTGTCTGGGTTTTTCAACTGCTCCCTAACATCTTCTGGTCTTACCTTCTTCTCCCCCTGGGTCAACTCCTTTCCCTGCCCTCTAGTTTTTGTCTAGTTGTGTCATTAGGACTCTGTTGGTCCCTTCAGAATCAGTAAGTCACTGCTAGGGACTTGCTATCTGTGTCTGACCACAATTCCTAGGCGGAAGCCCTAACCACTCATCCTTCCAGTGAGTGGTGTTTGGAGATGGGGTTTTAGGAAGGAAGATCATTAGGCTTAGATGAGATCCTGACAGTGCGGCTCTTGTCTTATGGGATGGAAGCCCTTAGAAGAGACATGAGGGAGTTCACTCTCTTTGAAAGCATTCAAAATGAGATCACGCAGGTGCACAGCAAAATGGTGGCCAACTGCAAACTGAAAGCGTCCCTGGAATAAAATCTGCCTTGATCTTGAACATCCAGCCTCCAGAACTGTGAGAAATCAATGTCTGTTGCTTCAGCCATGCTTTCTTTGTTGTGATGGGCAAACCTAACTGATACAACCATTTTTCCTAATGCAACCACTTAAGGGTCTCAAGGGGCCAGGTCCTTATTAAATGCAGCTAACTCTAGAAATAGATGGTGGTGATGCTTACACAACCAAATGAATGAATAATGCCATGAAACTGTACCCTTAACAGTGATGAAAATGGGCATTTTTATGTATCTTTTACCATGATCTAAAACACACACATGCACACACAGTCATCTCCTTTTAAACTGGATTACCCAATCCTACTCCCTCCCCAGCTTGCCCAAAAGACAGACATGTCTATAGCTTTTGCATGGAATAGGATACTATAGGGAAAATGCTCATCACATAGTTATTCAGTGTTCAAAAATAGAACTTCGAAAAAATTATGTAGGCATGGGGGTTGCAGGGTGACTGAACCGTCACACTGTAAGTTAATAACCCCCAGGAATCCTGCTGACTATTTTAAAACATTGTATTAAGAGGCCTGGAAGAATTTGTGATGGAGATCAAAAATACTAGGCACATGGGGGAAAAGAATCCCCAGCTTGCCAGCTAACAAAGGCAAAAAGGAAAAAAAAAATAAAACAACAACAACAGCAGGTTTCAGAAACACAAGGAGAGAGAGGACAAGGAAATGCTGCAAATTGAGAGGTCTGGACAGAAAACAGAACAAACAGTGGTCAGAGTATTAGATAAAGGGGCCAGAAGTAGTAGGCTAAGCCTCCGCCTGCAGTTCCAGCAACCTATATGGGCTCCAGTTCAAGTCACGGCTGCTCCTCTTGCCATCCAGCTACCTGCTATGGCCTGGGAAAGCAGTGGAAGACGGCCCATGCCCTTAGGCCCCTGCACCCGTGTGGGAAACCCGGAAGAAGCTCCTGGCTCCCAGCTTCGGATCAGCCAGCTCCAGCCTCTCTTTCTGTCTCTCCCTCTCTCTAACTCTGCCTCTCAAATAAATAAATTAATCTTTTTTAAAAATATTAGATAAAGAGCCTTGGAAAACTTATCCCCTGAAGTCTGACAGCATCACCATGCTATCAACTCTCTGGTCCTCTCGAAACAAACGTCTAGTCTTTGGCTAGATTCCTTGGTCTTCCAGGTGATTCCCTGAATCAGTTGTTCGTGTTTTTCAGATGCTTGTTTTCTCAAAGTTCATGGCGTTTACATGGTTCCTCCAGGGGTCACAGACCTGTAGATTCTAGCCCTGGGTAAAAATGCTGGGTCAGCAGTGTGACCCTTCCCACTTTCCCTTTGGCTCTGAAGTCCAGTGGAGAAGAAAGGAGTCAGAGACTGGAGATGGAGACTCAAGCTTTCAGAATTTTGACTCCTAGAGCAAAGAAGGGAATGCAAAGTGTAGACAGGTGTAGAGGAAAACCTCCCTGGTCTCAGCCCATTCTCACAGGGAGCTTCAGAAGCCTCACTTGGGATGAGAGATGGAGGTGGGGAGAAGGAGGAACATGGCAACTGGAAGCAGCTCTCTAATGCACTTTGCAATTGAAAAAAATGCAGAATGTGAAGGTGTAGGATAAGGGCCTGCATTGTGGCTCAGTGGGTTAAGCTACTGCCTGAGATGCCATTGTCCCTTATAAGTGCTGGTTCGAGTCCCGGCTGCTCCATTTCCAATCCAGCTCCCTGCAAATGCACGTGGGAAAACAGCAGAAGATGGCCCAAGTATCTGGGCCCCGTCACCCATATGGGAGACCCCAGACGGAGTTCCAGGCTCCTGGCTTTGGCCGCTGCAGCCATTTGGAGAGTGAACCAGTGGGTGGAAGATCTCTCTCCCTGTCTTTCTGTAATTCTGCCTTTCAAATAAAAAGTAAGTTTTTTTTTTTAAAAAAAAAAGTATAGGATACATATTCCCTAGTTTAACATCAATTAAAATTAAAATTGAGGCCACAGGCCACCACATATGTAATACTACAAGACTGCAAAAGGTTGAACTCTTAGCACAGGCTTTGATAATATAATGTGCCATTATGTCTTATTATATTGATAACAGCAAAGGCTAGAAAACACTTGCAAGGCATTTACCTTGAACTTACAAAGAATTTAAACAGTAAGCCAGGCCCTGGGAAGGCTCTCTCTTGCCATCTTTATACTTGATTCTGTGTCTTGTCATCATAAAATTCAGTAGTTTGTTTACAAGAAGCTGTCCTGTGAAAGCTGACTCCAACTGTGATGGTTACTTGTTATGTTTGTATTATCCCTGAGTCTAAGAGAGTCGTTTACCTGTTTGATGTAGAAAATTATATTTAATCCTGAAACGAGCTACCATGAATTCATCAACTGCAAAAACCATTCTTCAGAGCCTCTTCAGATTGGGATGAAAATCTGTCTTCCTATTTTAATTATGACAGAAATTTCCTTAAATATAACACCAGGGGCCAACACTGTGGTATAACAGGTAAAGCCTCTGCCTGCAGTGCCAGCATCCCATATGGGCACCAGTTTAAGCCCCTGCTGCTCCACTTCCAATCCAGTTCTCTGCTATGGCCTGGGAAAGCAGAAGATGGCCCAGGTCCTTGGGCCCCTGCATCCAAGTGGGAGACGTGGAAGAGGCTCCTGGATCCTGGCTCCTGGCTTCAGATTGGCACAGCTCCAGCCACTGCAGCCATCTGAGGAGTAAACTAGCAGATGGAAGACCTCTCTCTCTCTCTCTCTCTCTCTCTCTCTCTCTCTCTTTCTTTCTGCCTCTGCCTCTCTGTAACTCTGCCTTTCAAATAAAAATAAATAAATCTTAAAAAAAATTAAAATTAAACATAACACCAAATCTTGGCATTTTCCGCAGTCATTATGCTGTGAATGCTATTACTTATTTAAAGCCAGTATATCATCTGTGATGTCTTTAGTAGTACACTTCTCATGAATTATTAAGTTCCTATGATTTAATGATGTCCACAGACACTTCCCATCAGAATGATGCTTTCTGTTTATGGAGCAAGTGAGGGGCTTCCAAGAGTTCTTAGCCTGGGGCTGACGCCAGCGCCGTGGCTCACTTAGTTAATCCTCTACCTGCAGCACCAGCATCCCATATGGGTGCTGGGTTCTAGTCCCAGTTGCTCCTCTTCCAGTCCAGCTCTCTGCTGTAGCTCGGGAGGGCAGTGGAGGATGGCCCAAGGGCTTGGGGGCCTGCACCCGCATGGGAGACCAGGAAGAAGCACCTGGCTCCTGGCTTCGGATTGGAGCAGCGCCAGCCGTGGCAGCCATTTGGGGAGTGAACCAACGGAAGGAAGACCTTTCTCTCTGTCTCTCTCTCTCACTGTCTATAACTCTACCTGTCAAATAAAAAAAAAAAAAAAAGGTTTTTAGCCAGAGGCCGGCACCATGGCTTACTTGGTTAATCCTCTACCTGCGACACCGGCATCCTATATAGGCACCGGGTTCTAGTCCCGGTTACTCTTCTTCCAGTCAGCTCTCTGCTGTGGCCCAGGAGGGCAGTGGAGGATGATCCAGGTGCTTGGGCCCCTGCACCCGCATGGGAGACCAGGAGAAGCACCTGGCTCCTGGCTTCGGATCAGTGCAGCGCCGGCCATGGCGGTCATTTGGGGAGTGAACCAACGGAAGGAAGACCTTTCTCTCTGTCTCTCTTTTTCTCTCTCTCTCACTACTTATAACTCTACCTGTAAAAAAAAAAAAAAAAAAAAGTTCTGAGCCACATGGCCTCAAAAGGTGCTGGTGTTGTGGCACAGCAAGTTAAGCTGCCACTTGCAAGCAAGTATCCCACGTGGGAATCCTGGCCACTCGACTTCCAAACCACCTTCCTGCTAATGCACCTGGAAAAGCAGTATTTGGGTTCCTGTCATCCACAAGGGAGACTCAAATGGAGTTCCTGGTTCTTGCCCTGGGGTTGAATTCATTTGAGAAGTGAACCAGCAGATGGAAGATCTCTCTCTCTCTCTCCCTCCTTCCTTCCCTCCCTCCCTCCCTGTCACTCTGCTTTCAAATAAATAAATACACCTTTAACATTCAAAGATTGTTGCAAAAAATTTTTGAAATCTATGCAGAGATTTATTTTTTGTTTAAAGATTTGATTTATTTATCTGAAAGGCAAAGTGACAGAGAGAGAGAGAGAGAGCTTCCACTCACTGCCCAAATGGTCACAATGGCCAAGGCTGGGCCAGGCCAAAGCCACAAGTCAGGAATTGTACCCTGGTCTCCTATGTGAGTAGTAGGGGTCCAAGTACCTGGGCCAGCTTCTGCTGCTTTCCCAGGTGCATGAGCGGGAAGTTGGATTACAATTGGAGTACCTGGGGCTCAATCCCCTGCTCCGATATGGGATGCCATTGTCAAAAGGGGCAACGTAACTTGCTGCACCCAAAACTGAAGCCTCAGAGTTCTATAATCATATGCATTTTCACGACATTTTTGAAGATTCCCAATATAAAGAAAAACTTTTTAAATAAACCAAAGTTTGACCCAAGACCCAAGAAGAACCGGCTGAGAAAGGGATTGGGAAATCCTTGAGAGTGATGGGAGAAATACCCGGTGGAGCAAACCAACCTAAACCCTTCAGGGGAAGTCAGCTTCTTGGCAGTCTGGAGGCTGGAGAAGGTGACAGAGACCTCCCACTCCCTGCAGCCCGGGGACCAGTCCTCCTTAAGTCGTCGACAAAATGTCAGAAGGTTAGTGGCAAGAAGTCACCACCCCTAACTCTCCGCAGCCCAGCAGAGGCAGCCTCGGGTGCCCCCTCCCCCATCTCTTGTGAAACAGACTCCCTTGAAAAAGGATGGCAGTGCATCCACCAGTTAGCAGGCAGAGGAGGCAGTGGGGCCGCCCCGGGTGTGGACAGGGGCAGGGGCAGCGGGCCTGCAGAGTAAGTGCTGCAGGCTGGCAGAGGCTTCAGGGTAGGGTGATTTCTTCCATCATTTGCACGAGTTTGGTGGATCCGGTTCTACCACTCCTCGTTAGCCACAAAGCTCAAGCACCACGAACGTCATCCTTCTAAAAGAAACAACTTTTATTAAGTACTAACTCAGCGAACTTCGTATTGATTCAGATTAGAGTATTTCGTAGGCTAATTAAACACCACACATACACCCCACCCCCAGGCATTTCAAGCAGAAATAACCTGCGCTTACACATCACAGGACTCATGCTGAAATGTTTTATTAAAATACCACTAATCGGGAAGCCATGGTTTCATATTACACTAAATAGATGAGTGATGGATCACAACATAATTAAAAAGCTAACATTGAGGGTCCAGCACTGTGGCATAGTAGGCTAAGCCTCCTCCTGCGGCACCAGCATCCCACATGGGCACCAGTTCGTGTTCCGGCTGCTCTACTTTCAGTTCAGCTCTCTGCTTATTACCTGGGAAGGCAGTGGAAGATGGTTGGAAGTGCTTGGGCCCCTGCACCTGCATGGGAGACCCAAAAGAAGCTCCTGGCTCCTGGCTTCAGATTAGTCCAGCTCCGGCCTTTATGGCCATCTGGGGAGTGACCCAGCGGATGGAACACCTCTCTCTCCTTATCTCCCTGTCTCTTTGCCTGCAACTCTGCCTCTCAAATAAATAAATAAATCTAAAAAAAAAAAAAAAAAAACCAGCTAGCACGTATTAAGCACTACCCATGTGTGATGCATTGTGGTAAGGATTTATGTTATTTTATCTGATGATTGCAACATTGCTGTGAATTATGTGGGTTTATCCCCATTTTGTAAATAAGGAAATTGAGGCTTAGAGAGACCGAGAAACTCAAGAACACCTAATTAATATAAGCCACCATTCAGATCTAGGCTTGCTTAACACCACAGCATGTACTATTTGGGAAAGGAAAAATATTTTGAATGTTTAAGTTTGTAGTTTTAAATTAGACTCGACCAAATCACGCACAGGAGGAATGAAATCTTTCCACTCTAAGTAGGAAAACATCGAAGAAACCTGCTCCTCGTGTGCAAGGGGGAAGAGAATGAGAAGAGGGATGCAAAACTTCAGACTTGGAGAGTTCAAAGGGGTTTAGAGGCCCCTCATCTCACAGGAAACTGACAACAAGGAAGGGAAGTACTAATTATGCAGGAAAATCAGCTGGTTTCATGATGAACGAGGTCAGTGAGTTTCTTTTCAACATGATGTGGCCAGGACACAGAACACCTGTGACTGAGAGGCTTGGAGCCTCTGGTTCTTCTCCTCTATCCACCGGCGATGGGAGGAAACCTATGCTTTCATTATTTGACCCTAAGACAAATATGGGAAGCCAAACAGGCATAATTGCTGAACAAATTATTGCATCTATTCAATTAACCTTTTTAATTAATTCACTAATACATTAGAGTCTCAGTCACAGCAAATGCTTGATAATTACTGAAACAGTTCTCATTAATTCTCATGTTAATGTGATATGAATACAAAGAGAACCAATGCAATGTAGATCATAGATACAACTCTAAAAATACAATACTTCCATCCCTCTCCCTTCCGTTCTTTTTTTAATTTTTGAGATAACATATTGTGAATTTACAATATAGTCAAAGGCTCAATACTCCACTAATTACAGAGCAAAAAAAGTAAAAAAGATCGTTATTCAGCAAGAATATAGGCAAAGGCTACCACCAATTACCAGATGAAAAGATAACCATTTCATTCATACACAACACATTTTAAAATAATCACAGATCATTAAACCACAGTAGTGGGGCCAGTGCTGTAGAGTAGCAGGTTAAGCCTCTACCTGCAATGCCAGCATCCCACATGGTGCCAGTTCAAGACTCAGCTCCACTTCTGATATCGCTCCCTATTAGTGCACCTGGGAAAGCAGCAGGTGATGGCCTAAGTGCTTGGGCCCCTGCCCCCACATAGGAGACCCAGAAGAAATTCCAGGCTCCTGGCTTTGGCCTGGCCCAGCCCCAGCTCTTGTGGCCATTTGGGAAGAGAACCAGTGAATGGAATCAATCTCTCTATGTCTCTCTCTTTGTGTGTGTCTCTCTCTCCTCTCTCTATAAATGCCTTTCAAATGAATACAAAATAAATCTTAAAAAAACATAATAGTGCATCAACTAACCTTGAAGTGACATCTACTAGAGTAAGATGCTAGACAAGTCTACCTTCTGTGCTACAGTGTATCTGCTGCAATGACATGTGCAAGCAGCCAGCACAGGGGAAGACAGAGCAAGAGGCATCCAACTGAGTCGGAGAGCGTGGGGAGGTGACCTGTGAGTGATCCTTGGAGAAAATGCAGGTAAAGAGGGAAGGGAATCCAGGAAGAGGGAACCCCCCCCCCATGAATGTCCCCATGGGGACTTGGTTCCAGGGCCTCCTGTGGACATCCAAATCTGCAGTCTCAAGTCCTTTATGAGTCTGCATTGCCACAGCATACACATAACCCATGCATATCCTCCTGTGGACTTGAAATCACCTCTAGATTGCCCGTGACGCCTGATGCACTGTAAATGCTGTGTTAAAAGCTGTTACTGTATTGTTTAGGGAATAAACAACAAAATTAAAAAGTTCATGTATATCCAATACAGACACAATTTCCTTGTCCATGAGTGGTTGGTTGAATCTTTGGATAAGGAAATTTCCAAGGTGGACGAGCCACTGTATACTACGGGATGGATATCTCTCGAGATGCTGACCTGCTCTGGGTTCAGATCTGGGGTCTGCACTTGCCCTGTGGGCTCCAGGCATAGGAAGAAGGCATCGGGTGAGTGCCGGCTGAAAGGATCTTGGGCTAACAATTCGACCACTTCGGCAACTCTGATTTCTTAAAGGAGAAAGACCTGTCGTAGGCTTTGAGGGAAATTAATTGAAGATTTCTCTGCAGTGGACTCAAAGAACTGGTCAAGAATCGGGAGCTTGGATACGTGGGGCAAGCCCTCATGGGTATTATTAGAGGAGCACGTAGAAACTCTCCCCGATGAGGCCAAGTGAGTTTTCTAAGATCTGATGCTCTACCAGCAGCGCCCACGGCACTGTTTAATGCACCCAAGTGTGTGTTCCCGTACCTGGATCAGACCCTGCGGAGGTTAGAGTTCAATTCTCCCCGACTCACCCACCACTGGGCCTAGCCTTTGAAGCTTGCAATTAGGCACAGATATGCCCTTGACAGTAACTTCGAGCTGTCTGCCAGTGAGTAAATCTATTTGCATTAAAATCTAAGGTTTCTTTCTTGTTTTCAGTCTCTGCTCGCTGCCCTGCAGGAACAGATGTTGTTATTCCGAGCCTGGCATATTATTGGAGTGACTTAACCACGTCTTCCGTTGCCAGCTCATTGTGTTTAGGGTTTGAAGGCTTCGCAGTGTTTCCTTTTCTTCTTTTGATTAAAACGATGTGCCAAAAACCATATAGAAATCAGAGACGGCCAGCTTTCCAAGACGGTCTTTGCAGGAGCAAAGTCGTCTCTCTGAATAGCAGGGCCGGCTCTCCTTCTGTCTTTTTTTTTTCCTTTTTTCCTCCCCAGAGCTGGCTCCAAACAGGCTCTCCTCTGGTGTGGCTTGACGTGCTATGTCTAACGTACAGTGACAGGGGCTCACGTGGTGGAGGAGGGCTGGGCTGTCGCTTGGCCACAGCCTGGAAGCCCTGACCCCAGCAGGGACCCCACCTGGGACTTCCAGGTGTCATTCATTTTTTTTAAAATTTTTTTTGAAGATTTATTTATTTGAAAGGCAGAGCTACAAAGAAAGAGGTCTTCCATCCACTGGTTCTCTCCAAACATGGCCACAATGGTCAGGGCTGGGCCAGGCAAAAGCCAGGAGCCAGGAGCTTCTTCCGGGTCTACCATATGGGTGCAGGAACCCAAGCACTTGGACCATCCTTCACTGTTTTCCCAGGCACATTAGCAGGTAGCTGGATAGGAAGTGGAGCAGCTGGGACTCAAAGTGGTGCCCATATAGGAAGTCATTATTGCAGACGGTGGCTTTACCTACTAGGCCACAGCGCCGACCCCTCAGGTGTAGTCTTCAACAAAGCTTCTGTGCGCACAGGAAACACTTTGTCTAAGTGTCATCTCTTCCACTTTGCTGGAAGCCCACAGCCTTCTCAGTAGAGCTTTTACAGTCCTGCTTTTGACACAGATGCAAGAAATGCATTTGCACACCAACATTGAAATCAACTGTGCGGCCGGCGCTGTGGCTTAACAGGCTAAATCCTCCACCTTGCAGCGCCAGCACACCGGGTTCTAGTCCCGGTTGGGGTGCCGGATTCTATCCTGGTTGCCCCTCTTCCAGGCCAGCTCTCTGCTATGGCCCGGGAAGGCAGTGGAGGATGGCCCAAGTGCTTGGGCCCTGCACCCGCATGGGAGACCAGGAGAAGCACCTGGCTCCAGCTTCGGATCAGCGCGATGAGCCGGCCGCAGTGGCCATTGGAGGGTGAACCAACAGCAAAAAGGAAGACCTTTCTCTCTGCTCTGTCTCTCTCTCTCACTATCCACTCTGCCTGTCCAAAAAAAAAAAATCAACTGTGCTAGCACAATGACGACTGGCCACTGACATCTCACCTGGGAGGCCACGTTAGGGGAGAGTGGAGACTGTGGTAAACTGGAGAGTGAGTTTCTTGTCTGAAATGAGCAACCACTACCCAGATTTCTCAAATCTTTGCTTCATGGGACTGATGTTTAGACATGGTGCTAAGAGATCTCCCTTTTCTTTTCTTAAAAAAACTTGAAAGGCCGAGAGATATGAGAGAGACACAGAAACGGAGGTCTTTCATCTACTGATTTACTCTCCAAATGCCCACAACAGCCAGAGCTGATCCAGGCCAAAGCCATGAGTCTGAAACTCAATTTAATTCTCCCACATGGGTAGCAGGAAACCAATTACTGGAGCCATCATCTGCTGCCTCCCACCTAGGATGCACATTAGCAGGAAGCTGGATTGGAAGCAGGAGAGCGGGACTTGAACCAGGCATTTCAACGCAGGGTGTGGGCATCCTAAGGGCATCTTAACTCCTGCGCCAAATGGCCACTCTAATCCCATTGATTTTTTGAGAGAACTCTAAAATCTATAATTTTATGAGAGATTTACTAGTTTTTAAATGTTGAGTTTAAAAAAAAGAAAAAACAAGAACCAAACACCGTGAGAGGCCAGATGGGATGGCTATGGAGCAGGTTTGCCTTGCAAAAATCTTTTAGTTTTGATCTAGGATTACTCTCCTATTGTGCAGATGAGAAAAATCAAGTTTAGAATGGTGAGCTGACCTTTTCACAGACCTGGGACGAGCAAGAAGACAGAACAGACAGAACAAGGACCCTGCTCGTTGTTCAGCATCTCAAACCAATCTTTCACCAGCCAATACCATTAAACACCTATTCCACACACACAGCTTACTGTTCAGCTATATCATAATCCCCTTCACATCTATATCCTATGTCTCATATTTTTCTTTAAAAACGTTGAAAACATCATAGACGTAAAACAGATGGATGGGTGGACAGAAGAATTAACAAAGAAATGACATAGTTTTCTAATGACAAATACTAAAAAGAGGTTGTGAGAATTAGTTGACATAGAAGTGGGGAATCTTAACTTCTGACTTCTTTTATACTTACCTTAATTTAACCAAGTTAACAGGGTAGTCTAAGTTTCACCGAGTTCATGTACCTCCATCCTTCAGCCCTAAGCAGGAGGCTATTATAATTTATTAGTTTATAAGATGAAATGTCCATGAATGTTTATTATAACAATACATGAGGGGGAAAAACTGGAAACCAAGTATATGCAGCTAGGTAGAAGAAAGGCTAATCCTCTGCCTGTGGCACTGGTACTCCAGGTTCTAGTCCCGGTCGGGGCACCAGATTCTGTCCTGGTTGCTCCTCTTCCAGGCCAGCTCTCTGCTGGGGTCCAGGAAGGCAGTGGAGGATGACCAAAGTGCTTGGGCCCTGCACCCCATGGGAGACCAGGAGGAAGCACCTGGCTCCTGGCTTTGGATCGGCACAGCGTGCCGGCTGTAGTGGCCATTTGGGGGGTGAACCAACAGAAGGAAGACCTTTCTCTCTGTCTCTCTCTCTCACTGTCTAATTCTGCCTGTCAAAAAAAAAGGCATACATGCAATATACGTATGGTCATCCATGTACACTATTGACTATGACACAACTGTTGAAAATAATAAACTGCCTGGATTCCATTGATTTAGGAATTCCATAAAGCACATTTGAGTGAAAAAAAGTTGATACAACAAAGTATGTGAATGATATTCCAATTTTTTAATTCAATATCCCAATATATATGTGTATATATGCTTATTTGTATAATTATTATCCATTTTGAATTATGTGTGAATGTACTGAATCAGATATGGATATATATGTATACAACATGTACATCATGTTAACATAAATCACCTGATTACCTTGGGTAAGAGACTAATGGGAGGAGACAAGGCATAAGTAGGAAGGGGTCAAGATGCAAAAAAAAAAAAGAAATGAGACTTCTGCTGCAGGGATAGAGGACGCAGAGCAAAATGAGGTCCATTTACAAAGCATTAGCAGTGTTGGCTTGCTCTTCCCACACATCTGAATAGAGCTGTGCACACCTCACCCCAGCTATACTTTGTATTCTCATGTAATGAAACGCATTACTCTGTGCTACAGACACAGTAAGAACACACAGGGGCTGGCACTGTGGCATAGCAGGGTAAAGCTGCCACCTGCAGTGCCAGCATCCCATATGGGCGCTGGTTCAAGTCCTGGCTGCTCCACTTCTGATCCAGCTCTCTGCTATGGCCTGGGAAAGCAATAGAAGATGGACCAAGTCCTTGGGTCCCTGCACCCGTGCGGGAGCCCAGAAAAAGCTCCTGGCTCCTGAATCCTGGCTTCAGATTGGCCCAGCTTCGGCCACTGTGGCCATTTGAGGAGTGAACCAGCAGATGAAAGACCTCTCGACCTCTCTCCCTTCCTCTCTCCCTCCCTCCCTCCCTCCCTCTCTCTCTCTCTCTCTCCCCCACTCCCTTCCTCCCTCCCTTTCTACTCCTCCACCCCTCTGTAACCCTGCCTTTCAAATCAATCAATCAATCTTAAAAATAAAAAAGAACACACAAATCTATGCTAATAATAGTTCATGTCCCCGTTGTGTTTTCCAAACATTAATGTTACTGTGTCCCAGGGATGCAGAACATACTTGTCTCTTGAAACAGAAACAGGGAGTTCCTGTTGTCAGTTACAGATTGCACCCAGCACCCACAGCACCCTTCAGGGGCTAAGCCCTCTACTTGCCGCAGATCTCAGCCCTCTTCCCTCTTCGTTTCCTTTCAGAGCCTTGTGTAATTTTTTTCCTGCAGTCTACTCTGTGGGTCTGCAACACTCTGCCACATGTCCCTGTACCACTAAGACTCAGTGGGATTAGTCTCCAGTCCCTATGCAAATGAGTAAAGGCAACTCCATCACCAGCTCAGTTACAATCAGAAGGATGGGGAGTGAGATCAACATCCCTTTCCAGTGGGGTCTGCATCTCAGTTCCTACCCTGCTTAGATACCCCATTACCTATGCTTCAATATCTCATTACCTGTGCTAACACACCCCAGTACCCATGTCTACTCAAACCAAATTCTTCAGCTTTGAGAAAAAGTCCTATAGGAGTAAATTTTCAAATTTCAGAAATTTAAGCAAGAGGGTCTGTGTTGGGAGGAGAATATTACATAAACCATTGAGTTCTAGTACCATCACTAGAAAGAACCAGCTTCTATTGACAAGGCTTTGCTACTTTGGGGGTTAATAAATGCTGTGCCATGAAATACCGTGCTCAAATGCTTAGCCTATTGAGTAAAACACACACATAGCACATCTTAGCCCCAAATATGACCCTACTGTTCGCCAAAAGCCCAGAAATCACCTTAAGTTATGTTGGAATATGAATACTCAAAACAATGGTAATTAGGCAATGTAGAAGTCCTAAAGGTATTGTTGCATTTAAAGAGGAACAACATATAATGAAACTAAGGTAAGAAGAAGATAAATAGGGCTCATTTATAAAGCACAAAGCAAAGATGAGCAGGGAGAGTCTCACAAATATCGCACACCTTGGCTGCAAGAATTTGTTTCTTTAGGCCCAATCTTTTCTCTCTAGAAACTCTACTAACTCCGTACATAGCATCTTTTGAACTGCGCCTGGTGGTCTAAAACTCTCACGAAAACCTAACGAAAAACCAGAAAATCACCCCAAGACACTGCCTGAGTGACGATTCCTTGACAAAACTGGGAAAGATAAATATATTCACTAAGCATGAAGATTAAGCTTGAAGATGCCATATTCCTCAGCCACCAAGAAGAAGGGGACAAAAGCAGGCAGGCAAATATGGTTCTTTGTTATGCAACTTTGTCCAAAACATCCCGGTTTATAAACCACTAGCCTTCAGAAGATAAGAGAGTTTTGAGCAATAAAGGGGACTGGGAAATACCTAAGGAAATCATTTGCTTGATTCCGCTCAGAAAATTAGAAAATCAGCAAAAGTACAGGATGGGACATTTAGACATCAGCAAAGCCCACAATGTTTCCTAACAACCCAGGGCCTCCCTGTACACAGCCGTGAGAATGGCCAGGGAGGTCTCTAGGACAGAGGAAGGCCTTGGACTTGGGGCATTTTTGTAGGCTTGTGTTCTGTGCAGTGCCAGCTGCCCATCCCCAACTGTAGGCACCCAGCACCAACCTCATGGCGGCAATAAATTTCCTATGTCATTCTCCACCACCTTCAGCACATATTGGTGACCTTTATCTCTACACAGGGAAGACAGCAAATATTTTAGGCTTTGTGGGCCAAGGAGTCACATAATACCTCTTCTGCGGCTGCTCAACTCTGTTATTGCGATGTAAAGGTAATCACAAACAAGAGGTAAATGCCAGAGTGAACATGGGCTGTGGGCTGCAGTGTGCGAACACCTGGACTACAGACAGGATACGTATCAAGGTAAGCAGCCTGGCATTGAGGACTCCCCACTCCATGGCCCTACTCAGCTTTCACAGCCCCATAAGCTGTCTTTATTTCCAACAGAGAGTCATCCATCCCCACTAGGTTGTGGGTACCTTGTTAAGCAGTAGGACTACACAGTGAAAAGGCCAGAGTCTCAACTCAGGGGCTTCCCGTTTCTCTCTAGATCAGAAATTAAAAACATCAGGGTGGGTGCTATGGTGCAGAACAATGAACCACCTCTTGGTGACACCTGCATCCCATATCAAAGAGCCTAATTCACGTCCCAGCTACTCCACTTACAATCTAGCTTCCCACTAATGCATCCTAGGAGGCAGCAGATGACAGCTCAAGTGCATGGGCCCCAGCCACACACATGGGAGACACTGATGGAGTTCCTGGCTCCTGGCATGGATTTGGCCCAACCTTGGCTCTTGTGGACATTTGGGGAAGAACCAGTAGATGGAAGATAGATCTCTCTCTCTCTTTCATGTGTGTGTCCTTCCCTCCCTCCTTCTCTCTCTGTAAGTATGGCCTTTCAAATAAATAATAAATAAATCTTTTTTGAAAAAGGAAGTTCCCTCCTTTTATCTGCCTCAGTATTCACTATAAATGCTACTCATTAGGTATCCAGTGTAAACTAATTTATTTGACGCCAAAGCCTGCCTTCCTTTTTCAATTAAATTATGACGCAAGGTTTATTCCACATTGTACCTATGTTCAGCGGGAGAAGAAAAATTTCATAGAAGAGCAAGCAGGAGCTTGGAATATTCCAAGCAAAAACCCCAAACCCATTTTAAATAAGTAAATAGATCCCCAAAAATGATCTGGTCCCTTCCTGCTGCTATGACAAAATACCTGAGACTGAATGATTCATAAACCACAGACATTCACTCTCCGAGTGCTGGAGGCTGGGAAATCCAAGATCAAGGCAGGTGCCAGCAAGTTTAGGGTCTGGCCAGGGCTTCTCTCTGCTTCCAACATGGCGCCTTACTGCATCCTCACACGGCAGAAGGAATAAGAAGAGCAAAGGGCTAAGCTGATTCCCACCAGCCTTTTTTTTTTTTTTTTTTTAAGACATTCATCTATTCGTGAGACTTTGTGGCTCAGTCACTTCCCAAAAGACCTTACCTCTTCTCTTCATACCACCCCGGGAGGATTAAGTTTCAACACATGAATTTGGAGAGGCATCCAGACCAAAACACAGATTGAGTGACGTTTAAAAGCAGATAAAGGAAGGTAACATTTATCTCGACCAAGGGCTGGCAAACTTTTTGTGTAAAGGGCCAAGTAGTGAACAGTTAAGGCATGGAGGGCACATATATCTCTGTCATAATACTCTTATTTCTTTTTTTAACAACCCTTCAAACATGTGAACAATAGTAGACAACTAAAAGTAGGCCAAGGAGTCAGCAATTCTCCCGACTCTGTCATCGACAGATGACAACATAACGGAAAGCTGTCCGTTATTATCTTCTGCTTAATCTAGGAAGACTCTGAGTGGGGGAGAGGTGGTGATATTTTGAGATCGTGAGTGTGAGCTGAGACTTGGCTTGACCAGGAGGTAGCAGGAGAACAGAATGACCTCATGGAAAGGAGCCGGGCTGCGAGTCAGCAGACCTGAGTCGTAGTCCTGGCTCTACTGCTATCTGTGTGCCGTTGGCCAAGTCGCCCCCGTGCCTCCAGTAACTTCTGTGAGTTATCGCCATGAAAAATGAGCAGAAAAAGCAACTTATTGTGAGAATAAGATGAGATCATATCAAAGCACTTTGGGAATTGACAAGCATCCCAGTAAGACCTTGATAAAATTAGTAAAAGCCAAAAATGTAAGCTAGACTTGAAGATTCCAAATTGAAATGTCACATTATTTAGCTAGCAAGAGAGGAGGCGAAATGTGAGAGTCAAATACGATTCTTTATTATACAGCTTTGGCCAAATATAGCTATTTTATAAGCCGCAAGGCTTCAGAAGATAATAAAGTTGTGAGCAATAAAGACAGTTGGGGATCCCTGCAGAGGTTACACAGGGACCATCAGAGTGACATGGCCAATGTGCAGAGAAACTCAAAAACCATAAGTGGTCTCCCACAGCCTGTGAAGGAAGTCCTCCTAAATTCTGTTGTCTCACAACCTGCACCCCAAGGCAGGGGTGTCATCAAATTTGCAGCCAGGGGGTAGCAATTGGTTGATGCTTTGTCAGGGAAGAAGTAAGAGTGGTAAGAACTTTCAGTTAACACTGACTCCTAGCCAGTAAGGCCTGATACAGTCACTCTCTCTTCTTCCCAGAAAAATGCTGTTAAAGACAAAGAAAATACTAAACCTCGAGGTTTCCCAAAAATTTAACATTGAACTTGGAACAATCTATTGGCAGAACTTGGGAGAACTATCATCTAACTGAGAAGGCTGGTGGAGTGGATTGAGAAAGACAGTTGGTAGCTTAGCTACATACACCTGTGTGCTACATGGGACATAGTTCACCATCTGTCCAAGAAGGAGCAACAAAGTCCTTCCAGTTCCCTTCTACAGGCAGCCTTACTGAGTGTATGGTTCAAGTGTGGGCCACCCCCACCCCCCGACAAGAGACACACACCACCACCACCCCGGTATGTCAGATTGTGACAGTATTTGGAAATAGGGCTTTGACGGAGGGTAATCAAAATAAAATGACTTTTCACCTGGCGCCGCAGCTCACTTGGCTAATCCTCCACCTGCGGCACTGGTACTCCAGGTTCTAGTCCCAGTTGGGGCACCAGATTCTTTTTTTTTTTTTTTTTTGACAGGCAGAGTGGACAGTGAGAGAGAGACAGAGAGAAAGGTCTTCCTTTTGCCGTTGGTTCACCCTCCAATGGTCGCCGCGGTAGCGCGCTGCGGCCGGCGCACCGCGCTGTTCCGATGGCAGGAGCCAGGTGCTTCTCCTGGTCTCCCATGGGGTGCAGAGCCCAAACACTTGGGCCATCCTCCACTGCACTCCCTGGCCACAGCAGAGAGCTGGCCTGGAAGAGGGGCAACCGGGACAGGATCGGTGCCCCGACCGGGACTAGAACCCGGTGTGCCGGCGCCGCAAGGCGGAGGATTAGCCTGTTGAGCCACGGCGCCGGCCTGGGGCACCAGATTCTGTCCTGGTTGCTCCTCTTCCAGTCCAGCTCTCTGCTGTGGCCCAGGAAGGCAGTGGAGGATGGCCCAAGTGCTTGGACCCTGCACCCGCATGGGAGACCAGGAGGAAGCACCTGGTTCCTGGCTTCAGATTGGCTCAGTGCTCCGGCCGTAGCAGCCATTTGGGGGGTGAACAAGGAAGACCTTTCTCTCTGTCTCTCTCTCTCTCACTGTCTAACTCTGCCCGTCAAAATAAATAAATAAATAAAAATTTAAAAAATTACTTTTCTCCTTAGCGAATAAGGGAATAAATTGGGACACAGAGACAAAACTGCACAGAGGGAAGGCAATGGGAAAAGAAATAGGGATGCCTTGTGAAGATGGAGGGACATGTGTATGAACCAAGGAGGGCGAAAGAGGGCCAGTGGACCAACCCAAAGCAAAAAGAAGGGTACTGAAAGGATTCTACCCACCAGACAACACTATGACCTGACTTCTAGAGTTCCTCAGGGCTATTAGACAACACATTTCTGTTGCTTAAGGGTTCCCAGTGTGTAGGACTTTGTTGGCAGCTCCAGGGAGCCAATCTGACAGGTGAGTGATGAGGACACCTCTTGCTTCATTGTGTACAGAAGGGTTTTAGAGACTACCAGGATGCTCTTTTCCCAACTCCACCTCATATATGCAGGTATTTCAACAGGTTTGTGCAAAATAGAATGTACAGTTAAGGTTATTTTGTTTATTTGACAGGTAGAGTTATAGACAGTAAGAGAGAGAGAGACAGAGAGAAAGGTATCTTCCTCCCGTTGGTTCACTCCCAAATGGCCGCCACGGCAGGCGCTGCACCGATCCGAAGCCAGGAGCCAGGTGCTTCTTCCTGGTCTCCCACGCGGGTGCAGGTGTCCAAGCACTTGGGCCATCCTCCACTGCCTTCCCGGGCCACAGCAGAGAGCTAGACTGGAAGAGGGGCAGCCGGGACTAGAACCCAGTGCCCATATAGGATGCCAGTGCTGCAGGCAGAGGATTAACCCAGTGAGCCACAGTGCCAGCCCCCAGATAAGGTTATTTTGGTGCAAACCTGTTTTTAAATCCATGCATAATTCTTTCCTAATACATATTTTCTATGAACTATTTTTTTAAAATTTATTTTATTTATCTGAAAGGCAGAGTGAGAAAGAGAGAGAGAGAATCTTCCATCTGCTGGTTCACTCCCCCAAATGGCCACAGCAGCCTGGCCTGGGCCATGCTGAAACCAGGAGCAAGGAACTACACCAAAGTCTCTCACATAGGTGCCAGTGGCACAAGTACTTGGACCACATTTTACTGCCTTTCTGGGTACCTTAGCAGGGGGCTGGATGGGAAGTGGGGCAGCCAGGACTGAAGCTGGCACTCTGACATTGGTTGCTAGCATCACAAGCCACAACTTAACCTCCTGTACTACAACATGAGCCCCTCCATGACCTTTTTTTAATAAAAAGAAAAAAAAACTATCAACTAATCTTTTAAAAAATTGCACCAAAAAGACTCACTTTTTCGATCCATTTTCCATGAACTTCTTGAAGTAGTCTTGTGAAGCGAAAGCATTGTTGAGAACCTGCCAACCTAAGCCAACCTGGCCACTCCCAAGGTTCAGGTTCTTCTTGGTGAATACCAGCCAGGTCCAAGGATGACAAGTCTGTGACGGGTTTGGATCTGCCCCACCTCCCACCAATCCCAATCTCAAAGCAATTTCTGGCAGCATAAAAAGATTTAATAAAAATCAGAAACAAAAACAGATACACAACTTGATAAAGCCTCAGCTCTCTGTTCTGCAGGCAATTTAACTAGTAAACACAAAACTTTCTCTGAAGGTAAGTACTGTTTTCTAGAGTTAAAATTCAGCTAAAGATCTAATGAAGAGATGGAATCTTCCATCAAGAAATGTTCTCAAATCCAAACCAAGCCCTAGTAGTCCAAAGGGACCCCTGCAGAGCTGGCTTGGGAGGCACTGATGTGACAAATAAAGCCACCGAAGAAACAGAGGAAGTTACTGAAGAGATGATCACCCGAACAGTTTTATTGTCAAGTCAGTTCAAACTTTCAAGGAACAGATAATCCCCATGCAATATAAACTGTTCCTGAATAGTAAGAAAAGTAAATTAAAATTAAAACTGTCTACTATAAGAATAATCTTGATACTAAAGCCTCACAAAGACAGCACTCTCACAACAAAGACCCTATAGAGAACACTAAGTCTGAACATAAATTCTAAAACTGAATGAAATTGTATACTGAAAGATCATACATCACAACCCACTGGAGTTATTCAAGAAACGCTGAAGTATTTCAACATCAGGGGATCTGTTAACAAAATACGTCATAGATAGGCAGGCAATAGACACTTAAAGGCACTTCCTAATGTGTTACGTGTACACAGAATAAAAAGTCAGAGAAAACTAGAAACGGAAAATCATCCTCCTCCTAATTTGGCAAAGATTGTGTATTAAACAAATGTCATTTCTTAAGAGTCAAACACCAGCCATTTTCCCCATAAAATCAGGAGAAAGGCAAGAACACTTGCTATTACCATTATTAGTTTACAATTTTATGAATATCTGTTCAATTACATGAGATATTAAAAAACAGTTATAATCACTTACAAAGAAGCTATTATTAGAAATATGATTATATACCTAGAAAATCTAACATGTAACTACATAACTATCAGAATATGAGAAGGGCTGGACACCAGTTCAAGTCCTGGCTGCTCCACTTCCAATACAGCTCCCTGCTAATGTGCCTGGGAAAGCAGTGGATGATGGCCCAAGTGCTTGGACCCCTGCACCCACATGGGAGGCCCAGAAAAAACTCCTGGCTCCCAGCTTCAGATCAGCTCAGCTCCAGCCATTGTGGCCATTTGGGCAGTGAACCAATGGATGGAAGATCTCTCTCTCTCTCTCTCTCTCTATCTCTATCTCTCTATCTCTCTCTCTCTGCCTCTCTGTAACTCTGCCTTTTAAATAAAATAAATAAACCTTAAAAAAAAAAGAATGTGAGAACTTAATAAAGTGCCCAGATAAGATATAGTAATACAGTAATCTGTATATTTTGCCTATACCAGCCATAAGTGCTTAGATAACATATAGTCATAATAACCAAAAATGCAAAGTATCTTGGAAAAGACTAGTAAGAAAAGTCCAGATTCTATATGAAGAAAAGTATGAAATGCTGTTGAGATCTATGAAAACAGTGGCTAGTAGCACCACATACGAAGTTTTTCAACTTCCAATCAGTGTCCTGATAACAGGGCCTATGTCTGGTTTAGATCCTGATTAGATAATCCCCAATGCCTAAAACAAGACCCACTGCACATTCGGCAGAGGGCACTGAGTGTCTACTACGATACTCCACATTGTCTCTTTTCACAGCCTGGGGATGAAGGAGCGGCCCGTCTCACAACTTTCTTTCCTTAGAGCAGAGCAAAAAGCAATGCAGTCTATGCAGTTATACCGAAGGTATGGCACTTAGAGGGGGCACATGATCACATCTCATCGGCCAAAGGAAGTCACAGGACAGAACCAGATTTCTTTTAGCTGGGAAAAAAGAATCCTATCACAAGGAGGGGCATCCATAATCTAAATGCTCTCCGAGGAATACTGAGTGTTGAATGAAGATATATGGGAGGAGTCTTCCATGGATAAGCATTGAAGAGTAAGCTGAGGAAGAACACAGAGATGGGAAACTAGGAACTCCCATAGCAATGATAACCAAAATTGGGCTAGCACTACAGTGGGGTCTCTTTGTAAGAAACCCACCCTAGCTTCTTAGAGAGCACATTCAGGAAGTGCAGAGAGAGGCTTCATTGATTCTGCCGGTGAAATAAAGAGAGCACAAAACAGTTGGAAACACATGGGAAATTGTCAGAGTTACAGTTACACTGGGAATCATTAATATAACATCGTCAGGCTTTGTCAGTTCAAGTAGACCAAACACACAGACACATATATGCAGAGAGAAAAAAAAGAATATAAAAATTTATATAATGCATTAATATGTCTGATCTAACAGCTATATTTCAAGCCTTGGATACACTCAGAAAATATATATTCTTTACAAGTGCCATGGAACATTAACCAAAAATGATCATATAATAGACCACAAAGAAAATCTTACCATTTTCCAAAAAGTAGAAATAATGCAGGTTGTAGTTTCACATTCTCCAACCACAATGTAATAAATCCAGAAATTCATAACACAAGAGTTTTTTTAAACATGAGAAATGTCAAACCCTCTTAAATAACTCTTAAGACAAGTAACAAATAAAAACTACAAGTATACACTATTTTTTAAAATTATGACAATAAAAACAGAGCATGTAAAATGTAGGGGCTGTGGCCAAAGAGATACTGAGGAAAATTAATAGCACTGAGATTTTATTATCAAGCAAGAAATACAGAAAGTGTGAGTATTAAGTATCCAATCCAATACTGTAATAGACTCATAAAGTCTTAAAAAATGCAGGTAGAGAAAATAAAGGTAAAATTATTTTTAAAAATTTATTTTATGAAAAGCAAAAAGCATTTAAGTTGGTAAATAGGTAAAGAATCTGGTTTATTTAAAAAAAAAATAAAAAAACATGTTCTGGAAAAGATTAATTTCCCACAAAGAGAATCATTAAAACTCCCATTAGATAGGCATATACTGCTTTTATATCAGACAAAAGTACAAGTTTAACTTTTTTTTAAGATTTATTTATTTATTTGAAAGCCGGGATTACAGAAAGAGGGAGAGAGAGAAAGAGATTGGTTCACTCCGCAGGTGGCAGCAATGACCAGGGCTGAGCCAGGCCACAGCCAGGAGCCAGGAGCTTCATCCAGGTCTCCAGGGCATTTGGGCCATTTTCTGTTGCTTTTCCAAGGCCATTAGCAGGGAGCTGGATCAGAAGTAGAGCAGCCAGGATGTGAACTAACACCCATGAAGGATGCAAGTATTGCAGGAGAAGGCTTAACCTGCTACAACACCACACCGGTCCCAAAGTTTAACTTTTAAAATAGCAAAAGCAAAAACAAATATTAAAAATATAAAAAGCAATATTGCCACATTATAATAGAGATTACTTTGAATTTATGAGAAAATATTAGTATTTGCTACCAGATTTGAAAATGAGGGTTTTTTTTCTCAAAACTATTAGCTATTTTAAAAAGGATGAAAAATTAAGTGGATCAATGATGATGGATGAGAAGGGTATGCAAGTTTGTTTATGTGTTTGACCACTATTCCCCAAGAGGAGCTGGATACAAACAGTTTTATGGATAAAATTTTTCAAGCTTTCAAGGGATAAGTATTCTGTTCAGGTTGAAATTTGCCAAAATATTAAAAAGCAAAACATGGGAGACCTCAAAATTTCCTTAGCTGCACTGTCTTAACCACGATGTAAAACTGGAAGGGCTGGAGCTGCACACTGCATGGACGTAGCCGCAGTGTGTTGTGCAACAGTCAGAGACAGCCACGTTGGGCTGACTTTAGAAAGTAAAAGCAGAATGATTGAAAAACAACAGATTAACAATACAAGCCGCATGGTGAGAACACACATTTAGAAGGACACAGCGGAAAAAAGGATCTTTTAAAACGTTCCAGTAGTTGTTTATGGGCAATTGGAAAGAAGAGAATGGGAATGGATTATGAAGATAAACAATAATAAATAGGTGAATAAGCAGATAAATATATACCTAACAGGTATCTGGCACAGATCAATGTCCCAGAAACTAAGAAAACTGAATAACTCAATCTTCTACACCAGAGATTATTGGGAAAAAAAAAATGAAGAGGAAAAAAAAACAGAGAAACTATAATACAAAAGCTCCCCAATGCACATAGATGCAGCCTGACACATATAATCCCCCAAAGTAATGAAGACTTGATGTAGAAATTTAAAAATGGCTAAATATTCACAAATCTACTTAATAAATTCAAAAAAAGAATATCACAGTAAATCCTGCATAGATGCAAACGAGCAATTTTTCAACATTTGATTCTGATTAAAACTCTTGAAATAAACATTTCTTTAAAATGGTAATAACCCGGGGCCAGTGCTGTGGCACAGCAGGTTAAACCACCACCTGCAGCACTGGTATCCCATATGAGCACCAGTTCGAGTCCCAGCTGCTCCACTTCTGATCCAGCTCCCTGCTAATGTGCCTGGGAAAACAGCAGAAGATGACCCAACTACTTGAGCCCCTGCAGTCATGTGGGAGACCCAGAAGAGGCTCCTGGCTCCTGGCTTCGGCCTGGCTCTGTCCCAGCTGTTGCGGCCATTTGGGAAGTGAACCAGCACATGGGAGATCTCACTGTCTCTGTCTACTCTGCCTTTCAAATAACAGTAAATCTTTAAAAAATAAAAAATCGAATGGTAATAACCTCATACAAATAGACATAATACAAAATGGTTAAACATCAGAAGTCTTTCCATTAAAATCAGAAAGAACATTAATAATGCATTTAATAGCAAATTTATGGAAATCCAAAGTGAACCAATTTTGAAAACCATAATAATCAACAAGAGTTAAGTAACTTGAAAAATCAATGGTTATCCTATATATCAAAGTAGATTGATAAACAATATATTTATAAACATACAAGTTCTTTCAAGTTGACTACAATTTTTTTTCTTTTTTTCTTTCTTTTTTCTTTTTTTTTTTTTTTTTTTTTTTACAGGCAGAGTTAGACAGTGAGAGAGAGAGACAGAGAGAAACGCCTTCCTTCCGTTGGTTCACCCCCCAAATGGCCGCTATGGCCGATCCAAAGCCAGGATCCAGGTGCCTCCTCCTGGTCTCCCATGCGGGTGCAGGGCCCAAGCACTTGGGCCATCCTCCACTGCCCTCTCGAGCCACAGCAGAGAGCTGGACTGCAAGAGGAGCAACCGCAACAGAACTGGCACTCCAACCAGGACTAGAACCCGGAGTACTGGTGCCACAGGTGGAAGATTTAGCCTAGTGAGCCACGGCGCCAGCTTGACTACAATTTTTTAAGGTTTATTTATTTATTTGAAAGGCAGAGTTGGGGGGGGGGGGCACAGACAGAGACAGAGTGATCTTCCATTTGCTTGTTCACTACCAGGATGGCTGCAATAGCTGAGGCTGGGCCAGGCCGAAGCCAGGAGCCTAGAACTCCATCCAAGTCTCCCGTGTGAGCGGCAATGGCCAAGGAACTTAGGTCATCTTCTGCTGCTTTCCCAAGTGCATCAGCAGGGAACTGAATCAGAAGTGGAGCAGTCTGGACAGGTGCTCATCTGGGATGCTGGCCTTGCGGGCAGCGAATTAATCCACTACACCATGACATCGGCCCTATTAAGATTTTAGATACAGATTTAATGCAATTTGTTGAAGAATATAATGGGGCACAGGGGGACTTCATCTTGAACGTCACATATGTACACAAATGGACAAGATTAGTCAAAAATAATTTATAATGGAGGCCAGCATTGTGGTGCAGGGGGGTTAAGCCACCACGTGGGACTCAAGTATCCCATATTGGAGCTTGGTTTTAAGTCTGGTTACTTCACTTACAATCCAGTTTCCTGCTAATGTGCCTGGAAAGGCAGTGGAAGATGGCCCAAGTGCTTGGCACCTGCACCCACACGGGAGACTCAGGTGGAGTTGCTGCTTCCTGACTTCAGGGAATGGAAGATCTCCCTCCCTCTCTCCCTCCCCCTCCCCCCTCCCCCTCCCCCCTCCCTCTCTCCCTCTCCCTCCCCCTCCCCCTCAACACCCCTCCCCTTCCCCCACCCCCCTCCCTCTCTCCCTCTCCCTCTCCCTCTTCCTTTGCCTCTCCCTCTCCCTCTCTCTCCCTCCTTTACTCTCTCCTTTCTCTCTCTCATTTTGCCTTTCAGGCCAATAAATCTTTTTTAAAAATTTTATAATTAAGAGAGTACCTGATACCAATACAAATTTTAACTCATAACTACTAAAATAACGTGGCCCCGAATAGGTCAGAGTCAGATACTAGAGAACTGAGGGGGTATGACAGCCTAGTATCACATGTCCTTGACCATGACCTTCTGATCCCAGGATGGGACTTGAGAATTTCAAGTTGCAGTGGTTTCTAAACCAAGGGTGACTCTCACAATAAACTGCACCTGAGCATCAGTGACATAAATCTCACCACATTCCAGATCAGTTGAGAGAGAGTGGACTCATAAATAAATGGTTATGGAACAATAGGCTAAACTTTTAGGGGAAAAATTTAAAGGTTAAATTCCTTCCTTACACTGTACATCAAGATAAATTCCATATTGTCAAAGGAAATAAATTGAGAAAAATAAAACATAGAAGACAGAGAGAATGCAAGTGTCCCCATGATGAAACTAAATTATCTACCTGGAGAGCCTTGAATTGATGTTTGGCAGTTTGTGGTGCCTAGCAACTGGACATTTGCTCCAGTGTTAGGAAACCTCACCACTGTGTGATGCTGGTAGGATGTGGACTCTTCCCACTGCAGACATCCCAAAAAAAAAAAAAAAAAAGCCCAGCAATGCTGGAATTGAGAAATAAAGTAATGGGTGCACCCATAAAATGGACTATCATACATTGCTACAAATCATATTTAGAAAAATACCTGAAGGTATATGAAAAATCTCCAGCTATAATGTTCAGCTAAAGATAGGATGCGATGGAATTTTTGATATATATACTCAAATATGTGTCATCTTATAGAACAATGACTGAAAGAAAAAGCTTCAACGAAACACTAACAACGTCCATTGTTGACTGGCAGGATTTGGGGTGGGTTTTATTGTCTGCTGTATTGTTTCCTCAGTGTTACCTGAATTCCTTCACCATCTGCACACACCTGAATCAAGGAGTCAATGAGAGAAGTGAGTTGCCCAGCTGGCCAGCAATTTATGAGGGAGCCGGCGTGCAGTGAGGTGCTCAAGTAGAACCAAGAGTTACTTGCTGAATAAATCAGGTTCTCTCCCTGAATGGTCTGAACTGGAAAACGTCATACAAATGGTATGTGGAGAAAGAGGTCGTGAGTTAGGATGAGGCTCCATGTGAGTCCCAGCAAGCCAAAACACAAGAAATAAGAAAGTGTGGGGCTGGCACTGTGTATGATAAACCTCTGCCTGCAGTGCCAGCATCCCATATGGGTGCTGGTTCGAGTCCTGGCTCCTCCATTTCCAATCTAGCTCTCTGCTATGGCCTGGTAAGGCAGTGGAGGATGGACCAAGTGCTGGGGTTCCTGCCACCCACATAGGAGACCAGGATGGAGTTCCAGCTGTTGCAGCCATGTGGGGAGTGAACCAGTGGATGGAAGACCTTTCTCTCTGTATCAACCTCTCTCTGTCTGTAACTCCACCTCTCAAATAAATACATAAAATCTTTAAAAAAAAAAAAAAAAAGGAAAGAAACTGTGTGAGAGCAAGCCAGCAAGTAGAGGTACATGGAGGCCAGTGGAGAGAAAGAAAGGCAAATCTAAAGGAAAGTAGTCGTGGAGAACAACCAAGTGGTGTTCACAGAGGAGCATCAGAGAGGAATCCAAACATGAACTCCTGGGGCATCAGGCCCCACAAACACTCAACCCTGCACCCCAACTAGAGACCTAATAAAACCATGAATATTGGTCTTAGATGGTTAGAAAACAACTTTTTCCCCCCTCTTATCTTTACAATTAAAAAGGAGAAAAAACAGTTTATAACCAATGAAAAGAGTATGTTTTCTTAAAAAAAAAAAAACTGAAAATAACCTATAAATGCACTAAAAAAAAAAGAAAAAAGACAAGAAACTGTCAAATGTGAATGTTAGCATTGGTTATCTCTAAGTAGTGGAATTAGAAGTGATTTATTTTTTCTTCTCTGAGCATTTGGCATTTTCAAGTTTTCCACAACGAACATATAGTACTTTTATAATCATTTATAAAACAAATAAATTCTATTTTAAATGGCATGTGTGTGAATATGTTCTGTTGACCTCAGTCGGATAAAAACCTTCATAAATTTCACCACTACTTTCCTAGCTGAACAAAGACCAAGACCTTTCCTGATAGGCATCTGTTTCCCACATTTTTTACAACTAAACTAAATAACCAAGTGTAGCTGTTCTGGGCCAAAGTTTGTGTCCAAGGTCAATAGATTTCCCCTGCAGTGACGGAGTGGATCCAACATACTTAGAATGGTCACTCATTGACTCATCCAACAGGCATTAGACTGCTCATGGACGGGAAAAGCACATCCATTTGAGACGCGAAGCCGTCTATTACAGAGTACTCAGCCTGATCCCAGTCTCCTCCTTACGTTAGGCTGTGGGAACAGGGCTTGAGACTGGACTACTGCCCCCTTCTGATGTGACACCACCTTTGGTGTCAGGCCTTAGGAGCCCATCCCATCCGAGTTCATTTCCAGAAACCTCTTCTTCCAAAGGGGAGAAGTGACCCAGAACAGCCAGAAGATCTGACAGAGCAATTCCAAGGAGGCAGGCCACATAGATGCAAATGTTCATTCTCTCTCCACTCATGGTAAACCGCAGCTATTATCCAGCCCCAGGTCCCAGGGGTGTGACCTTGAGCCCTGTCCAAGATTCTTTGTGCTCTAAAGTGGATGTGGTAGAAACTTGAAGACTTTCTAACACTGAAGTATGTGAGACCTTGAGCAAGGCATCAGATTTTTTTTGAACTTTAATTTCATCTATAAATGGAGGAGGTTGAACTAGGCATGGGGTGATCCGGAATGTTCTGGAAGCTCAATGATGGAGGCCCAGAAACTATGAAAAGCATCGGGGTCTACCAGGAAGGACAGAGATGTCCTGGTGCTCCCCAGGCCTGCTGTCTTGGAATAACTGGAGCAGTTGAGGTGCACTCCTATAAACATAGACACTCTTTCTTTACCACTCGGTAAAGCTGCTCTCCGTACACTTTCCCTGGCCTCTGCCTACAGGTCAGCTGATGAAAACGCATGGTCAGAAGCCTGGAGAGTACCACATTCAGACAACGCTCCAGACTTATGAAAACTTCTGATACATGTTTTCTAGACACATCTAGCAAAATAACAATCTGGTTCTAAAAGTCCTGAACTTTAAAAGGCTTCTCATGTACCAACTCACTCATGCTCCAAAGATAAATTTAAAAAGAGTGGAGTTGAAAAGAATCATAAACATGTGGATTAAATTTCTTACAAGTACCGAATCTTTTTGAAAACTCGGAGAACTATGCTTGGGGGGAGAAAAGTCTTAATTTTGCAAAACTCAAAATCATCTGTAAAAGAATGAGACACTTGCCAAACGCTTGAGTAAAGGGAGCAACACTTTGCTTTCATCTCCTTTGGTCTGATCTGCAGAGTTGGGATAATCCAGATAGCTATTCGTTGTGTTTTTCAGATCCGTACAACTGCCGGCCATCATGAGACACGACCTCGGCATGCCCGGATGCTGTGTGAACACAGAGGCAGGAGCCCACCCTAGCGGGTGACTTGACAATGTGCTCACCATCCCACTCACCCCTGGGCAACTCTCAGAACTGCAACGGCCCAGCTGGATTCCCCCAGATGATGAAGAGCTTCCATCCCAATAAACCCATGGGAAATAGAAAGGCTCGTAAGTTGAAAATGCATCAAATCCACCTCACATAGGTCCACAACACCACGCACTATACACCTTTGGTTGTTTCCCCTCATGGTCATGGGACTCACTGGGGGCTGCGCTCATTGGTGGTCCCTAGCATCGAGAGAGAAGATGGGACAGGATTCAGATTCAAAATCTGAAGTACGTTTTCTTCTGAATGCGTATTGCATTGGCGCCTTCGTAAAGTTGGAACATTGTAAATCGAATCCTTCTGGTCTGAGTACTGCGTAGTCAATTCTTTCTACCTATAAATAATCCTTGTAAACTTTGTTTTCCCCCGGCATCTATCTACTTTTTATTTTTCTTTACTAGCAAATTACTCAAAGAATTATTCACAGTCTGTCTCCGTGTTCTCATTAAGTACTTGCAGCTTAAGCCCCTGAAATGTGTCTCCTGCCCAATATTTCTCTGTCATTGTCTTTCACCTCTTGCAAGCTTTCGACATAGTTAACCACTGACAACTTTTCAAATCACTTTTCTTCCTTGTTTCTAGCCTGAGTTGCTTTCCTGGTTATCCTCTTTTTTTGTTGTTGCTATGATTTTATTATTACTATTCTGACCGTCCTCCTTGTCTCATTCATGTCACCTCCTGTTCTGAGTTCTTTACGACCAGTGCTATCAACCAAATAAAGTCACAACGCTCACTGCACCCTGCCAGGGCCTCTCTGTAACCTTGTCCCAAACCGTCTCTCCAACATTACTTTTTCTTTTCTCCTTTATGTGATCTACTCGCCCAACCAAGCTGGACTTCCTGGTGCTGTCTTTTCATGGTAGGGGATTGCTCGTTGCAGTGAGTTTACTCTTCACTCCTACCTGCACTGCAAAAACTCAGATTCCCAAAGATTGCCCTTAAACGTCAAGTACATTATGGTAACTATCAGGTGGCTTCCCTCTGCCATGTCCACCAAAACTCTATTAATTTCCTTCTAAATACCCAAGCCCTGGCACAGTGCATTTTTCATTTTCCCCTCACTTACAGCTCTTATCACACTACACATTCCAGTTATTTCTACACTTGCTTTATCTTCTTATCATGGAGAACATGCCCTGAGGACAATAACATGGAGCCATGTATTTGTCTTCCCCACAAAGGGCCATGCCTCATGTTTTGCACACAGTAGTGTTTCTTCAAAGAAGATCTCTCTCTGTCTTTCTCTCTTTCTCTTTCTCTCTCTCTCTCTCTCCTTCACTCTCTGTCATTTTACCTTTCAGGCCAATAAATCTTTTTTAAAAATTTGATAATTAAGAGAGTACCAGATACCTCTCTCTCAGGACAGGTTCCATGAATGTGGTGTAGGGGTGCACCCAGTCCAAAACTTCTATGGATGACAAGCACTCTGGATGTCTGTGCTTCAACCAGAAGCTGGGTTACCAAGTGGAAATGCAAAGTGGAGATGGTGTCACAAGGTAGAAAAATAGAGGGGCCAGCACTGTGGCATAGGTAAAGCCACCACCTGCAGTGCTGGCATTCCCATATGGGTGCTGGTTCGAGTCCCGGCTGCTCCACTTCCAATCCAGCTCTCTGCTATGGCCTGGGAAAACAGTAGAAGATGGCCCAAGTCCTTGGGCCCCTGCACCCGCATGGGAGACTTGGAAGAAGCTCCTGGCTCCTGGCTTTGGATAGGCACAGCCCTGGCCATTGTGGCCATCTGGGGAGATTTGAGGCCCCCTAATGAATATTTAATAAATGTTCTCCCTGCTCTTCTGTGAGTCTAACTCTACCGTGAAGCAAGCCTTCCCTGCCCAAAAGAGCAGGAGCCTGACAACAGCAGTGCCGTTCTGTTGAATGAGCCACACATCCCAGCCGGACAGGGCAAGATAAGGTGAGAAGAATCCCATTCCACCACACGAGCAATCTCCCTAAATAGCTTCAAATCAATTTCCTAAGAATTAACCTATAAAAGTTGTTTTTTAAGCCTTCCAGTTAGGCTCGCCTATTTTATAAACACTTTCTCAGATTTATGTCTGGCCTATAAAAACCAGGCTGGGTCTTTGGTTGAAAGCGAGGAGACTCTTATTTGGCTCCAATATCCTGTAGCTACACTAAAATGCTATTTGCTAAGCCAACGCTGGGGGCCTTCCTCCCAGGTGAAACTTCCTTATAAGGAGGTCTTTTTTTTTTTCATCCTTCAATAACTATCTCCACTTTGGAGAGCCTCCAGGAGGAACTGTCCATATCCCCGACTCTATAGCCAAGAGAGATCTAGTGAGGGCCTAGTTTATTTAGACAAAGCTTTGATAACCAGAATCAACTATTCTTTCTCAGCCCCAGGCAGCCAAACGCCGGCAAGGAATAAATGCCCTCGTAAAAGACAGCGTTTGTGAGCTCTTGCAAAAGCTGTCACCCGGAAAGCTGCACAGACATGTCCGGCCGGAGTCATCCAAGTGATAGGAATGAACTTGAGATCAAAGACCGGGGCTGCCATGGGTGTAAGAGCTCTCAATGGGGCCACAGAGAGAGCACGTTCAAGGCTTCAGGGAAAATATACCTTTTCTGCCTGCAGTCCGTAGCGACCAAACTCAGACTGCACGACAGGAGTGGGAAGACATGGGAGGTATGGTTGATGCACTGACAAACGTAACTTAATTCATTTTGGGAAATTAACACCTATAGGGTAATGTAAAGTTTGTTCATGCTGTAACTTCCAATTTTCGTTCTTTGTTTTCTTTTAAGATTCATTTATTTATTTTGAAAGGCAGAGCTACAGAGAGGGAGGAAGAGATAGAGAAATCTTCCATCCACTGGCTCACTCCTCAAATGGCCACAGCGACTGGGGCTGGGCCAGGGTGAAGCCAGGAGCTTTGTCCAGGTCTCTCCCACAAGTGGCAGGGGCCCAAGCACTTAGGCCATCTTCCGCTGCCTTCACAGGAGCATTAGGAGGGAGCTGGACGGGAAGTGGAGCAGCTGGGACTTGAACAAGCGCCCATTCGGGATGCCAGCATTGCAGGCAGCAGCTTAACCCACTGCTCCACAACACCAGCCAAGAAGAGTTTTGTAAGTTGCTTTCTTCCGTGAATCTTTTCGCTCCAAGGAGATGGCTTACTTAGTGATACAGGTCTGGGACTTAACTTCCTCAACACTGGCTTTCCATTCCTCCCACCTTCTTAGTTGCTTCCTCCAGAGGAGTAGGGGAATGGTTTTTATGAAGGAGCAAAACCACTGGAGGCTCCAGGCTTTATGGCCAAACGTTTGTTGTCACTCACCATGCAAAGAGGATCAAGCCTCTCTCTCCTGCCCATCCTGGGCAGTCAACCTGGGGCCTCAGTGTGACTCTCACCTCCTTAAAGGGCCAGGGTCACATCAGTCCCTCTTCTTGTTCCGGCTTAGATTTATCTCTCAATCTCTGTCACCTTGTCTTTTCCTCTTTCAATCTGAGTAAGGATTACAAAATATTGCTTGTGATAATTTATTCGGCTTTTCTGATTGTGATAGGAGAGGGATGCCTTTTCCACATCAGGTAGACCTGCTGTTTTGTTAGGAACCCTTTCATGTATTTCTTTCATATTAGGAAAGATAAATAAATCAATCATATACACAGGGGCTGCAGTTGTGGCACAGTAATTAAGACGCCATTTGGGATTCCTGTATCCCCTGTTGGAGTGCTAGGTTCCAGTCTCCATCTGCTTCCACTTCCAGCTCCTGCTAATGTGCTCCGTTGGAGGCAGGAACCCAACTGATGTGGGTGTTTGGGAAGTGAAAGATCTCTCTGCCTCCCTCTTTCTGTCACTCCTCATCTTGAATAAATTTTTAAAATAGAACCTGAAAGGATATATCATTAAATATATGAGTGTACCTCAAAAATTTCGTGGAAAAATAGCATGAAAATGTTTATTTTTCATGAACCTCATGAAATGCTCTTGAATGTATGTGATCACCTTATTTTTAAGGGGCTTAATAAAACATTTTATATTTCTAGCTCTATATTAAAATTCGACTGCCAATCATTCTCCCCGTATGACTCCAGATACCACCCCAAATGCTCCCCACTATAAAAGGCATATTTCAAAATTTATCCCCCCATAACGCCTTCCCTTTGTTACTCTAGAATTAAGTAAACCTTCCCTCCCCTGAAGTCATGAAAAACAAACAAACAAACAAAACATGAAGAACTAGTTCAGCTCTTCCCTGGAACGGACCCCATTCTTTTGCTGTTTCCACTCAGATCCCAGATGTGTTGAAATTTCTTTCATAAACTATACTAACTTACCCAAAACTCTACCTTTCTTACATAACTATAAATGGTAAGAACCAAAGTTTCTTCTCACAAAGGTTTTCAGACAAAACATCACGACTGAAAGTTTAACCTTTTATTCAGCTGAGAAAACATTCTCTTTGTTTATCCTGAAGGAGAAATAGTCTTTTATCTTTGCGTAGTGAAACAAAATTGTGAATCTTTTTGGAAAATTGGAATATATTTAGATAATTGAACAGACTTGTAGAGCCCAACTACGACTGACAGTCACTAAACAACAAGGCAGAAAAGCAAGCTTACCTCCCGATCTACCCACTCTCTTCTCCCTTTCAATGAACCAGGTCACTTTTTTTAAAGACTTATTTTATTTATTTGAAAAGTAGAGAAACAAACGGGAAGAGAAAGAGAGAGAGAGAGAGAGAGAAACATATCTTCCACCCACTGGTTCCCTCTCCAAAGGTCTGCCAGCAGCCAGGACTAGGCCAAGCTGAGGCCAGGAACCAGGAACTTCACCTGGGTTTCCCATGTGGGTGGCAGGGACCCAAGCACTTGGGGCATCTTCTGCTGTCTTCCCAGGTGCATTAGTGAGAAACTGGATCAGAAGTCGAGCAGCTGGGGCTCCAACCATTACTCCAGTATGATACTGGCATTGCAAGCAGCTTAACACGCTTGCCAAACGCCAGTCCCCAGACCGCGTCATTTTAAGCCGGATTCCAGAAAGGAGGCTCTCCTCCCCTTTGAGGCTGATCCATGTCACGTATGCTTAACTTTCAGGTGTGTTAGTCACCTCCCTCAACAGCCCTAACACAATCATGGATGTGAAGGAAGCTCCCAGAGTTCCAGATGCAGTAGCAGTAACACCAAAAACAGGATAAAGTGGGAGGGGGAACCAAGCCCACATTCTATGGGCCCCTTGCTAACTCCAATGACCTCGCTATGACAATCTGCCTTGGAGACCATGCTGGAGTCAATCACAGGAAGCTCCAGGTTCTCTGGGTGTCCTTGTCACCTTCCCACTCCAGATACCATGACACATACCCCATCTCTATTTCCTGGCCTCCCCAAACTCATTCAACACAAGCAGCCTCCTTGTGTTCTGGAAGTTCCCTGGCTTTACATAAACTTGGCTTTCCCTGGGAGATTTTTCCAGCAGACCTCTGAGGAGTTAACTGCTTCCTGCCTCATACTCCCCATGCTTTTGGATCTGGAGGCGGGGTGCTCCCCAGCCACTCTGCCTCTCTCTGCCCCCACACCCTCAACAACAAACCTCACACATTCAGATTTTACCAATGGATAGCCCTGCATGCATGAGTCACCCACAGACTTCTGGACATGCCCCCTCCTTCACTGAAGACTCAGACCTTAATGCTCTTCAACAACACTTCTGTTATAACTGCTGGTCATTACAATAGCCAAGTCAATGATGCTTCCAAAACCCTGACCTCCCAATCCTTACCCTTCTGCTTCCAGATGTAGTCCCATGCATCTTCTCGGCCATCCTCATGCCTGCTTATTAACAATATGGCACCCATGCTGGTCAGACCACTTACTACAAGTGGGGGCTTGGAGCTGCTCGGCCATCCTATTGTATTTCCTCACTCCAGGACTTTACTGATGTTCCTAAGGATTCTTTCACATCATCACCCCTGTCTTCTTCCTTTACATTCTCCACTAGAGCCTCTGTTCCTCCTATCTCTGATAAAACAGAAGAAAGAGCAACATGAAGAAATTTTCCATGTGCTCATACTGCCCCATGGACTAAACTCCTTAAGTCTTCACCCTTTTAAACTCCTTTCCTTGCCTGCCTTCCTGTTTGTATGCATCATCTTTGCCCCTAAAATCTGACTTTTCCATTTAGTGCTGGATCCCATTCTTGTTACCTGTCCGAAGCTATCACTTCTACAACTCCACCATCTCTCTTTATCTTTAGTGTTTCCTCTCTGCTGCACTGGCACCATCAGAATATAAAATGCTACGTCGTCATCCACTTAAGAAAAAAAAAAAAAGAATCCCTCCCCTTGACCTTAGATACATCTTTAGTTATGGAAATTTTTCTGCTTCCTTTTAAAGGTAAATTCTTGAAGGAGCTGTAAGCGCTGAGCATGGACAACCCCTCTCTCAGACTCTCTTGAGCCTATTATATAATCTATTTCCTCTCCCCTTTACTCTCTGTGACATTTGTCTCATGGTCACCAGTGACCTCCACATTGCCAAATCCCAGGGTCAGCGCCCAGTTCCCTCTCTTCCTTGACAGAACCTGTCTGCAAACACACCCCTCACTTCATGTCATAGAATCAGCTCTCTCCTTGGTTCCCCTCCTACCCCACTGGCCATGCTTTTTTAGTATGTGTATACTCCTGTGCTGCTCTGTTTCACACACCCCCCCCCCCCCCCGCCAGCATCTGAATGCTCAGAGGCTCCAAGGATGAATTCTGGAACTCTTCCTCTCCCCCCCAGCTCCTTTTGGCATTGGATCCCAAATTATGGGTTTGTGTTCCATCTGATGACATCCTCAACTCTAGATTCCTATCTCCGACCATCTACTTGTAATCTCCGTGTGGATGCCAAAAATCATCTCAGATGTCACACAGCTTAAATACAGCGCTTGTTTCTGCCCCCAGCAAAACTTATTCTCCCACTTCAATAAGCAGCAAATCCATCTTTGCAGCTGTAGAAGCTAGAAGTCCAAGCATTATCTGAGTCACATCTTGCTCTCACATCCCACATCCAATCCACCTCCGATCCTGCTAGCCCTAGTGTCTCCTCCCTTGAAGACATGATCTGACTCTGGCCACCTCTCACTGCTTCCGCCACTCCCACTCTGGTCCAGGTCACCATCCGTTCTCCCTTACAGTGTCCTCCCTAGTTCCACCCTTGGTCCATTCAGTCTATTCACAAGAGAGTTTTTGTAGGGATCCTTTCCAAGTGTACATCAGACTAGGACACAGTGACACTCAGACCCATCAAGGGCTCCCCATTTTGCTGAAAGGGAAAACCTCATCATCTCTTGGGCCCCATCTTTTGCCTGTGTGTCTCTCATATAGGAGTCACTGTTGCTCCTGGGACACACAGCACATTGTCCCACTCTCTGCTGGGAAGGCTCTTCCCCCACATTCTGCATGCCTCACTCCTTCCATTTCTTCATGTTCATGACCAAATGGCCCCACCTCAGGCTCACCTGAGCACACCTGCAGAACAGCAGCTTACCAGCTACTTAACCTTTGTGGGGGATTTCATTGCATCTCCCCAGAGACAATGAGGTCCAAACCCCCAGTACCTATGAATGTGACCTTATTTGGAAATAAGATTTTAGCAAATAGTCATGTTAAGGGGAGGTCATTATGGTGGGTCCTAACCCAACCTGACTGGTGTCCTTTGAAAGGGGAAGTTTAGACTCAGAGCCAGAGGTGCATGGAAATGCTATGTGAAAGTTGGAGTTGTACTTCCACAAGACAAGAACTACCAGAAGCTAAGGGAGAGGCCTGGAACAGATGTTTCCACAGGGCCTTCAGGGGGAGCATGGCCATGCTAACACCCTGATCTCGGGCTCCTAGCATCCAGAACTGTGGGACAACACACTTCTGTTGTATACATGCACCACCCAGGGTGTGGTGCTTAGCTTCAGCACGCCCAAAGCACACTAACATAATCCCCCTCTCCAGATCCACTTCTTTATCTCTGGACCATACAACAATCTGATACCTTATTTTATTTCACTTTTCTTTTTGTATTGACTGCCATCACAAGAATTATTTCTTCCAGAAGACAAGAGAGACCACATTTTCTACATAGGACCAATTCTCTCTCCCTCTAGGAGAGTAAGAAAGAAAGGGAGAGAAAGTGTTGTGTTTGAAGCCAGTAAATTATTTCCTGGCCAAATATAGCAGTATATAGCTACACTTCTATAGTTAACTATATATACTGCTATATATAGTTATATATACTATATCTTTAACTACATAGATGTCTGTATCTAACTATAAACAGCTATACTGCTACTGTACATATCTAAGCTGCTGCACTCTCAGAGTCTAGAAGATTGTCTATCATCACCTGGGAAATACTCAATAAATATTTATTGAATGAATGAATGAGGAAATAAATAAATTCCTTCGACCAAAATCAACTGCCTGCTCTGCACAAACTCAGCTGAGTAGTGTAGCATTAGGAATTAGACAAAAGAAGTGTTTTCAGGAACAGCGATGCGTTCCCTCACACTTTAGGATCTGCCAATTCTTCTATGGTTAGGACATCATTTCATTGTGTCTCCCAAAGGTGCATGTGCTGGAGGCTTGGTCTCCAAGGTGGTGGTGTTGAGGTGGTGGAATCTCTAAGAGGTGGGGCCCAGTGGAAGACAGTCAGGGCAAGGGCTCCTCTCTCAGTAGGGATTCATGCAGATCTCACAGGACTGGATACATTCCCATGAGAATGGGATCTTATAAGGGAGCCTGGCGCTTCCCTTCAAACCTCACCTGTGCATGAACCAGTGCCCACTCACACATACTCCTGCTATTGTGATGCCCTCCAACATGGGACCCTCACCAGAGCATGGCAGATGCCAGCATCATGCCTTTAACTCTCTAGAACTGTGAGCTAAAAACAAAACAAAACAAAAAACCTCTTTTCTTTATAAACCCAGCCTCAGGTTTAGAAACAGACAGCAGGCCGGCACCACGGCTCAACAGGCTAATCCTCCGCCTTGTGGCGCCGGCACACCGGGTTCTAGTCCCGGTCGGAGCGCAGGATTCAATCACGGTTGCCCCTCTTCCAGGCCAGCTCTCTGCTATGGCCCAGGAAGGCAGTGGAGGATGGCCCAAGTCCTTGGCCCCTGCACCCGCATGGGAGACCGGGAGAAGCACCTGGCTCCTGGCTTCGGATCAGCACGATGTGCTGGCCGCAGCGGCCATTGGAGAGTGAACCAATGGCAAAAAGGAAGACCTTTCTCTCTGTCTCTCTCTCTCTCTCACTATCCACTCTGCCTGTAAAAAAAAAATAAAATAATAAAAAATAAAAAAAAATAAATAAAATAAAATAAAATAAAAAGAAAAGAAACAGACAGCAAACGAACTCCCCAGCCTTGGGATTTTTCTAAACTCCTTAATCAGCCAATGACCCTTCCCTAGGCAGTTATGGGCCCCCGGGCTACTTTATGAAACAATTTCCTTGTTTCATGAAAGGGAAAGAGTTCTTACTTTTAATTTAAATTGTACTGTGTGAGCAAACTCATCTCCATGACTTCCTTGTCCTTTGTACTGGTCTTTAACTGACCATTCTCCAGTGAAATTGCTTCTCTTAAACACCCTGTACCTTAGGGGTTTAAAATGTTTTTCCCAATCCTCCTCTCCATTTTAGACAAGCTTAGCCTTTATCCGCAAGCCTATCTCCAGTCACATCTTTGCAGGAGTACCAACTCCTTTGTCTCTTAAATTCCCTTAATATTAGCAGACTAAAATTCAAAGCTGAGAATCTGGTGCAAATATAACACTTAGGTATTTAATGAAGAAAAGGAGAAATGTTGCAAGCCTTTTCCATAACTGCTTCTTATCAACCACACTGCAAGTTTGCAACTTGAATCCTATATTGTACGACAATTCTGAACAATTAGACCTTAAATCTAGAAGGACTGAGTTGATGAACATCAGCTCCCACCCCCAGTCGTAGCAGCAGTCAGTCAGTTTAGTCAAATGTCCTAATTTCATGTTCCCTCCTCCAAGCAGCTTTCCTGAATTGCACCCTAGATAGAGGCTTCTCCCACCTCAGTAATGGCACAGTCACTGAATTTGAACCACCTAGAGTCAATCACATTGCTTTGGCCACCATGTTCAACTACATGCTATGTTGCACTAATTATTATTATTTTATTATTTCTAAATAATAAATGTTGCTAAACATGAAGTCATTGCACAGTTAAATATCCTTCACAGCTGTCATAGGCATTTGGTCTAAACTCCAGTGGAGGAACCCACATCCCATAATGAAGTGCCTAGGTTCCTGGCTCCAGCTCCCAATTCCAGCTTCCGGCCAATGCAGACCTTGGGAGGCAGCACTGGTGGCTCAAGTAGTTGTGCTCCTGCCACCCACAAGGGAGACCTGGATTGCAATTTAGGCTCCTGGCTCTAGCCCTGCCCAGCTCAGGCTGTTTGAACATTTGAGAATTAAAGCCAAAGATGGGAACTCATCTGTCTATTTCTCTCTCTCTCTCTCTCTGGGTGTGTGTGTGTGTGTGTGCGCGTGTGTATCTTTCTTTCTGCCTCTTAGATAAATTAACAATTTTCTAGAAAAGGAATATCTTTAAACAAATAGTGATGTTACTCTAAGTCCATTTTTTAAAATATAAACGGCCTTCACAGTGCCTTGTGCAGCATACAAGAGCATCAGTGATGACTTGATTAGCAGGCATGGGCATTTAGCCTAGCAGTTAAGGTGTCCAAGTCTCATAATAGAATTCGGGGTTCAGTTCCCGGCTCTGTCTCCTGACGCCAGCTTCCTGCTGACGCAGACACTAGGAGGCAGCAGTGATGGCTCAGGTAGTTGGATCCCTGACACCCATAAGGGAGGTCTGGATTGAGTTCCTGTCTCCCAACTTCAGTCCAGCCCAATCTCTGTCACCGCTGGCATCTGGGGAGTGAATGGGCAGATGGGCTCACTCTGGCTCTCTCTCCCCCTGCCCCCATCAATCTATCCCTCTCCCTGAACCTCTCCCTCTTTCTGTCCTTCTCTGCCTGCCTCGCAAATAAATCAGAAGAAGGAGGAGGTGGAGAAAGGAAGAGAAAAATAAGAAAAGGAAGGAAGAGGAGGGGGAGGAGGGGGAGGAGGGGGAGGATGAGAAGGAGAAGAAGGAGGATTTGATGAGTGAACCCAATAGTGGAGAAGCTACAAGTGCAGGAAACAGTCTCACCATCTCAGGAAAACCAAATCGTGTCTGAGTTGGGGTTCCTTCAGGGGATACCTTTATTCCTGCTCTACTTCCCACACTTTTCTAAAAATAGATTGCATGTGTGCTTAGCCCAAATCATAGCAGAGGTTAAATTCCACAACCACCAATTCCAGAGGACTCTTCTAAGTCATGCAAGTGCTGTAAGAAGCAGCCTCTAACTGCAAAGTGGGTGTGGCTGAGTCCAGCTCACCTGAAGCAAGAGCAGGTAGGACCTGGGGCTTCTGGACATACCACGTGAGGGAAAGAGAAGACCCCAGGTCCCTGGCCTTGGAGACTAAATTTCCTTTCATATTCATATTAATCATGTTTTCCAGGCTGAATAACATTCTTCTTAGGAGAAAAAGTATTCACCAAAAAAGGGCAATAGAAAGTTGAGCTTAGGAGTGGACATTTGGTACAGTGGTTACGATGCCACCTTGAATCCCATACCAGAGCTCCTGGGTTCAAGTCCCAGCTCCACTTCCCATTCTAACTTCCTGATAATGCACGGCCTCGGAAGCAGTAGATGGTGGCTCAAGTATTTTGGTCTCTGACACCTGCATGGAAGACTCAGATCGAGTTCTGGGCTCCTGGCTTCAGCCTGGCCCAGCTCCAGTCATTGTAAGAATTTGGAGAGTGGTGAATCAGTAGATGGAAGATTTCTCCCTGCCAATCTGTCTCTGTATCTCTGTCTTTCCACCTTTCAAATAAATAAAAGTAAACAACATTTTTTAAAAGTTGAGTTTAATAGCAGCATTATCCACAGTGGCCAAAAGGTGGAAGCAACATTTCCATCAATGGATGAATGGATAAAGGTGGTCTATACATATGGTGGAATATTATTCAGCCTTTAAAAGGTATGAAGTTATGATACACACTGATGGGTGAATCTTGAAGACGCTATACTAAGTGAAATAAGCTAGTCACAGAAGGACAAATTGTATGATTCCACATTTAGGATATGTCTAGAATAGTCAAATTCAGAGAGCTTGAAAGTAGAATGGTGGTTGCCAGGTTTTGAGGAGAGAGCTGATACAGAGTTTCAAGATGGGAGGATGAAAAAGTTTGGTGGTGATGGTTACATGACATTATGAAGATACTTGCTACCACTGCATGCTTAAGATAGTAAGTATTATGTGTATTTTGGCAAAATTCAAGTATTTTAAGTTGGGTTCAGAAATAAATACTGATGGCTGGCGCCACGGCTCACTAGGCTAATCCTCCACCTGAGGCGCCAGCACACCAGGTTCTAGTCCTGGTCGGGGCGCCGGATTCTGTTCCCATTGCTCCTCTTCCAGTCCAGCTCTCTGCTGTGGCCTGGGAGTGCAATGGAGGATGGCCCAAGTGCTTGGGCCCTGCACTCGCGTGGGAGAACAGGAGGAAGCAACTGGCTCCTGGCTTAGGATCGGCCGCAATGCGCCAGCCATGGCGGCCACTTGGGGGGTAAACCAATGGAAAAAGGAAGACCTTTCTCTCTGTCTCTCTCTCTCTCTCTCTCTCTCACTGTCTAACTCTGCCTGTCAAAAAGAAAGAAAGAAAGAAAGAAATACTGATTTCAGAAGCAGAAGTCCAATGGGTGGTAGCATCTAAGAGATGTACATACCAGGAAGAAGGGAAAGCACAGGTACTCCCATTGCTTGTAGCTGATGGGAGAAAAGAATGGGAAAATGCACCATGGTGGCCATGTGGAAGACCCTCCGTGGCAGGAGGTCACACTTTCCTCTCTGACCTGGAACCCTGTACAAATCTCCAGGACACCCACAGCCTCCTCACACATGCTCTCACATCTGTTGAAGGAGTCTGTTGTTAAAGACAGAATCTGCATCAGCCTTAAGTGGAAAACACTGCAGCTTCTACTGAGACAAGGAAGAGTCCTTGCCTGGCTCCTGGCTTCCCTCCCATCATGCCTGGGAAGCCTGCCCTGCTACCCGGACTTTGCCAATTGCCCTGGGGGGCCCCTTCCAGAACCCCAAGATACAGTGAAGCCGCCCAAGGTGGCTCTGGATTAATGATAGGTCTTTTGGCACACAGCATGGCTATTACGACTCAGGGGGTAGAGGGCAGCTGTCTCTGGATGGATCAGGTTAAGATTCCTTATAGGGATTCTATGGGTCAGTTTTTTGAAAATTTAACTAAATACCTGAGGAGCCTTCCTGGGCAAGGAAAGTTCTAATGGGCTTACAGTTCAGGGGTTCACAGTTCAAGATCCAATGGCCCCATCATTCTGGCATGTGGCAGAGGCCAGCAATGGTGGAGCAGGTGTACAGAAATGATCACATGACAAGCTAGGAAGTAGAGACACAAGAAGCACGCACGGCTTATAAAATCAATGCTCTCTCAAGAACTTCCTTCCTAGGCAAGCCCCCAGTGGCCTCAAGACCTCCCAGTAGGCCCAGCTACCAGACACCATATTTAGATCAAGTCTCTGCCTTTAATCCATCAATCGTTATCCCAGGACTTCAGGGTTGAAACGTCTGCACGTCTTTGCGGAGCCAAGTCCCGTTCTATCCATAATAGGGGTGAAGGCTGGAATAACAGGGCAATCCCGCAAAGGCAAGCTCTTCACCACATGCACTATTGAGACCCAGCCTCTCCAACAGCTGGGAGGAAACCTGACATTCTCCTCTCCTCTCTTCGTACCTCCATTTTCCTTAGCACATTTGCTGATGATATTGCTCTGTTTTGCAATGAGTGAATAATATCTGTCTCCCTTTGCAGTCTGCAACTCCCTTGAAGACAGGACTATTTCTGTTTCTATTTGTAGTTCAATAAACTCCATGAATGAATGAAGGGATGAATTAGCTCCAGTTTTGAGGATCATCTCTCTGCTGATCCTCTCTTCTCCGAGCAAGATCTTGCATTTACATAACCAACTAATTTTTTTTTTTTTTTTGGACAGGCAGAGTGGACAGTGAGAGAGAGAGATAGAAAGGTCTTCCTTTGCCGTTGGTTCACCCTCCAATGGCCGCTGCGGCCAGTGCACCGCGCTGATCCAAAGCCAGGAGCCAGGTGCTTCCTCCTGGTCTCCCATGCGGGTGCAGGGCCCAAGCACTTGGGCCATCCTCCACTGCACTCCCGGGCCACAGCAGAGAGCTGGACAGGAAGAGGAGCGACCGGGACAGAATCCGGCACCCCGACCGGGACTAGAACCCGGTGTGCCGGCGCCGCAAGGCGGAGGATTAGCCTAGTGAGCCGTGGCGCCGGCCACAAACTACTTTTTAAGTGGAGGTACATGTGGGCTTTGGGGAAGAACAGCTGAGAGTCTCACATTCTCTGGTGAAGATGTGAGATGGTGAAGAAGCTGGCCCCAGAATACTCAGGAAATTCTGTGACTTCTCCAGGCATAGTGTTTGGAACACTTTGGGGGGCACTTTAGAATCTTCCACTAGTACCCTTTCCTGAAGAGCCTCCTTGTTTACAGATCTTGAAAAGATACTGTCCCTTGGCCGGCGCCGCGGCTCACTAGGCTAATCCTCCGCCTTGCTGCGCCGGCACACCGGGTTCTAGTCCTGGTCGGGGTGCAGGATTCTGTCCCGGTTGCCCCTCTTCCAGGCCAGCTCTCTGCTGTGGCCAGGGAGTGCAGTGGAGGATGGCCCAAGTCCTTGGGCCCCGCACCCCATGGGAGACCAGGAGAAGCACCTGGCTCCTGCCATCGGGTCAGCGCGGTGCGCCGGCCACAGCGCGCCAACCGCGGCGGCCATTGGAGGGTGAACCAACGGCAAAGGAAGACCTGTCTCTCTGTCTCTCTCTCTCTCACTGTCCACTCTGCCTGTCAAAAAATAAAAAATAAAAAAAAATAAAAATAAAAATAAAAAAGATACTGTCCCTGTGTTTGGTGATACGGACTTTTCATCATTGTTTTTCACCTTCTTGCCTCTCCTTGAGCATGGTAATTAAACCATGAGTAGCTTGGACCTAGTTGCTATGGTGATGAGGACAGGATTGTGACTGATGGTAACGATGACAGCTCACATTGATCAAGCACTTTCTATAGGCCAGGCATTCTGCTAAGTGTTTTACAGACATTTTCCCATTCATCTCTCACAATCATATAGTCAGCGGCTGTTATTATCACTGCTTTACAAATAAGAAAACAGGTACAAGAAAATTAAATACTTTGCCCAAGATCAAACATGTAACAAGCGGTGAATTCTTACACAGTTTAGTGTGGCTTAAAGTTTTCTGGGCTAGACTTCCTCAGCAAGATGGACAGTTTTACTTGAACTTGTCGGTTGCTCATTTCTGACAACATTAATTTCATCTCTTGATGAAAAATTGTATCATTAACCAGGATGGCAGAGTGTACTGACCGGGATGGGCTGTGGAGTGAGACAGGCATGGGTTCAGGGCTTGGATTTGTTATTTAGTAGCCTGTTAGTTCCTATGGGACTCCACGTCCTCATCCATAAAATGATTTAAATTATAATTCATTGTGATGGTTGGATAAAACACAATGTGGGAAATATTTGGCATGAAATAAACAGTCATTACATGTCAACCATTAGCTTTATTCTTATTGGTGCTTACACATGCAAAAAATGTCACCAAATACTCTGGCCAAGGGAATCTCAAATGGTCAAGTTTCTAAAACCTAGGCATATAAAGTGAAGCTAGGCCTTAAGCAATGTGACAGGTTGGCCACTTAACCTCTGCTCACATCTTTCTGTGACCCATTTATCCTCCAAAGGCCAACTTCCTTGGGGAAATCAAGGTTGGATCTGAAATTGTGATTTGAGTCTCAGCTCCACAACTAACTAGTTGTCTGAGGTTAATCAGACGGTTTAACTCCTCTGAGCCTGGAGGTGTCTCTGCAACAGAGATCATCACAAATGTCACATACAGATGGTAGGTGGCTTAAGTGAAGTGAGTATGCAGGAGGGCTACCAGAGAGAGAGCTAATAACACCTGTGATTCTATGGAACACAGATAGTTTGCATTGTTTATTGCATTCCTCCCCCCATAGGACTTTTTTCTTTGTTAGTATGAAAAGTCTAAATTTTAAGGAGATTCTTGAACTGGTGGTTCCTGTCCATCACCTTGGTCCACTTTAGCACCTGTCTCGCCCCCACTGGCTTTTCCAGAACCACTGTCATCACTGTGGAGCTCCACAAGCATTCCCTATTCAAACTTGGGCTTCTTTTGCACTTGTACTTTTCCAACAAAGACATCGCAACAGGGCTGGGTTGGCAAGCCCTTCCTCTGCCTTTTCCAGTGCTGTCTGGAATCAATTTATTGACCACTCCTTTCAAATCATTTGTTTGCACCTCTTAGGTCATGGTTCCCAACATCTTCTGGATTTGGCAGAACTGTTAGTGTTAAGCATAGGAAGTCTTCTGTATCTGACTGTTATTTTTATTTGAAAGAGACAGACAGACAGAGATTTCTCATCCGCTGGTTTATTCCCCAACTGTCTGCAACTGCCAGAGCTGGACCAGTCTGAGTCCAGGAGGCAGGAACTCAATCCTGGTCTCCCACATAGGTGCCAGGTACCCAACGACTTGAGCCATCACCTTCTGTTCCCCAGGGTGTGCATCAGCAGGAAGCTGGAGTCAGGAGCAGACTTGGGACTCAATACAGGCACTCCAACATAAGACGTGGGTGTCTTAACTCCTGCCAAATGCCTGTCTCTGGTTGTTTGTTTTTTTGTTTTTTTGTTTTGTTTTGTTTTGTTTTGTAAAACCAATACAAAACAGACAGAACAACCATTGATCATCTTTTCTTGTTTATTTATTTGAAAATCTGAGTTAGAGATAGAACTATGGTGAGACAGAGAGAGAGGTCTTCCATCTGCTGGTACACTCCCCAAGTGCCCTCAGTGGCCAGTACAGGGCCAGGCTGAAGTCAGGAGCCAGGAGCTTCATCTGGGTCTGCCACGTGGGTAGCAGGGGCCCAAATCCAGGGACCATCTGCTGCTGCTTTTCCCAGACCATTAGCAGGGAACTAGATGGGAAGTGGAGCAGACAGAACACAAACCATCATACGGAACACCAGTGTGGCAGGCAGCTGCTTTCCCATGGTGCCAGTCCCAATGGGTGGTCATGACATGAACACAAGCCTCAATTTTGCTCTGCCATTTTCTGACTGTGGAATAGTTTTTGTCACAAGTAAGATACATTTCAGGGAAGTTAGTCAGCCAGGTTTCGCCCTGACCATTCTCAGTAATTAGTTTGAATTTTCTAACTACAGCTTCATCATTCTGCAGATCAGCAAGACTCACTTCTAACACAGGACTCATGGGGCCACCGCATGCAAATTTGAGCCATGTGCTTTCCCAAGGACATTACCAGGAAACTGGATCAGAAGTGGGGCAGCAGGAATTCAAAATGGAGCTCTGTCCCTCCCTCTGTCTGTAACTCTCTCAAAAAAAAAATAATAAAATAATAATAATAATAAGGATCAGCGCTGTGGCATAGTAGATAGTAGGCTAAGCCTCTACCTGTGGTGCCGGGCACCCATATAGGCACTGGTTCATATCCCAGCTTCTCTTCTGATCCAGCTCTCTGCTATGGCCTGAGAAAGCAGTGGAAGATGGCTCAAGTACTTAGGACCCTGCACCTGTGTGGAAGACCCAGAAGAAACTCTTGGCTTTGGGTAGGTCCAGTTCTGGCTGTGACAGCCAACTGGGGAGTGAACAAGCAGATGGAAGGTCTTTCTTTCTGTCTCTCCTTCTCTCTGTCTGTGACTCTATCTCTCAAATAAATAAATATGGCTCTCTGATGGGGGATGCCAGCATTGCAAGTGGCGGCTTAACCTGCTGTGCCATGCCACCCCCTAAACAATACTACTGATGTTTAACATAGCAAGTGCTTCTCACACCATTTCGACCTTTCTTAGAAGATGGAGCAACCACTTTCTTGGCTCCATTCTTGCTGCCTTTTGGATGCCACTTGCTCTTGTCAACCTCCATGGTGAGGCTTAGAAAGCTCAAAAGGGCTGTAACTCCATTTCTCATGGCAGGGTTCATTAGCCAGAAATATTCCAACTCCAGATGACCCTGAGCTCAAAGCAGGTATTACGGGCAGTCAGACATGGTCTTAGCGAGTTGTCCTTCCAGAAGCCTGTCTTTCTTCCCATGAAGGTGCTCTCTTAACTACAACTTAATTACAAACTCTAGGTAAGCATAGTGACGCCCCAGCTCCTCACCCAAGAGAACCTCCTTGACTCTTCAGGCCCCTGGTCTAGCTAGTTCTCTCTAAGACTCCCTCCAAATGCAAAACACAGCTTTGTGGCAGGCATTGTGGTGCAGCCAGTTAAGCCACTGCTTGGGACGCCTGTATCCCATATTAGAGTGCCTGGTTTGAGTTCCAGCTGCTCCACTTATGATCCAGCTCCCTGCTAATGCACCTGAGAAGCAATGGAAGATGGTTCTAGTCCCTGAGTTCCTGCCACCATTGAGGGAAGCCTGGATGGAGTTCCTGGCTTCTGGCTTCAGCCTAACCCAGCCCCTGCTGTTGTGGTTATTTGAGGAATGAGTCAATGAATAGAAAATCTCTCTCTCTCTTTCTCTCTCTCTCTCTTTCCTCTCCCCCATCCCTTCCTCCCTCCCTCCCTCTTCCTCTCCCTTTCAAATACATATTAAAAAGAAAAAACTCAGTTCTTCTTTTCTGGTTTCAGCCTTGGTTATGTGACTAAGAAAGTAATACAAGGACAGACACACTTGTGGAAGATCTGACTTGTGTCCTCACTCAGCTTCCCAAATCCCCTTTTATTCTTCTACCACACTGCCCCTGTAGACGACACTCCCAGTTGATATTTTATAGATTGTAGGCTTAGATTTTTTTTCAGGGATGCCCCCTTGATCCTTTCGGAATCTTTTTTGCATTGCTTTCTGGGGGAGTTGAAATTTTTACATAGAACAATTCCTTCTGTGTAGAGTTTATAAATAACTTTGAGATTTACATTGTGTGGTCTTATGTGAACATTTAAAGAAAATGGTAAATAAAATAAAATCTTAATAAAATGCTACTAGTGGTTAATTTCCTGACATGATGTTGTAAGATCTTTACATCTGTACTTTTCATCCGTAAGTAAAAAGATATTTAAGTCATTTTCATAAGGAGACTAGTGACATATCCAAAGAGATTGTTTTTAGGAAATATTTAAAGTCATTTTATTAGAAGCTCCATCACTAAAATAAAATCTAGATATGAGTTGTTACTGTCACTTCATAACTTCTGGTTTGTGATTTTAACACTTATCACAGTCCAGTGTTCGCTTAGGTAGTCTTGTAATTGGAATACACTACCACCTAGTGGTAGTAAGTGTTATGCTCCTATTAAACCTAATTTGTGCCTGAGCTTAAAAAAACCATATTCAACAAACACATAAACCAGAGATTTTTCCACTTTTGAATAGCAAAAATATGCCTCTTTTAAAAATAGCTAAAGATTATAAAAATTTTAGGATAAGGTAAAGTATTTACAAAAAAATAAATACTATCATTAAATTTGAGGTCCATTTAATTCTGGGCATCTACTCTGGTTTTGAAATGGGGCCCAAACACAAGCAAGACAATAGTCTATGAACATCAGTGGTTAATTAATCATATATGCAAATAACTGGCTCGTTAAGGACGGGTTTCCACCATACAGGACAGGAAGGCTGTCCTGCAGAGGAAGTGACGCTCATGACTGCGTCAGTCAGAAGAATCAGCAGAGGGGGAGACAGAGAGAATCAAGACTTACTTCTTGGCCGGCGCTGTGGCTCAATAGGCTAATCCTCCGCCTTGCAGCGCCGGCACACCGGGTTCTAGTCCCGGTCAGGGCGCCGGATTCTGTCCTGGTTGCCCCTCTTCTAGTCCAGCTCTCTGCTGTGACCCAGGAGTGCAGTGGAGGATGGCCCAAGTCCTTGGGCCCTGCACCCGCATGGGAGACCAGGAGAAGCACCTGGCTCCTGGCTTCGGATCAGTGCGGTGCACTGGCCACGTGGGCCATTGGAGGGTGAACCAACGGCAAAGGAAGACCTTTCTCTCTGTCTCTCTCTCTCTCACTGTCCACTCTGCCTGTCAAAAAATAGAAAATAAAAAAAAGAAAACTTAAAAAAAAAAAGACTGACTTCTTGGAGGATAGTTAGGGGGACCTCGGGCTAACTTTGTGCTAAGAACTCAAACTGCTGCAGAGTTTGTTCCAGGTGTTGTGAGGTGTATGGAGTGGTGAGAAGACGGGTGGGAGGTGGAAGGGAGTTGGGATGACAGCCCCCAGCTGTCAGCTGCCCGGTTAGCTAATCAGCCATTGATTCCACTCTCCCAGGCGTTAGTTTGAGCTCAACCCTGCTCCAGGTAAAACTCCTCAAAACTGCTTTCTGGAAGGTGACAAACCCTGAGCACATGCTAGCATATTATAAAACATCTCAAGTGGATGTTGATCCTGGCTTCAGTGACCATGATTAAAAAATAGCAATAGAGGTGAGAGGTGTGCTCTTGTCACTGGTTTTAAAGGATGGAGAAAAAAATGTCCTCCTGGATGCTGTCCATGGCTGCACCTGCTTGCCAACAGACACACGGGCACGGGGTGGACTCTCCAGAGAGAGGCTGTTTGCCCTAAACAGTGGGAATGAAGTCTCCGGGGGTCAAAGACACTGGACAGCAGTTGGGGAACACGCTCCCTTTCACAATTCCCACTTGTGCAGTGGTGGCTATGACCAGAAGTTCAATCAAAAGCCTGCAACTCAGTATTCTTTCCTGGGAGTCCAAAGCGGAAGAACTTCAGGCGAGGTTGCTTTAGATAACAGGAAAGTCTGGAAACCAAAGGACCTTCCTGTGGTGTCCCCTAGCGTAATCTCACCGCAGGTGTGAATGCTCAATGTGACTCCTTCGTCCTGCTCTCTCCTCCCACAAGAGCATCCTCGCGGCTAAGGAGAGGAGAAAGGTGCCAGGGGCAGGGTGAAGGCACCAAGGGCGCGGGAGGAAGTGGGCACACCCCTCCCTCTGTGGCCTCCAAGATGACTGCTGGCAGCCAGCCAACCCCACATCCACCCCTGCCTGGGGCCTGTGAGCTCAATGCACCACTCAGCAGCGCTCAGCCCCAGTTTCCTCGCCTGTAAAGCAATTCAGTGGAGCTGTGAGGGCGACAGGGAGGTGCAGCCTGTGGCCCAGTAAGCCTTCCATAAAGGGGGCCTGGTGTTCCTGGGGGATCCATGACACCTTAGGTGATGTCGGTGTTGGGGTGGCACTGGTCTTTGGTGGGCCCCACTTGCACAGCACTGCTGCACTGGGAGGGCGAATCTTTGAACACATCGTCAACTTTTCCACAAGCAACATCTGCCCATGTCTGTGTGTGTGTGTGCACGCATGCACAGTCTAAGATACAAGGTGAGACAGATCATATCAGTAACAGTGACAGCCCAGATCCTGCCACCCTTACTGTTTTGCACGTCAAGGTCCATGCAGGGGGTGGAGGGGATTTTTGTACAACCACCTTCTCACTCTTCAAGGACGTCTAGGAGCCTCCAAAGCTTGTGATAACACCCAAGTCCAGCCAGCCCACACCAGCATCGACTATTTTCTCCCCTCCTCTCAGGGAGGGAGCTCACCTCCGCCTCTTGTCACACAAGCAAGCTCAGGGCCTCATCAGGACTCTGCCTACATGGGCAACCAGACTCTCCTAGGCAGTAGTGACTTTCACTTTCCCAGGAGCCCTACACCAGGTAGGAGCTGCCCCAAAGTGCCTACAAAGGAAGGGAGAATGGTTGATGGCAGATGGCCATAAATCACTTGACCCTCTGTTTTGTTTTTTTGTTTGTTTGTTTGTTTGTTTTTTGCTTATTTGTTTGTTTATTTGACAGGCAGAATTAGACAGTGAGAGAGACAGAGAGAAAGGTCTTCCTTCCATTGGTTCACCCTCCAAGTGGCCTCTTCGGCCGGCGCACTGCACCGATCCGAAGCTAGGAGCCAGGTGCTTCCTCTCAGTCTCCCATGTGGGTGCAGGGCCCAAGCACTTGGGCCATTTTCCACTGCCTTCCCAGGCCACAGCAGAGAGCTGGACTGGAAGAGGGGCAACCGGGACAGAACCGGCACCTCAAGCAGGACTAGAACCCGGTGTGCCAGCACAGCAGGTGGAGGATTAACCAAGTGAGCCGCGCCGCTGGCCTGACCCTCTGTTTAATAGGAGTGGGGGTCTACTTCCTCTGCCCAAGAATCCCAGAGACTTCGTGACTACCTTGTCCAAGAGACTACATGAGAGTGAGTGGATTCTCACCTGTAAAGAGAACTAGCAGCTTCCGCCTTGGTCTCTTGGAGTGCTGCCCCACCATGCTGAAGTCTGGCTTTGCTAATGGAGACACCACAGAAGTAGAGGGGCTCAGCTAAGCCAAGTCTTCCAGCCATCCCCGCCAATGGGCCGTGGATGTGAAGAAAACCCCCTTGAGGCAACAAGCATCCACTGAAGACCACCAAGTGGCCCAATAGACACCACTTGAGGCAGCCAAGCCCTGCCCAACTTCCTGACCCTCAAACCCTTGAGAACCAATGCAACGGTAGTGGATTGCAACACTGTGTTTGTGGAGTTGATTGTTTCATACCAGTGCAGCATTGGAATAACCTCCCTCCACACCTCGCTGTTCTGTGATTCACCTGCTGCACCAAAGCCATGGCGTCTGTGTCCTGCCTTGTCTATACCTTTGGTTACTATGCACAGCCCACCCGGAAAACACACACCTCCCTCTCACGCTTCCCAGCCAGGGGGAGATGGCGCTGCTAGATATATATAAATAACCTGCTCTGTTCTCAGAATTTCCCAAAAACCAGGAGCTACTAAAGGCAACAAAGAATGTGCCTGACCCTGGGACTCACCCAGAATCAACTTTCTCACCAGAAGGTCCTCAGACTCTCAATTAAAACGTGCTGCATCCCAGCAAAGAACACAGCTCCCAGTGAAGCTGCAAACTGTCTGTACAGAATTCGCCGCCTCCTAACAAAGGCAGACGATTCCAACAGTGTCCAAGGCTTTGTCTGGATCAGAGGTTCCACGTGCCACCCGTGTCTTTTGTAAGAGAAAGGAGACCCCTCACAGGCCTCTTTCCTTCCCGGATGTGCCTGGATTTCGAGGATTTTAAAGGGTGCTGTTAGCATAATCCAGGCATAGGGTTTTCAATGGGTTTTGGCACATCAGCCGAACACGCTGGAATGTTGTCAACACAGACCCTGGAGCTGTGCAGGCCTGTGCACGGGGGGCCACGACAGGGCGGAGAAGATCCATTTGGCACTTTGCAAGCCGAGAAGGCTGAAGCCCTCTTGATTTCATTCCTGTCCATTTCAAGATAATAGAGAATCTAGATAAAGAAAGGCTGTTTGCTTTTAAACCGTGATTTAGAGTGAGTGTCGGAGATATTGACATCTGTATATCAGATTTGCTCCATGTGGAGATCCGGAGCGTAAACGTGCATCAGATGAGAGTATGCCAGCATTGCCATGGGACTTTTAGAATTCTTATGCTCTACTCTCAAGTCAGTGTGTGTTCACAGGTAGGCGATTCAGAGTCAGCGACAGCACCACACACCATCTGCAAGATAAACGGAGGCTCGGGCAGAAGGCAGGATGTAGTTTGTACTAACGCTGTGCTGTATGAATCACACAGTGTTTCGTCGTCTTCACCGCCCTTTCAGCTCCTTATCTGAACAGGGAGGTCAGGACAACATTATTTCCTCCTATCGCAGGTGAGACAACGGGACCTGATGAAAAGTGAGTGACAGACACGGAACTCGGCCCTGGCTCTCCTGCAGCTGCGTCTGTGCGCTTAGTGCCCCTGCCTCTGGACTCTGACTCCTGTCTATGGAAAATGCTGGGGCATTTTGATGCCGGTAGCGGTGATCTGACCTCTCAGACACCACATCAGCTACTCCACATCCACTCAGTAGGTTCTGTTCTTGTTAAAACTAGCCAGTCAAGTTCTATCACTTGTGACCAAAGCATGCTGACACAGAGCCACAATAAAAAGTGTACCCCAGGCCTGTGCTATGAAGGGTTAAGCTGCCAGTGTCCCATGTCAGAGCACCAGTGGAGTCCCAGCTACTCTGTCTCTGATCCAGCTTCCTGCTAATACACCCGGGAAGGGAGCAGAAGATGGCCCAAGTGCTTGAGCCCCTGCCACCCATGTAGGACCAAGATGGAGTTCTTGGCTCCTGAATCTGGCCTGGCTCATCCCTGTCTGTTGTGGTTATTTGGGGAGTGAACCAGTGGATGGAAGATCTCTCTGTCTCTTTGCCTCTCTCTGTGTCAGATAAATAAACCTTTTTTGAAAAGTATAACCCATTTCTGCAAATGCAACTTTAATTTCTTTTTTAAAAGGCTTATTTATTTATCTGAGAGGCAAAGTTACAAAGAGAGAGAGAGAGAGAGAGAGGTCTTCATCTGCTGGTTCACCCCCAAAATGGCCACAACAGCTGGAGCTGCGCCTATCCAAAGCCAGGAGCCAGGAGCTTCTTCCAGGTCTCCTACACAGGTGCAGGGGCCCAAGCACTTGAACCATCTTCCTCTGCTTTCCCAGGCCATTAGCAGAGAGCTGGATCGGAAGTGGAGCAGCTGGGACTCAAACTCGTGCCCACATGGGATTCCAGCACCACAGGCAGGGGCTTAACCTACAGTGCCAGCCCCTGCCAACTTTAATTTCTAACATGAAGGCTAAATAAATAAAATAAAGTGTGCTTCTCACTGATCACATTGCAATAAGATGTATGATGGAGCATTTGCTGTTGTCTCATTGTTATAGCCAGGACTCAAAGCTAGGGAGAAAGAGAATTATCATACCTTCTAAAAAGAAACCAGCAACCAGAAATCTAACCACGTCTTTTATTTTTTGTATTCAGCTGCTATGTGGGTGCTGGAGAGACAGCCCCTCCCAGGAGCCGCTAATCTCTAGATAAAGTCAACGACTCACCTGGCCTTGCCTTCCAATTGTGCAACAGCCAATCCGAAGCCACACCCCAAACCACCTCCTTTGTCTGGCTTTCGAACTCAGGACCACTAGGCATGTGCCCTTCAACACCCCAGGGCCAGCTACCAGATACCTGGGAGCAGCACCTGTGCCCCCGAGTCTGCTAAGATCACCCCAACTCCAACCTCATCCTTGGTACCTGGTCTCACCTGACCCCTCTGGGGCACCTACAGTGAAGTCTCTCACCCACTTTTCTCCCTCCCTCTGCCTCCTGACTTGACCTTGGGGCTTCCCTCCTCCTTCTAGTGAGCTGTGAGTTTAGCAAAATCCTTCCTGTGTAACCAACATTTCCCTGTCTCCACGTCTCACTGTAAGTCATCTTTCCTTTTCGCATTTTAACTAGCAGAAACCAACTATTGATATTGTGAATTACCTCTGGGTAGTTTTGTGAATGATGATGTTGGCCTTAGAATGTCAGGAGCAGACTGAAAGAGGACGACTTGGGATGACAGACCTCACACCCGGCTGAAGACAAAGGGTGAAACATCGGCTGCAGACAACTGAGCTCCACTAAGACACCTCCACCTGGCTGACTCCCTGGATTTCCCAGATGGAGCATCATCAGAACAAAGCTGGAAAATCAGCTCAATTATCCATGCACTGGATTCATTGCTTTTCTAACTTCCACCTGCAGGTCCTCCTCCCCTTTCCAAACACTGTGCTGGTTTGTTGGGTGGAAAGAGCACACTTTGGTGGCAAAGCTCACGCCTTCCCCTAGACTACCAGCTCCTTGAAATAAGCCCTTTCCTCTTACCAACTTCCATCTCTGGTGAGTGGGCCGCCCAGCGCTGAGCAGCGACAGCCTGATCATTTTGCCTGGCAACATCACCAAAGCGGATTAAAAACAAGTCCCAGAAACTCTGGAAACACTGGCCTTGCTCCCCAGACCTTCACCTTGCTTCCCCTTAAAAGGCAAATGACTGCTGTAGGCACGGACTGTGGGCAACCTCATGTCAAGCAGTGGCTGTGCCCTGTCCTCCCAAAGCCCCATGCAGAGGGAGCATCCAAGACCATCTCCTATGGCAGCAGTGGGGGCCTCCAGAAACTGGACCTGTGTCCTTAATGGACTTGCTAATGGGGGAAGAGAACTGGCGGGAAGTGGAAGCTTGGCAGGGGTTGGGGGGGTGGGAGGGTAACGTGGAGCAGCCTTTGGTCCACTGTTTGGCGTGGCCAGAATAAATAAGTTTCCCATGGGTCGAGCGGACACTGGAATGCAGCTGGGCTTGAGCCATCTTTCCGGTACCCCACCAAGAGGGCTGCCTGCCAGGCGAGCAGACTTGAATGATGGAGCTGATGAAGAATGGACATCCATCCCCGAGCCAGGGAGCCTATGTGAGGGAACCGGGCAGTGGGCAGACCCCACAGGGTCTCCCAAAGAATTCAGGCGACACCCCCAAGACAGCCAACATTTGGACACCTGCCACACGTCATGGAGCTCACGAGTGGCCCGAGAAGCAGCGGCAGCCACAGAGAGCACGGTAAATGTGCGCAGCCATGGAATAAAGTTTGTCTTGTGCTTGTGGGGAGGGAGTGGGGATGGTGGCCAGGAGTCTGGAGTTGTTATTGCCTGAGAAGAGCACAAAAGGAGCTTCAGGGAGCCTACAGCTGCCTGATCTGACTTACAACTGTGTATTAGTGAAAACTCGGTGAGAACATAGGACGTTTGTGGTACCCCAGCTAAAAATCTGCTTACATAGGGAGCATCCCAAATATCCACTCTGCCCAAAGTCCAGCCCTCCACAATCTGCTGCTTCACCCACATCCTGTTGGTTTTGGGGTCTCTGGGCTTTCTGCTTCTCCCTTTGCATCTCTAGCATCCGCCTCCAACACAAGGCTCGGGGATTTGTTTCTTTTAACCCTTCTGGGTGATTCTCTCCCCAGCCTTGGGGCTATTTCTTTGCACACGTAAGGCACTCAGCCCTCACCTAAGTGCCGGGGGACCCTCTGCAGAACCCTAGAGTTTGCATTTTCTCTCAGCAGCTCTCTCCTCTCCGATGTGTATGCCCTGTGACAGCAGCTGCCGTGGCGTTCCCGCAGTCCCAGGTCTGTCTGCGCCACTCAGGGAGACCACCAGCCCTGCCTGGAGCATCATTGCCTCCACCACTTTGCTTCTCCCTCATCCTTATGATCCCTGTCCTCTGCTACCTATGGCCCAAGGCCCAGTGACCATCGTCTTGGAGGGTTTGTTTTATTTTTTTTGCTCTGTTCCTGGCGCAAGGGCAAATCTGTGACCTGTTACTCCTTCATGGTCAGAAAAGAGTCCCTGGACTTAACTTTCGCAGTGAATTGTGGTCAGAAATGATGATATTGGCTCAAGATCCATTAAAGGACAGAAAAATGAGGCTGCAAGTAAAGTTGAAAGCATCATTTGGAGAGAAGAGAAAATGCCATTTGAATTGCACTGAGTTCAGATGAGTGAGTAAACCAGTCATATGCACTTACATTTTACCAATACAATGTGTTAACACTACTTCATAATTAACATTTCTAATGTGTTGTCTGTTTGCTCCTTCCATGTAGCCCATGTGGACGAATCTCTCTTAGATGGTTGCCAATGGGGAAAGCGAGAGGCAGCTCTCCAATTCGGTTAGTACCAAATCCACTGCCGCTAATACTGGGCACTGACATACTCCCAGGGATCACAGTGATAAACATGGTTAGCTATTGCTTCTCTGAATGGACACTGAATTAATTAGAAGGAGCAAAAATTATGAGCCAGAGAAGCGTTTCCCCATAACAGTCTCCAAAGATGGGGCCTTCCCCTAATATACCCTCTCTCTGAGTCTGCAGGCGCCACAGAGAATTACATGGACTCGTTCCGGTACTGATCCATGCCAGCCAAGTGCAGCCAACACAGGGGCACAGCAGTTAACAGCTGCTGAAGTCAACTGCCCTTCAGCAACTTAGGGTGACTAATTTAGCCCTTCCTCTAGCCTCCCATATTTTCCAATTTAAGTAATACTCACTGAGCACCTACTATGTTCCAAATCCTATGCTAGGCACTTACCGACATATTATCCAATTGAATCCTCACAGCCCGACATGGATATACTGCCACTTCACAAATAGGAAAAACAGAACCTGCACTGAGAGTAGGCCTTCTGCTGAGAGGTTGAGGATAAAAGGAAAAAGAACCACACATGAGCTCTGATTTTGATGGACCAGGACTTAGAGCTGATCACAAGCTCAACGACGGCAGAATCATTTTAAGAAGTAAAACATACATATCTTATTTTATTTTACTTTAAAACATACAAAGCACTTGATGCACATCAATCATTTGATGCACAGCCAAGTCTATGAGTAAGTCTGCTAACTGGCAATTCTGTCCCACCTTTCTCATACAAACAATACCCCTCACCAATCAGCTGTGACTCCTAGTTTTGATTTCTTTAAAGCAAAGTGAAAACGTGTACATCAATTAAAAAGTTCTCAGGGGTCTTAACAGAGCTCTCTTTGTTTGTTAATATCCTGCTCTTACCATTAGCCAACCCACATCTAATTCAACAGCGTTTATAAAGGAGTTGACCTTAGTGAGTTCTTTACTAAGCTCCCTCTAAGGTTTTCAAAGCATCAGCAACTCTTCTTGAAGTGTGGTTCTTTTGTATGGCAAGTACCAGTAGCATCACCATGTGTGAAAGCAAGCACGGGTGGAAGCAGATGTGTGTACATGGCCACCAGGCTCACAAGGTTCTGCTGTGTTGTCATGGTGACTTAGAGAGAGAATGGACGAATCTGTTCACCCCCATAATCAGGTAATGAGGCTTAGCTCAAGGTGCTTCTCCTGTGGCCATATCATTTTGTTTAATCGCCTGAGGAACATTTACATGGAGAGGCTCAGTTTCATTTTCAAGAGAGGTGTCTGGGCTGGAGATTCTCTGGGCTGGAGACTTTGACTCGGGAATCTGCAGCATATGGGAGACAGTGGAAGCTGAGTCTGAGGGCAGCAGAGATAATGAAGGGTGCAGAGAATGAGGAACAAAAAGAACTAAGGTGGAGTCCTCAGAGCCTTGACATTTAAATGCCGGATGACTTCTAACTCTGAGTTATAGTAGCTAAGGCAGTGGCCCGGCCATCAGGCAATCAATGCAAAGTCAACATTAATCAGCACCTCTAAGAAAATTAGCAAGAGTTGGAAACAGACTGACCCCCAGAGCCCACAGTTAACACAAAGGGCACACTAATAAAAGTGAGGACACGATCAAGCTGTCTCCCACATAGGGAATAAAGTGTTTGAACAAACACCTGCCTAGTTTCATTAATGGCCACCTCGGCCCTTTGCTCTGGACAAAGTTTCCATTCTAAGAATGAACAAAGTAATAATGAAAATACCTAGGGGTCGACCTGTGGCGTGGTAGGTTAAGCCTCTGCCTGCGACACTGGCATCACCTATGGGCACCATATGTGCTGCTCCCCTTCTGATCCAGCTCTCTGCTAATGCACCTGGGAAAGCAGTGGGAGATGCTTCAAGTGCTTGGGCCCCTGCACCGACATGAGAGACCCAGGAGAAGCTCTTCACTCCTGGCTTCAGATCAGCACAGCTACAGCCATCTGGGGAGTGAGCCAGCAGATTGGAAGATCTCTCTCTCTCTGCCTCTTCCCCTCTCTTCTCCCTCTCCCTCTCTCTGTCTGTAACTCTGCCTCTAAAATAAATTAATTAATATTTTTTAAAAAATGAAAATATCTAGCAATTCAAAAGAAGGGAACTGATATGTGGTGAGCACATCCATGAAATAAGAGAAAACGTCAGGAAAATCTCTAATTTATGGTCTCAGTGAGACTCAAGAGCACATTGCATCTATAAAACCGAAGGAGAAACAGAAAAAAAAAACACGTGAAATTAGGAAGAAATATTGGAGCTAAAAAATATAAGCATCAAATTTTAAAACAGAGTAGAGATAATGAGTAACATATTACATACTGAAGAAAACTAATCAAGGAATTAAAACCAGCTCAAGACATCCTCCTGGAATTTAAAGAAAAGAGCAAAGAGGAGTTCTCACTAATGTACTAAGGAAAAAACTACACACATTAGAAAGGGGGAATAGAAATTATCATAATTGGAAGATTAACATAATAATTTGCCCACAAAATCTAAAAGAAACATCTAAAAATGACTCAACTAACAAGATGATTCAGTTCGCTATTTACAAGTAGTTTAAACAACAAAAAACTGAAAAACATGAAAAAGTAATTTTAAAACCCTAAAAGTTAAACTAACTTAAACATTTTTTAAAAAGGTATCACCATTAATCATCAGAGAAGCACACATTTAAACAATTATGTAAAATGCATTGTTTATCAAATTAGCAAAAATTTAATTTAAACGAGTTTTCTCAGAGGAAGGGTGGGAAGATAAATTTATGCAAACAATAAGCAATATGCTTGTCGTATTTCAGGATGTTTGCATACATTTTGACCTAGCAATTCTATTTCCAAGAATTAAATACTGGTAACAATGGTGAAATTATTGGAAGCAATCTACATTTCCAACAATAGGGACTCCTAAAAAATGCTATGGTATATCTAATAATGATATCTAATATGGTATATCTAAAAATGCTATGGTATGTCTAATAGTAATATCTAATATGGTATATCTAATAAAATGTACCCATTAATATACTATGGTAGGAAAATTAATAGGAGAAAAATATTATAATAAACTAAGTGAAAATGATTTTCAAATGTATCTTTGAATGATTCCATCTTGTTTAAATACTAGGGATCTTCAAAAAATTAGCAGAAAATGCATATTTTGGGAAAACCATTGATGGATTTCAATTTTTTGCACAAAAATAAATTATTTTAAATTTTTTACTTTATTTGTATATTTATTTATTTGAAAGGTGGAGTGACAGAGAGACACAGACAGAGGAGAGGGAGATCTTGCATGTACTGGTTCACTTCTCAAATGCCCATAACATCCAGGCCTGGGCCAGGCCACAGCCAGTAACTGAGAACTCATTCCAGGTCTCCTACGCAGGCGGCAGGGACCCAAGCAATCGAAGCATCGTGTGCTGCCTCATAGGGTGCACACTGTCGGGAAGCTGGAGTTGGGAGCAGAGTCGAGACTGGAACCCGGGAACTCTGATACCTAACGTGGGCATCCCCAGGCAGCAGCATCTTAACTGCTGCATCAAATTCCTATCCCTGGGTACCTTCATACACGTACACACACACACACACACAATCAAAAAAAAATCTGGGATTGAGTACACCAAAGTATTAAAGTCTCAATGACAGAATAACAGGCAACTTTTAAATCCTCAATTTCTTTCTCCTGTGTCTTCCAGAAATTCATAAAGTAACATTAAGCAACTTTTAAAAAAATAAATTAGGGGCCGGCGCTGTGGCTCAGTGGGTTAATGCCCTGGCCTGAGGTGCCAGCATCCCAATACAGGCACCAGTTCAAGACCCAGCTGCTCCACTCCCAGTCCAGCTCTCTGCTATGACCTGGGAAAGCAGTAGAAGATGGCTGAAGTCCTTGGGCCCCTGCACCCGTGTGGGAGACCCAGAAGAAGCTCCTGGCTCCTGGCTTCAGATCAGCAAAGCTCCAGCCATTGTGACCACCTGGGGAGTGAACCATCGGGTAGAGGACCTCTCTTTCTCTCTCTCTCTCTCTCTCTGCCTCTCTTCTCTCTCTGTAACTCTGACTTTCAAATAAATAAATCTTTTAAAAATTAATTAATTAATTGTGATTTTAATACTGTTGCTTAATGTCTCTCTCACAACTGCATTTTTAAATTGGGATGATAGATGTGACAGAATTTTGAACACAGGATAAGAATCTGGTTCAAAGTCAGACTTGCAAGATTTTACACGTATTCAGGCTTCACACATGCAGAATCCTGAAGAGCTCCAGTAACCTCGGGTTTGACAGCACGAAACTACACACGTCTGTGCAGATTTGAACTTACACAGACTACAGAACACGTGACCACAGCTAAGAGGTGATAGAACTTTTAAAGCTTTGTTGGAGTTGCTTAAATATGGACCAAGTGAGCTACAAGATGAGCCCTGAGCAGGGGAGATGGCCTGTGCTTTTACAGCAGATGAACACACGCACAGGCTTGCCTGGAGCAAGGCCTGGGAAAGGCTTGCTTCTCTGCATTTTCCAAAGCTCCATACCCACCATGCCCCTCCCTCAGTGCATTTCTCCTGGAAGCCACAGAAGCTGAAGTAAGTTCTTGTCATATTCGCAGAACTGTTGGACATGGGAGGGGGATTCAGAGTCAACAGACTGAGTACAGCTCCATTTACTTAGTCACCTGCCTTTCCTTTCCCTCACTCAACTCTGCACACCCTTTGCTAAAGGAGTTAGGTTTTCTTTATGCAGTTCAATCTCTGCCCATCTCCTGCACACCCCAGCACAGCAGTGCGGCCCACCAGTCAGCTTCTCTTAGCCTGGGCTGGAGGGTAACATGAGGCATGATTCCCGCAAGTCCTCGGTCACAGATTCCGCGGGAATCGATCTCACAAAAAATCAACCCAATCTCAGCAGACTGCATCTTTTTTTACCTCTGGTTCCCTCTGGGCTTGCATCTGCACTAACTAGACGCTTCCACTCCAAGGCAGTTAGTTTATTTATTTTGCAACTAGAAGTGTAAGATGGCTCCAGATGGGGCCGGTGCTGTGGTGTAGTGGGCTAAGTCTCTGCCTGCAGCTCAGGCATCCCCTATGGGCACCGGTTCATGTCCTGGTTGCTCCTCTTCTGATCCAGCTCTCTGCTGTGGCCTGGGAAAGCAGTGGAAGATTGCCCAAGTCCTTGGACCCCTGCACCTATGTGGGAGACCAGGAAGAAGCTCCTGGCTCCTGGCTTCAAATCGGCTCAGCTCCAGCCACTGTGGCCATTTGAGGAGTGAACCAGCAGATGGAAGACCTCTCTCTCTCCCTCTCTCTGCAATCCTACCTCTCAAATAAATAAATAATTTAAAAAATGGGTCATCAGAAATCATAAAAGCAGCAGGAACAGGAGGGGAAATCCAGATCGAGTTTAGGCTCAATACCAGGAGCCCAGAATTTGGGGTCTGAAATCTGTTACACTGCAGTATGATTCCATAGACAGAAAATGGTCATAACACATCAACCACGTCCTAGGGATTGGGAAGGGCGTGAGTGACCTTCCCTTCATTAAATTCTCGTCATCCCATAACATCACAACATAACCTTAATTTACGTTTGCATTCCCCTTTCTACTGGGCCTTGTGGCAAGTGAATTTCAATGGGCACTGGACATGCTCACCCGCCACTCAGGCAGGCTTGTGCGTGTGTCCCACAACAAGTACAGGGGAGAGACCTTTGTGAGCCTGGAGTCAGTCTACCCTGCTCCATCAGTGTCAAAGACAGAGCCAAACAGACTCTCACAAAGCTGGCTCCTGCCAAAGGCTTCCTCCACAGTTCAGACAGACAAGCAGCGAGGCCCCTGGAGCCCAGAACTGCCCTTTTCCACCAACGTCAAACACGTTTCACAGCTGACCTGCCAAGAATGTGGATCCTGCTTCAAGATACACAGCCTGAGACAGCGCACAGCAGCCAAAAGAGGGAATCTCCATGTAGCCTGGATTCTAGTCTATCCCCTGCAGATGGACAGTGTGTATATGGACTGGCAAGTATCCCGGCCCTTGGCCGCTCGCTCCAAGTTCAGGATTACTTCTGAAGTAGATTGAAGAGATAAAGCAACTCCTGCAAATGGGCCTTGGTTTTCCCTGGGGACTTCTAAAGTACAGCGGGTGAACACTTGCAGGGTCAATCCCTTGAGCAGTTTGACCGGGACAGGTCCCGCAGCAACCACACATCCACAGCAGAGGGCAGAGACACCCACATTGGGGAAATCTCCCTGGATTAGGGTGTTTACAGTTTATCACATCACTCACGGCCTTTTCTCTGACTCTCTACGTACCCTCTAAGTCTGCTGGGTCAAAAGTAAGGCAATGTGGCCACAGAAAGAGCTTGGCACCAGGAGTAAAGAAATTGAGGTACAAGAACTACTTTCACCATTGATTTGATTTCCTCTGAGGCCTTGGAAAATTCCTTTGCCTTCCTTAACCTTACAGATAATTTAACCTTGGCGATATTGACCCAGAAGCTCCCACAGACTTGATGCTCTGTGATTTTTTTTTTCTTCTTCTCTCAAATATCAAAAATGCCCACTCCCATCAGTCTTGTATAAAACGGTTGTCACTGTCAAGCTGGGGAGAAGGGCTTGATGGGAGGCATCAGCAACTCTTGTAGGATGGGCAGAGAAAAGATTCTGAGCAACAATGGATGGGGGTGAAGAGTGCAGCCCACTCGCTCTCCCAGAGTTCTGTGTTGCCCCTCCTGTTCACGCTAGAGAATCTTCCAGAAAGAGCTTCTGAGAGAATGAAGCATAAACTTAGTGTTAGGTGTCAGTGACTCCCCACCACTGAGATCTTTTATCAGGACTCGAGGTTCTGCCCGACTCCGGAGTTCTCTGTTCCGAAAAGTGTTAGCTCACCAGTTCCAGAACTTACCAACTCCCATTGCTGGGCTATCACGCCTCAGGCTTCACGAATCTGAAGTGCTCTACTTGTTCCTCTGCAGAGGAAAAACACAAACAGCTGCCTACTCATGAAGAGAAAATACACATCTATCTTCAAAATCAGGAAAAAAATTGATCCCAAATATACAAGAATAGAAAATGTGAGGGGCCGGCGCTGTGGCACAGGTGGGTTAAAGCCCTGGCCTGAAGTGCCGGCATCCCATATGGGTGCCAGTTCTAGTCCCAGCTGCTCCACTTCCAATCCAGCTCTCGGCTGTGGCCTGGGAAAGCAGTAGAAGATGGCCCAAGTCCTTGGGCCCCTGCCCCTGCACCGGAGGAAGCACCTGACTCCTGGCTTCAGATCGGCGCAACTCCGGCTGTTGCGGCAATTTGGGGGAGTGAACCAGTGGATGGAAGACCTCTCTCTCTCTGTCTCTACCTCTCTCTGTAAATCTGTCTTTCAAATAAATAAATAAAAAGAAAGGAAGAAAGAAAATGAGAGGCAAAATACAACTGAATTTCAAGGTTGCAAGGAAATGGATCATTTAATTTTCTGTGATTAGCAAGCATTCTGACATCTGAAAATATGGAAGGCCTTTGTGGACAAGTAATGACATATAGTTTTTGTTTTTTTTTAATTTATCTCCATAAAGATTTCAGGCCCAGGTGGTTTTCCAAGAGAATTTTTTGGAACTTTGTTAGAAAAAAAAAAAGAAAAGAAAAGAATTGTCTAAGTCATTCTAGAGAATGAATCTCAAAGTTACTATCACCTTTGTTAACTGCTATCCTGAATACCTGAGTGATTTATAAAGACAGATTTCTTTAGCTCATGGTTCTGGAAGCTGGGAAGTCCAAATGTACAGCACCAGCATCTGCTGAGGGTCTCTGGCTGCACTAAAACACAGCAGGGGCATCACATGGCAAGTCAGAGCAAGCTGCTAACTTGGGTCTTTCTCTTCTGATAAAGCCACTAATGCCATGTGATGCCCAATAATCCTGGTCACCTCCCAGAGGCCCTGCCTCCAACTACTGTTAACATGGGAATGTGGGGATGAATTTCCAACACGTGAACTTTTAGGGGACACGTTCAAACCGCATCAGAAGGGAAAGGGGGAAATAACCTGATGGTGGAGAGATGTGGCCAACACTATCTTAACTACGTGACCAAGGTTCACATCACCGATGAGGCCATAAGCGTATTATGTAACTTACAGTAGAACAGGTTAAGAAGGACACATCACCTCTGTGGTTTCTTTCCCAAAAAACCTATAACTTCAATCAAATTATGAGAAAAGACTGGGCATCCAGGATGGGGGATATTTTACACAATATCCATCCAGGATGCCACGGAACTCCTCAGATGCTGCCAAGGTCATTAAAACAAGAGGAATGGCTGAAAAACCATCAGAGACCACAGGGGCCTGGAGGCCCATGAAAACCATGTGGTACCCTGAATTTTGGATCCTAAAATAGAAAGAAAATATTAATGGAAAAACTGCTGAAGTTTACATCGAGTCTGGAATTTATAGTAAGACAGCCATTCTAACTTTAGAACAGAGCCATTCTCTGTTCTAACAAATGGACCAGTGCTGACATTTTGATGTAAGCAGGTAAAGCCGCTGCCCGCCACACCAGTATCCCATGCAGGGACCAGTATGAGACCTGGGTGTCCACTTCCCATCCAGCTCCCTGCTAATGCACCCAGGGAAGCAGTGGAGGGTGGTCACAGTGCTTGGACCCCTGCCACCCACGTGAGAGATCCCGATGGTGTTTCAGGCTCCTGGTTTGGCCTGGCCTGACTCTGGATGTTGAAGGTATTTGGGGAATAAACCAGAAGATAATCTCTTCCTCTGTCATACACACACACACACACACACACACAAAATGACCGTAGTCTGAGTAGCAAGTACTTCAACAGTAGGAAGGTTGAACCAAAAACTATGGAGGCCTTGCCCACTGTCTGCTCTGTTGAGGCCTTTGGGACATTTAGAAGGCCTGGGGTAGTGGTGGAAGGGGAAGGTCAGGGAACCCCCACTGCCTGAGATGGAAGTTCTTACTCCCTGGGTGGGAGGGTGTTTTTTGCCTTAAGATTGATTGATTGATTGATTGATTGATTTGAAAGGCAGAGTTACAGAGAAGGAGGGAGAAACAGAGAAGGAAAGCAATCTTCTATCTGCTGGTTCACTCTCCAGATGGTCACAGCAGCCAGGTCTGGGCCAGGACAAAGCCAGGAGTCAGGAACTCCTTCCTGGTCTCCCACATGAGTGGCAGGAACCCAAGCACTGGGGCTATCATGCATTGCCTTTCCAGGCACATTAGCAGAGAGCTGGTTTGGAAGTGGAGCAACAGGCACTCCAATGTGGAACACTGGTGTTGCAAGTGGTGGCTTAACCCACTGTACCTCAATACCAGCCTGTCAGTGCTGATTTTTTTTTAAGATTTATTTTACTTATTTGAAAGGGCAGTTATGGAAGGCAGAGAGAGAAAGAATGAGAGAGGTATTGATTAACTTCCATAAGCTGGTTCACTCCCCAAATGGCTGCGATGCACAAGGCTGGGCCAGAACAGAGCCAGGAGCCCTGAGCTTCTTCCAGGTTTCCCACATGGGTGCAGGGGCCCGAACACTTGGGACATATTCTGTTGCTTTCTCAGATGCATCAGCAGGGAGCTGGACAGGAAGTAGAACAGCCAGGGCTTGCATATATGGGATGCTGGCCATGGCAGGCAGCAGCCTTATCTACTACATCACAACACCACCACTGCCCACCATGCTGACTTTGATTGGAATTGGTCCTTTTTTTTTTTAAGATTTATTCACTTATTTGAAAGGCAGAGTTACACAGAGAGAGGAGAGGCAGAGAGAGAGGGAGAGGGAGATGGAAAGAGAGAGGTCTTCTATCTGCTGGTTCACTCCCCAGTCAGCTGCACCGATCCAAAGCCAGGAGCCAGGAGACTCTTCCAGGTCTCCCACATGGGTGCCAGGGTCCAAGGACTTGGGTCATCCTCCACTGCTTTCCCAGGCCATAGCAGAGATTGGAAGTGGAGCAGCCGAGTCTTGAACCGGCGCCCATATGGGATGCTGGCGCTTCAGGCCAGGGCATTAACCCGCTGCGCCACAGCACCAGCCCTGGAATTGGTCCTTAAGAAATAAGTCAAAAAGATTAATGGTGTGGGAGAATGCACACATTTTCAGCATTCTCCCCATGAGCACTGGATCTTTTCAGCCTGACTTTAAGTAGGAAGTCCCAAACCCACCTTGTCCTGTTCTTCTGACCATGCAGATATATTTTGGACCTTTTTTGCATTCAATTCTTTCTAAAGACAACCTTGTGGGTGTGGGCTTCCGACGAAGTTCGATTCACAAAACCCTTCACAACTGCTATGTCTTTGTTGACTCCCTGTCCCCATCAGCAACAGGCTACAGGCCCCAGACACGATGAAGGATGACTTCAAGGTCCTTTAGTGCAGTGCCCCTTGATGTCCCAGGCCCCTTATTCCAGGTGCACAATTTGCTGCTTAGCCTCCTGAGCATGACGGTGCCCTCGTCCAGGTTACAACAGACTTTTCTAGCAGCTTCGGCTGGCGCTTATCTTCTGAACGACATGACTTCCCTATCAAAACATAGTCCCTGTGCATTTGGTCTTGGGGATGGTGGGCAACGTGCTCTGAGCTGCCTCGTGGTGAGCAGAACCACCCATACCTCTATATCCACAGGGCTTTCCCTGATCTCTCATAATGTATCCCCTGCCGACTCAAAAATGCTACAGATTATCTGAATATCAAACTAGACATTTTTTATATCATTTTGAGCTATGATTTCCATCCAAAACCTCACATGGCAATTCGATGTGAACATGATTTTTTTAAAAAAAAATTTTATTAATATAAAGAGAATAGATTTTATGCATTCCATAGATACAGTTCAAAGAAGACAACCACACTCCCCTCACTCCCCTGATCCCTCCTCCAATCCCCCTCTCTCCATCCCCTTTCTTCACCAGTTTTTGCAATGATCTTTTACACAATATCCCTTTTGGATGAGTGCCTTTCCCTCAGTTGTTTGTTTGTCTAAGAGAAGTGATACAGGCTATGACAGCCTCCCCAGGCAGAAGTAACTCCCACTGGGCTGTAATTACCCTGCAAGATCCCCGGGTCATTTCTCATCAACAAGGCTCAGGCTGTCCTTAAACTCTAAGTTGAAATCCAGCGCTGTACCAATAATAACAGGAGGAAGAAGATGGAAAGTTTTCCCATTAGTGTTCCATTGAATGCCTGGCCTTTGTCCAGACTTTGTTGGGGCTATCCAAGCCCTAGGGACTGAAGTCATGCTCTTGGGTCATCTCAACAAAATGACAGAGTTGTATAGCATAGTGGTTAGGGCCATGGAGTCTGTAGCATGGATTCAAATGCTGCCCCCACCATTGAGTCATTGTAGGACACTAGCAATCTCCCTAGCCTCTCTGCGCCTCAGCTTCCTCACATGTAAAATGGGGCTAATGAGCGTATCAACCTGATAAGAGTATCTCAGGTCATTAAATGAGTTAATATATGGAAATCTATTAACAGTAATAAACATTCGGAGCAGACATTCAATGCAGTAGGTGACACATATATCCCATTTCAGAGTCCTTGGGTTCAAGTTCCAGTCCCAGTTCTGCTTCCAATCCAGCTTCTTGCTAATGTGCACCCCGGGAGGTAACAGACGATGTTTCATGTACTTGGATCCCTGCCATCCACGTGGCAGACCAGGACTGAGTTCTAGGATCCTGGCTTCAGGCTGGCCCAGTTCCAGCTACTGCAGGTATTAGGCATTTGAGGAGCAAACCAGCAGATGATTTGAAGAATGAATCAGAATGTGGAGGGCCTCTCTCTCTCTCTCTCTCTCTCTCTCTCTCCGCCTTTCAAATAAAACAAATATATACATAACTGCATGGGAGACCAGGAGAAGCACCTGGCTCCTGGCTTCAGATCGGCGTGGTGCGCCAGCTGCAGCGGCCATTGTGAGGTGAACCAACAGAAAAAGGAAGACCTTTCTCTCTGTCTCTCTCTCTCACTGTCCACTCTGCCTGTCAAAAAAGTAATAATAATAAGATGCATGGGCTGGCACTGTGATGAGCAGGTAAAGATCCCGCCTGCAATGCCAGCATCCCATATGGGGACCAGTACCTGTCCCGGCTGCTCCACTTCTAATCCAGCTCCCAACTAATGGCCTGAGAAAGGCAGTGGAGGATGACCCAAGGGTCTCTGCCACCTATGTAGGAGACCCCGATGAAGTTCCTGGCTCCTGGCTTCAACCTGGCCATTGTAGCCATCTGGGAAGTGAACCAGCAGATGGAAGACTGTTATTTCTCTCTCTCTTTCTTTTTCTCTTTCTTCCTCCCTCTCTCTCTCTCTTTCTCTCTCTCTCTCCCCCCTTCTCTGCCTGTAGCTCTTTCAAAATAAATAAATCTTGAAAAAAAAAGATACAAAGAAAAGACCTCATGTGAACTGCTAAACTACCCAACATGTCTAGCTTTTTGGCTTAAATTGACTTTCTTTTACTAGAAACAGGTCAATTCAGCAAAGATCCTTCTAAGACACAAGAACCACTTCTCAACTAAGTGGTAAAAAAAAATTGTGTAGGGGATCTGGCATTGTGGCATAGAGGGTAAAGCCACTGCCAGGTACACCGGCATCCCATATGGGTGCCAGTTCAAGTCCCAGCTGCTCCACTTCCGATCCAGCTCCCTGCCAATGCACCTAGGAAAGTAGTAGAAGATGGCTCAAGTGCTTGGACCCTTGCCACCCATGTGGGAGACTTGGATGGAGCTCCTGACTCCTGGCTTCAGCCTGGCCCAGCCTTAGCAATTGTGACTATTTGAGAGTGAACCAGTGGGTAGAAGATCTCTCTTTCTCTCTGTAACTCTGCCTTTCAAATAAATAAAATAAACCTTTTTTTTCTTTCTTTTTTTTTTTTTTTTTTTTTTTGACAGGCAGAGTGGACAGTAGAGAGAGACAGAGAGAAAGGTCTTCCTTTTGCCGTTGGTTCACCCTCCAACGGCCGCCGCGGTAGGCGCGCTGCGGCCAGCGCAGCGCGCTGATCCGATGGCAGGAGCCAGGTGCTTCTCCTGGTCTCCCATGGGGTGCAGGGCCCAAGCACTTGGGCCATCCTCCACTGCACTCCCTGGCCACAGCAGAGAGCTGGCCTGGAAGAGGGGCAACCGGGACAGGATCGGTGCCCCGACCGGGACTAGAACCCGGTGTGCCGGCGCCGCAGGCAGAGGATTAGCCTATTGAGCTGTGGCGCCGGCTAAAATAAACCTTTAAAAAAGTTATTCGTCCTAATTACCGCACCTCTGTGCCCATTAACCTCCCCTTCCCTGAGCCGCACCAGCCTCTGGAGGCTCCAGGTGACATCCTCAGCCCGCACTCTGCTCCTCTTCTCTCCATGCACAGCACATGAGCAACTGCTCTCCCCACAAGCACTGAGGCTGGAGGCAGGTGGTGAGCAGAGGTGCAGAGTAGCTAGGCCGGGCTTCACGTATAAGAAGGACAAGAGTGAAGCTGAAGGACCCAGTCCACCAAGTGACAATCTGTGTCCCAGGAGCCAGGGAGACAGAAGCAGATGGTCCAGCCTTGGCATGGGAAGCAAAAAAGATGCTACGGTCGTTCTCAGTCGTGGAGGTGGGGCCTCTGCTTCCCCTGGCTGTGGTAGAGCGTTGTGGTGGGACACCAGATGATGAGTGACAGGTTTTGCGTTGGGGTCAAGGGTCCAATGCTGAGGGCAGAGCTGGATCTTTGTAATCCGGTAAAACATCCCCATCACCTCCTCCACCTTCCTGTGCTGTGTGCACAAAGCACTTTGCTTCCTTTGCTAGTTTATGGTACTCAGATGCAGGTACTCAGATGCACTGCACTTCGTCCTTTCCTCGTCTATGATTCCTTTGAGGAAAGAGACTGCCTTGTTGTGTAGCTGGTTGCAGCCATGAAAATCCCATTCAGCTGTAAGTGATTGAAAGCATAATCACATTGCCTTAAAAGATACATGCAATTTTCCTTCCTGACATGAAGGCAGACCACCTGGTGGAGTACTCCAGCACACCCTTAGAGGTAGGGGCTCTTCCCATTCCTCTGGTCACCACCTGCAGCACAGCAGCCTTTGTCACTGGGCTGTCACCTCCGGGTCACAAATGGCTGCTCTGCCTCCAGGCACCATCATCATGTCCCCAGGCAAAAGAACTCTGTTTTTCTCCTTTTTCTTTTTTTAATCAAGAAAGCAAAAGCTTTTCCAGAACTCCCAGTCAGAAAAGTATACATTTATCTCTCACTGGCCAGCACCAGGGATCCCAGCCATTCCCAGACCAATCACTAGTCAGGACGCAATGAGACATCTCACTTGGAGACCCAGGACACAGCTCCTCTGTCAGGATTTAGAGCAGCCCTGCCACATGGTCACTGAATTTCACCTTTGGGGACAAGAACCAATCTCTCCTGAGATCCAAGCAGTGATGCGTCCATTAAATGAATACTTCATATGTGTCAGGCATCATTTTTAAGCATTTCCATGAATTCCTATTTAGTCCTCACAATGCAGGCACTGTTATTAGTCCCATCTTGCAGTTGAACAAACAAATGGACATACAGAGAGATGAAGTGACTGGCTGGGGTGGCAAAACTAACAGGTGACAGAACCAAGTCTTGGTCTCAGGCTGGCTGACCTGTGCTTCTAACGACCGCACTCTGCTCGGCTCTCATCTAGGCCACCTGGGGTCAGCAAGATCCATGGAACGAATGGATGAGTGAATGAATGAATGAGTCAACACATGCACCTTCCTTCAGTGCTGTTGGAATCACCGCTCTCCATCCATCATCTTAATGGGGTCACAGTGTTGCTGCTTGCATGGGATTTATTTCAGCTCATTGTGCTCTTAAGGAGGAAAAAAAAAATCCCATTTTCTTGCTGAGTTTCCTGTATAATAGAAACTCAGAGAAAGAAGCCTGCAGGAGCCTGAGCTCTATCAGCAGACTGAAGTAAAACAACTGTACATACACACAGGTCTGGGGCCAAGAAATGAACGAAATGCAAAGTACGTCCAGACTTCAGCCGAATCCTTGAAAATTCTGGTAGCATGTGCCTGGCCCCTCTGGAAAAGCATGCGGGGAGGGCCCACAGGGTCATCACAGATCAGAGCGCTGTGTTGCAGACACAGTCCCCGCACACGGCGAACCCCAAGGCTGCAGCTGCAAAGGGGCCCGACTTCCCAAAGACATTTGTGCAATTGTGCCAAACATTTCAGTATTTTGTCTACGTGCTGCAAACATCTAGACAGAGAATAAGCAACTGAATTGCACTGCTTTCCTATCGAGATTTGGCACTGCTGCCCTGTGGCCACAGCCCTCCTGAGAACTGCCAGAAAGTGTAGAGACGCCACCTCCGTGGGAGACCCAGCATGGGTCTATGCAGCCACAGTTTGGTTTGCTAGAAAGCTTAGAGGTGGGTTTCACCTACTGAGGAGTTGCCAGATTTGGCAAATAAAAATGTAGAACGAATTTCGGATAAGTGCGAAGTAAGTGTTTAGCATATGCCCCCCAAAAAAGACTGGATTGAAGCGAGCATCCTGGATTTTCCCTGGAAGCCTTGATCTCTTGGAACACACTAAACTCAGCTGTGTTTGTGTTGCTGTTCTCCATCCCCAGCAATGACGATGGGGCAGATTCTCTTCTCCTTGGACTCTTTTTTTTTTTTTTTTTTTTTTTTTGGACAGGCAGATTGGACAGTGACAGAGAGAAAGGTCTTCCTTTGCCGTTGGTTCACCCTCCAATGGCCGCTGTGGCCGGTGCACTGCGGCCAGCGCATCGCACTGATCCAAAGCCAGGAGCCAGGTGCTTCTCCTGGTCTCCCATATGGGTGCAGGGCCCAAGCACTTGGGCCATCCTCCACTGCCTTCCTGGGCCACAGCAGAAAGCTGGCCTGGAAGAGGGGCAACCGGGACAAAATCCAGCACCCCGACCAGGACTAGAACCCGGGGTGCCGGTGCCACAGGCGGAGGATTAGTCTATTGAGCCGTGGCGCCGGCCTCGCCTTGGATTCTTAACCACATCCAGGGGTGAACAGTCCTTTTAGTGGCTCTCAGGGGACCAGAAACTCTATCCTAGCCCTGCCACTAGCCAGCTGTATGAGCTTTGACAAGTCATTTTCTTTTAAGGCAGAGTTACAGGAGAGAGGAAGAGAGAGAGGCAGAGAGAAAGATTTTCCATCCAATGGTTCACTCCTGTAATGACTACAATGACCAGGGCTGAACAAGCCTGGAACCAAGAACCCAGAACTTCATCTGGGTCTCCCACATGGGTGCAGGGCCCAAGCACTTGGGCCATCTTCTGTTGCTTTCCCAGGCGCATTAGCAGGGAGTTGGATGGGTTGGAGCAACTGGGACATGAACTGTTGCTCATATGGGATGCCAGCATTGCAGGTGATGGCTGAATCTGCTGTGCCACAATGCTAGCCCCAATAGGTCATTTCATGACCTCATCTATAAAGAAAAAAAAAATGGGATGCTGGCACCACAGGTGGAAGCCCAGCCAACCATGCCACAGCAACAGCCCCTTCCATAGACTTTTTGAAGACCTCAGGCTCTCTGTCTCTCTATAGAATCCTAACACCCTGACTGACGTCTGTATAGGCAAATAGCCACACAGGGCAAAAAACCATGAAAACAGAGTCATGAGTGCAGAAAGGCCCGCCTTACAGCTGAGCCAGGAAGGGCGCCCCCCGTGGAAGGTTTCTGCATGGAGCCGAGCTGCCGGTGGTCTGGCTGGCTTCTGAGTTCACAGTAAGCGCTGGCAAACACACACAGTGTGTGGAGACAGCGCTGTCAAAATTGCACTCTCTCTGAGCAACTGATTTTCTTTCTTTTTTTTTTTTGACAGGCAGAGTTAGACAGTGAGAGAGAGAGAGACAGAGAGAAAGGTCTTCCCTCCGTTGGTTCATCCCCCAAATGGCCGCTACAGCCGCGCTGCGCCGATCTTAAGCCAGGAGCCAGGTGCTTCCCCCTGGTCTCCCATGCGGGTGCAGGAGCCCAAGCACCTGGGTCATCCTCCACTGCCCTCCCGGGCCACAGCAGAGAGCTGGACTAGAAGAGGAGCAACCGGAACAGAATCGGGAGTACTGGAGCCACAGGCGAAGGATTAGCCTAGTGAGCCACAGCACCGGCCAAGCAACTGATTTTCTAAAAAGAAGTTGAATTGCTTGCAGTCCAACTAGAGGCAGGAGGATACTCAATTATTCGAGTTCCACCGCATTGGGAAAGCAGGGTGTGAAGAGAAGAAAGCAGAACACAAAATGCAGCACAGGATTCAATTGTTCAGCACAGGCTGCCTCTGAGCATCCCCCACCCCAGAGCTTGTGAAAACCTGCATGGAGAGAAAGGGCCTTGAGGAACTGCTGTGTCCCCTGATAAGGAGCTGCTGGCCAAGAACTGGGAGAGTTAAGTGAGGGGGAGCCGGCTATTCTGGGAGTAAGATAACCACAGGGTTTTCAGCTTTCTTTCTATCTGGGCAGTAGCCAATCTTCAGGTTTGGGCATTGTTTATTTCCCCATTCGATCTCATCCAGGTTTATTGCAGTATTATTCACAATAGCCAGGATACAACCTACATCACAATCTCAATGACCATCCTTGGATAAAGGAATCAGTGGTGGAGTGCTGTGCTGTGGGACAGCCAGTGAAGCAGCCACTTGCAATGCCTGCAGCCCTTACTGGAATCCCTGCTGCTCTGTGCTTCCAATCCATTTTCCTGCTAATGTGCCCAGGGAAGCCTACAGATGATGCCTTAAGTACTTGGGCCCGTGTGACCTACATGGGAGACCCAGATGGAGCTCCTGGCTCTTGACTCTGACCTGGTCAAGACCCGGCTATTGCAGCCATTTGAGAAGTGAACCAGCAGATGGAAGAGCTTGTTCGCTCGCTCGCTCTCGCTCTCTCTCTCTCTCTCTCTTCCCCTCTGTTCCTCCGTCACTCTACTTTTCAAATTAATTAATTACTTGAAAGTGGTGTAAAACTGTCTCATTGTTGTTGTTGTTGGTTTTGGTTTTGGTTTTTTCTTCTTTTTCTTTCTCTTGCTCATACAAAGCATTGAACTCTTCACCTAGAATAGAGTTAATCTTCTATATATAAAGGGTTTTTAAAAAATATTTGATTTCTTTATATGAGAGGCAGAGTTACAGACAGTGAGAGGGGAAGACAGAGAGAAAGGTCTTCCTTCTGCTGGTTCATTCCCCAAATGGCCACAATGGCCAGAACTGCACTGAACCAAAGCCAGAAGCCAGGAACTCCTTCCAGTTCTCCCACGCGGGTGCAGGGGCCCAAAGACTTGGGCCATCCTCCACTGCCCTCCCAGGCCAAGGCAGAGAGCCAGATTGGAAGAGGAGCAGCCAGGGCTAGAATCAACGCCCATATGGGATGCTTGCACTGCAGGCAGAGGATTAACCCACTTACCACAGCACCAGTCCCTGTATATAGAGTTAAGTGAAAATAGATCTTAGTGAAAAACAAGACCAGGAACAGGAGAGGGAAGTGGAAGTGGGGTGGGAGAATAGGTTGGAAGGTGAGTATGGTGGGAAGAATTACTATGTTCCTAATGTATTTATGAAATGCATGCAAATAAATAAAAATAAGTTAATTTTTTAAAAAGGTATATATACATTCAGCAAACTATTATTCATCCTAAAAAAGGTAAAGAAATTCTGCTGTTGGTAAAAACATGTATGAACCTAGAAGACATGGTGCTCAGTGTAGCAAGTCAGTCCCAGAAAAAATCCTGCACGTTCTCCACTTACACGTGGAATCTAAAACACAAACTCAGAAGCAGAGACAATGGTGGGTGCTGGGGCTGGGAGGTGGAAGAGATGGGGAGGGAATAGCCAAGGGGTGGAGTTTCAGTTACACAGGATGAATTAGTCTTGTTGAGTCACCACGTCCAGCACAGTAGCTCTAGCTAACAACACTGTACGGCCGACTTAACATTTGCTGAGACTAGATCTTTTTTTTTTTTTTTTCCTTGTCAGGCAGACTTAGACAGTGAGAGAGAGAGACAGAGAGAAAGGTCTTCCTTCCGTTGGTTCACCCCCCAAATGGCCACTACAGCCAATCCGAAGCCAGGAGCCAGGCACTTCCTCCTGGTCTCCTATGCGGGTGCAGGGCCCAAGCACTTGGGCCATCCTCCACTGCCCTCCCGGGCCACAGCAGAGAGCTGAACTGGAAGAGGAGCAACCAGGACAGAATCCGGCACCCCAACCAGGACTAGAACCTGGGGTGCCGACGCCGCAGGCAGAGGATTAGCCAAGTGAGCTACGGTGCTGGCCTGAAACTAGATCGTGTCCAGGGTTCTTACTCCCAAGATAGTAATGATGGGAATAGGAACAAAAGGAAACTTTGGGAGGGGTGGGTATGTTTATGACATTAATGTAGTGATGGTCTCAACTATGGTTTCAAGGCACACACTTAACCTCCAACTCACCAAGTCATATATATTAAATAGGTATTAATGTATTAAATAGTCAATTATGTGGTTTTTAAAAAACAGATGTAGAGCTCTTACTATTTTTGCCACTGGCTATGGCAAAACATCCGTTCTCTTCCTCGTCTCACTACTTAGTTAGTGGGGGTGGACATGGGCGTGTTCTATGTGACACACTCCGCCTTGCCTGTGTGTGTGAGACTACCCCATCCTCATGACATCCTACTGAAGAAAGTGAGGTGCAGAAAAGGGAAGCTGTCCGTGCCGGCCCAAGACACCTTTCAGTCTGTGCTCCTCGTGAAGAGGGAAAAGGCCCATCTCCTCGGGGCCCTGGGCAGAGCAGGACGGAGAACACTCTGTGAGGTCGGGGGTTCTGCATGCTTCGTGATCCCAGCAGAGCCAGCAAACAGGAGGGGAAGGCGGGAGCTGTGAGAGGGAACCAGCTTGTGGACCCAGCTGTATCCCAACACAGGGACAGGTTGGTCAGTGGTGACCTGGGTGACCTCCTCAGCCTTTGGCAAATCACCATGGCAAAAGTTGATCATTGTCTTCCAGCAAATTGGGAGCCTAACAATTCACTCTCTGCATTATCCTGCTTCTCCAGCTTACTTTCCCGTGGTCAGTCTCTGCCTCCAGCTACACTGGCCTTGTTTCATGCAGGACAAACGACCTTCTCTCAGCTTTGAACACCCTGCCCCACACAGTCCATGGCAGGCTAGCCTTAGTCCTTTGACTGTCAGCTCCAGCATCATTTCCTTGGTGAGACTTCTGGAAGCACCCCTATCACTTTAGCAACACACTCCCCAGCTTCTCTCCACCACAGCCTCTACTGCCATCTGGAGCCCATTTCACTGTCTGAGATAACTCTGGTTATTGGCCATATTGCTCATTGATTGGCCATCCTCATCCGTCAATCAGAACGTAACCCCCACTGCAACGGGAAACTAGTTTGTCTTTTTCCCTCACAGCCTCTGGCACAGTGCAAAGCACAAACACAGTGCTTGCTGACTGTAAATTAATGAACTATTAAATGAACATCAATACCCAGCAGTGGAGGAGGGGGAAAAGGCAAGAAAAAAAGAGGAAGAAACTGATCGACTTGTACAGACTGAGTATCCCTAACCTGAAATGTTGCAAAAGCTAAAACTTTTTTTATTTTGAGATTTATGCATTTATTTGAAAGACAGAGTAACAGAAAGAGATCTTCCATCCACTGGTTTACTCCCTAAATGTCTGCAACAACTGTGGCTGGACCAGGCTGCAGCCAGGAGCCTGGAACTACATCTTAGTCTCCCATGTGGGTGGCAGGAGTCCAGAGAGCTGCGCCATCTTCCATTGCTTTCCCAGGTGGATTAGCAGGAGAATGGACAAGAAACAGAGCAGCTGGGACTTGAACTGGCACTCATATGTGATGCCAGTGTTGAAGGCAGCAGCCTAACCCACTGTGCCCAAGGGTATAATTTTAGAGAGAAAGTGGGCTTTCCCTTATACAGCCCCTTGAAAATCTAAATTTAGGTGACACATCTGCCAATGAGTTCTCCCACCCCTCCTCCCTCTGATCCCCGCCAAATATGACCCTGTGTGTTGCTCTGTGCCCTGAAGACACAGGGTAAGTGAGAGTCATTGTTCTCTGCTTTATATAGGGGAAGAGCATAGAAGCTATGAAAAGGAAAGAGGATCGCAGACACCAGGAATGCCACCGTGGTGGCATGAATGTATCCTGTCCCAGATGTCACTCCCCACACCTCTAGCTGACCAACATCTGTGCCCTTCTCCATTCACTCCACTCTGATGTATGTCCTCACAGGTGATCGAACTTGGAAAACCTCCAATAAAACATGATGCCTGGGGCCGGCGCCATGGCGCCCTTGGTGAATCCTCCCCCTGCGGTGCCAGCATCCCATATGGGTGCTGGTTCTAGTCCCGGTTGCTCCTCTTCCAGTCCAGCTCTCTGCTGTGGCCTGGGAGGGCAGTGGAGGATGGCCCAAGTGCTTGGGGCCCTGCACCTGCATGGGAGACCAGGAGGGGGCACCTGGCTCCCGGCTTTGGATTGGCGCAGCAGTGAACCAACGGAAGGAAGACCTTTCTCTGTGTCTCTCTCTCTCACTGTCTATAACTCTACCTGTCAAATAAATTTTTAAAAAAATTTTTTAAAAAAACCATGATGCCTGCTGTTTCTTTTTTCCATTCAGAGATTATCTCTGTACTCTGATTACTACTCTTGGCATAGGATATGCATTTAAATAAGTTAAAATGGAAAGAAAAGAAAATGTGTGACATTTCAATGAGAAAAAAAAATTATTTTCAGAACCCTAAAACTAACCACACATGTACTTTCGTTGGTTTTAGTCTGGTAATTTGAATCTCAAAATCTCAGTGCTGTCACCCAATGATGATTGATTCCTCCCTCATGCTAGGCATCCAATGTGGACTGGTGGAAATCTTTGCAACCCATGGCCCTCCAGAAATGCAGGCTAATGGCAGCTCTGCCATCTTGCGATCTGATGTCTCAGGGTCATGACCACAGAGGACAGAGGAAGTGTGCAGGCCTCATTCCTGCTCACCAGTGTTCTAGCCTGGAAATGACACATCTCGTGCACTTCAGCCCATTGGTCAGAATTAGGCACAGGACCCCAACCCAACAGCAAGGGAGGTCAGAGTATAGCCTTCCCCTGAACCCAACAAGTCGAAAATAAAAACCAGCAAACGCATGGCATCGTCTCAGGAGGAAAGACAATCAGGAAACCAGAAATCAGAGACTGGAATCTCAAACAACTCTCAACAGAGCCTGTGCATAGAGCAACTTTCTAAGACCCCCAACTTCCCTTCATGAGACTTTAAGAGGGGGAACAAAACCCTTCCATGTGGTGCTTATATTTGGTGCAGGACACAGTCTGAATTTTTTTTTTTTTTTTTTTTTTTTTAGAAACAGAGACAAACTGACAAAGAGACAGACAGAGCTCCTATCCACTGGTTCATTTCCCAAATGGCTATTAACAACTGAGACTGAGCCAGGCCTAAGCCAGGAGCCAGAACTCAATCCAGGTCTCCCATGGGGGTGGCAGGGAGTCAACTACTGTGCCATCATCTGTTGTTTCCCAAGGGGTGCATTAGGAGGAAGCTAGAATTGGGAGGCAAGCCACAACTTGAACCCAGGCACTCTGATATGGGATGCAGGAACCCCAAGCAATGGCTTAACCACTAGGCCAAACACCCACCCACATTCTGGATTTGTTTTTAAATCTATGGATGGGATAAGGTCACATGATGAGCTAGATCTACATTGGTCTTCCTTCCCCTTTTTTCTCCAGTTGGCCAGAAAAGTGTAATATCATCAGTGCTTTGCCTGTCTGCAGGTGTGGGGCCCCCATGCTAGTAATCCAAGAAAGAGGAGTCTGAGCAAGAAAATCCTTATTGCCACATAGCCAGAAGTTCCTACACCCATCTGGAAACAATCATATGCTCATGGGTATATGTTTAAAAATGTCAGGAGATCACTAACACAGAATAAGATCAGGGAAAGACTCGTCCAGGACAAATATCACCAGTGCAGCTCATGAACAGATCAACTGGGATGAAATTATAAAACTGTCACAATGGTGAGAAGGAGCAGGAAGCACTAAGGGACTTCTAGTTTCTGAATTGGAAAGAGCATTAGGACTATCCCCATAATGCCAGCGTGAGGCCAACAGCATTGCATTGTTCCCTGTCTTCTTGACTCGCATGAGCCCCCAGGAGGGATGCAGCATGGAGGAGGAAGGGTGGGAGGGGGAGAGGCCAGGATCAGATGGTGGCAGCATTGAATCATTACAACACCAACATGGCATCAGCACACTGGTTGCCACCAAGGTCTCTAGGGAAAAACTAAACATTAGAAAAGCTTGTTGGGGGAGAGCGGCGTCCACCTACCTCCTGTGAGAACCTCTCTTTTCCTTTGCATTCTTCTCTCCCACTTTCCCCTCTCCTTGTGCACCCTGACCCATCCAGACCAAATGGCCTTCATTCTTCACACAACACTCAGATGCTCAGGGTGGGTGTCCATCTGATTACTGGGTGGACAGTGAGATTTTATAACCTCCATGACTTTCTCCCGATGCACAAAAGGAAATCGTTTCTACATGTAAAAAAAATCTTTTCCTAGAGTCATGAAATTTGGGACTGAAAGTAACTGTATCTAATTAATCTGCTTCATAGAATTAATCTGCTTCTGTCTCCTGATGCTCACAGCAAGGCCCAGAAACACAAAGGATGCCCTTCAAAATCAGCTTATTGTGTGGGCGCTTTGCAAAATTTGTGGAAAATGAAATTAAAAGATGCGCTTATTTTGGTGCAAAAGGGGAAAAAAAAGTTGAAATCTGCCCTAGGTTTTCTCTTTTTTTTTTTATTAAACTTTTATTTAATGAATATAAATTTCCAAAGCACAGCCCATGGGTTACAATGGCTTCCCCCTCCCAAAACTGCCCTAGGTTTTCATAACATGCATTTTCCATGAACTTTTTTGAAGACCTCTCACATGCGTGGATTCCAACATTTTTGCACCAAAATAAACCTCGTTCTCAATTCCATGTTTCTACGAACTTTGTGAAGCGCCCTCCTACGTGAGCTCTCGGCTTTCAGACATCTCTCTTCAAGGAGAACTTGTCCCCATTCTTTCCATATCTCTCGCCACTCTCACCTCCAGCCCTTCCATCATCTTCTCTGGGTTTCCTTGACCTCCCTGCAAAGGCGAGTCTTCACCATGGGCCACATCAGCTGGGGCCCGGCCATCAGAACTTCTCCCTCCCCACAGCTGTGCACATTCTTCCTCCCCAGAGCACATTCCCTGGCAAGTCTGTAAAGAGGGGAGGTTTCAAGGTGAAAAGTCCCTCTCCCTCTCTTTCAGCAGACAAGACAGTCTCAGGGTCAGGCACAGAGACATCTAATTCCTTTCCTTCCTGTGCCCCTGCGTAGCAAAGGGCTGAGCCAAAAGTTGACTCCACTGAAATGAGCAAAACACTGCCCGGAATCTGTGGCACCCAAGACCAGGGAGAAGGTGAGGCTGCCATGTCCCTCCTGGGGGGGTGGGGAGGCAAGGACTTGACATGCACATATTTAGTGCTGGATGTATCCTGCAAAGACACATGGGAGAGTTTCCGATCAATGGGAAATCATTCTTGCTCCAGTCCCAGGCTTGCCTACCTATCCCATTCTTATGAGTTGATTTAATATCTTCACAAGCACCAATCCCCATCCTTTGACAGATGTACACAGATGCCATACTAGCCCGGAAGGGAAAGTGGTGGCAACCTCACGGTTCCTTGGGAAGACTTTCTGCCCACAGAAGTTTACTCTGGGATTCCCTGCACTGAGCTAGGGGATAGAGCCCTCAAGCACATGACAGAGGTTTGCTCCCAGCACACGCGTGAGGGAGGAGAGGACTCTAAAGAAAACCTGGCATGTGAGGCTCATTGTTTCCTTGAGGGAGAAACCAAAGGGGCAAGCTGTGTATCCTATGGAGGATTGAAGAAAAGTCAGGGCTAAGACCTTGTCTGCAACATCAGGCCAAGGCATGGGGGACCCAGAGGGCAGGTGAGCAGGATCCAGCATGGAGACCAGGGCACAACCACTTATCAGCCCCATCAGCTTCCAAACCGTCCCTACACTCGTGAGTCCCAAACCACTTAACCACATTTCTGGACAACTTATTCATCTGTGTACACGTATATTTTAAATAGTGTAATTTATTTTCAAAAGCAAAGAGTTGATTTTACGAGACGCTTCTGTGATCTACTGAACATATGATTAGAAAACTATATTTTGAATCGCCTTATTCATGTGCACCCAGGGCTGCATAGAATCTGTCCCAAGCTTTGCATCTTTGCCTCACTATGGCAAATGAGAAGGGCAACATCAGATTTGAGCAGCTTTTTTGCAGCATCCTGAATGTTTCTTTGACTTTGAATCATTAAAAAGTTGGTCTTGATTTAGAGAATTGCCTCACAGGGAGGAAAAGGTTTTGGCTGCATTCCTTCATGTGTGAGATGGATCAAGATGTCTCTGGACAGTGTGTTCAGATGAAAGAAAAAATTTTGAGACCTATTTGTGTGTTCTGGAGAAAAAAAGAAAATATGAATTTTTTAGTTTAATTGAAGATTTTAAGTTCTCCAAAATCATACAGGTTTTTTTTTTTCTTAATTTTATATAAGTAGTTTATAGTTTTCTTTCTCTCCTGGGTTTGAGTAGAGTGAGTGTTATTACAGAAAGTCACTGGAGTTTTTTTGCTGGCAACAAAAGTGCTTAAATGCATTGAATCAAAATATAGAGAATTAATAGATTTAGTATGTTTAATGCACTTTATTTTTTAAAAGATTTATTTATTACATTTGAAACAGTGCTGTAGAGACATGGAGAGAAAGAGAGAGAGAGAGAGAGAGAGAGAGAGCGCTCCTATCTACTGGTTCACTCTCCAAATGGCCACACTGGCCAGGCTGGGGCCAGGCCAAAACCAGGAGCCAGGAGCTTTTTCTTGGGCTTCTACATGAGTGCAGGGTCCAAGCATTTGGGCCATCTTCCACCACCTTCCCAGGCATTAGCAGGGAGCCGGATCAGAAGTGGAACAGCCGGGGTGCAAACTGGTGCCCGTATGACTGTGCCACACAGCAGTCCCTTGTTTAGTGCACTGTAAATTTTTTGATCTTACTTTTACAGTTGGATCACTAGGCCTGAAAGGGCTCTGTCGGTGCACTCATTTTGCAGGAAGCTGAAATGCAGAAAGGTGAAGCGGCCTCTTCAGTCCCCAACACTCCGTCCAAAGCTCTCATCAGCCTCCATGTGATCTTGCTCTTCTGGGAAGAGCATTCTTAGTTGAAACTGCAGGAGGTTCATTGGTGCTCAGGTAAAGGCCCGCGGTATTGTTCTGCCAAGGGATGGACTGGGCTCATATTTTACTAATGAATTTATGCAAACACAAAGGGTTAATTAGGAGAGGGAGCTTGAACTCTGGTCTCCAAGTCAAGTTCACACGTGAAGATTTTTCTAATGTTAAATGCTTCTCCAACAGCTTTATCTGTTCCCTTCACAAGCACAGATCTCCGTCATTTGACAGACGTACACAGATGCCACAGTAGCCCGGACGGGAAAGTGCTAGCATCCTCATGGTTCCTTGGGAGGATTTCCTGACCTCAGCAGGCTACACTGGGATTCCCTGCACTGAGCTGGGGGATAGAGCCCTCAAGCACGTTGCAGAAGTTGGCTCCCAGCACACGCGTGGATCAGGAAGGTGAGGGAGGAGAGGACTCTAAAGCAAACCTGGCATGCGAGGCTCACTTGGGTGATAAACCAAAGGGGGCAAGGTGTGTATCCGTTGGGGATTACAGAAAGGTCAGGGCTAAGACCTTGTCTGCAGTCCCGGAGAGCAGGTGAGCAGGACCCGTCATGGAGACCAGGCACACGCAGTCGGGATGAGGGTAGAGGGCGGTCTTCAGTGACAGGTGCAGAATCAGGAAGGAGCTTGGAAGGTTCAGGACCTTTGAGGCAGGGGCCCATGTGCACCACAGCAGATGAATCCACCACCTGCAGTGCCAGCATCCCCTTTTCAGAGTAAGTTCGAGTGCTATCTGCTCCACTTCTGATCCAGCTCCTTGCTAATGTGCCTGAGAAGGCAGCATAAGATGGCCTAAGTCCTTGGCCACAATCCACCTACATGAGAGACCTGGATGGGGTTTCTGGCTCCTGCCTGGCCCAGCCTTGACTGTGCAGCCATTTAGCGAGAAATGGATGGAAGACCTCTATCTATCTATCTATCTATCTATCTAATATCTCCCCCTCCCTCCCTTCCAAATAAAAAAAAAAAAACTCTTAAAAAGCAAAAACAGAAAGACCCCAGGTTGGGATACTCACTTCCCACATCAGAGTGCCTGGGTTCCAAATCCAGGCTCGGCTCCAGTTCCAGCTTCCTGCAAATGCATTCCCTGGAAACAGCAGGTGATGTCAAAAGAGCTTCCATCCACATGAGAGACCTGGGGTCAGCTCCTGGCTCCTGGATCTGGCCAGACCGAGCACTGGTTGTTGTGGGCATTTGGGGAATGAGCAGTGGATAGGAATCTCTCTGTTCTCTCTCTCTCTCTCTCTCTCTCTCTCTCTCTCTCTCTCTCTCTCTCTCGTCACTGCCTTTTAAATACATAAATAGTCTTTGAAGCAGGAGGCTTGTGCTGAAAGTCTACCATGAAGTGGACCAGCATCAAGCATTACAGGAAGGAAACTGTGAATACATGAATCTTTCCTGCCTGTGTTTTGGGTTGAATGGTGTCCCCTAAAAAGATAGGCTGGCCAGCGCTGCACCTCACTAGGCTAATCCTCTGCCTGCGGTGCCAGCACCCCCGGTGCTAGTCCCAGTTGGGGCGCCAGTTCTGTCCCAGTTGCTCCTCTTCCAGTCCAGCTCTCTGCTGTGGCCTGGGAGGGCAGTGGAGGATGGCCCAAGTCCTTGGGCCCTGCACCCGCATGGGAGACCAGGAGAAAGCACCTGGCCCCTGACTTTGGATCAGCGCAGTGCACCGGCTGCAGCGTGCCGGTCACAGCGGCCATTGGAGGGTGAACCAATGGTAAAGGAAGACCTTTCTCTCTGTCTCTCTCTTTCACTGTCCACTCTGCCTGTCAAAAAAATAAATAAATAAAATAAATTATAAAACTATGAGTAACTTTTTTAAAAAAATTTTAAAAAATGATGGGCTGAGGTCTTCATTCCCAGGACCTCAGAAAGTGGGCTTATTTGGAAATGGGGTCATTACAGATGGGATTGGTTAGGATGAGGTCATCGTGGAGTAGAGTGGGCCCTTAACCCAGCATCTCTGGTGTCTACAAAAGGGAAGTCTGGACGCAGACACGCACGGAGGGGAGAATTCCAAATGCAGTCACAGCCACGCGGAGAAGGAGGCAGAGAGTCAGGGGCTCCAAGAATCTGGGAGAGACTAGAAAAGGTCCTCTGAGATGCCTCAGGGGGAGCACAGCTCTTGCAAGTCCTCCAACTCAAACTCCTGGCCTCCAGTACTGTGAGACAGTGAATCTCTGTTGTTTGAAGGCACCCAGTGTGTGGTAATGCCCTCTGCTTTTGTGATTGTTGATTACAGCAAACCAGAAAAGAGAGAAATGAAATAAATACACTTTCAACTCTTTTTTCTTTTCTTCTTTTTTTTTCTCTTTCTTTTAGAGACAAAATGAGAGAGAGAGAGAGAGAGAGAGAGAGAGAGAGAGCGAGCGCCAGATAAAGAGAGAGAATGTTTCCATCTGCTGGTTCCCTCCCCAAATGCCCACACTGGCTGTAGGGCAGAAGCTGTGACCCAGGACCTTAATCTGGGTCTCCCTGGGTGGCAGGGTCCCAAGTACTTGAGACATCACCTGCTCCCTCCCAGGGTACACATAAGCAGGAAGCTAGAATCAGGAACTGGAGACAGAACCTCAACACAGGTGCTTCACCACAGGACATAGTGCCTTAACCAGCAAACCAAATGCTCACCCAGTCAATACACTGGTAAATGAGTTCATCAGAATCTACCCAGACATCAGCCATCCCCAGGGGCAAGTCTCTGCTTTTGCCTTGCACCAACTGGGTTCAAGATGCTCTTTGGGATGGGATAGATTAAACTCTCAGTATCTATTTAAAGATATTTTCCTAATTTAAATCTTTTCTCATCCACTCTCAATTGCTTTATATTCTCAAGGTCATGGAGAACATCTAAGTGTTGCAGAACAAGTTCTCAGAGATTCTTGATAAACATCTACATATGGTAGATTTAGCATCTCAGTTTGAAAGTTCCTATCTGTTGTGTCTTGGGGTTTCAACAAGACTTGATTTTAATCCATGTTGAAAGATCAAAACATAACAAGGGTTTGAAAATATGATCAAGAAATGAGAATCTATTTTTGAAGACAGAACGATTTGAAAAGAAGAAGAAAATAGTTTCTAGAAGTAAAACATACAATAATTGGAATTTAGCCGGCGCCACGGCTCACTAGGCTAATCCTCCGCCTAGCGGCACCGGCACACTGGGTTCTAGTCCCGGTCGGGGCACCAGATTCTGTCCCGGTTGTCCCTCTTCCAGGCCAGCTCTCTGTTGTGGCCAGGGAGTGCAGTGGAGGATGGCCCAAGTGCTTGGGCCCCGCACCCCATGGGAGACCAGGATAAACACCTTGCTCCTGGCTTTGGATCAATGTGATGCGCCCGCCACAGCGCACAGGCCGCAGTGGCCATTGGAGGGTGAACCAACGGCAAAAAGGAAGACCTTTCTCTCTGTCTCTCTCTCTCTCACACTGTCCACTCTGCCTGTCAAAAAATAAAATAAAATAAAATAAAAAAATAAAAAAACAATAATTGGAATTTAAAATGGAATAGTTGTACAATGAGTAAGATTTGACCACAGCAGGAAGAAGCCTAACAACAATTCAATTGGCTAAGCTTCACTAATTTCTCTCTCCTTCAACTCAATAGTTTCTTTCCTACTTACATAAGTACGAGGTGAGCACTCTGAGTTGGAAAGGAGCTCTCTGCTCCAGGTGGTCACTCAGGAACACAGCTTCCTGCCACCTTGTTCTCAGCCACTCTCTAAGACATCCACCTCTGCTGGTCACAGGCTCAGGCAACGAATCAGTTGTTTTGCTTGTTTATTTTTCATCTTTTTTGAACCATTACCATTGTAATATACAATAAAATGAATTACCAAAAAGCTGATTACAACTTGGGTATGGTGACCATGTTGAACTGATATGTTTCTAACTGCTTTTTTCCACATTTTTCCTTTTTTTTAAGTTTTTAAGATTTTTTTTTTATTTCAGTCACATTTTCAAGTCATCTCATTGCTACCCAGAGATAGTCCATGGATCTGCTGTGTTCCACGGACAACTGTTGGACAGTGTTATTCTAGCTCTCAAGAAGAAAGGGTATGGAAAAGATGTACCCACTCTGCTGAAGCAGTGCCCGTCACTTCTACTCACATTCTATTGAAGACTTAGTGGGTGGGCACTGTGGCCCAATGAGTTAAGCCACCACTTTTACTATCAGCATCCCATATCTGAGTCCTGGCTTGAGTCCCAGCTGCTCCACTTCCAATGCAACTCCCTGCTAATGCACCTGGAAATTAGCAGATGATGGCCCTAGTACTTGAATTCCTGCCATCCACATGGAAGACCTTGGGGAGTTCCTGGTTCCTGGTTTCAACCTAGACCAGCCCCAGCTGTGGCGGCCATTTTAGGAGTGAAGGATAGAAGATTTCTCTCTCTCTCTCTCTCTCTCTCTCTCTCGCTCTCGCTCTCGCTCTCTCTCTGCCTTTCAAATAAGTAGACAAATTTTACAGAAAAAAAAAAAAAAGACTTGGTCACATATCACATGCAGCTGCAAAGGTATCTGGGAAATACCATATAGGTGGGTAGCCATGTGTTCAACCACAATTGCATTAATATAAAAGAGTAGATTCGTGTGCACAGCAAGTTGTCTCCATCACAGATTACAAAGCATAGTAGACGGACTGCATCAGAATATCAGTGAATTGAAAGCTAGGACCAAAGGAATAATCTAGAAGCCCTCCAGACACAAAGGAATAGAAACACAACAGGGACGTGACGAGTCCTGAGAAGGTCCCATAGACAGCGTCTTAATCCATTGAGGCTGCTGTAACAAAAAGGCTACAGTCTGAGTGGCTTATAAACAGAAATCTATTTCTCACAGTTGTGGATGCTGCAAGTCCAAGACCAAAGCACAGGCGAAGTTGGTTCTTGGTGAGGGCAAGCTGTCTTTTTGTCTGGTTCACAGACAGCTGTCTTTTTGCTGTGTCCTCATATGGGGGCAGGTTGGAGGGAGTATTCTGAGGATCGCTTTTTAAAAGGGCACTAATCCCATTCATGAGATCTCCAGCCTCACAGACCAATCATCTTCCAAAGGTGCCACCTCCAAAGCCATCACCTTGGAGAGTAGGGTTCAATATAGGAATATGGGGTAGAGAAACACTCCTTCCGCAGCAGGCAGGGTGGGGAGGAGGTCATATTTAAAGCAATGTAAGCCAAGAATCTTCCAGAATTGCTGAGAGACACCAATGTTCCAATTAGTGAAGCACAATAAAACCCAAGTTGAGCCTATAGTAAAAGTATATGTAATCCTACAGCAATCCTATATATAGAAAGTGCTATTACAGTCACCATTCTACAAATGAAGACATCCAGGGCACAGGGAGGGAAGTGACTTTCCCAGAGGTACGCAGATGGCAGGGGGCAGAAGTCCTCAGAGTCTCTCACCACAACACTATATATCCTCTCAACAAAACTTTTACTGTTTTAATCAAAACAACAAAAGGCATTGCTAGATATAATGCTGGATGTTTTTATTTAGGCCTTACTATTGACCCACAAACTTTCTCTAGGTCAGCATGCCTAAGACTGACTCATCTCTAAATTTTAAATTCCAACTAACTGAGAAATATGATAGACTTGGTGCACATTTCCAAAATTCCCTCCCAGAAAATCATCCCCCAGAATAGCCATAAACCAAAGAATAGAAAAGAAATCATATGCAGTGAAATTGGGAACGAGCCACAGCTCCATCCCACAAGCTCTAGAGCACTCATTTCCCGTTTTCATTCCATTATCAAGGAGACCAAAGGACCAGGAGTCACATTCACATTGCTGTTTTCAGGGACCACAGTGGAGACACCGCCTTGCGCTGCATCCCAGAGACATGGAAATGTAGGTATTCATAAGCTTCCACTTTCCATTTCATCTCTGCTTCTCAGAACAGTTCCTCTTAGGGTCCACATTGTGGTACAGCAGGTTAAGCTGCTGCCTGTGACACCAGCATCCCATATGGGCAACAGTTTGTGCTCTACTTTTTTTTTTTTTAAGATTTATTTTGAAAAGCAGAGTTACATATAGAGAGGGAGATCTTCCATCTACTGGTTCACTTCCCACAGATGACCACAACAGCCAGGGCTGGACCAGGAGCTTCAAGCCATTCTCCCATATGGGTGCAGTCATATTATCAGAGAGCTGGGTGGAAAGTGGAGCAGTCACGCTGCAGGCAGTGGCTTAATCTGGTGTACCCAGCGCTGGCCCATTCACTTCTGACCCAGCTCCCTGCTTTTGTGCCTGGGAAAGCAGCAGAAGATGGCACAAGTACTTGGGCCCTTGCCACCCACGGGGGAGACCTGGATGAAGCTCCTTGGCTCCTAGCTTTGGCCTTGCCTGGCCTCAGCCATTGCGACCTTTTGGGGAGTGGACCAGTGGATAGATTTCTCTCTGTGTCTCGCCTCTCTCTCTCTCTAACTCTGCCCTTCAAATAAAGAAATCAATCTTAGAAAGAGGGAAATGGTTGCTCTCCCTATATGGCAAGAAGAAGACAGGAGTCCTTGTCCCAACTCCCTTACCAGGAAGCCTTGGGATCTTAGATAAATCACTATACCTCCCTGAAGTTTCATTTCTTCATGGGCAGGTGAGACACTTGACTTTCACCAGCCATTTTCAGATGTGCCCAGAACTCAGACCCTTTCCTTTTTGTGAAAACTGAGGCAGAAATCACATATGTGGAACCAAAAAGAACATGAGACCACTGTCCCTGGATCAGTGGACCAGGCAGAAGCCACCCCACCAGACCTTCCAGGCGCATCCCACAGATTGGGCACTAAAACCCATCAGATCCTCAGAGCAGTTGGACAACACTCCCTTCAGCTGTCACCACTGAAGATCCACTCATAAACCAGACAGCAAAACTTTGTCTTTGTCCTTTTTTTTTTTTTGTTAAAAGAAACTTTAAAGAGTTCATTGGGGGTAAAAGAAGAAGAGGGGGAAAAAGAGAGGAAGAAGAGGAGGAGGAGAAGAAGAAAAAGGAGCAAGATAAGGAAAGAGGAGGAGGTGGAAGAGGAAGGACAGAGCAGGAAGAAGAGGAAGAGGGGAGGAAGGAAAAGGAGGGAGGAGGAAGGAAGGAGAGGAGGAAGATGATGAAGAAAGGAGCAGAGAGAGGAGAGGGAGAGGGCTGGAGGGAGCAAGAAGAAGCAAATGCGGCGTTCAAACAAGAGCTACGAGTTATTTTCAGGCTTGAGCCCAAACAAAATCTGACAACTGTCTTTGCCTGGAGATTAATTAACATGAGGTAACTAAACAGGACATTTATAAGCAAGAATTATGTAGCCATAGCCCTTTTATGTCCCATCCTATTAAAACGTCTTGCAAAGAAAGAGCCGTTTGTGGGCCGTCGATCTTACCTGGAGAACAGGCAGGAGGGAAACCAAGGACTCCGGCCCCTGTGAAGCTCAGCAGGTGGGTGACGACAGCTCTGGCTTCGACCAGACAAACGTGTCAGCGCCCAGTGTCTTCCACCTGAAAATTCATATCAGAACTCTCTGTAAGCAAATCTGAAAAGTACCAGCCGACTGGAAACATGGAACCAGAACAAAAAGCCTCTTTTGTCTCAAGGGCAACAAAATAAAAAGAGCTTCTTTTTTAGGCCATAAGAAAAGAATTACTCACTTTAAGCTCTTGAGCTGACATTTTCATGAGAAAGCCAATGTGGACAATTTCATGTACTGCCTGCAAATACTGAATGACCTGGAGATCTCAGACATCTTCCCTCTGCTCCCTGGCCCTAGATATTAACTCACCCTGGCCCTTTCTCTTCTCTATATATCTCTAGGTGCGCCTATATAACATCCTTCTGCTTGTTTATTTGGGGGTAATTTGGAGAAAAGTATTGTGTCTCTCTACCATGTGTTTTTTGTCAATGTCAGTTGCAAAGTGATTCTTATACTTGAACTGTACTGAGTGCTAGTAAGATGGCAATGCATTGATGCTGTAGAAAATGGTCCATCAGTTCAGTTTCAGAGAAGCCATCCCTTCCCAGAGGGCACCACCCCTTCCAAGAGTGCACAGTGATGTAGTTGCTGCTTGGCCCCTTCCTACCATCTCTGTTGTTCCCCCACCTCTTGCCTTCACACATCACCTGACACTATTCTTCTCTCAGATCTTCAAACTAGTTTTATATATTGCACCAAATCCAAGTATCATGGACTTTGAGATGCACCAATACTTTGGATCACTTTAAGAAATGAAAATCTGTATCAATGAAATGTTGCCCTGTGTTTTTTTTTCTTAAGGTTTGATGTTATTTTATACTTGTCAAAAGTATTCCTTTAGGCTTCTTAAGGTATAGGACTGAAATATTTATTGTTCTTGTGCCTACACAGAAATGAAAACGCACCCCGATTTCATGGATGGTTGATGCTTCTAAAGTCTCTTGAGAGTCTGGCACTTCCGAATCACCCTCGGACTCTGAGGCCTCTGTGTCCACGCTTAAAAGTGTTGAGAACGTTGCTTATCTTACAGTGGCTCCTTCACGGCCTGCTGGCTTTTCTCCCAAGTCAGGGATGCGCGTTCTGAAGTTGGTGCTCCCTTGTCCTAATCAGACGATGTCAATGGGAGGTTTTCAGACGACAAAACTGAGACATATTGGCCTTTCTGCAATGGCTCTTAACTTGTCCAGCCATGCCTTCATTAACAAAAAACGAGATTCTAACAAGCACAGGTGACAAGAAGAGATCTTGGCTTCCACCTGGTCAAAAAGGATTGTGACATGCAATCAATTCTAAGACTCAGCCTAAATTCGGGAATAAAAACAACATGCAACATGGAACTATGGTGCAGGCTGGTTTCTCTACAATGTCTGCTCCCTACTTTTCATCCAGTAGACACTCCTTGCTCCTCAGCACCCTCCCAGCACCCCCCCACCCTCCCCATCCCCACCCCTCACTGCTGAAGGGTTTCTTTCCCTGGGAGATCTTCACAGAGATCTATCTGGCCTCCCCTTCAGAGCCTGTACCTGTCTGTAGTTACACATTCACCAGTAGGGTCACAAAACCTCAGGAGAAATAAACTATGTGTTGGAAGAACGGATGTGTGAACTCCTGATGAAATATGTGCGCATATATACAACCATGTTTGCCATAAAGTTTCATCCAGGTACAAGGAATAAACAGACATATCACTCCTTCATTCATTATTCATTCAACATATGTTACTTGGATGCCTTTATGAGTAGACGAAACATGCAATAAAGAAGTGAGGATATAATACAATATGACATGATGTCTAACACAGAGTAATGAGTTATATCTAAAAAGATAAAACAAGGAAATATGGCCGGGCTATAAAAGAGTTGCTGTGGATAAGGCTTCCTTCTCTGAGCAGCTGACACCTGAACTCAGCCCTAAATGGCGCGAGAAGCAGCCATGACAGTATCTGCTGGATTGCAGGCAGGGTGGGAAAGCAAAGGCCGGGACAAGGGAGGATCTGGCATGTGTGAGGGACAGCTTGGCAGGGTGAGTGTGCCAGGAGCCTTGTGAGTAAGGAGGAGAGTCGTCAAAAGTGCTGTGACAGAGGTGACCAGAGGACAGACTGGTAGAGCCTTGAAAGCCACTTGAGATGCACTTTGGCCTGGTGATGCTGGTCGATTACCCAATTATCCGGCTGTGTCCTCCAGAGCCCTTCCACTCCAGCACGCTGACTTCCCTGCGATGTTATGGGTGACATCCCAAAGAGTGACATGCATGGCCCTCATTGCCCGAGTCCCTGCCTCGGCCAATATATTTGTGCTTTAACGGACCTGCCCACAATAAGCATTTTTTTGTTTGTTTGTTTGACAGGCAGAGTTAGACAGTGAGAGAGAGAGGGAAAGAGAGACAGAGAGAAAGGTCTTCCTTCTGTTGGTTCACCCCCCCAAATGGCCACTATGGCTGGTGCGCTGTGCCGATCCAAAGCCAGGAGCCAGGTACTTCCTCCTGGTCTCCCATGCGGGTGCAGGGCCCAACCACTTGGGCCATCCTCCACTGCCCTCCCGGACCACAGCAGAGAGCTGGACTGGAAGAGCGACCCGGACAGAATCCGGCGCCCCAACCGGGACTAGAACCCAGAGTGCCAGCACTGCAGGTGGAGGATTAGCCTAGTGAGCCACAGCGCCAGCCCACAATAAGCACTTAACAAAAGGAAGATGTAGGGCAGAGTTATTTCCAAGAACCGGTTTTTCTTTACCCTCCTTTCCCTCTCAGTCATGCCTTCCAGGGCTCGTGATTCCTCTGGCCCAGGATGAAGCTTCAGGGAGACATTCATTCCCGCATTCTAGACATTCATTCTTGCATCTTGACAGGCAGAGTGGCAAGGACACAGGGCCACGCAAGACAAGACTGTGGCTGCCGTCGTCTCGGAAACTGATCTGTCACAGAGACCTCACAGTCAACGTCTGGAAATGGTACGACCTCTACCAGAGTCTATTTCCAGCCCAGACTCGCTCAGAAGTCTGCTCCGACTTACAGAGATGGAGACCTAGCCCATACTCCCGGTGAAAAGCTGAACTTGGGGTTGAGGGTGTAGGAAAAAACCAAGCTCAGGATGATCAAGAGAGGCCATAAGAGCTGTGCCTCTGGAATATACTACCAAGCCTGCATCCTGGCTTATGTGTTCTTTCGGTTTTCAAATCCTTCTAAACAAACCCAAATTTGTATTTCTATATTTAGCAGCCCCCAGTTTGATTCTGATCCTGTCTGGAGACTGCATGGCCTAATGCCAGTGGTTAAATTCGTCTGTGGGATATCTGTTCCTGTGAGCTAACCAGTGGTCATGTGATATTTTTAGCAACTGTTATATAACGTTGGTAGAATTGTGCATTTTTATGACTTTGGAAAGTCGTCTCTGAAATAGTTTAGAAGTTGTGTCCTGTATTAACCCCACAAAAGCCACAGATATTTGCAGCTGGGGTCTTGATCACTGGAACAAGCAAGATCTGGGCACAGCCTATAGCAAGTCCTTCCTATCAAACAATAAACGCTGGCAGAGCTGGGCAAGGGTCTCTTCTCCCAGAAAAATTATTTCCTTTGTCGCATTGGAAAAGGAGACCAAGAGCAGGGAAGTCAGGTGAGAGCCCTCTCTGAATTGGCCATGCCTGTGTGCTGCGACAGGCCTGCTTACTGCTCTAAAACGTCCCTCTCTGCCCCTCCCCACATACTCCACCCCTACCGAACTAATCACCATGGCATGAGTGCACTCAACACATCCCCACTGCCATTTGTTTTTAAGATTTATTTACTGGCCGGCGCCGCAGCTCAATAGGCTAATCCTCCACCTGTGGCGCAGGCACACTGGGTTCTAGTCCCAGTCGGGGCACGGGATTCTGTCCCGGTTGCCCCTCTTCCAGGCCAGCTCTCTGCTGTGGCCCGGGAGTGCAGTGGAGGATGGCCCAAGTGCTTGGGCCCCGTACCCCATGGGAGACCAGGAGAAGCACCTGGCTCCTGGCTTCGGATCAGTGCAGTGCACCAGCCGCGGCGGCCATTGGAGGGTGAACCAACAGTAAAGGAAGACCTTTCTCTCTGTCTCTCTCTCTCTCACTGTCCACTCTGCCTGTCAAAAAAAAAAAAAGCCAATGATATTTATAAAAAAGGTTTATTTACTTTTATTTATTTGAAAGGCAGGACAACAGTGAGAGAAGGAGGGAGAGATAGAAAGAGATAGAGAAGTCTTCAACCTATTGGTTCATCCCTCAGATAGCCAGGTCTAGGCCGGGTTGAAGCCGGGAGCCAGGAACTCCACTCAGTGGACAGCAGGGACTCAAGCACCTGGGCCAACTTCCATTCCCTTCCCAGGCGCATTAGCAGAGATCTGGATCAGAAGTGGAGCAGTCGGGACTTTGACTGGCACTCTGATCCAGGATGCTGGTGTTGGTGTCTCAAGCAGCAGCTAAACTGGCTTTGCCACAATGCTGACTGCCCCTCTCCCCACTCACCGCCATGTTTTCACTCAGGCAATTGCTTCTGCCAGGATGCTTTTTGCTTTCTCTGCTTACCAAGTCAATCTTGAATGTTGGATGAAGCTCAAAATGTTGCATTTTCCAGGAAGCCTTCTCACATCTTGGTGGACAGAATTCATGTATCTCTGGTCTTCGTATCATTTCTGTAAAGATATATATATATATATATATATATATATATATATATATATATATATATAAAAGAGTCTGTTCTCAATTCTGTACTAAAGTGATTCAAAGCAAGGGAAGTCTGAGAAAGTCACAGCCAAGAGGAAGCTGGGGAAGACGGGACAGCCCAGTGTAATGTGGCGCCCAGCCTGGGGTCCAGGAACTGAGAAAGGGCATTCGATACAACCTCAGAGAATCAGGTTGAACTCTGAATGCTGGTGACCAGTGATGTCTCTGTCAGCACCAGCTATTCGTTGCAAGGAATGTGCCACACCAGCGTAGGAGGTGACAGATGAGGGAAACCGGGTACAGGGTAAATAAGAACTCTCTATGCCAGCTTCACATGACTTTCTGTAAATCTAAAATGCTTCTAAAATAAAGAGCTTGTTAAATAAAGGAAAACCAACGCCAGCATTGTGGCATAGCAGGTAAAGCCACTGCCTGTGACATCAGCATCTCATAAGGCTGTCGGTTCAGGTCCTGGCTGCTCCACTTCTAATCCAGCTCCCTGCTAATGGCCTAGGAAAGCAGCGAAAGATGGCCCGAAGTGTTTGAGTCCCCACTGCCCACATGGGAGACCCAGACAGAGTTCTGGCTCCTGGCTTCTGCCTGGCCCAGCCCTGGCCATTGAGGCCATCTGGGGAGTGAACCACTGGATGGAAAATCAATCTCTCTCTCTCTTTCTCTCTCTCTCTCTCAGTGTCTCTTCCTATTTCTCTGTAAATCTAATTTTCAAATAAATAAACCTTTAAAAAACAGAAGAAAGGAAAATCTCTGCCATCCTGCAGTTTCCATGTAAACCTACAGAAAATGAGGTCAGCAGACTTGCACTCCCAATCACACCTGACTCAGGAGAGTACAGAGCGAGCCCCAGAGCTGGCAGGCCTTCCTTGCCCCTCTGGGCCCCAATCGTTTCATGGGGCCCAGATCTGTTCAATACCGGGTGCTCCCCAAGTTATGATGGGGTTAGGCCTGATAAACCCATTGTAAATCGAAAATACTCCGCAGCCAGCTAAGCTTGCAATGTCCGCATTCACAAATCAGAGTGCCAGTTCGGTCCTGGCTGCCCCATTTCTGATTCAGCTCTCTGCTAATAGGCCTGGCAAGGCAATAGATAACGGCCCAAGTGCCTGGGCGCTCGTCACCATGAGGAAGACCTGGATGGAGTTCTGGGCACTTTGCTTCAGGCTGGCCCAAGCCCAGCCACTACAGCCATTTGGGGAGTGAACCAGTAGATGGACATGGAAAATTCTCATTTTCTCTCTCTCTCTCCCTCTTTCCCTCTCTCCCCTACTCTCTCCCTCTCTCTCCTCTCTCTCCCTCTCTCCCTCTCTCTCTCTTCCCCCTCACTGTATCTGTCAAATAAATAAATAAATCTTTAAAAAAAAAAAAGAAATAAAATGGGACCAGTGCTGTGGTGTAGTGGGTTAAGCCACAGTCTGCAGTACTAGCATCCCATATGGATGCCAGTTCGAGTCCTGATAGCTCTGCTTCCAGTCCAGCTCTCTGCTAATGAGCCTTGGAAAGCAGCAGAGGATGGCCCACCTGTGTGGGAGACCCAGCAGACACTCCTGGCTCCTGGCTTCAGATCAGACCAACTCCAGCCATTTGGGTAGTGACCCAGCAGATGAAAGCAATCTCTCTCTCTCTCTCTCTCTCTGTAACTCTACCTTTCAAATAAATATTTTTTTAAAAAAGAAAGAAAATATCCAAAGTTTAAAAACCATTGAATACGCCGATGCTACTGAACATCATAGCTTAGCCTAGCCTGCCTTACATATGATCTGAACACTTATAGTAGCCTTCTGTTGGGCAAAATCCTCTAACACAAGCCTGTTGTTATAACAAAGAGAGGAATGTCTCATTGAATGGATGGGACATGGTACTGAAGGTAAGGACAAAAATAATCATATGAATACACTTTTGCACCATCATGAAGTTGAAAATTCTTAAGCGTAGAGTTTATGCCAAAATCAAGATGAAGCCAAAACTGAGACAGCTCAGAGCTCAGAGCATAATCTTGGTGCCTCAGATGATGGTGGGCACACCTGTTTCCTGGGCTGTGATTGGTGTCTGGCTCATCTTCACAGTCCCCACACTGCAGAATACAGGTTGATCATCACTAATTGGAAAATTCACTACCTGCAATACACACAAATCCAATACTTTTTGATGTCAGCATGACGCCACAAGTAGAACATTCCACTCTTTTGACTTCATGTGGCAGGTCACAGTCAAAATGCAGGTATCATAAAAATATAGCATAAGATTGCACTTAAGGGCCGGCGCTGTGGTGTAGCTGGTAAAGCCACCACCTGCAGTGCCAGTATCCCATATAGGTGCCGGTTTGAGACTCGGCTGCTCCACTTCCAATCCAGCTCTCTGCTATGGCCTGGGAAAGCAGTAGAAGATGGCCCAAGTCCTTGGGCCCCTGCACCCAAGTGGGAGACCCAGAGGAAGCTCCTGGCTCCTGGCTTCGGGTCGGTGCAGCTCCAGCCATTATGGCCAACTGGGGAGTGAACCAGCAGATGGAAGGCTTCTCTCTCCTCTGCCTCTCCTTCTCTCTGTGTGTAATTCTTTCAAATAAATAAATAAATCTTTTTTTAAAAATTACACTTATTTTACACGTATAAGGGCTGTATGAAACATAGACGAATTCCATGTCTGGACCTTGGTCCAATCCTCAAGATTTCTGGTTAGATATATGCAAATATCCTGAAATCCAAAATCTAAAAGACTTCTAGACCCAAGTATTTCAGATAAGGGATACTCCATCTGCATAGTGCCAATCACTTAGTAGGTGCTTAATAAACAGTTATAGCATTGTGGAATTGAACTGAATAAAAATCTGGAGATATGGTATATCATATATTTTTTTCTTTCTAATCCAGAAATAAAGTGCTACCATACTGGTATTGACAGAGTGAATGCTCATCCGCAAAGTAAAAAAAAAAAAACTTCAAATCCTCTGCCCAGTCTTCTGTCTTCTCCATCAGGTGCTTTCCCTTGTCCAGTACTGTCCACTGCAGTTTGAGGCACACAGCGCCTCACACAGGCCTTCCTCTAGCACTACACCCTGTGGGAATCATAGGATGTGAGGATGAACTGTCACCATCCCGTGGTCAGCACAGAATCAATTGATCATTCTCCAAGCCAGGATCAATGCCTGCTCTTACGGCTCCTTGTGCAGCATTTGTAGACTTGCTCGCTGCCCCTGCTGCTACCCCCAGACAGAAGCTGTCAACCACACGTACAAGCAGATCACATTTGGCCACATACCACCTGCAACAAGTTTAATGTGAAGGTAGCAGCCTCTGACGCCTGCTTAGCTTTGAACACTTTATTAAACTCGCCCATGAGCAATATTGCTCTAACTTCACAAGACCCTAAGGAGAGGCTTCCTTAGCCCCATGCTGTAGGTGATCCACCTAAAGATGAGAAGGTTGACAGTACTGCAAGCAATGGGGTTCCTACTCTTAGTCTAAATCATAGGGTTAAGCTGTGTGAGTTAAGTCAATCTTTCTGAGGACAAAAGCTGCCAGTGAAGCAAACGTGCTTGCCCATCCATAAAATTGTCCAGGCGTTAATATGTATACTCCTCTTTGCTGGCATCTATTGAACTTAACTGTAAGCCTCACTAAATGTTTTAGAATTAATAAAAGCACATTTCCGTCTTTAAAAAAGCATACCCTTGAGTTGTAAGGATGGACAGGTAAACAGTCACAGCCCAGTGTTATAACCACGATGGTATTCACCGACTCCATGAATGTTCTTTGAGTGCTGAGTCTATGCCAGGCGCGTGGGAGAGGCAGGTGTAGCGTGGAGTTTAAGCAGCCCATGAGAGCTTGACCACCTGGTTCAAATCCCAGCTCTGTGATTTTTTTTAATCATTAGGACTTAGGCAAATTATTTAATGTTATATAGTTTCAGTTCCCTCTTCTTTAAAATGGAAATAATGAAACACATTTCACACGGCAGCTGCGAGAATTATATTAGTTAACCCAGGTAAAAATTTCAGAAAGGTGCTAAATGGTAAATGCTTAACAAATGTTACCTATTATAGTTATTATTGTTAGAAATGATGTAAAATGCAGAGATCACAGCTCAAGGGAAATTCATATTTTTAAATTACAGTTTTAAAATAAAACCTAATTTTAAAAATACAGCTGGGCATCTGGCTTAGCAGTTAAGATGCTAGTTAGGACATCCATGTCCCACATTGGAGTGCCTAGGTTCAAGTCCCCACTCCACCTTCCTGCTAATGCAGATCCTAAAAGGTAGTAACGATGGCTCAAATCACTGGGTTCCTGCCACCCACATTGGAGACCTGGAATGAGTTCTCAGCTCCTAGATCTGGCCCCTGGCCACTGTGGGCATTTGCTCATGATGGAAGCTCTCTTACTCTATCTATATCCCTCTCTGTCTCTCAAAAACATAAATAAATAAAATAATTATAATCCAGACATGTATATAGTCAATTGATTATTCATTTTTCTTTATTTAAAAGGCAAAATGACAGTGAGAGATGATGAGAGATGAGAGAGAGAGAGCGAAAGAGAGCGAAACAGATCTTTCATCCACTGGTCCATTTCCATGGCCACAACAGCCAGGGCTGAGTCAGGTGAAAACTGGGAGCCTAGAACTCCACCTGGGTCTCCCATGTGGATGGCAGGGGCCCAAGCACTTGGGCATCATGTGCTGCTTTCCCAGGTGCATAAGCAGGGAGTGGGATTGGAAGTGGAGCAGCTGGGTCTTGAACCAGCACCTGTATGGGAGGCTAGCATCACAGGAAGCATATCATCCTGCTGTGCCACAACACCAGCCTGGCTCAATTGATTTTTGAGGCAAACACAAAAGGAATTTGATGGTGAAATGAGAATTTTTTCAACAAATGATGCAACAACCATATGTTTGTATGCAAAAATAAATGAATAAAACCCTTCCTAGGGGCTGGCTCTGTGTCTTAGCAGGTAAAGCTGCTGCCTGCAGCACTGGCATCCCATAAGGGCACCGGTTCGAGTCATGGCTGCTTCACTTCCAATCCAGCTCTCTCCTATGCCTGGGAAAGCAGTAGAAGATGGCCCAAGTCCTTGGCACCTGCACCTGTGTAAGAGACCCAGAAGAAGCTCTTGGCTCCTGGCTTTGGATCGGCACAGCTCTGACCATTGCAGCCAACTGGGGAGTGAACCAGTGGATGGAAAACCTCTTTCTCTCTCTCTCTCCCTTCTCTCCCTATATAACTCTCTCAAATAAATAAATAAATCTTTAAAAAAAAAAACAAAACAACAAAAAAATCTTGCTTCAACCCTTACCTCATACTATAAACAAAATTTAACTCGTGATGGGCCACAAACCTAAATGTAATGACTAAAATTACACACTTTATCCCAAAACATTCATTCATGCTCCTTTGCCAACCACTCTCCCCCTGATCCTGAACCTGACAACCAATGCTCTACACACTTCCTGTTACTATTGTTGTGCTTGTTTTGTTATAAGAATGTCATACAAAGTGTATTACATAATATTTACTCTTTTGCAACTGGCCTCTTTTATTTGTTCTTTTTAGACTGATTGATTTGCCAGGCAGTGTTATAGAGACAGAGAAAGAGATCTTCGAATCTCCTCTTCACTCCCTGCTAAGCCAGGTCAAAGCCAGCAAGCCTGGAACTCCATCCAGGTCTCCCACATCGGTTAAAGGGTGCAAGTACTTGAGTCATCTTCTGCTGCTTTCCCAGGCTCATTAGCAGGGAACTGGATCGAAGTGTAACAGCCAGGACTTGAACCAGCGCGCATATGGGATGCTGGCGTTGCAGGCAGCAGCTAACCCACTGCACCACAAGAATGGCCCTGTATGTCTGGCTTCTTTGCTTAGCATATGCTTGTGAGACTCAGCCATGTTCTGCATTTCTGAAGTTTGTTCATTCTTTGTTGCTGGGTGCTTTCCTGGGGTATAGATATACCACAGTTGCCTGTTGATAAACACCTGGATTATTTGTAGGATCTGACTGTTATGAACCAGGCTGCCATGCACATTTGCGTACAGGTCCGTGAGGGGGCATATGCTTTCTCTCCACTTGGGTAAACACTGATTCATAGCATAGGTGAGTGTTTAACTTTATAAGAGCCTGCCAAACTGTCTTCCAGTGTGCTCATACTAGTTTACATCCTTCAGTCTGCAAGCGAAATGGGGAGGAAAGCGAAGGCATGAGGCACCTCCCGAGGGGACACGTGCATGGTGCCAGCCTGAGCCAAGGAGCCACCCTCGCTCCTCAGAGCCTACCTGAGGACGACAGAGGCAAACTGAACTAAAGTACGTCTAACACTAACCACCCGCGCCCAAACCAGAGCCAGAGCCCACTGTTGGCAGAGTCTCAGAACATCTTAAAGGCAAGAGAAGACAATGTTCTTCCCCTGCAGCCTCACATTCCTCGCTCATGTGTTCACCCTTTGGCATTCAGAGGTGCAAATATTTAGGAAACAACATATTGGGGACTATTCTACAATACAGACCAAGGGTCATCTTGAATTGCTTCCATTTTTTGGGGAGGGTTTGATTCATAGCGGCCTCGCTGATTTAAATTCATCAGATGTGGGCCGAAGTCATCATGGAATGCAATCGTTCTTTGAGATGTAAGCAGATACCAACAGCAGAAGAACCACCTGCTGAGGTGCCTCCCAGCCAGCCCTATGCTAACCACCTCAGCTTTCAGCCACAGAAACCAGGCATCCAGGACTGCGTATGCAGTGGGTAGAGGGAAGGGGGCAAGGTGTGCTGGACAGAGCTCAGGGTGGCCAAGAGACAAGGATTAAGGGTCATGAACATATCCAGCCCGATGCAACGTTTAAGGGAAGAAGAGACACCCAACTTTAGTCCAGGTTACAGTTTTCTGTCCTCTCTCCCAGACCAGCAACGATGGCATGGGTCTGCAGCGGGGCGGGGTGGAGAGCAGGGGAGGGCTGGAAGCTGCTGCTCCGTGTCCTGCCTGGAGCTTCCCTTCCTGCTGAGCTGCTGCCAGCTCACTCGCTGAAGCTTCTGACCCTCCAGGTCCAAAGGAGGGTATAAGAGGAGGTCTGAGGCAACCCAAGTGCGAGTAGGTGAGCAGAGCTGAGTCTGGCTCCTGTGCACATTCGTGAGTTCTTTGGAATTTTCCATTCATCATCGCATCCCCAGGACCTAGTTCAGGGCCTGACATATTGGTTGAACAAATATCTTTTGAACGACTGATTGGGCCACTTTCATCTGACTTTCTCTGCACCAGTACATCTCCTGTCTTGGCCTGACACTGCAGGGTGGTGGCACTGGTCCTTCTAAGACAGCAGAGCTCAGAATGCCAACTAAGGCTGGATGGAGCACAGGTGTGGGAGGCAGAAACCAGTCCTGGCTGGGCATGGGTGCTCTTCTGCATCGTGTGGGGCACTGGAAGACATCAGCAGCTGCACTGGTCGGTGACACCTCTGCCATTCCCAGGCCCCGGTTAGGAACAGGTAACTTCTGATTCATGCCAGGAAACACCCCAATGACCCTCACTTCCACTTGAGGGTGGGGCTCCAGGGAGAGGAACCCTGGAGCAAACCCTTGGATGATGATGGAGGGGGACATCAAATGGTTGTGAGACGGACAAATCTCAGCAGCCGAGCCAAGTTTCTCCAGGCTCCAAAGGGAGGGGTCAGCCAACTCTGCAGGGGTGCAGAGGAGGCCCCTGGGTGACTCTGTAGCCCATAGCTCACCTTGATTCACTCAAAAGCTAGAAAGAGTTAAGGGTGGAAATTAGGGAGAAATTGATTTTCCAAGAGTGTACAATGGAGGAGTGTGTCCACTTCCTGTAAGCATAGTAAGGTGGACCCCTCTTCTATCCTGAGTTTGAGCAACACAGTAGGCTGTGTTCAGAAGCTTCCAACTTCCCTACATGCTGCCTCATTCTTATTTTTTTTTTAAAGTTATTTATTTGAAAGATGAGAGAAAGAAATCTCCCATCAGCTGCTTCCTTCCTTCAATGTCCACAACAACCAGGGCTGGACTCAGTCAAAGCCCGGGACCTGGAACTCAGTCCAGACCTCCCACTTGGGTGTCAAAGATCCTGCTATATGAGCCATCACCTACTGCCTCCAAGGGTGTGCATTAGCAGGGATCTGGAATCAGAAGCGAAGCTGGGACTTGAACCCGGGTACTTCGACATGGGATGTCAGCATCTTAACCACTAGGCCAGGAGCCCACCCCAGTGCCTCTCTCTAAATAAGGCAAGCTGCTGCTATCAGCCAGAAGAGGTAGACATCTTTTTTATTTTTATTTTTTTTAACTTTTATTTAATAAATATAAATTTCCAAAGTACAGTTTGTGGATTACAATGGCTTTCCCCCCCCCATAACTTCCCTCCCACCCGCAACCCTCCCATCCCCCGCTCCCTCTCCCATTCCATTCACATCAAGATTCATTTTCAATTATCTTTATATACAGAAGATCAATTTAGTATAAATTAAGTAAAGATTTCAACAGTTTGCACCCACAAAGTGTAAAATACTGTTTGAGTATTAGTTATAGCATTAATTCACATTGGACAACACATTAAGGACAGAGATCCTACATGAGGAGTAAGTGCATAGTGACTCTAGTTGTTGACTTAGCAAATTGACACTCTTGTTTATGGCATCAGTAATCACCCTAGGCTCTTGTTATGAGTTGCCATGGCTATGGAAGCATTTTGGGTTCACTGACTCCGATCTAATTTAGACAAGGTCATAGAGTGAAAGTTCTCTCCTCCCTTCAGAGAAAGGTACCTCCTTCTTTGATGGCCTGTTCTTTCCACTGGGATCTCAGTCGCAGAGATTTTTCATTTAGGTTTTTTTTGTTTTTGTTTTTGTTTTTGTTTTGTTTTGTTTTGTTTTTTTGCCAGAGTGTTTTGGCTTTCCACGCCTAAAATACTCTCATGGGCTCTTCAGTCAGATCCGAATGCCTTAAGGGCTGATTCTGAGGCCAGAGTGCTGTTTAGGACATCTGCCATTCTATGAGTCTGATGTGTATCCCGCTTCCCATGTTGGATTGTTCTCTCCTTCTTAATTCTATCAGATAGTATTAGCAGACACTAGTCTTGTTTATGTGATCTCTTTGACCCTTAGACCTATCATTGTGATCAATTGTGAACTGAAATTGATCACTTGGACTAGTGAGATGGCATTGGTACATGCCACCTTGAGGGGATTGAATTGGAATCCCCTGGCTCGTTTCTAACTCTACCATTTGGGGCAACTCCAATTGAGCATGTCCCAAATTGTACATCTCCTCAAGAGGTAGACATATCTACCCACATCAGAGGCAAGGATCCACGGATGTTTCTAACAGATCGGGTGTGGACCATAGAGAAAGCGCAAGGATTTTCATAGAACCACTTTTAGCATTGCCCTGTGTGTGGGCATGATGACCTGAACCTAGGACAAGGCCTTAGATCTGGATTCTAACAACAGAGGGAGAAAACAGAAGTAGCTTCTAGGGCAGGAAGAAGTGGGGGGGGGGGGTGGCGGGGGATTCATGGCATTGGCCACAGGAAGCCTTGTTGAATTCTCCCAGTGAAAATTCCGAAGAACTCATGAATACGCACAGAAACCAGACTCGCTCTGCTCACCTACTCGCACTTGGGTTGCCCCAGACCTCCCCTTGCACCCCCATTCAGACCTGGAGGGTCAGAAGCTTCAGCAAGTGAGCTGGCAGCAGCTCAGCAGGAAGGGAAGCTCCAGGCAGGACACGGAGCAGCAGCTTCCAGCCCTCCCCTGCTCTCCACCCCGCCCCGCTGCAGACCCATGCCATTGTTGCTGGTCTGGAAGAGAGGACAGAAAACTGTAACCTGGACTAAAGTTGGGTGTCTCTTCTTCCCTTAAACATTGCATCAGGCTGGATATGTTCATAATTAAAAATGAAATTATACTGCAGCTAAAAATGACCCCAAAGATTTTTTTTCCATTCTCAAAAAGGAGCCGAACACTCTATTGCCAATCAGGATTTTGTCAAAATAAGGTGAGACACTATCCTCAGGGAGCAGACAAGGAGAAAGAGGAAAGTTATGGTGGGTTCTTTTTTTTTTAAGAATTATTTAATATATGAAAGGTAGAGCAGCAAAGAGAGAGGGAGAGAGAGATCTTCCATGTGCTTGTTCACTCCCCAAATGGCTGCGACAGACAGGTCTGGGCCAAGCTACAGCCAGGAGCCAGGAACTCTGTCCAGATCTCCCACGTGGGTGGCAGAGGCATTTGAGCCATTGCCCACTGCCTTCCCACGTATCCAGCAGGGAGCTGGCTCAGAAGCAGAGCAGCCAGGACTTGAACCTGTGCTCTGATATCAGACACCAGCCTCACAAGTGGAAGCTTAACTTGCTGCACCACAATGTCACCCCACAAGTAGTTTCTTTTTTTTTAAAAGATCTATTTATTGTTTCGAAAGTTAGAGCTACATACACACACACACACACACAGAGAGAGAGAGAGAGAGAGAGAGAGAGAGAGGGAGAGAGAGAGAGAGAGAGGTCTTCTATCCACTGGTTCACTCCCCAATTGACCACAACAGCCAGAGCTGCGTCGATCCGAAAGCAGGAGCCAGGAGCTTCTTCCGGGCCTCCCACATGGGTGCAGGGGCCCAAGGACTTGGGCCATCCTCTACTGCTTTCCCAGGCCGTAGCAGAGAGTTGGATCGGAAGAGGAGCAGCTGGGTCTCAAACCAGCACCCATATGGGATGCCGGAGCTTCAGGCCAGGGCATTAACCCACTGAGCCACAGCACCAGCCCCAAGTAGTTTCTTGATATACACGCAGTGGGAAGAGTCTTGGGAATTAGGATGTTCACAGGCATGAAAAGTGTGAGAGTGTGGAGGAAGGGCAGGGAGATTGATGTGTCCACAGTGGCATAGAGAGACATGTAACAGAGGACATGGAGCTGGCTCCAAAGAAGCTTGGAAGGGAATTTTTTCTTCTGGCTGGAGAGTAGGCCTCTGAGAGGGCACAGGACACCTCTTTGGCTACTTGCAGAAGATAAGGCTGGTGGTGGTAAGGATGGGTCATTACAACACAGTAGCCCCCACTCATCCACAGTCTCGCTTCGGTTACTCGCGATCCCAAAATACTCAATGGGAAATTCCAGGAATAAATAATGTATAAGTTTTCTGCTGCCTGTCTTCCAACTGCATCCCACATCCTTTGTCCCATGTATCCTTGTGGCAATCGGGAGCCACTCAGTTATGAGGACAGGCACTTGCAGGGGTTAGCACGATCTGCCGCTTCAGGCACCCCCTGGGGGTCCTGGACCGCACGCCTTACAGACCAGAGGAGATTGCTGTCACTCAGATGAAAGCTGGAGTCCCAGAGGAATGCAGCTGCCCTTGAGTTGGGACAAGGATTGATCTGAGAATCTGTGTAGAGGCAAAACAGACAGGCACCAGCCACCTGTGGATGGGAGGAGTGGAGGAATACAGGAAGGCAAGCGTTTGGGGCCTGAGCTACAGGGAGCCAAGCGATGCTGGTACCCCAGGTACGAAACAGGGAAGAGGGTTGCAAGTGGAAGGAAAGCAATGAGTCCAGCTGCAGACATGTCAGGTTGGGATGCTATTGGCAGGGACATTCTCAGGAAGATGTCTGAGAAGCAGACGTCCAAGAAATTCGGGTCTTGGAGTCAGGGCTGGCAACGTGGGGATGTTTTCTCCCAGCTCAGGGGTAACTCCAGCATAAGGCGTTCATAAATGCTTGGAAAATTCACCCAATTATTTTTAGCCCATCTTTAGAGGTGGAGGAGAAAAATGGATCCCCTGAACATTTTCATTACGTTCATTCTAAAATTATACTCTCCTGATTTGCAAGGACTTCCAGTGCCTGGTGTTGATCTATAACCGCATAACTTCACTCTCTGTATATAACGCAGAATTACTTACACCTCTTCCAGGGCTGGCTTCTGACACGAGATGTCAAACAGAGAGAGAACATGCATCTCCCGCATCTGGGGGTGAAGCCTTGCAGAGAATTCTATGGGCTGCCATAAATAATCCCTGGATGTTCCTGGAAAGGAGCTCTGGGCACAGACAGTGGAGGGTCACTGCAGATTTACGATGCCTTCTTCCAGGCCACAGGCTACCCACAGCTCTGGGGCCTTAGGAGAAGTGGGAGGTCCAAGGGACCCAGGCTGCAAACGGACGGCTGGTCCCCCGGCCATGACACCTGGCCACCTCAAGAGCCAGGGAACAGAGCCTCCCATTCTTCAGCCTTTGTTACTGCTGCTCTCGGTGTCGGGAAAAGAACTTGAAGTTTGCTGAAATCTGGGTGTGTTTTCCTACAGCCATTCGAGTGTCATATACCAAGCTCCTATTGTTGTGAATAAAACTTGCAGCTACTCAGCATGCCCAGAGGTTGGCCTCAGATGAACTGTGCCCTGGACAAAGATTACCTCCCCAGTCCCCTCCTCCCCACTTACTTTCTTCTTGCTTCCCACTGCATTCATCCACCCCTTTCTTCCTCTCCCTCTCACCCTGCCATTTCTTTCTTTTTCTGTTTCTCCCAATTTTCCTGTGAAGTATCATCCTCCCTGTGCACACTCCTGGGTGAATCACCTTATTTCTCAGGCTATTAGTTTTCTCAGCTGCAGAATGAAAATATTAGGTTGGGGTGGGGGACGTCCAGCTCACGGGCTGTATAAGACCCTCAAAATCATTTTCCTACGAAGGTAACTCCAGGCAGGACTCAAAATTCAACACATTGACACCAGGCTAATTTCTCAGTTGATAATTTCGTATGGCCTGGTGAATGATGTCATAAATAGCCAAATGGCTCTGGGCTAGACCAAGTGCTTCTCCAAGTCTAACTTAAAAATTACTCATCCGAAGATGTTAAAATACAGATCTGATTCAGTAAGCCTGGGGTGGAGCAAAAGTTTCTGCAGTGCTAAAAAGCTACCAGGTGATTTCCATGGGGACCACACTTCAGGCAAAAGAAGTACAGAAGGCAAAGAACCCTCACAAGTAGGGCTGTCTGTCTCCATGTTGCAAGCGCCAGGGACGCCCTTGGTGGCAGCAGGTGGGGCAGAAAAGGACGAATATAAGAAATGCATTCAAAATAGGCACATCATGGGCTGCACAAAATAAGCTGCACACTGTACTGAGTAGTGTGATGAAGTCTCACACCGTCCTGCTCTGTTCCACCCGGGACCTGAATCATCCCTTTGTCCTGTACACCCACACTGCATATGCTACTTGGCCATCATCACTTAATGGTTGTCTGGGTTATCAGATTGACTGTTGTGGTGTCACAGTGCTTATAAACTCAAGTAATTCTTATTTTACTTCACAAAGGCCCCAAAATGCAAAAGGAGTGATGCTGGCCATTCAAGCATGCCAAAGAGGAATGGATGTTTAGCCTAGTGGTTAAGATGCCTATGTCCTATAGCAGGGGGCCTGGGATCGATTCCCAGCTTCAGCTCTTGAGCATTCCAGCTTCCTGCTAACGCAGACCCTAGGAGACAGCACTTGTGACTCAAGTCGTTGAGTTCCAGCTACTCATGTGGGAGATTTGAATTGCATTCTTGGCTCCTGGCTTTGTACTCCCACACCCTCCCACCATTGTGGACACTTAGGGCAGTGAACCAGCAGAATGGAGCACGTTTCTCTCTCTCTCTCTCTCTCTCTCTCTCTCTCTCTCTCTGCTTCTCAAATACTTTAAAAAATCAAAAAGAAAGATATGCCAAAGGGAAGCCATAAAGTGCTTCATTGAAGTGAAAAGGTAAAAGTACAACATAGAGAGAAGGAAAGGTGCTACACTCATATAACTCGTTATAGTATATTGGTCTGTTATTAGTTACTGTTAATCTCTTATTGCATCTAGTTCATAAATTCAGCTTCATCATAGGTATGGGTGGGTGGATGAAACATTGTACATTCAGGTTTGGTACTGTGGGTTCAGGCATCCACTGGGGTTCCAGTGACGGATCTCCCACAGATAAGGGGGAACCACGGTAGCAGCACAAGGGAGTAAAGCTGTGCTAGAACAAGAAAAGGACACCAGGGAGCAACCTGAATCCAGGGAAGACGCAGAGGGGGACCAGTAGTGGTAGGGAAGAAGGTTCCTGTCCCATATTCTCTAAATATATACAAGCCCTTACTCTGCTGCCTGCGCTCCGCTCCTCCGAGACACATGATAAACACATAATGATAACACTGTGTCGATGGCTTTGTATCATATGTAAGTATAATATATATAACAATAGTTCAGGGAACAGAGAGGAGAACAACACAGACATATTTCTATATCTCACTGAAATTAAGATAGTGTAGATCTGAAGTAGGTGTAAACAATTTAAGACGTATATTGTAGGGGCAGGCACTGTAGCCTGGTGGGTAAAGCCGTCATCTACAGCACTGGCATCCCATATGGACACCAACTAGAGCCCCAGCTGCTCTACTTTCAATCCAGCTCTCTGCTATGGCCTAGAAAAGCAGCAGAAGATGGCCCAAGTCCTTGTGCCTATGCACCCACGTGGGAGACCCAGAAGAAGTTCCTGGCTCCTGGCTTCAGATTGGCCCAGCTCTGGCCATTGTGGCTATTTGGGGAATGAACCAGTGGATGGAGGACTTTCTCTCTCTCTCTCTCTCTCTCTCTCTCTCTCTCTCACACACACACACACACACACACACACACCCCTGTAACTTTTTCAAATAAATAAATAAATCTTTAAAAAAAAAAGATGTATATTGTAGCCCTGGAGCAGCCATTAAGAAAATTTCTTCAAAAATACAGATTTTTTTAAAAAAATTATTGAAATGCTACAATAGGGGATATTAATGAAAAAAATCAACAAAGAAGGATTAGAGAAAGAAAAAAGACACGAGAGCCCTGGCATTGTGGCACAGCAGGTTAAGCCACCACCTGAGACACCAGCACCCATATGAGTGCCAGTTCAAATCCCAGCTGCTCCACTTCCAATCCAGTTCCCTGCTAAGGCACCAGGGAAAGTAGAAGATGGCCCAAGTGCTTGGGCCTCTTCTACCAACATGGATACAGTTTTAGGATCCTGGTTTCAGACTGGTTCAGCCCCAGCCATTGCAGCCATTTGGGAATGTAATATCTCTCTCTCTTTTTCTCTCTCTGTAACTCTGCCTTTTAAATAAATAAAATAAATATTTTTTTAAAAAAAATGAGACATACAGAAAACAAAGTAGATATAACTCAAATCATATTAATATTAGTACAATAATTTTGATGGTAGAGGTAGTCCACTACAATAAAAAAAAAAAAAAACAGATATTGTCCAACTAATTAAAAAAAAAAAAAAAAAAAACCAGGATGCATGGGCTGGTTTCACTGCTTACAATGCCAGCATCTAAATCAGAGTGCAAGTTCAAGTCCCGGCTGTACTACTTCCAATTCTTTTCCTTCTTAATGGTCCTGAAAAAGCAGCAGATAGTGGCTCAAGTTTGTGGGCCACTGATACCCACGTGGGAAACTCAGATAGAGTTCCTGGCTACTGGCATTGACCTGCCTAGCCCTAGTCATCATATGTGGAGGGAACCAGCAAATGGAAGATTCTCTCTCTCTCTCTCTCTCTCTCTCTTTCTCCCCCCTCCCATCTCTCCCTCTCTATCAATTTTCTTTTCAAATAAATAAATAAATCTTAAAAATATCAGGATCCAATTATTTGTGCCAACTATAGAAGACAAAGTTTAGATTCACAAATAGTTTGAAAGACAATTTCATGTAATAGCAACTGTAAGAGAGCTAGAACTGCTACATAGTAACAGGCAAAAAAGATCTTACAAGAAATAAGAATGCCACTAAAGACAAAACAGGCTATTTTATAATAATAAAAGCACCAATCCATCAGGTAAATATAATCATCATAAATATCACCTAACAAAGCCCCCAAACAAAGACCCAAGTGAATGGAAAAAAAAACCAGACAGCTCAACAACAATTGTTGAAGACTTCAATATCCCATATGCAATAAAGGAAAGAAGAAAATGGGCAGAAGATCCACAGGGATACAGAAGAAGACTTGAACAACACTGCAAATCAACTGGACTTGACAGACATCTACAGAACACTCTACCCAGCAAGGGCAGCATACATATTTTCCTCAAATGCACACAGAACTTTTTCCAGAACAGACCAGATGGTAGACCATAAAACAAGTTTCATTAAATTTAAAAGGACTGAAATCACATAAAGCATGTTCTCTGACCACAATGGAACAAAAGCAGACATCAACAACATAAGGAAAACTGGAAATTTCACAAACATGTGTCATAAAAAACATATTATTAAATGACTAATGAATCAAAGAAGAAATCATGGCAGAAATTAGAAAATAGTTTGGGATGGATGAAACAAAAATGAAACATACCAAATCTTTTGGGACATAATGAAAGCAGGGTTTAGAGGGAAATTCTAACTGTAAATGCTTATATTAATAAAGAAGATCTCAAATCAATAACCTAAGCTTGCACCTTAAGCGGTTAGAAAAAGAAGATAAAACTAAACTCAACGCAAGCAGAAAGACACAATAAGAACTAAAGCAAAAATAGAGACTAGAAAAAACAATACAGAAAAAAGCAATAAAACTAAAAACTAAAGCCTTAAAAGCTTAACAAGACCTGGAAGAAGCTGCCGGCTTTCCAGTAAATTATTGAACCCTAAGAAGGAGTCACAGGAACCCCCGGTTTAGAGCTGATCAGAAGGCCTGCGACTGGCCCTTGAGTGGAGCTGGTGGGGCTTGTGGGACTGAGCCTTGAATCTGTGGAGTCTGCATGGACTCTGAGCTGTTAGCGTCACCACTGAACTGTAGCACACCCAGTTGGTGTCTAGAGACTTGGAGAATTGCTTATTATAAGGGGAAAAGCCACTTATTTGGTATCAGAAATGAGTGTAGAAGAAATGGTGTTTTCTTTTACCATGGAAAAAGCAATTAATTAACAAAATTCAATACCTTTTCATGACTAAAAATAAATTCAACAAGCTAGGAGTAGAAGGGAATATCTTCAGTCCAATAAAGGGCATCTAAAAAATCCCACAGCTCACATCACAATTCACAGTGGAAGACTGAATTTCCCCTAGAGCAAGAAGACAATGGTGCCCACTCTTGCCATTTCTGCTTAGCATTTTAGTGAAAGTTCTACCCGTGGCAACTGGGCAAGAAAAGAAATAAAAGGCATCTGGATTGGAAAAGACACAAAATCATCTCTATTAATAGAGGACATGATCTTACATATAGAAAAATGCTGGGGGTCTGCACTGTGGCGTAGCGAGTAAAGCCACTGCCTATAGTGCTGGCATCCCATGTGGGTGCCGGTTCAAGTCCCAGCTGCTCCACTTCCAATCCAGCTCTTTGCTAATGTACCTAAGAAAGCTGCAGAAGATGGTCCAAGTCCTTGGGCCCCTTCACCTATGTGGAAGATCTGGAAGCTCCCGGCTCCTGCTGGCTTTGGATAGGCTCAGCTGCAGCCATTGTGACCATCTGGGGATGAACCAGCAGATGGAATATTCTCTCTCTGCCTCTCTCTAACTCTGCCTGTCAAATAAATAAATAAATAAATCTTGAAAAAGGAGCTTTAAAAAAAGCAGGTTTTTGGTACAGGAGTAATAAATTAGAAAACGCAGTAGACATTTTAAAAGACCTAAAAACATGAAGATGTTAATGGACAGGAAGGTTAACATTTCTTAAAAGTATCAGTTATGCCCCCAAATTAAAATACAATTTTGATGACTGTCCGGCAAAGTTGGGAGGAGAAGCAGAATCTTAAAAAACTACTTATACAAGGCAAGGAAGAGTTTCTCCTATGTTTTCCTATCAAGGGTTTCAAGCTTTAGTTTTTTAAGTAGAGTTCAGATCATTGATTATAAACATCTCTCTCTCTTCCAATATAAACATTTCATGCTATCAATTTCCCTTCATGCATGATTTAACTGCTGTTAAGTAATCAAGTGTCAGAGTAGTCAGGAGAACCAGCCAATATAAGTAACTGTCAAGCTTTAGTTCACTGACTGTGACAGTACAAGCAAAAGACGAAAGAGGCACTTCTGGCTGGTGGTTTTTTGTTTTTGTTTTTTTTTCCCCCCAGAAAGCACAGACAGGTGAAACAAAGGTGATCTCACTGTCAAGGAGCCTAGAACCAAAAGTTCCTTTACAGATCCTTAGATCAGGGCAGGGTGGAGAGGGAAGGAAGAAAGGCTAGGAGAGTGAAGAGAGAAGGTGTCGGCAGAGGCATCTGAGCATGCCTACCTGTAGGGAGGCGTCCAATTGGAGGTGTCTCGGCTAGAAATGGAGATCACTACAACAGCAAGGCTGGCCCAGGCACTTCTAAGCCATCGTCGACAACTCCATCCATAAACCTGCAACACACTGGCTCTGCACCAAGTCTGGTACTGGAAGAGAAGTTTCTCCCAAGGAGGCTGCTGGGTATGGCCTTGTATTTGCCTATGGTCATCCCTGAAACGGCACAGGTAGGATGCAGACCTCAAACCAAACTCCTCACTGCGCACTGCACATTTTGAAATGTTAGATTAATACTGAGATTAGGTTCAAAATACTTCCTAAATTCCCTTGTGATTTCTTCTTTGACCCTTGTTGGGAGGGGCAGTAAGTGTATTATTTAATTTCCAAATATTTAAGAATTTTCTAGTTATCTTTCTTGCTATTGATGGCTTGCTGAATTCCGTGGTGGTACAGACGGAGAATACAATCTATAGCATTTCAAATTGTTTTCATTTATTGATGCATATATGCTGGCCCAGTACTTGACCTGTCTTGTTGATTAGGTTCTATGTTCACCTGGAAAAAGGAAAAACCACTGTATTCTGCTCTTGCCACATGAAAACTTTCATGAATTCAATTAGGCCCAGTGTTCTGTGGGTTTGTCTGCTTGTCTGTTCATTTTCGTGTTGTTGTTCAAGTATTTTGAAATTTATTATCAGTTTACTAAATCTGTAGTTATTACATCTGTTAGGTTAACTTACCCTCTTTGCCATTTGTAAAATAGTACACTTAACCAAGAAAATATTCCTAACTTTGAAGTCTACTTTGTCTGACATTAATGCAGTCACTGCATGTTGGTATACCATTTGCAATTCATTTATTTTCAACAATCACTGTCACCACATTTAAATTAGAGAATTTTTGTAGACGGCGTAGAGTTGCTTCTTTTTCTTTTAACTCAGTAAGAGAAAAGATTTATTTGATCTACAGTTTTGGAGGTTCACATCCAAGATCCATGGGTTTGGCATCTAGTCAAGTTCCAAGATGGCATTGGCTGAATGTGGTTAGAGCAAGGCTCACTTGGTGAGCCAGGAATCAGAGAGAGCTGGTTCCCAATCTCCTAAACATTCCACCACTTCTCATTAGCACCACCCTCGAGACCAAGCCCTCAGTGCAGGGGCCTTTGGGGGACAAACCATAGCAGCCACCATGACCTTTCCACGTTATTGTAGTAAATGGAGTGTTGTAGTAAATGAGGGAGAAAGGTGACTCAGACACCACAGAACATCGGGAACTTGGCTTCGTTGAATGTAGCAGCCAGGTTCCTGGCCAAGAAATCTACAGGGAAGCTCCCCAGGGTCAAGGAGCCCAGACGTCCTCAGACAAGGCAGCAGGCAGTGACTGAAGCCTTGTCGTACCCAGTGATGATGCGGGAACATTCACAGTGGAGTGTGCATCTACATCCATTAAAGGGGAGATTCCTCACCAGATTGCACAGTCAGTTGGATGAAGGGGAGGAGAGAGTGATGGAGTTAGGCACCCTTGATATAAGCTTGTGCCTCATCCTTCTCCCTGAAGCAGTGACCTTGAAGGCCAGAACCATGGCAATAGTTCTGACCATGATAGTGGAAACAGCCACAGTGAACAGAATTCCAAATGGGGTCTGCTAGAGAATGTGGGTGGCCACTGATACAGGTGAAGGTCAGAAGGTCGCTGGGAGGCCAGTTGTTGGCCTTGACAGTGGCTTTGTCTCGGTGCTTCACAAAGACACAAAGCACCCTAGCTTTGAGGACAGATGAGCACAGGCTATGCAGACCAGATCATAATCCAAAAACATCACAACTTTTTGGAGGCAGTGGATTCATACATACTGACAATGTGGACTCTTCACATGCTAATCTGTGTCTGTGGAAATTTGTAGAGTTCTGGGAGATTCCCAATCTGGGCAGAAATTGTTGTTCCTGTCGGCCTAGCTGCAGACTTGCTCTCTCTCCTACAGGTGCAATTAGGGATGTCTCTGTCCAGCCCTGAGAGCCACATGAGGGAACTCTCCAACACCCCCCATTTATTATGCAAGACATTATACAGGCCAGTGTCATGGCTCACTTGGCTAATCTGCCTGCGGCACCAGCACCTCAGGTTCTAGTCCCAGTTGGGGCGCCGGGTTCTGTCCCGGTTGCTTCTCTTCCAGTCCAGCTCTCTGCTATGGCCCGGGAGTGCAGTGGAGGATGGCCCAAGTGCTTGGGTCCTGCACCCACATGGAAGACCAGGAGGAGGCACCTGGCTCCTGGCTTCGGATCAAAGCAGCGCACCGGCGGTAGCGGCCACCTGGGGGGTGAACCAACGGAAAAGGAAGACCTTTCTCTCTGTCTCTTTCTCTCACTGTCTAACTCTGCCTGTCAAAAAAAAAAAAAAAAAAAAAAGACATTATACAGAGCAGATTGCAGCATCACACTGGATGGAAGACGAAGACCCCTGTTGATCCCCTCAATGTCAACAAACAAAGCCAGAACATACTGGTAGTTCTTAGACTGGATCCTTCCAGGCCACTAAGGCCTCTGTCAGTTATAGGTGGAACAAGTAAGGTTTCCGCCAATTGGGACAGCGCAATCACCTCAGGACCCAGATCTGTGTGGTCCCATGGCCTAAAGAGGCTGGGCATGTATCCATAGACCCGTTTTCTCAGCCCTCAAATCCCACTCCAGCCTCCGTGGTAGAGAGCAGCCATCCTTCTTACCCACCCCACCAGGCCCCGCCCCTGGGTTTTGCTTCTTTTTTCACTTGAACAATCTCTGCTTTTTTGAGTGTTTTAGCTTATTTATACTTAATGTAGTTATCTATGTGGATGGGTGCAAGTTTACCATCCTACTATTTCATTTCCATTTGTCACCACATAATTATTTGCTTCTTTTCCCTTTTTGTTCATCTTCTTTTGGAATAATTCAGTAATTTCTTGGTATTCCACTTAACTTCCACCACTGGCTTTGCAGCTTCACTTGGGTTTGTTCTGGTTACGTGGGGTTTAGACTATGCATTTTATCTTAACATAGGCTATCACTCTGTCATGTGAGAACCTCATCACCACAGACTTCAGTTGTTATCCCCTTCCATCGCTGGTGCTACTGGTGTCATGCAGTTTACTTCCATCTGTGTTACTAATCTCACAATACAGCGCTATTACAATAACATTATTATATTGTCTACTTTCTTTTGAAGAGAAAAAAAAACAGGAAAATATCTGTATTCCCCTGTACATGAGTATTTACTGTTTCTAATGCTCCTTGTTCTGCAAGGCACATGTAAATTTCCATCCAACTGACTTTCCTCCTGCCAACAAAACTCATCATTTTTTAAAGTTCCCTTCTGTCAGTGACAAATCCCCTCAGCATTTGCTTGTTTGAAAACAGAAAAAAAAACTTTTTACCTTCATCTTTTTTCTCTGTGTTTATAGGCTTTGAAATAATTTTGAGGAAATTTCAGCCCTCAGTTCATCAAATACATTTTTTTGTCTCTACTCCTCCTCTGGAAAATGTTATTTTATTCCATAGGTCACCAAGGCTATGTTCACTTGTTTTTGACTTTTTTTCCTCTGTGTTCTTTGTTTTGGATACGTTTTCTTCCTAAGTCTTCATCTTCAATCATTTTATCTCTAGTATCCAATCTATTTATCCCATTTAGTAAGATTTTCGTTTAATAAATTATATATTTTCACTTCTAGAAGTTTCATTTCAGTCTCTTTAAAACAATTTACTTATTTTTTTCTTTTTTTTTTTAAACTTTTATTTAATGAATATAAATTTCTAGTGTACAGCTTATGGATTACAATGGCTTCCCCCTCCCATAACTTCCCTCCCACCCGCAACCCTCCCCTCTCCTGCTCCCTCTCCCCTTCCATTTGCATCAAGATTCATTTTCAATTCTCTTTATATACAGAAGATCAATTTAGTATAAAGATTTCAACAGTTTGCACCCACATAGAAACACAAAGTGAAACATACTGTTTGAGTACTAGTTATAGCATTAAATCAAAATGTACAGCACATTAAGGACAGAGATCCCACATGAGGAGCAAGTGCACAGTGGCTCCTGTTGTTGACCCAACAAATTGACACTCTAGTTTATGGAGCCAGTAACCACCCTAGGCTGTCGTCATGAGTTGCCAAGGCTATGGAAGCCTTCCAAGTTCGCCGACTCTGATCATATTTAGACAAGGTCATAAAAGACAGAGTGAGGATAGTAACCAATGATCCTAAGAGTGGCATTAACCAGGTCTGAACAATTATACAGCATTAAGTGGGGAAGAGGACCATCAGTACACACAGGTTGGGAGTAGAGCCATTGGTGGTAGAGTAGAGGTTATGATTACAAAGGAATGAGGCCCAAGTACGCTAGACAGGGTCTAGAACAAAGGACATTATTAGAGGAGCTAAGAAAGGTGCTGTCTAAGCTACAATTAAGTTTTCTGATTGAGAGGCAAATAGAACCTGATAGAAGGGGCTTGATAATCATCTGGTGGGCTTTAGGCCTTGTAAGTTAAGAGGCCCAGACCTACCTATCTCTTCCCATGGGGTACATCCTAAGGGAGGTGTGAACCTCCTAGGGGAAGGCACTCTGTTGACTTTCATTACTTGGCAACAATTTACTTATTTATTCGAAAGGCAGAGTAACAAAGAGAGAGGTGGAGAGTGAGAGATCTTCCAACTGCTGATTCACTCTCCCAGATGGTATCAAGAATTGGGGCTGGGCCAGGCTGAAGCCAAGAGCCTGGAACTTCATCTGGGTCTCCCACACGTGTGGCAGGGCACAAGCACTTGGACCACCTTCCACATTAGCAGGGAGCTGGACAGGAAGCAGAGCAGCCAGGACTTGAACCAGTGTTGTGAGCAGTGGCTGGCTTAACCTACCGTACCGCAATGCTTGCTCCACTTTTACATCTCTCTACAAATATACCTCCCGTTCATCTCTTCATTATGGCCATGTTTTCCATTCCATCCTAGCATATGTTGGACATATTTTTTCAATAGTTCAATGTGCATGTTCATTGTCTGGATCGCTTCTGCCATTGCTGTTGCCTGATTCATCTCTTTGTAATAATGGGTTATGTTTTCCTGCTTCCTTTCATGTCTAGACATTTTTTAGTAGCTACAGGTCATTGTAAATTTTATGTCATTATGTGCTAGGTTTTGTTATAGTTCTTTAAAGAATGTTGAACTTGGTTATGGCGGCATATTACTGAAAAACCTATTTGACCCTTTCAAGACAAGCTTTTACATAATATGAACACAAACCCAGAGCAGCATTTCCTGTAGGTCTAGTGTAGCCCCATTGCTAAGGCATGACTTTTATGGATTTTTACTAATTGTCTCCTACATTCAGTGAGGTCCCTCATGGAATCCCCTGCCCTAGATGAGCTCTAGAAATTGTTCAGTATTTGCTCTCTTAAAAGTTTCCCTTCGCCCAACCTGAAAGAATTTCAGCTGTTTGTATGTGCTTGTACTCAGACTCAGACTCCAGGGTCCCTCTGTATGGATGTCTGCACTTCTTTGCTTAGCTCTCTCCTCTCTGCTACTCTACAAAATCTAGCGACCGTGACCCCTTCAAATTCCATCTCCACTTCAGTTTAAGAAAACTGCTGGACTTTGCTTGGATCCACCCTTCCTATGCCATGGTCTGAAAATTGCTCCCAGTTGGAAAGGCTGACTGAGCAGTCAACTTTGCCTGTCTTTATGGAGAGATCACAGTTCCGCACTGCCCGTTGTCTGGCATTTCCTTTATTTTGTCCTGTTTCGTTGTCGTTAGGCTGAAAGGGCAGTCCTGAACACGTACTTCCTCACTGCTAGAAGTAGAAGCTACAAAATATAAGTTTGTGAATCGTAACTGTACATACAATATTTAAAGTGATGATCCCTGGGGCAGGCGTTTGGTCTAGCAGCAAAGACCCTGATGGAGATGCCCATATCCCACATCAGAGCGCCTGGATGTAAGTCCTGGCTCTGCTCCTGACTCCAGCTTCCTGCTAACATGGACCCTGGGGGACTGCAGGTGATGATTCAAGTAGTTGGGTTCCTGCTACCCACGTGGGAACCGGATCCAGACTGAGTCCACAGCTCCTGGCTTCAGCCTGGGTCAGCCCTGGTGGTCACAAATAAATAATTTGAGAGGCAGAGACAGAGAGAGAGAGAGAGAGAGAGAGAGAGATCTTCCATCCAGTGGTTCATTCCCCAAATAGCCTCAACAGCTGGAGCTGTGCCAGGCTGAATCCAGGATCCAGGAACTCCATCCGGGTCTCCCACATGGGTTGCAGGGGCCCAAGTACTTGGGTCATCATTTGCTGCTTTCTCAGACTCATTAGCAGGGAGCTGGATTGGAATTGGACCAGTCAAGACTCAAACTGGCACTCCAATATTGGATGCCGGGATCACAGGCGGCAGCTTAACTTGCTACGCCACAACAACTGGCCCCAGAACTTTTTTCAAGATGAGAGGAATGACAGCATATTAGTAAGTTTAAAGGCATGCTAGAGAGGGGTAAAGTGAGTATACCAGAGACCTAGGGGATTACTACTGAAGTGGGGTTCTAGAGTGGGTAAGAGGGATGACTCCTGGTTCTCCAGGGAAGACATCAGTATTTGGGAAGAGTGGGGGAAGTCTATGTAGTTACAGGGAGAAGGCAGCCCAGACACTGAGAGATGCAAGTGAATGGGGCAGATATGGTGGTGGGAATGTGGACACTCTCCCAACTGCTCCTATTTTATCAGCAAAATAGGCGGCAAGGTCATGAGCTGAAAGTGTGAGTGAGAGAAGACATGCTGGGAGTTAGAATAGAACGAAGAGAAATGAAATCGCCAACTGGAAGAATTAAGCAAACGAGTGATCTAGTTATATTTTGCCTGAAGCTCTGGAAGCACTTGGAGTCAGTGCCAATGAAGTTAAAGGAGACCAGGTAGCAGAATTTGGTTTGCTAGTTTTCACCAACTATTAGTATGGGTGCAGAGTGGGTGAAGAGGTGAATTGCACAGCCATTTTACAAAACTAATAATAATAATACAATGAAGACATGTAAAACAATCAGAATGATTGCACATGCACTTATTTTCAGCAGGATATGAAACCAAGAACATGAGAGGACTTGCTGCAGGGCCAACAACCTCAGTGCTGCTCTCACCTGTACATTAGCTACATCACCTGCAGCTGCTAAGAGAACTCACCAGCACAGATTCAGTGAGCAGAACTAGATCGACTAGCCACACTGCACGAAAGCAGCAGGAACGCAGAACAAGCAGGGGCTGGCTCCTGTTGCAACACAGACTGTCAGCTGAGGGGTGCACCCACGGTAGCAGTCTCTTCTCAATGTGGGTGACAGCTGGCGTGTGCTTGCAAGAGAGCGGTGGGCAGGGCAGCCAGAGGAGCGTGCCTGTAACTGCATTATTTCCTTAGTTAGTGCACGCTTTCTATGGTCCAGGTTTTCCCAGGTAGGTGACTGGCATCTCTGAGTAGAGCTGGGGAGTTTATATCCCCTTTATTTTAGCAGACTCCACCAAGTGCCCTGGGGTCACCCTGCACACCACTCTTGCTATTCTGTCACCTAGCAATAAGCTCCCTGGATTTTCCTTATCACTACCTCTAAGGATTTTTCTTTCTCTTACTTTCCCCAGTCTCCCCACATTCCCTCCAGTCTCAATGGATGGAGACCTCCCTCCTGACTAAGTATAATCTCACTCTCTCACCCTTGCCCAGGGTCTCTGATCTTTTCCTCACTGAGCTTGCCCCTTCTGTTTTGCCTTCAAACAGTCACTGATCTTCCCACATGGAAAAGAATATTGCCTTGAACTTTGATGCTTCCTTTAGGAACACCTAGAAAAGAGAAAACAACCTGAAATCTCCTCTCTTATAAAGTCCCGAGAGCCCACAGACCTGTCATCCTTGTGGACCATCGAGTTGCTTCTTCCCCCTTTCCTCTACCTCCAAATTTCCCTGGCTTTGATCTTCCATCTCTAGCCATGCTGCCACTCACCTTCCACCCAGGCCCCTAGAATCTTCTCACCGGACCCTAACCCTTGACCTCCTCTAACCCCTCTTGGCTAGGTCAATCTTTCTCAACTACTACATGGGTCTTGTCCCACACAAAACAGACTGTGCCTTGTGTGTGAAATTCTGTGCTAAGCAGTTGGGACTCTGACCTGTAGACAAATCCCTCAAACATGGCCGCACTTTATCACTGGGGTTTCCTTCCCCACAACAGCACCGCACAGCCCCTTCTCCTTGTCTGGGATGCCTTTGTGCCATCTCTGGACATTCTGGCGTGTTGGGTCTTCCTGGTCACATCCTACCTCGGCCTCATGGCCCACGACATCCCCAACCTGTGATCAACACCTCCAGCCTCCACAATAAACCAGAAGATTTGCAGAATCTGAACACACAGCAACAGTTTAGAGCAGAAAAAAAGAGACCCCGGGTCCTCCTCCATCAAATCCAGTACTAGACTGGGTGATTCCCAGCACCAACAAGGAACCAGTAACTTGCCCCAAACCAAGCAAGGAGAAGCAGGCCTAAGCATTCCACTCCTGGTCTAGTACATTTTCCACACCAATTTGCTCTGACACCTAAAAATTATAGATATGTATGGGGACCCCATGTGATCTTCTGATACACGAAACATGGTATAATGTCCAACTGGGGTCAATGTATCTATCTTCTCAAACACTTGTCGCTTCTGTGTGATGAAAACATTCAAAACCCATTCATCTCTATTTTTAGAAATACACGCAGCCCATTCTTGTCAGTATCTCTCACTCCTGTGATGTTCTGTTCTTCATTGTAGGCACTGGGAGTTGGCCACGGAAAACACAGATGGGAAGTCCTGCCTTTGGAGAGATGACGTTCCAGAGAAGGGAGGTAGCCAGTGGATGAAACCAGTAACAATCATGGGAGGTTGGGGGCTGCGAGCTAGGGAGAGAAATGGAAGCACGGGAGGGAGTTGAAAAGTAGGAGGAAGGGAAGACCATTCTTAGGAGTGGTCGTGAGATGGCTCCAAGGCTGGGAGACGGGTGGGGAATGACAGGAAGGAGGGAGGGAAGGGAAGGAGCTCTGCGAGGATTCGGGGTCAGGACATCATAGGTGAGCAGTGATGGCCCAAGGTGGAAGCTGTCCTGTGCTCAAAGCACAGAAAGCAGGTCAGAGTGGCTGCAGCTGAAAGGCTGGGGACAGGTGCAGGGCTGGAGGCCAGGGAGAGCAGGAGGCCTGTTGGGAAGGGACCCACTGGGCTGCTGAAGGAACTTCGGTGAGGTGGGCCGTGTTTTAGTCCATCCCAGCTGCTGTAACAGAGGATCACAGATCAGGGCTTGGGAGAGGGTTAGAAACAACAGAAACTTACTTCTCACAATCCAAGTCCAAGATCAAGATGCCAATGGATTCAGTGGCTGGTCTTCCAACCAGCACCCACTGCCTGGACCTCAGAGGCCGTCTTCCCCATCTGTCCTGACATGACAGCAGGGGCGAGAGAGCTCCCCAGGGTCTCCTCTATGAGGGCACAAAACTCAGCACGAGGGCTCCACCTTCATAAGCCAATCACCTGGGAGAGGCTGCAACTTTTCATGCCATCCTTTGGGGATTAGGATTTCGGCAATGGGTTTGACTACAGCAGTATACTACTGGAAGTTATTCAGCAGAGGCCTGCTAAATATTTCCAGAATCTTTTTTAACAGCATCCACCACTCTATGGAGAAAACAAGGATGCCAACCAAGAGGGTATTGCATCAACCAGGGTGAGATGCTGGAGGCCTGGGCCATGATAGGAGCTATAGGGGTGGAAAGAAGTGTTGGAGCCTGTTTTTCTTTTGGAGACAGCGTCACCATGTTTGATGATGAATGCAATGTGGAGTATGAGAGAAGGTGATGGTTTAAGGTCAACTCCAAGGTTTTGGCAGAGTAGACAGAAGGATGGGGTTGCCAGGAACTGGAATGGGAAAGTCTGAATGCAGGGGAGAAGGTATAGAACTCAGCTTTAAATAACAAGAACAAGAGATATCTTATAGCCTTCCAAATGGAAACGTTCTATAAGTCAGAAAGAGGCTGGCATTGTGGTGTAGCGGGTCAAGCCACCACTGTAATGCCAGCATCCTCTAGCAGAGCACTGGTTCCAGTCCTGGCTGCTCCACTTCCAGAGTGGCTTTGTGGCCCTGTCACTGGAACGGGAGACCCAGATGGAGTTCCATGTTCCTGGTTTTGACCTGCCCCTAGCCCTGGTCCAGCAGATAGAAAATCTATCACTATCTCTCCATCGCTCTGCCTTTCAAATAAATCTTTAGAAACAGAACCAGAAGAAGAAGAAGAAAAAGAAGAAGTCATTGTCATCGTCATCATTGTCAGAGAGACAAATGTGAAGTTCAGGTAGAGAGCTCAGTTGGAGATGGAAATTTGAGAAGTGTCCTCTTAGAGGCACACAAATTCATTAGAAGATAACATGAGAATGGCAGGATTATTTTAAATTCTTCACAGACACAAGCAAGGTGAATGAATTTGACCATGCCGAGAACCTAGTAGGATTTTAATACATGATTTTTATAGACCTATCTGTTCATAAACTAGGAAATAGAAATCTCCAGTTTTTACATTACCAGTTAAAATCCTTTCTCCTCTCTGAGCTGTTTCCCCACATGCAAAACTGAACGAGCAGAATTAGGTGACCCTTAATTCTCCCTCTGAATATAGTCAGTGGCTAAAATCTTCACTAAAATAAACCGTTCCCGGAGCTTGTCTTACAGCTGCAGAGCGCCCCCAAGTGGCTAATGGGATGAAAGTAACCGGAATAAATGCCCTGTGATTTAGGCATTGAGTTTATTTACTGATCATTCAACATGGGTCAGACACGGTGGTATTTGGGATGATTCTTCTCATTAAGTCCTCACTAAAACACAAAGAGGTGATTATTATTTTTCATCCACTTCTTACAAGGGAGGAAATTGAGATGTAGGATTCAAGGTCACCAAGAGAAGTGATGAGCCAGGATTCAAACTGAGGCAGTCCAAGTCCAGAGTCTTAACTGTTGACAACCAAGAACCTTAGTGTAAGTCTCCGTACAATAGAAGGAATGGATGTTGACTCATGGTGGGAAAGCTTTCGCGGTGAGACCCTGGACTCACTCATCACAATGGCTACCTGCCTGTGGAAAGGTGATTTGGGACAGCTGGAGGTGGAAGGAACCCCCTTCTCACGACCTCAGGTCAGAAATGATTTGTGAAGCCAACTGAGTCCCCAGCACCTCCACCCACACTGTCCAGGGCCTACTGCTATAGGGCAGAAAGCAGTCTTTTTATCCTTTATTATCATTGGAAGATGCTTCGTCTGCTTGGATCAGCATCTTCAACAGCACAATCAGAAAGTGTACAGGGGGTGGAAGTTTGTCGTGGTGGTGAAGACTCCGTTGGGATGCCCTCACACCTTATAAAAGTGCCTGGGTTCGCCGGCGCCGTGGCTCAACAGGCTAATCCTCCGCCTTGCGGCGCCGGCACACCGGGTTCTAGTCCCGGTCGGGGCACCGATCCTGTCCCGGTTGCCCCTCTTCCAGGCCAGCTCTCTGCTGTGGCCAGGGAGTGCAGTGGAGGATAGCCCAAGTGTTTGGGATCTGCACCCCATGGGAGACCAGGAGAAGCACCTGGCTCCTGCCATCGGAACAGCGCGGTGCGCCGGCCGCAGTGCGCTACCGCGGCGGCCATTAGAGGGTGAACCAACGGCAAAGGAAGACCTTTCTCTCTGTCTCTCTCTCTCTCTCACTGTCCACTCTGCCTGTCAAAAAAAAAAAAAAAAAAAAAAAAAAAAAAAAGTGCCTGGGTTCATGTTCCAGCTCTTCTTCCCATCCCAGGTTCCTTCTGATGTGCACCCTGGGAGGCAGAAGGTATTGGTTGTGGGAGGCCTAGATTGAGTTCTAGGCTCCTAGCTTCAAGTCTGGTGCAGTCCCAGCTGCTCAAGTATTTGAAGAATGAACCAGCTGCGCCCCTCTCTTCTCTCCTCCTCTCCCCCCCTTCTCCATCTTTCAAATAAATAAACGTTCTTTTTATAAGAAATGCATCGACGTGGGTTTGCTCTGCTTGTTTACCTCCAGCTAGTTTGGGATTTTTAGTTTGTGAGGTTCAGCTAAGTGACCAAATAAATAACAAGTAGCTGAGCTCCGCAAAGACAAGGTGTATCTCATTTTCGTCCTACCATGGTATTTTTAAATTAATCTTTAGTTCCAGTAGAATCTACTCTCTTGGCTGTATATTTCTATGAGATTTAACAGTGATATCTCCAAGTTTTGACTTTTTCCCCCAAACCGCTTGCTAATGTTTGCTGTTTTCTTTTCTATAAATTTATTTTCTTTTAAAAGGAGAGACACAGAGAGAGAGATAAATATGAATGAATCTTCCACCTGCTGGTTCACTCTCCAAATACTCACAACAGCAGAGGCTGGGCCAGGCTGAAGCCAGGAGCTGGGAACTCAATGCAGAGACCCACGTACTTGAGCCATCACCTGCTGCCTCCCAGGGCACATACAGCAGGAGTCTGGAAGTGGTAGCAGAGAGGGGACTCAAATGCAGCACTCTGAGATGGGATGCAAGTGTCCCAAGTGGCATCTCATCCACTGCACCAAATGCCCATCTTATGTCCCAAGTTTTAGATGTTCTTAGTTGAAGAGAGAGGCTGGAGTGCTGGCTCCCTGCACATGGCCAGCCCAGAAGCCCTCCACCCAGTTCTGATATTTTGAAAAGAACATATTTGTATTTCAGTTGGAGTTAAGTGTAAGGGAGAGAAAACCACGTGCTGGTCATGGACTGAGCCACATGGAGATCCGGGGAGAAGGAAACTTGGGACCCAGAGCCAGCTGGCACTGAACCTCAGACTCCAAGCCTTCAGGGTGTTCTGGGATCCAGGGAAAGCCATGGGCTTCATCAAATGGAAGCAAAAGGAATTTCACACCATGCCTCCAGGACTCGGGGCTGTCCGTCTCTTCCTACACTAACTGGTTTTTTCTGTGAATATTTTCTAGCTTGTAGCTTCTGCTTCCTTGGATTTGCCTCACAAATGACCTGCCCATTCTGCTTCCCGACTCACGGTGGCCTGTGTGTTTCCTTTCGGCACCCACTCCCATGCTACCTGCTTCCATCTTAGTATTTCCCAGTGCAAATTTCTGAGATGCCGGGTGCACGCATCTCCTTACACCACCCTGTCATAGCCTAGCCTATCACTCAGTTGATTTCCCATGGTCCATGACCCAGCAGGAGAGGGTAGAAGATGGTGTCACTTGCTCCTTTTGTGGTTGCCTGAGGTTGCGGTGCCATTATTGCTTTGTCTAGCACAAACAGAACCACCATATTTCCTCCTCTACTACATTTTTATTGGTACTCTCTGCACTCTTTTCATTTGACAGTTTTTTAAATTGTGGCACAAACATAAAATTTACAGTCTTAACACACATATAAGTGTACAGTTCAATGGTATTAAATGAGATATCTTTAAAAAGTTTGTGAAAATGCAAATTATGAAGAAACTATGCATTGTTTTCAAACATTTTTGCACCTAAATAAATGGTTTTATGAAGGACTTATTTCATTTATTTGAAAGGGCAGAGTGACAGAAAGGAGAGAGAGAGAGAGGTCTTCCATTGGCTGGTTCACTTCCGAAATGGCTGCTATGGCCTGCACTGGGAATTCCACTGGGGTCTTCCATGTGGGTGGCAGGAGCCCAAGAACTTGGGCCATCTTCTCTGTCCAGGTGCATTAGCAGGGAGCTGGATCAGAAGCAGAGCAGCCCAGACTTGAACAGGCGCTCTGATATGGAATGCTGCCATTGCAGGTGGTGGCTTAGCCCATTGCACCATAGCACCAACCTGCTAAACAAGCTTTAGTTCCATTCTCATACACTTTTGGAAGTCCCCTCCTATGTTCACATTGTGCATATGTCACCAACATCCTTCTCCAGAATTCTTTTCTAAAATTCTGTACCCAGTAAACAACCGCTCACTTCTACATGCCCCCACACCAAGGATCCACCATTTACTTTCCATCTCATGTTAAGTGGAACCTGACAGCATTTATGTATTTGTGACTGGCTTCTTTCACTTACTGTAATGTCCTCAGCACTTCTCTGTGCCACAGCCTATGTCACAATTCCCTTCCCTTCTAAGGCTAACATTCCATTGAATGTAAAGACCACATTTGATTCATCTGGTCATCAGGCCATGGCAACTTGAGTTCCTTGCACCGTTTAGCTATTGTGAATCATGGGGCTATAGCATGGCTGTACAACTATTTCTTTGAGATTCTGCCTTCGGTTATTTTAGCTTTATGGCCAGAAGTACATCTGTGGATATCTGAAGATGTCTGAAATGGAACCACTGTATCCTACATTCTGTTTTTAATTTTTTGAGGAACAGCCATCCTGTGCTTCACACAGCTGTACCATCTTCCCTTCCAACAGTGGACAAGAGTTCTAATTTCTCACACCCTAACACTTGTTTGTATTTTTTTTCTTCCTTTCTTTTTGTAAATAGTAACCATCATAATGGTTATGAGGTAGTATCTCATTATAGTTTTGATTCGCATTTCCAAAATGATTAGTGATGAACATCTTTTGATATGCTTATTGGCTATTTGCATATCTTCTTTGTGGAAAAAAAAAAAAACACCTATTCAAGTCCTTTAGCAATTTTTAAAATAAAGCTTGTCTTACTGTTGAGTTTTAGGAGTTCTGTATGTATCTTCCACATTAATTCCTTATTAGACAAATCTTTTGCAAATATTTTGTCCCATACTTTAGGTTGCCTTTCTACTCTATTGATAATGTCTTTTGATGCACATTTTTAAAAATTTTCTGGCCGGCGCCGTGGCTTAACAGGCTAATCCTCCACCTTGCGGCGCCGGCACACTGGGTTCTAGTCCCGGTTGGGGCGCCGGATTCTATCCCGGTTGCCCTTCTTCCAAGCCAGCTCTCTGCTATGGCCCAGGAAGGCAGTGGAGGATGGCCCAAGTGCTTGGCCCCGCACCCGCATGGGAGACCAGGAGAAGCACCTGGCTCCTGGCTTCGGATCAGCGCGGTGCGCCGGCCGCAGCGGCCATTGGAGGGTGAACCAACGGCAAAAAGGAAGACCTTTCTCTATGTCTCTCTCTCTCTATCCACTCTGTCAAAAAAAAAAAAAATTTGATGACATCAAATCTGTCTGTCCTATTGTTGCCTGTGCCTTTGGCGTTATATTCAAGAAATCAATGAGAGGTGTAATACTGTGAAACTTTCATCCTATATTTTCTACTAGTTTTATACTTGTTGCTTTAGGTCTTACATTTCTGACTCTGATCCACTTGAGTTCATTTCTGCATATGATGCTACTTAAGAACTCAGCTTTATTATTTTGCATGTGGCTATCCAGTTTTCCCACCATTATTTGCTGAAAAGATTTTTCTTGCCCTCATTGAATAATCTTGGATTGCTTGTCAAAAGTTATGTAACCATATATGAGTGTTTTTTTCTTGGATCTCCTCTTACTCTTTTCTCTGGAAATCTGGAATTATATAACCCCTAAAAACTTGGTAGAACTATCACTAAAATCAGGCATTTTAGTATAGTGTTTGAAGATTTTAAAACTATATTGACTTTTTTAATAGTTGTAGAACTATTCATGTATTCTATGTCTCCTTAACTCAGTTTTTAGTATGCTGTATTTTTTCTATTGTATTTTTCATTACCTCTAACCTGCACATTTGTCAGTTGAACTTTTTTCCCTAAGATTCTAGTATTTTAATTTCTGAAGCAAGTCTAGATATAGCTTCTTATTCAATCCTAATGTGGTCTATACTTTTCCTTTCTCTATATAGAAATCTTGTCAAGGACTTATCCTTTCATTGTCTTTTACAGAAAAACAAAATTGATCTTTCAAATTTGATCCTATTAAATTTCATCTTTAGATTCTTCACATTTTTTCCTGCTCTCATCTTCGTAATTTTCTTCTTTATATTTTCTTTGGATTTCCTCTACCATTAAATAAAAATTAGCAAAATGATAAAAAGATGTGAACAAAGGTGAACAAGCTTGACCAAAGACACAGAGAAAATTCTATATCCAACAACTAGAGAGTATGCATTTTTTTTTCAGGCACATAAGAACTTTTTAAAAATGATTACTTCCTGGGGGCCAGCGTTGTGGCATAGTGGGTAAAGCTACAGCTGCTCGACTTCCGATCCGGCACTCTGCTATGGCCTGGGAAAGCAGTAGAAGATGGCTTAAGTGCATGGCCCCTGCACCCACAAGAGAGACCCAGAAGAAGCTCCTGGCTCCCGGCACTCACATTTGGGGAGTGACCCAGTGGATGGAGGATATAGAGGACCTCTCTCTCTCTCTCCCTCTCTCTGTCTCTCTCTCTGCCTCTGCCTTTCTAATAAATAAATAATTTTTTTAAAAAAATCTTAAAAAAAAGACAGTGGTTATGATTGCAGAACTTTATAATACACTTAAAGTCACTGAATTACACATTTTAAAAACTGTTGGATTTATGGTATTTGTAGGGAAAAGGGCTCTCCCATTCCCTGCCATCAACACTTCTTTGGTGGGGAGGATTTCCACGATTTATCTTAGTTCTGTTACTCACTTTGCCTCATAACAGCTCTGCTATGGCCTGGGAAAGCAGTAAAAGATGGCCCAAGTAGGGGGCCGGTGCTGTGGCGCAGCAAGTTAAAGCCCTGACCTGAAGCGCCAGCATCCCATATGGGCACCGGTTCTAGTCGCAGCAGCTCTATTTCCGATCCAGCTCTCTGCTATGGCCTGGGAAAGCAGTGTAAGATGGCCCAACTGCTTGGGCCCCTGCACCCACATGGGAGACTCGGAAGAAGCTCCTGGCTCCTGGTTTTGGATCAGCACAGCTCCAGCCATTGCAGCCACCTGGAGAGTGAACAAGCGGATGGAAGACCTCTCTTTCTGTCTCTACCTCTCTCTGTAACTGTCTTTCAAATAAAAAAATAAATCTTAAAAAAAAAAAAAGAAGAAGAAGAAAATGGCCCAAGTCCTTGGGCCCCTGTACCCATGTGGGAGACCCCAAAGAAGCTCCTGGCTCCTGGTTTTGGATCAGCCCAGCTCTGACTGTTGCAACCATTTGGGGAGTGAACCAGTGATGGAAGACACCTCTCTCTCTCTCTCTCTCTCTGCCTCTCAAATAAATAAATCTTTAAAAAATTATTACTTTCAAGCCGGCGCCGTGGCTCAACAGGCTAATCCTCCGCCTTGCGGCGCCGGCACACCGGGTTCTAGTCCCGGTCGGGGCACCGATCCTGTCCCGGTTGCCCCTCTTCCAGGCCAGCTCTCTGCTGTGGCCAGGGAGTGCAGTGGAGGATAGCCCAAGTGTTTGGGATCTGCACCCCATGGGAGACCAGGAGAAGCCCCTGGCTCCTGCCATCGGAACAGCGTGGTGCGCCGGCCGCAGCGCGCCTACTGCAGCGGCCATTGGAGGGTGAACCAATGGCAAAAAGGAAGACCTTTCTCTCTGTCTCCCTCTACTGTCCACTCTGCCTGTCAAAAAAAAAAAAAAATTATTACTTTCAGGGCTAGCACCTTGGCTCACTTGGCTAATCCTCTGCCTGCAGTGCCAGCATCCCATATGGGCACCGGGTTCTAGTCCCAGTTGCTCCTCTTCTAGTCCAGCTCTCTGCTGTGGCCCGGGAAGGCAGTGGAGGATGGCCCAAGTGCTTGGGCCCCTGCACCTGCATGGGAGACCAGGAAGAAGCATCTGGCTCCTGGCTTCGGACTGGCGCAGCACCGGCTGTTGTGGCCATTTAGGGGGTGAACCAACAGAAGGAAGACCTTTCTCTCTGACTCTCTCTCTCATTGTCTGTAACTCTGCCTGTCAAAATAAAAAAATATTACTTTCTGGTCCTACAGGAAACAAATTCAAATTTCAAATACATACTACATGTCCTCACATCCTTGACTGTAGTATAATTAACTTACAATTTAATTAGAAAAAGATGTTTGGAAATATTAACACATTAAATATTAAGTAACTTCTGGAATAAAAAAGACATAATAGAAATTTGAGGAAACACTAAAATGAATTATAATGAAATTAATACATATCAGAACTTACAGGGTGCATCAAAAGCTGTTCTTATAGGAAAATGTTTAGCCTTGAATGATAATATGAAAAAAAATAAAGTCTCACATTTATTGAAGTTAATGTTAAGAAGTTGGAAAAATAACAGCACAAACCTAAAGAAAGCAGAACATAGCAAGTAATTTTTAAAAGAACAGAAGTGAATGAAATGTAGAAGAATCAAAAAATGGCTTTCAAAAATGTAACTCAGTAGATAAACTTCTGGTAAGAATGATTAAGGGGAAAGGAGAAGATGAGAACAATGTCATTAATGAAAAATAGGAATAAAATTGCAGATTAAAAAGGATTTTCATAAACATATCAACAAATGTTAACAAATTAGATGACAAGAAAATTAACATGACAGTTGATGCAAAATGAATTTTTGAAGTATATGAATATCCCATAAAGAAATGAAATAATCAATCCAAAATAGTGTTATAAACAAAGTAACAAAAATCTTTCAGTGAATGGCCCCTGTCACTCAGGAGTATATATGTGAAATTCTTGAATACAACCAAGTCATGCTTGTCCCAGTAATGAAAAATAGTTTAAAAGATGGCTGAATATTTGAAAAATCTACAAGTGTAATTCACCACATTAACAAATTAAATAAGAAAAAGTATATATGATCTTAGTAGATGCAAAAGAAATAGTAATCTTCACTCTCAATCATTAAAAAATTATCCTAATTTAGAACAAAACTATCTCACTATGTTAAAGAACACCTAGTAAAAACAAAATGGAGCAGACATCATTCTAAGGAGAAATGTTAGACAGTCTCACTAAAATAAGAAATGAGGGGCCAGTGTTGCGGTATAGCAGGTTAAGCTGCAGCCTTCAACCCTGGCATCCCACATTCCTGTCCTGGGTGCTCAACTTCCAAACCAACTCCCTGGTAATGGGTCTAGGAAAGCAGTAGAAAATGGCTCAAGTGCTTGTATCCCTGACACCCACGTAGGAGGCCCAGAAGCAGCTCCTGGCTTCAGCCTGGCCCAGCACTGGATATTGCAGCCCTTTCAGGCATCTGTGATATGGACTGAACTGAAGTAGAGTTTCTCTGAAAATGATTCTGACTTGCTTCTGCCAGACACCTGGGGATACTGACTATATATCCATTTAAATAACTCTCTGCTTAGGGCTGACACTGTGGCATGGTAGACTAAGCCTCTGCCTATAGAACCAACAATCCCATATGGGTATGGGTTCATGTCCCAGCTGCTCCTCTTCTGATCTAGCTCTCTACTTATGGCCTGGGAAAGTGCTTGGGTCTCTGCACCCACAAGGGAAACCCAGAAGCTCCTGGCTTTGGATCAGCCCAGCTCTGGCTAGTGTGGCCATTTGGGGAGTGAACCAGCAGATGGAAGACCTCTTTCTGTCTTCCCTCCTCCCTCTGTAACTCTGCCTCTCAAATAGGTAAAATCTTAAAAAAAAAAAAATATATATATATATATATATATATATATATATATATATATATATCTGCTTGAGTGTTTTGGACCACAGAGATAGTGAATTCAGATCACAAAGTTAAATTGTTATAGATTCTTGGAGACGTCTAAATTTATTTCCTTCAAACAGTGCCAAGATGAAGGTAAAGATGTTTCAATTCACCATCAGCAGATTGGCAGGTTGGCATATTCATTTTTCATTCTGCCTTGTACTTTGCACACAGCCCCTTGGAGTTGCGGCTTTGTTGGAGGATTTCCTGTTAGACAGCTCTCATTGGTCAAGCTCCACAACTGTTTTCTGAGCCCTGAACCCTGCACAACTTTAAACACAAACGTTCAAGGTTCCAGAGAAACTCTCATCACAAGACTTACTTCTCGGCATTTGGTTAGGCAAGGCTCAAAGGCCCTGAGGACTTCAGGGACAAATGTTAATCTTAACAAATTCTTCGTACTTTTTTTCTGTCACTAATTGAAGTAAGTCTTCACGCTTTGAAAATAGATTTACTTTCTAAACCAGAGGTGGATGCTTGGCCTAGTGGTTAAGATTCTGCTTGGGAGAACAGCATTCTCTCTGAGAGAGCCTGAGTTTGAGTCCTGGCTACATACACTTCAGCTTCCAACTCCAGCTTCAAGCTAATATGCACCCCAGAAGGCAGCAGGTGCAGGCTCAACTAAACGGATTCCTGTCACCCCCTGGGAGACCTGGATGGTGCTCCAGCTCCTGCTTTCCACCTGGCCCAGACTCTGCTATTGTGGGCATTGGGGAGCAGACAGGAGATCTCTCTCTGCCTCTCAATTTTTTTTTAAGCCAAAAAAGACTTGGAACCAAGATTTCCTACTTGTAACAGGAGCTTCTGTTTCCTTACTTTTGTGCCAGCTCAGGAAAGTATTTACAAGGAATTTTATTTTGCACTTTTCAAAGTAGTTACTTTGGGAATACAATTAACGCTATCTCATCTAGCATCCTGTGAGAACGGAAGTCACTAGGATTTTCCTACTGGCTGACTTGACTACTTTGGTTTAAGCAAGCAGTACCTAAACGTGGTTACTAATTGTTGACATGTGGTAGGACAGCCCCAACTCCAAAGCTTATTTATTTATTTATTTGAAAAGCAGACACAGACACACACACACACACACACAAGTTCACTCCCAAAATGGCCACAACAGCCAAGACTTGGCCAGGCTGAATGCTAGCCAGGTCTCTCATCATGGATGGCAGGAACTCAAGTACTAGAGCCATCATTTGCTGCTTCCCACTGCATTAGGAGGTAGTTGGATCAAAAGTGAAACAGCCAGGACTCAAACTGGCACTCTGATATGGGAGGTGGGCACCCAGCAGCTTACCTGGCTGTATCACAATACCCACCCCGAGGCATACGATTCATTGCTTTCTGTAGAAATATGTCATGGATACATAAATTCAAGTTATTTTGTATTCTTGGAGGGAAAAATCAGCTTTGTTCAATAGAATGAAATGCTATCTTCAACAAGTGTGATAAAATCAACCTGTGGCCTTTCTAACCAACAAGAACTATCATGACATGCCAGCCTAAGGTTGACCAGAACACCACAAGAACCAAGTGAGGAACTAATAACTGTAACATAACATGATTAAAGGTTGCAGAAAAATATGTAAAAAGTGACTTGATCTGGCCGGCGCCAGCACCCCGGGTTCTAGTCCCGGTCGGGGCGCCGGATTCTGTCCCAGTTGCTCCTCTTCCAGTCCAGCTCTCTGATGTGGCCCAGGAAGGCAGTGGAGGATGACCCAAGTGCTTGGGCCCTGCACCCGCATGGGAGACCAAGAGGAAGCACCTGGCTCCTGGCTTTGGATCGGCGCAGCATGCCGACCACAGCAGCCATTTGGGGGATGAACCAATGGAAAAGGAAGACCTTTCTTTCTGTCTCTCTAACTCTGCCTGTCAAAAAAAAAAAAAAAAAAAAAAAAGTGACTTGATCTGAAGACAGAATTGGGGAAAGTTTCCCCAAGATTTTAACCTAGGTCTCAAAGGATATTTAGGGACCAACATTGTGGCGTAGTGGGAAAAGTCGCCACAGTGCCAGCATTCCACATGGGTGCCAGTTCGAGACCCAGGTGCTCCACTTCTGATCCAGCTCTCCGCTGTGGCCTGGGAAAGCAGAAGATGGCCCAAGTCCTTGGGCCCCTACACCCATGTGGGAGACACAGAAGCAGCTCCTGGCTCCTGGCTTCAGAGCAGCCATCTGTGGAGTGAACCAGAAGATGGAAGATTTCTCTCTCTCTGCCTCTGCCCCTGTCTCTGTAACTCTGTAACTCTGCATTTCAAATAAATAAATAAGTCTTTAAAAACATATAAAAGGATATGTAGTGAAGAAATGAATTGCAGACAGAAGGAACCAGCTAAGGCAAGAAGGCATAAAAGAGCAGAGCAAGCTTGGTCAACCATGGAAGGTTGTAAAGGATCAACAGATGGTGTAAACCCCCAAGTCACCCAAGCCAGAAAACATTATTCCAGGCTTCCCTGCCCTCTTTACCCCACACATGGGATCAGGAACCAATCTAACTCATTTCACCAACAAGGTATCTCTTAAATCCTCTCCTCCCCGTTCCCAATTCTATACCCCCCTCCCCCCGCCGCAAGAGTCTTAGTTGTTCTTCAAACCTCCCTGCTTTCATATCAGCCTACACAGTTAACTGAACTGATGTTTCTAAAGTACAAAGCAGATCAAACCATTTCCTTGCCAAGAACTGGGATACAAAACCACTGTTGGACTCCAAGATAGGGTAGCCAGTGTTCCAAAGGTGCTTTCAAAGACCTGATGTGGGTCCTTTTTCTATCTCCCCACAGCTAAGCCAGTTGGAAAGCATCAAAAATGAACAATACTTGAGGACTAACCAAAAGGTCACTAGATGCTCCCTCCTTGCCTGACACCCATTCTCAATGAATGCCATCAGTCCACCATGCTCCCAAGTATTGCACTTAAGAATCAGGACAGTTTCTCTGGTTAGTTCCAAGGAAACCACTCAGCTGTCCTTGGGAAGACCACTAACCTTCAGTGTGTCTCCCAGACCTCAGCGTTCAACTCCTTTCCAAGACAACAAAGTAGGTCCTAGAATTTAGGAAGAGTGCCTCCAACAGTGTTTACTGTTTTGCTTTCAACTCCACAACACTTCTTTAATGGCTGTGTTTTTAATCAATGAATTTCTGATGGTATGTATTATTACAGCCTTGGATTTGAATCTCATATGAGCCAGATATATATATGGTTTCAAAACTCAGTGGTTTCCCATTTTAGATAAATATACATTTCATTCTATTGATAAATATACTTATATAAGTATATTTATCTAAAATGGGAAACCACTGAGTTTGATAGGCTGCCGTTGGGATGAAATGAGATGAACAAACACAAGACAGTGTCCTAGGAAACACGGAGTGCATTCCACCTACCTCTCACGCCATCTGGTCTCTTGCACACAGCTGGGATATGGAAACTCCACAGGGTAGATTTTCCCTGAGCAGCTAAGGCCAGGATTCCTTCAGTTACCCCCTTCTGTGGAGAATGTTGAATACTTCTCCCATCTGGTTCCATAGTAGTATCTCAGATTCAGTTAGGAGCAGGCATAGTAAAAGAACAGGGAGCTAAATCACTATGCAATGAGTCAGAATTTGATCAGTGAGCAAGACCTGGTATTGTAAAAGATAAAGTCAGGGCTGGAGCCACAAAGCGCTTCTCTCCAATTGTTTCCAGGCCCCAGTCCTCTCATCCATAAACCTCCCAGGTCCGGTCCTGAGTTTTTTACCCACAAATGTTCTACCTACCCTTCTCTCAGGCAGCCATGAGTGGTCACCACTCAGGATCTAACCTGACATGTAATGCTCATCTGGCGGTGCCAGAACCAGGAACAGAGAGGATGCCTGGCAACCACACCTGGCTTCTTACAAGTTGGACCTTTCCATTACGACACAGATGGAAGAGCTGTTGTCCCTTCCTTTAGCAATGAGTTAGTGGCAGATAAAGACACTCAGCACAGGAACAAACTTGAAGACACCGCGGCACACTTGCTCACACAGGAAGCAACACGGTGCTTCCCAGGTGCATCTCTGGTTTCACAAAGGACAAGCAAAGGGCACAGAGCAACCATGGGAGGGGAGAACACGGCAGAAGCCATGAGCACTTCCAGAAGGGGATAGTTCCTCCCAGTGGGAAATGCACAGATAATTTAATGCAATTTACTTCAGTTTCCCCTCTCAGGGTCTGACTTCAGAAAATCAAATTACAAAGTCATCATCACATCCTAGATTTATTACAACTGACCTGCAGGCAAAAGGATAGAACTATTACATAAACACTTTGATTCCATGTATATATCTTAAATAGAGGAGGAATTCAAACAAGAATACAGGATAAAATATTCCAAAGCTCAAAGAAGCAGTTATGTTACTGAGCTCCATTTTTACAGACAAATAAGGCAATATCCCTGCACATTAGCTTTTTGATAATTTTTATACATTTTTCTATGGTACAAGAGAAAAATAACCAGAGCTCACAATGTACAGTTCTTACACTATTTTCACAGTTTGTGAACACTATACACCCTTTTGTTTTAATAAAGATACATTGTAATAAATTCCTTGCCCTTAAGTTTATAGTTTATAATAATCTATGATTAATACACTAAAATTGCCTTTTTATGTGGTCATCCACACAATAAAACGGTCAGATTAGCTCCTGGACAGTCAGAATTGCTTTAATCTCCATTTGCATAATGGCAAAGTGACCCTAGGCTGAGCCAGACGGGAAGTTGACAGCAGAGAAACCAATTCCTCTTGGGTCCCTGGGAGCAATGGAGGGTGATGGCTTGGTGCGGTCGAAGGAAGACATATAGCAACGCCTCCTTTCAGAACACTGGGACATCTAAGGTTTGGGACACCGTCGGGGAAGAGATAAGGAAATTAGGCAAGTGGACCTAAGAGAGAAATCTTTTTAATTCTGCAGTTTTACAGGGATGTAACTTTTAAACAGCACCATTCTCCCTTTGTTGTTGTATAGTAGGTATGACCGTCACTCTGGGAGGAGACACAGCAATACCTGCCACGATTTGGTTCTGGAATGGCATGATCTGCATCTCAGAGCTCTGCTGCTCTATATTCCAGTGTGCTTGAACCACTCACAGTGCTGCCCAACTGCTAGATAAAGCCCAAGGCTCCATGCCAGGGAGGCCTGTGCAAAACCAAACGAGACACTGGCTCACGGGTAAGTGAAGATGCACACGTGATACATTTAAATGGCCCCCTCTAATTACGCGGGATTTTTTGTTTCGCGAAATTCCAATTCTCAGAAGTGATAATGAACTACTAGAGATTGCAGCAGGTAAAAAGACTGCCATTTCAGATCCCCATCTCTGGCCTCATCACCTACCACATCAGCCAGGCCCCACTGTTCTCAGCCTTTTAAACACTAGAGCATAAGAGAGATCCGGCGGCTCAACTTCCTTGGTCAGAGACATCCCTGGTAATCAGAAAGGTTTTTGATATAGAAAAAAAAAAAAAAAAAGCCTAAATATTTTGGATTAAGCAAAAGTCACACAGCGGCAACAGGCCACAGGAAAGGGGAAAGATATCCAGAAACTAAATACCTGGGCCAGTGATGGCAAGAAGCAAACAACTGAGATTTGGTCTTTTGCTGCCTATAAGAACTTTTTATCTATTCAATCAAGGCACATTGCTACTAGCTCCTTCTCCCTGTTAGTGAGTTATGATGGCTAAAGTAACAGGTTGGGGACCAAGGGGAAACACACATAGCTGCTACAAGTTGTTCCGGATACAGTATTAGAATTAAAACATTTGTAAACTTTGCCCTCTGTACTTTTTTCTTCTTTCAGTCCTGGTGGTTTGTGGCAGGTGAAACATCAAGTTGGCAGCACACCAAATTCTGAGAGTGAAAAATTCTTAGGATCAGCACCTTCTTTGACAAGTGGCAGACTCCTGAGTCTTCCCAATGAAAAGCAGAAGGACTGGTAAAGGAGAAAAGAACACATTCTGTCCTGTCTCAATATTTTAATGTTCACCTCTTTGAATGCAACATGGTTTTTGGTAAAGATAAATTCATTCTAATTTAACATGATATTTCGAACAGGAAATTTGGCTGAGCACATCGATCCCCAAACATCGACTGTGTAAAGCAACAGAATATCAAATCAGTAAATCTATTGCACTTGGTGAAGAAGGTAAACTCCTCCTTTGTCTCCCAGCTCCAGAAGGCAATGTGTCTCATTGGCTGTGCAAGTTCTTCTCACTCAAGCCCGAGTCTCTACGTTCAGACTTAGTACATCCATCACCACGTCCTTCCAGGATTTGGAAGTCTGATCAAACAACATTCCAGTAGCTGCGTCTCCAGGTTTCGAGTCTAGAAATGAATTTAAGGTGTGATCTAATCACAGTCAACAACTTGATCGTACGGACTTCCACATTTCATGAACATGTTCATCACGAAAGAGCAGGATGAGGTCTCTCTGACCAGCACTAACACTGTGTGATCAATCAGGTATTACAGGGATGCACGTTCTAGGTGACAGGAGTATACAGACATGATGGAAACGAACACCAATCTTATTGCACATGGTGTCTGGGCGAGCAATAAAAACACTGTGATACGGGATGAAAATTCTTTACGTCTTGCTTCCTCTCAGCCCTTTTTCCTAGAGTCTGATGTAGCAGCGATATCAATCGACATACATGGGAGAGCTGGGAGTAGCTGGCATTTGATCCAGGATTTTACAAACATAGCATGCGACCTCAACGGTACGTTCCTCATACATCAAAATAAAGGGATGTTTCTGTAAGAAAATTGAAAAGGGAAGAAGGAAAGAAAAACATCAAGGGTATGTATTAAAGCCCAAACTGAACTTCTCCCAATTTCTACACAGCACACAGTCTAACTGCAGACTCCCAACCACATGTGGCTGTAGACAACTGTAGCTCCACCAGTCCGGAGCCTTCGTTCCGTGCAGGTGAGTTAGTGGGTGTGACAGTTTGGAGGTGCCACCCTGGCGGTGAGGTCTGAGCTTCTCTGTGGACCGGGGAGAGTGTGTTGAGGCAGGCGGCAGTGTTGTTTGTTCCTCAGCACAAAACACAAGTGGAGCCTCTACCATACCATCTGAGAGCCAAGAAGGACTACATGAATACCACTCGCTGTTCCACTAGCGGCACAGGCAAAAATCCCAATCCTCAGTGTAGCCCAGTGGCAGTGCAAAGACGAACAGAAACTTGTCCCATGAGCTTGGGCCCTGGGCCCAGACCCACTTCACTAACCCACCTTCTCATACTCCACTTTTATCAACATTTTTCCCTCACAACTTCTCTAAATACAATGACTCAGTATCTTTACAATCATTGCTGAGATGACTGTAAATTTCATCTAACATCTTTGCAGAAGCTAAATGTGAAAAATAAATAGGTCTTTTTTAAAAATAGCCCTACATTATCAGATCACAGTACCTCCTTCCCTGCATTGCCACACCCAGCAGACTGTGACTGAGAACTTTCATAAAAACGCAAAGTAGCCATATGATGTAGATTTGCTTGTGAGTTTTTGATAAAAGCAGAGTAAGTACAATAAGTATATCTCTCACAAACTTTTTCTTATGGATATGTTACATATACATACAGTACACAGTGAAAAATGGCTCCATAAAGTGAAAGCTAGAATTCCTGGGGGTAATTTTTTTTAAGTTCTTACTTATCTATTTATTTATTTGAAAGTCAGAGTTAGAGAGAGGGGAAGCATAGAGAGGTCTTCCATCCACTGGTTCACCCCCAAAATGGCCACAACGGCCAGGGCTGGGCCAGGCTAAAGCCAGGAGCTTCTTCCGGGTCTCCCACATGGGTGCAGGGGTCCAAGGACTTGGGCTTCCTCCACTACTTCACCAGGCCATTAGCAGGGAGCTGTAACAAAAGTGGAGCAGCTGGGATTCAAACTGGCAACCATATGGAATGCCAGCTCTGTAGGCAGTGGCTTTACCTGCTGTGCCACAACACCATTCTCTAATTTCTATACATTAAGACCAAAATTTTCCATGAGAAATTAGTAAATCCAGAGGAAAAATATAACCACAAATTTTCTTTCCTTATGCCTTTATCTAAAAACATTACAGATCACAGATGGGCATTGTGGCACGCCAGGTTAAACCACCACTTGGGATGCCCATGTTCCAATGGAGCTCTAGGTTAGAGCCCCAGCTACTCCCTTCCTATCCAACTCCTGGCTAATGTTTTCCTGGGAGACAGCAGATGATGGTTCAAGTAGTTGAGTCTCTGCCACCCATGTGAGAGAACTGGATGGAGTTCCAGGCTCCCTGCTTCCGCCTGGTCCAACCCCAGGCTATTGTAGGCATTTGGGGAGGGAATAAGTGGAAGGTCTCTCTCTCTCTCTGCCTTTCAAATAAACAAGTTTTTGAAAAGTTAAAACATTCAAGAAAACAGTAAAGTCAGGGTGATTATCTGTGACAGAGAGTGCACTGCTTGCTTAGTGAATCAGCATGCTAACAGGATTTAGGGGAGAGCCTGGATCTAAAATTCCCAGTTCACACTCACCAGAAGTTCTTTATACTTTGGCCTTTTGGATTCATCCTTCGTAAGGCTAAAATAACATTAAAGCAATGTTAATAAAATGGAGGTATATTTATTGTACTGTTTTATTTCACACACAAAATACTACATAGATCAAATAGCTTTTTCCTTGAGATCCAAAGTAATAAACAAAGCAAATTACCTGCTAAACATAGCAAAGTATATACACAAAATTAGGTGATCTATAATCTAAGGATTTATCTTTAGGCTATCAGTATAGGATCAATAATAGAAAATCAGATGAAAGTTAACTGCTGAGAACTGATGACACTGTGGTACAGCCACACTGAATACTTGATAAATCAGGGGTGGAGACGGCTGGCCCTGCCAAGGCAAGCACAGGAGGGACTCAAAATTCAATAAATATGTTATCAGGCTAGTTTTTAAGTTGATAATTTTGTATGGTTCACCGATCATGTTGTTATAATTAGCCAAATGGTCTTCTGTAAAAAAAAAAAAAAAAATTCTGTACCCCTGAGGATATGAATGCACGTATAAGTATAAAATTGTATATTTATACATTTATGCTTTTCTAAATGTGTGCATCTCCATCCATCCATCCATCCATCCATCCACCCATCACCCAAGAGGAACCAGCAATTCAGTAATCCTGAAAGGTAAACTACACATGAATTTTATTAATTTATCATTAAGCGTTTAAAACTTTTGTATTCTGTATTTCAATGATATCTACTTGGGTCCAAAAGTCTGAAACACTACAACTTCACTAAGGATTGTATCAATATATAAAGCTTCTGCTCTGTTGATATTTTCTCCTCAAATTCTCCCTCATCTAATTAAAGTTGTCAGAAGTATTTCCATTTAGTTTGTATTTACTCCATCTATATTGACCCATATTTTAATCACGACTCTCCTCAAACTTAAATTCATTTCTTACTATCAAAAGTTAATACTGACAACATAGTTTACCTCTTTTTCTAAACTTACTGCTCTGTCATCTCCCATTCCTTTCGTAGTGGATGCTGCGAAGTGCTACACGGACTCCCTCTTCAAGAATGATGGACTTACTTTTCCAATCTGAGGAACACTGCCAGCAGACAACCCTCTTGTTGCTGCCTATTCAAGAATACCTCATCAGAAGAAAACTGCCTTATCTTCCCCACAATGGCTTGTCTTTCATGACTGATCCACAAGAGGTTATAAATAGAAGACTGTCATTACAAGTTGGGTTATCCCGATGGGCCATTCCACTTTTACCTTCCCATGGAGTCAGCTGAAACTCTCACAAAGACTGCACTGCAGCCCAACTTCCTCTGCCCAATGCTGCTTCCTTCCTTTGGCTAAGCTGCTGATCCCCAAATCCCTAACATCCAATTCTTACACACTCATTTCTGTCTCAAAAGCTTGACTTCTGGGACCATGTTGGGACACACGTCTTCTGGACCAACTTTTCTTCTTGATCGAGGATCTTCTGTGAAAACTGTCTAGAAATGGTGAGCTCCCAGTTTTCCTAGTCCTGAAATGTCTGTATTTCTCCCTAACTTTGAATGCTGTTTGAATGCCTGAGTACAAGACTTCAGGGGTAGGCTGACAAGTGTTTCCCTGCAGCACTCAGGAGCTGACTCCACTTTTTACTGGCAATTATGTTGCTGGGAACACGATTTCTGTCAGTCTAATGATCAGTCCTTGGCAGCTAACCTATCCTCTCTTCCTGATGACTTCTATGTTTGTCATTGTTCTGCCATTTTTGCACCAGTGCATTTAGGCAGCGATTTGTCCTTCACTACCCGGAATGGGACAAGCTTTATTTTCACTGTGATAGCCTATCCCGGATCAATTCTCAGATGTTTCCATGACTACCTCAAATACTGCTTCTCTTCTTTCAGAGCTGCCTTCATATTTCCATTACATTCTTCTCTACTTTTCATGATCCCTAATTCTTAGCTGCTTTTCATATTTTTTAATCTGTTTCATGCTGGGGAAATTCCTCAGTTTCTTTTTCATTTCCTTAATTCTTGTTTTAAAAAGTTTAATACACATAAAAATTGTACATATTTATGGGGTACCACGTGATGTTTTGACACATGGATACATTGTAAATGTCCAATCTGAGTAAATATATCTATCTCCTCAAATATTTCACATGCTGTTATGGTGAAAACATCCAAAATCCTATCTGCTAGTATTTTAAAAGAGAAGTATGCAGTACATTATCTGTAGTCATTCTACTATGCAAGAGAACCCCTGAACTTATCACTCCTATCTAGCTACAAGTCTGTACCTATTAATCAGGTTCTCCCAACCTCTCCCTCCCCAGACTATGGTAGCTACCATTACACTTCTATGAGGTCACCATCCTTCTTGAGATTCCACATTTGAGTTAAGATGGCTTATTTCACTTATCATAATGAACTCCAGCAGTTCCATCTATGTTGTTACAAATGACAAGATTTCATCCTTTTTTAAAGGCTGACTAGCATTCAATTGTGTGTAGGTATCATACATTTTATCCATTCATCAGTGAACGGACAAATAGGTGGTTTCCACTTGACTACTATGAATTCATTTTTCTAATTCTGTCTTCTAATTATATCTAGTTTAGAGTACATCAAGTCTGTTGTGCCTTTTATAGCAATAGCTATGTTTTTTAATTTCCATGACTTCAATTTAAATAGTTCTCATATCTGACTGATTCATTTCTGCTTTATTTCTTCCTTGGTTTTAACGGAACTTACACTTTTATAAGTTTATTATAACTTACAAAGCATCCTAAATATACTTATTTTCTGTTACAGTGTATTTCAGTATTCCATAATTTACCTCAACTTAAAGTAAATTCAGGTTCTGTTTTATTGGGTGCTTTTGTTAGCATCTGACTTTATATATCTTGGAATTTTGGTCTAACAACTCACTCTGAAAGAATGTGCCTACTTTCCATGTATACTCATTTGTTCAAGAAATATCTGAGTGCCTACAAAGCACAACCTGAGCCTGAAGCTAGAGATACATCATGCAGAGTAATTTCACAGCTTCGTCTTCTTTTCAGATACCAGTTTAGAACAAGATCCTATAATAAACCCTTCAAGTTCCAGTCCTGTACTGACATTGAACTATTACAGATACAGTCCCATAGTCTTGCATCAGGTATCTATATTCTTGCCATGTTGCAGTCACAGCTTATTTAGGCTGTGGCCCAGGCAGCAACTGATACCAATAGTTTCTCCTTTCTCCTACACTTACTCCTGCTGGCCCCCTGTGAAAAAGAGCACTTGCAGAACTCGGATTCTACAGGAAGTAAGGTCCCAGCTGTTGCTGCCTACTTTTATACAAGGAATACACCAAGCCTGTAGCTTCAGACCTACATAAAACTTAATGAGCATTTCTATTGCATGTTTCACCCACACAGATTGCTTTCTTTATAAAACTCCCATGTCTTTTTGGTTTTTTGTTTTTCTATTTCATCCAGTAGAGCAGAAAATGATGTCACCATATAAACCCATGAGGCTGAGGGAAAATCTGAAACCAAATTACTATCAACACTGATATTTCTGAATTATTGCTAACAGAAGTAATCTGCTATCAATAATATAACCCCAATTAGTTAGACTATCAAATAAGGTAGCCACTAGCCAAATTAACTCTAATTAGATAAAATACTTCCTCAGTCACATTGGCCACATTTCAAAGCTAGTAGCTGTATCATTGGACATAGCAGACTACAGAAAATTCATCTCAAAAAGTTCTACTAGGAGGCCAGTGCCGTGGCTCAACAGGCTAATCCTCCACCTAGCGGCGCAGGCACACCGGGTTCTAGTCCCATTTGAGGCGCCGGATTCTGTCCCGGTTGCCCCTCTTCCAGGCCAGCTCTCTGCTGTGGCCCGGGAGTGTGGCCCGGCCGCAGCGGCCATTGGAGGGTGAACCAACGGCAAAGGAAGACCTTTCTCTCTGTCTCTCTCACTGTCCACTCTGCCTGTCAAAAAAAAAAAAAAAGGGTTCTACTAGGAGAGGTTCAGATCTGCCTTCCAGTTCACTAATCTCTCTTCAATTGTATTTAATGTAAAACCAGCTATTTAGTGTTTTAATCTATGCTTTTCAATTCTAGAATTTCTATTGGGCTCTTTACGTTTTATGTTTATATCTCCAAGATGCATCTCTTTAATTAAATAAAAAAATTTTTTGTTTCTGATCATTCTAATATTTGAAGTTTGTTAAAGATCTATTTCTGTTACCAGTTGTTTCTTGTTTCTACTAGTTCTCATTCCCTTTTGTTAAGTGTTGAGTTTTCTGTGTACTACTCATATTCCGTTTAGCTTTGTCTTGGGCATCTGCTGGAGCCCATCAACTACAGGGAGTAGGAAGTCTCTCTCCAACCAAAGGCTTAAAATTAAGTTTTAAAATTAAATTATCTTCTAAAGAATTTCTATCACATACTTATTATAAATTCAGATAGAAAAGCCATGTTAGGAATACAGTTTTTAAGTTTGCTTTGGCATTCCCTTACCTTCCATAATTTCAGATTTCATTTAATTTGAGAACTCTATGGATTCCTTAATTTTGTACCACTTGATACACTTTTTTTAAAAAACATTTATTTATTTATTTGACAGAGTTAGAGAGAGATACGGAGGTCTTCCATTCTTTTGACTCCTCAAAATGGCCACAACAGCTGCAGCTGAGCCAGGTTCAAGCCAGGAGCCTGGAACTCCATCCAGGTCTCCCCCATGGGTGGCAGAGGCCCAAGTATTTGGGTAATCTTCTGCTATTTTCCAAGGTGCATTAGTGGGAGCAGAATTGGAAGTGGAGCAGCTGGGGACTCCAATCAATGCTCATATGGGATGCTGGCATCACAGGTGATGGCTTAAACTGCTGCACCACAATGTTGGCCAACCTTAATACATTTTTAAAAGGAATTTCAAAATGTTACCTTACCTAGGTGTGGCTTTCTGCCTCTCCCCCTTTTTTTAGTTAATTTGGTCTGGCATCTTAATCTCACTCAAGTTTTTCTTCAAATACAGGAGATCCTTTTCTGATTATTATCAGTTACATAAAATTTCCTGGATTTTCCTTCTACATCTTTCATCATCTACCTCATATTAACTTTTTTATCCCTTTCTTCTGGAAGATGCACTGAAGGACATTGCCTACTTCACAGATTTGGTTAACCCCCAACACACAATCAAACACATACCACCATTTTTCAATTCAAAAACTGTATTTCCTATTTGAAACATTTCTTAAATTCAAAGCATTCCTTCATTGCATATGTTTTCACTGACAATTTTACAAGGGCATATTTTGTTCAGATTTCTAGTTCTGGTACAATTCTCTGATCTGCTTACTTCTGCCAGTGATTCTTCTTTACCTCTTCTAAAAGGGCTTCAGAGTTCATAACATATCCCAAGTTGATCCAGGGTTTAGATTGAGGAGATTGTGCGAGGCAGGTGCATCACAACAGCATCATTACCTTGTCCAGGGATTTACTTTCTGAGTTTGTTATAGCAGCTCATACTTCAATCATATATTTCCACATGTTATGTACAAGACTTCCAGTAGCCTCACATCCTCACCAATACCTGGTACGGTCAGTCACTTTAAAGTGTTCTGGTGACTGTAATGGTATCTCATTGCAGTTGTGATTTGCATCTCTCTGATGACTAATAATGCTTAGTGAACACCCTTTAATATGTTTATTGATCTTTCAAATATCATCTTTTACAATATCTTTCAAGTATTTTACCATGTTGCATTGTTATTTTCGTATCAATGAATGTTTTATAAGTATTCTTTACATATTCTGTAGAAGAGTCCTTTATCAAACATCTTTATGAGAAATACCTTATACTGCATGGTTTAGCATTTCATACATGACTGTCTTTTAATCAGCAAAAGTTTTCAATTTTAGTGAAATCCAATTTTGCCAGTCTTTTCTCTTGTACTTAGCTTCTTTCTGTATGCTTTTTGAGAAGTCTTTTTGCAAAGGCAATGAAACTATTCTCCCATGTTAGCCTCCAGTCACTTCTACATTATATAACTGAAGAAAATCAGTTTGGCAGAGAGACAGCTCATTCAAGGGGAGTAATGAGAAATGTGGCTACAGCAACAAGCCAAATCAGATCACAATGAGGTTTGCAAAGTCATGTTAATGTACACAGTTTTCAGGTCAGGAAGAAGCCTCCAGGACAGTGCTTTCCAAACGTTTTTGCAATAAGCACCCTCCCTACTAGGAAGGGCTATGAATGACTGTGTGATCCAAGATTTCTGTCTCCACAAAATCAGTTTTCAACTGTTTGGGGCTAATACCACTCCAGTTAGAACACATGGTTTAGATGGTTTTAAATAGAGAATATAATCATGTGTGCAACACACACATACACAATACTAAAATAGAGAATGGTTTGGAACAAGGCAATCCTGGAATATAAGAAACTACTTAGAAATCTGAATGATCCTACAATGTCCAAGACAAATACAGTGGCAGGGAAAATGACAAATGTAAAGCACTAATAAAAGCAGATGACGAAAATAGACCTAAATGATTTGGAATGAGATGGAAATATAAACCTACTCAGGGAAAACAAAAGGGACACTGATGTCCATAACCATGAGAAATGAAATTCAAAAATCAACAAGAGTTACAATATATAAAACAAAGCTAATCAAGAACTCTAGGAATTAAAAGAAAGCAACACCCATGGAAGGTTCACAGGTGATTATTCAGATATTATGCTTTATGACTTACATATATTCTTTAAGCAGATATTTCATAAAAACAGAATATATAAAATGATCACATTTGTGGAATTATATAACTTATATACAGTATGCAAATTAGCAAAAAACAAATTGTTCTTAGAAGAAAGCAGCTAATTTGAGTCATCTCTGTAGCCTTCTTCGACCTAGAAAATTTTGAGGTATTCTACTCCCCCACAAGAGTAGAAATTAGTCAGAGAAGATGATAGGGGCTTGAAAGCTAAAGTCAACCATATACTTTCTAATTATTCAAAGAGGAGATAATGTTAGACCCTGAAATATGAGTCATATAAGCTTATAAAGAGAAGAAATAAATAGCATTCTTGGCAGGAAAAAAATAAGAAACAAAAAAAGCATTTTCAAGAATGAATAAAATACTCCAGCTTTTTTTTTTTTAAGATTTTTTTTTTATTTATTTGAAAGACTGAGTTATAGACAGAGAAACAGAAACAGAGAGAGAAAGAGAGAGAGACAGAGAGAGAGAGAGAGAGAGCAGTCTTCCGTCTCCTGGTTCATTCCCCAAATGGCCGGAATGGCTGGGACTGGGCCAGGCCAAAGCCAGGAGCCAGAAATTTCTTCCAGATCTCCCACATGGGTGCAGCGGCTCAAGTAATTGAGCCATCCTCTGCTACTTATCGAGGTGCATTAGCAGGGAGCTGAATAGAAAGTGTAGCAGTCAGGACGGGAACCAGAGCCCATATGGGATGCCTGCATTGCAGGCAGCAGTCCAATATTCCACGCCACAACACCAACCCTAATTCTCTGTGTTTTTTTTGTTCATAAATATCTTTTTAAAAAATACTGAATAAATGGAAAAATTACAAAAAACAGCAAATGACAAGGCCAACTTTGTGGCACAGTGGGGTTAAGCTGCCACCTGCTATGCTGGCATCCCATGTAAGCACCAGTTCAAGTCCCAGCTGCTCCACTTCCAATCCAGCTCCCTGCTAATGCAGGGAAAGCAGCGGAAGATGGCCCAAGTGCTTGGGCCCCTGCACCCACATGGGACACTGGGATACAGCAATCGGCTCCTCACTTGGGCCTGGCCCAGCCTTGGCCACTGTGACCTTTTAGGGAGTAAACAGTGGATGGAAGCTCTCTCTGACTCTGCCTTTCAAATAAGCAAATCTTAAAAAAATAATAATAACAAAAAAAGGGTTTTATTTAAAAACAGAGCAAAGTGCTGGTGCCATGGCTCACTTGGCTAATCCTCTGCCTGCGGCGCCGGCACCCCAGGTTCTAGTCCCATTTGGGGCGCCGGATTCTGTCCCGATTGCTCCTGTTCCAGTCCAGCTCTCTGCTATGGCCCGGGAAGGCAGTGGAGGATGGCCCAAGTGCTTGGGCCCTGCGCCTGTATGGGAGACTAGGAGGAAGCAGCTGGCACCTGGCTTCGGATCGGCGAAACGCACCAGCCGTAGCGGCCATTTGGGGAGGTGAACCAATGGAAAAAGGAAGACCTCTCTCTCTGTCTCTGTCTCTCTCACTGTCTAACTCTGCCTGTCAAAAAAAAAAAAAGGAGCAAAGCATGACTTTATTCTTGCCATGTCTGCATGTATTTATTCTTAGGTGCTACAAACACAAACACACACACACACAACTGTTAAATAAAGTTAATACCAACAGGTGTGGGATTCGCATCTTGTCTAAATTTTCAGAGGGTCATTATATATAGTTTTGTCCATTTTGCTTTGGGCCTGGCCCTACTACATACACACACAGACCTGTGTAGTGTTGTATCAGAGCAAATTCACTCCTGAACAGTCTGGTATGGCAAAGCCTTGACGTAGAAAAAGTTTCCAGGCAATTCTGGCACAATTTCATTGTGAGAACCATATCCGAGTAGGATGATCTGTCCCACCTAGAGGTTTAACCTAGCTCTCTCTGTACAAAGTGCTAGACACCTGGAGGCATCAGCTTCTCCACCACCCATGACTGTTTCTCACCAACACTGGAGCAGCACAATAAAAAGGTGATACTTCTCCAGGCTAGCTGGAGCCTTCCACATAGCCATAATGACCTTGAGTCCCAGCCTACAAGGCAGGGTGATGTCACAAAGGGTCCACCTCACCCAGGTCAAGTACCAATGCTGCTAGGCTGAAGTCAACCTCATTGTTCTCCCCATATGTGTTTGAGCAATCATGAATGAAGTACTTACCACAAGTTGACAAAGTTGATGAAACTTGGGGAGAATTCCCTTTCCTCAGAATTACTCAGCTGTGGAGGATCTCCTTTCACGACCTGTGTTAGCTGATCAAACACACTGTTCCACTTCGGATAAGGAAATCGGCCTGTGGCCAGCTCGTACTACAGAGAACAAAGAGGAGAAAGCAAAATACACCAGGCATTATTCACTCTCCCCAGTGGAATGGGGAGTGAACCAGCGGATGGAAGACCTCTCTCTCTGTCTCTACCTCTCTCTTTCAAATAAATAAAATAAATCTTTAAAAAAATTAAAGATTTAGGGTCTTAGAAATTAATTTCATGATTTTTCTAAGATTGTCTTAGAAAAAGATTGTCTCTATAAAAATCAATTATAAAGCAAATATAAATACCAAGTATCTTACTTTTAAACAATGAAGTTTAGCTAAATGTAATTAAAGGAGCTTGTTTTAAAAATGACAATAAAACTGTTCACAAAACAGAATTTTGTTTTTGTAAGCAGAAGTATATATTTGTTACTTTACACACAACTGGCATGCTCTGAGGCAGATATGTCTGACCACCATCTCCTTATAGCAAACAGTTGCCTCCACTGGAAGGTAGGGGCCTTGCTGCAGTCTTTGGGACAAGCTGGCAGACTTAAAGGATACCCAAGATGCACATTCTCTCCTGACTATACAAGAAGGGAAAAAAGCCTTCCTTGTTCAGTCAGTTGGCTTCACAATGCAAACACCCTCCAGAAGGCAGCTCCCACGTGTGGTCATAAGGGAGCAGATGGAGCCCCCGGAAAGGCAAGCAGCAAGCCTTCAACTCGCTATACAGGGTCGGCAGCAGGCCTGGCAACAGGACTCATCAACAAGAACTAACTAGGGTATGAGCTGCTACATAGGAAAAGGATTCTAGAAGCATATAAGGCCACTGAACAAATGGAGATTACTGAAAATGGGATAAAAAATGAAGGAAAAGGTTTGGGCTGCACACCTAATCTGATAACTATCTTCTAATGTGGAAGAAGCTATTGAGGTCATCCAAAATCAGGTCACCAAGCACAGGAAAATAAAGCTTCAAAACAAAATTTGTAAAAAAAAAAATAATAAGCAAATAAAAATGCTACCATACACTGTGTTGAGATGGGAGAGACTAACATAGCTTCATGGTTGACCTGGAGCAGGCAAGTTGCCTTTCCCTGTGCCATTCTTAGCGCAGCTCCTGACTCTACCACCTGTGGCCCAGAGATCCAGCTGCAACATCAGCTAGCCTCAGACACTTTAAAAAACCGGCGCTGCGGCTCACTAGGCTAATCCTCTGCCTTGCGGCGCCGGTACACCGGGTTCTAGTCCCGGTCAGGGCACCGATCCTGTCCCGGTTGCCCCTCTTCCAGGCCAGCTCTCTGCTGTGGCCAGGGAGTGCAGTGGAGGATGGCCCAAGTCCTTGGGCCCTGCACCCCATGGGAGACCAGGAGAAGCACCTGGCTCCTGCCATCGGATCAGCGCGGTGCGCAGGCCGTAGCGCGCTACCGCGGCGGCCATTGGAGGGTGAACCAACGGCAAAAGGAAGACCTTTCTCTCTGTCTCTCTCTCACTATCCACTCTGCCTGTCAAAAATTAAAAAAAATAAAAAAAAAAACTTGAGAAAAATTACGAACTGATTTGACTTTAAGGTAAATATATACTTTTTTCCCCTCAACAATAGAAAATATAGTCCCTACAATAATAGGCATGGTGGAAAACAGGCAAACAAAATTAAAGTCAAGAAAAGAAGTTCTTATGAGGAATCAAAGTTTGATGAAACAGTCCTTCACTTCTAAATGTGTGACAAGGATGAATCAACAGAAACATACCAACGTGATCCCCAAACTCCAGACATCAGAGCGGACATCATATCCTTGTCGTGATGCACTTGGGTCTATTCTTTCAGGCTGAAACACAAAGAGAAGTCAAGGTAACTAATTGGGCTCGCCCAAAAGAGACAGAAAAATAAAAGCAACAGCTAGGTGGATAATGATCAAAATGACGTATTTCTAGAGGAATCCATGTCTAGGGTCAGATAAAGAATAGCAGGAAGCCATTATTATATTAAAACCAAACAACAACAACAGCAACAAAAACTCAATGGCTACTTCCATAAAAGAAATCTAAAGGTGCTCTTCTAATTTTCCCTCTAAGGACCCACAAACTGAAGCCCAGAATAGAAACAGAAAGGGAGAAAACTAGAAAAACAAAGAAAGAATTACAAGGTCAGCAATTAGTGATAAACAAGAAGAACAAAAAGACCAGGTCTTCTGATTTTACGGTCATTGTTTCTGTGGACAAGGTGAAACCACAGTAAATGGCATAAGTAAACATAAGTTAAAATAATTATAATTATTCTACCCATTTGTCACTTAATTAAGCTAAGTCACCACCATACATTATCTTTCATGATATGAATTAGTCCTTCTTAGCCAAATTAAAGCATTACCAGTACAGTTATATATATTATCATACCATCTGAACACCAAATATCATTTTAAGTCATTTCTGTGAAGGGACCATCTTCACATAATCCTTGAAATTAGAGATCATCATTTACATGCATTAGGGATGGTGAAAAAGGAGAGGGGATATCAATGGCACAGAACTGGCTACAGATAGATCCTTTACTGAAACAGAGTAAACTACTGTTGAAAGAAATATACAGGGAAGCAGAAGAGTTGGCAGTATTACATTCTTTAATAGTAATAATTAATTTGGAGACCTATGTATTTTATTATTGATTAGAAGTTATCTAGTTTGTTTGTTAGCTATATTTATTTGCTTGATGAAACACACAACACATAAATCTCAGTCAGCCAAGAGACAAAATGCCCCATGCAGTAACTTCAAGGTAAATATTTTTGCCAAATTCGTGTGGGGTAAAACACAACTTTTTTTTTTTTTTTAAGATTTTATTTATTTATTTGAGAGGTAGAGTTACACAGAGAAAGAGAGGTCTTCCATCCACTGGTTCACTCTCCAAATGGCAGCAAGAGCTGCAGCTTGGCTGATCAAAAGCCAAGAGCCAGGAGATCCTTCTGGATCTCCCATGCAGGTGCAGGGACTCAAGCACTTAGGCCATCTTCCACTGCTTTCCCAGGCCATAGCAGAGAGCTGGACTGGAAGAGGAGCAGCCAGGAAACAAAACAGTGCCAATATGGGGTGCTAGCACCGTAGGCGGAGGCTTAACCTACTACACCACAGCACCAGCCCCCAAAACACAACTTTTGTTAGAAGAATGGAAATCATGTATGTTCTTCAACCACAAAATAATTAAATTAGAAACCAATAACAAAACACACCTAAAAAATTCTCAAATATATGGCCCTTAAACAATACACTTCTAAATAACAATGGATCAAAGGTGTCTCCAGAAATAGTAAAAAAAATATTTTGGGCTAAAAAAAATAAAGTTACAACTCATCAACATTTGCAGGACGAAGTGAAAGAAATGTTCCGATGATAACTTGCAGCATTACACATATACACTAGAAGAAATCTCAAATCAAGAACCTAACTTTATAGTTTAGGGAATTAATTTGTTCTTTAAATAAGGCCAAAACAAGCAACAAGAAGGAAGTAACAAAAAGTAGAATGGAAACAGCTGAGAAAGAGATAGAAAAACAGTACAGAAAAGTCAACAAAACCAAAATGATTCTTTGGGAAAAATCACCAAAGGCAAGCCTTCAGCTACACTGACCAACAGAGAAGATTCAAATCACTAAAATCAAAATGAAAAAAGGGGAAATTACTACTTATTTTACCAAGAAAAGATTAAATGGACTCATTCTCTGAAACTGAAAACCTTCCAAAAATAATATAGAAACCTGAATAATTTTAGAACTTAGTTAATGAACTTGTTAGTCAAATCCCTCACAGAAAGTCCAGACCCAGATGGGCTCACTGGTGAACTCTTAAAAACATGCAAGCAAGAAATAACAGTCTTTACACATTTTTTTTTAATGAACAGAAAGTGTGCTTCACACTCTTTCATGAGGCCAGCATAACTGTTTACAAAAACCTGACAAAGACATCACAAGATAATATCCCTTGTACAAAAAGAAACAAAAATCATTAAAATATGAACGGCTAATCCAACAATACAGGAAAAGGATATATATCATAATTGAGTGAAGTTCCTTTCAGGACTGCAATACCAGCTTAATATTAGAAAATCAATGTCATGTACAATATTTACAGAATAGTTGAGAAAAAAATCATTTGATTGTCCCAACAAAATCCATTAGTAAAGAACACTAACAACTGTTAGCACAGTTGAAATTTTTTCATTTCATAAAGGACACCTTAAATAACCTCCCACTAATATCACACTTAGTCATAGTAGGTACAAAGGTAAACAAGGAAAAAGAAAAAAATAGCTTTGCTTTCACTCAGAGACATTTGCATTTCTACAACTCTTTACACAGAAAATAACTACTAAGACTCATAGTGAAATTAAACTATTAGGTCAAAGGACACAGTATATGCCAATCAAGAACATAAGCCAATCAACTATATTTCTATGTAAGGTAGCAAAATACCAGAAATTTATTTAAACTCTATTCACAATAATGGTGTCAAAGACCATGAATTTCTTAGGAATACATGTAAAAGCTCCACAATGAAAACTACAAAAGATTGTTGAGTTTCAGTACTGCCCTCAGATAAACACATGGCAGTATATCAATACAATGCAAACTTAACAACACACGCAAAGGCTGAGAGACAAAAAGCAGGCACAAGTAAGTTCATACAGTAAGATTATGTTTATATCAAATTCTAGGAAAAAATCGAAACTGACAGTGACAAGAAGCTGAATGAATGATCGCCTTAAGCACCACACAGGTGGGAGTGTATGAGTCACCAAGATCTTTCTCAGGGTACAGGCCAGTTCTGCATCTTGACTGGTTGTGATTACAGAGTAGCTACATTTGTCAACACTCAAAATGTACACTTAAAGTGGGTGCCTGTCATTTGTGGTTATGATGGCAATGTCATTCTGTAACTGTTGCATTTATGTCATTGACAGTTGGAATTTCCAGCCTGTGTGTGTGTTAGGAAAACTTATCCCATTCCTAGACATAAGAAAAAACAAGGATTCCCTCTCCTTTTCATGTCTCCTCAAGAATTTTTTTTAAGTGTACTCTTGATTCCTTTGACCTTTACCACTCACTAGGATACAGACATTTAACTTAAATGATAACTTAGAGATTTTTGTTCAGTAGGGATGCAAACGATTTGTCTCCAAACTCCAAAGATTACTGTTTTATCATCTTAGAGATAATTAGCAGTTTTATCTAATGCCTGGGTTTTCAATCTAGCCATCTCATGCCAATATTCTTTCTACAGTGATCACAAAAACTGAATTACTACAACATTCCTTTAAACCAGTTTTACCACAGTGATGATCATTAATGTTAAATAAAGTTTTATACTCCTTCTTCATTTGTATATGCAAGGTTTTTTTTATTTTAAAAAATATTTTTGAAGAGTATATATTTAACATTGATAAAATGGCAGAGTATTCTAAATCAGAGAATAGGCTTGAAAAACAAAAAGCTCTTTTAAACTACAACAGGATAATACTAACTTAGAAAACAGAGTATGCAACATTAACAAAAGCTACAGAAATTAAAACTAAAATCTTTTCACATACATACATATATTATGTGTGTGTGTGTGTGTGTGTGTATGACCAGCACTGTGGTACAATGGTTTAGGCTCGCACTTGCTACACCAGCATTCCATATCAAAGCACTGGTTCCAGTCCTGGCTGCTTTGCTTCCAATCCAGCTTCCTGCTAATGTACTTGGGAAATGATGCCCCAAGTACTTGGTTCCCAACCTCCCATGCAGATGCAGATGGAGTTCCTGGTCCTTGCTTCAGCCTGGCCCAGCCCTTGCTGATTCAGTCATTTGGGGAATGAAACAGTGAATAGAAGACCTATCTCTTCCCCTGAAATAAACAAACAAATCTTTGAAATATAAACTATCTATTTATCCATCTATCTATAAATATATATAGTTTACAATAAATATACAAGTCAAGCTAATGTTGAAATATATAATAAAAGTCAAGGAATAGGAGAAATTGTCAATCACAATGTAAATAAATTTTGAACAAATCCTCAATATTTTTGGATTAAAGATGCAAAAAGGGGCCAGCACTGTGGTGCAGCAGGTTAAAGCCCTGGCCTGAAGTGCCAGCATCCCATTTGGGCGCCGGTTCTAGTCCTGGCTGCTCCTCTTCCAATCCAGCTCTCTGCTATGGCCTGGGAAAGCAGTAGAAGATGGCCCAAGTTCTTGGGCCTCTGCACCCACGTGGGAGACCCAGAAAATACTCTTAGCTCCTTGCTTCAGATCAGCACAGCTCCAGCCGTTGCGGCCATCTGGGGAGTGAACCAGCAGAAGGAAGACTTCTCTGTCTCTACCTCTCTCTGTAACTATGTCTTTCAAATAAATAAAATAAATCTTTAAAAAAAGATGAAAAAAACCCACTGAATAAATATGACTAATAATACAAACTTTTTCTGATAGTTTTTAATCATTCATTATGCCACAAAAAAAAATCTCAGTATGTCCCAAAAAGAAGAATTATACAGACTAAAATGCTTTGAAAGAAAGTAATAAGCTAAAAATGGGTCTGGCATGTAGCACACAGCAGTTAATCTGCCACTTGTTGGGCCTGCATCCCTTATGGGAATGCTGTTTGCATTCCTGGGGCTCCGCTTTCCATCCAGTTTCCTGCTCAGGAACCTGGGAAGGCAGCAGGAGATGGCCCAAGTACTTGGGTCCCTGCCATCCACGTGGGAGACCCAGATGGAAATCCTGGCTCCTGGCTTCTGGCTTCAGCCTAACCCAGCCCCAGCCCTGGCCCCAGCTGTTACACTATTTGGGAATGAACCAGCAGAAGATATTCTCTCTCTCTGTCACTTTGCCTTTCAAATCAATCAATCAATCCTAATAAATCAGTGAAAGAATCTGTACTAGCAATCTATGTTCTACAAAAATTACCCTAAAGCCTTATAGTTGAAAACAACCAACATTCATTATGTCATGGTTTCTGAGAGTCAGGATTCAGGAAGCATTTGATCTGGGTTGTTCTGACTCAGGGTACCTCATGAGACTAAAACCAAGAAGTGAGCTTTACTGGGTTGGAGGATGTGTCACATGGCTACTGGCAGGAAACCTCAGATCCTCACCACCTGAGTCTCTTCATAAAGCTGCTTGAGTATCTGCACAGCATGGCTTCCTCACAACCAAGAACAAGCAGAAAAGCCACAACACTGCTTTGCTACCTACTCTCCAAAGCGACACACAGTGTCTACTGTGGCCTTCTTTGCAGTGGAAGCAGGTCATAAAGTTAGAGCCACAGTTAGGAGCTGAATCTCCACATTTTGAAGGGTACGTATCAAACTGTGCATGAATTTTAAAATCACCCTATATTAACGACTGCAACCACTTGCAAGCAGCCAGTGAGAAGCTTGTTCACTACGCTGTGTGCTGTATCCCTTCAGTGGACTGGTAGGTTCTCTCTTCTCACTGCTCCCTTGGTGGAGTCTAGAGAATGCTGTAGATTCTCAATGAGTGTCCACAGATGGAGCAAATTGGTCAGAGATTACATTGAGAATTTTACACAAAAAGAGCTACAGCAAGGGAAAAACAGAGGGAGCTTGGAAGTACCCAACCCCAGAAGTAATTTTTGATCTGCACACCCTTATGCCCAGTGTGAGAGGGGAGTCTCTGGTCTGTCAGCACCTGGAGGATAGCTTGATTTCTTCACGTTTCTTTTTCTTTTTCTTTTTTTTTTTTTTTACTTCTAAAGATTTAGCTATTTGAAAGGCAGAATAACAGAGAGAGGGGAGAAGATATCTTCCATGTACTAGTTCACTCCCCAAATGCCTACAACAGCCAAGATGGGGCCAGGCCAAAGCCAGGAGCCAGAAACTCCACTCTAATCTCCCACGTGGGTGGCAGAGGTGTAAGTACTTGGGTTAACACTGCTGCATTTCCAGGTACATGACACTAGATGGGAAGCAGAATAGCAAGACCCAAACTGGCACTCTAATCTGGGATGCTGGGGACACAAGCGGCAGTTTAACTCAGTGCACCACAACGCCAGCCCCATATATATACCTTAATATTTAAAAACACTCCAGTAAAATGTCCTACATTTAAATTTAAAATATTTAAAAAAGTGTGCATATGTAAATGTGTACACATACACACATATACCTATACCCACCTGTTGATGCTAAAGAAAAATTTTACAATTTTCAGAGAATTATCTATCATCCTTCTACCAACAACTCTTGGTTAAGATGCATCTCGACCTCAAGAAACAGAAAACTCTGCCTCTCAACTGACTTCTGAACAAAATCTGGAAAAGTCTGAGTTTGAGAAGACTGAAGATACGTTTTTGCTCACTACATCATCAATAATTTTTTACTGCATGATAAAATAAATTTAAAAATGAAAATTTTCCCCATTTAAAGGGTAGCATAACCCATAAAAACCTTTATGAAGTACATTATTAATCAATGCCACTTAAGCATTTTATGCATGCATCATAAATATTAGCATTCCAAGTGCAAAAATATATTTAATACAAATCTGAACCAAATAGGAATCACTTCTGGAATGCCAGGATGGACCGACTGTAGAAAATATATATTATTGTAATTCATCATATTAATATATATAGAAACATTTCATCATTTATTGAATGATACCAAAAAGTTATCTACTAAAATGTAATAGCCATTCCTTATTTATTCTTATTATTTCTGTCTCTCTTACTCACACTCATTCACACACACACACACACACATATTTGGCAAATCACAAACTCTTCGAGAATAAGGACTACTCAAAAGACATCTGCATTCCAAGTCAGAAACAACAAGAATTCTACTGTCACCACACAAGAATACCACTATCATTCAACATTGATCTAGAAGTTCTAAACAAAGGAACAAAAGTAAATTAGAGGGGCACCAGGTACTAGTCCTGGTTGCTCTTCTTCCAGTCCAGCTCTCTGCTGTGGCCCGGGAGGGCAGAAGAAGATGGCCCAAGTGCCTGGGTCCCTGCACCTGACTTCTGGCTTTGTCCAAAGGAAAAAAAAAAAGTAAATTAGAGAAAATTAATGAATAAGAGAAAAGCCAAAGCAAGAATTATTTATGGAATGGTACCATGAATACCATCTAAAACCTAGTTTAAAAAGGGAGATCAGTAATTGGTCATAAAATAAACCTATCCAATAAACAGCTTTCCATTATCTTAGTAACTGTCAGGAAAATATAATCGAATATATTCAAAATACTAACAAAAAACTACCTTAATACCTGAGAATTCAGAGTGAGCCAGAGACCGTGGTCTCAAAGGGCTCATGACCTACTAAAAAACAGTCAGGTTATGATAAAAGCAAAATAATATATTAAGGAGCAAGACAGTAATGTTGAGTGATATTTTCTACGGATGTGGCAATTGCTCACAGACCTAACTAAAATGTAAGAGTGGCACATCAAAATTATTCACAAGGGAGGAAAAGGTAGGAACATCCTCTATTATTATCTGTGGAACATCAAAGAGTTCTGTGTGGTGGCTAGAGCTAAGCAAACAAGGAGGACAACAGAAAGAACACTGGAAAGACAGGTGCGGGTCAGATAAAATAGAAACCGACAGGCTCACTGAAAGGCTCGGAGGAGCTTTAAGACAGTGAGTCATGACCTGACTTAGTGCTTGGAAGGCCTACTCTGGCTGCTACGCTGAAAGCCAACGGCATGAGACACTGCAAGGTATAAGCAAGGGAAGACAAGTCTGCAAACTCCAGTCAAAGGCGGGTGAGAAATGCCAGTAATCAAACTAGTGAATACCTGGTGGTTTTAAAGAGGACAGGTTCTGATAACACCTTAGAAGAAAGGAAGGCAGTATGTGCTAAAGGAACAGATATAGGGGCCGGCGCCGTGGCTCACTTGGTTAATCCTCCGCCTGCGGTGCCGGCATCCCATATGGGCGCTGGGTTCTAGTCCTCTTCCAGTCCAGCTCTCTGCTGTGGCCTGAGAAGGCAGTGGAGGATGGCCCAAGTGCTTGGGCCCCTGCGCCCACATGGGAGACCAGGAAGAAGCACATGGCTCCTGGCTTCGGATCGGTGCAGTGTGGGCCGTAGCAGCTATTTGGGGAGTGAACCAACGGAAGGAAAACCTTTCTCTCTCTCTCTCTCTCTCACTGTCTATAACTCTACCTGTCAAATTAAAAAAAAAAAAAAAAAAAGGAAGAGTACAGTAAATAGACACATGAAAGGTAATTTCAAAACATGTGTCCTGAGCAACTGGAAAGAGAGAGCTGCTACTTACTGAAGTACAGAAGAACCCAGCAGCAGGAAGAAGCTCACATATTATGTGGAGAGCAAAGCGCTGGTGGGAGATTAAGAATTCTCTACCAGACATGCTATGGTTGCAATTTCTAACATAATCTAAGAGGAGGATATAAAAAATAAATCATACTAGACACAGAGCTTTAGAGTTTGCAGGTGAGGTATAAGGGCAAGAAAGAACAATCAGGCAGTTACCAGCACTCATCATTTTCCAGAACTTATAAGTGGCACGCACTGAACATCACTGAACAAAAGAGAAAGGTAGTATTTAAATCCTTAAACGTAAAAGAACTCCTTCAAGGAACGTGGTAGTTTTAAGAAGAGACTGAAGGGGCTAGCGCTGTGGCTTGCAGGGCAAAGCCGCCACCTGTGACGCCAGCATCCTCCTCCTTCTCATAGACAGTCCCTTCAAATGCATTTGATTACTTTGTCCAGCAAAAGTGTCCTTCAAAACTGAAGGAGAACTAAAACATTCTCAAATAAACAAATGCAAGAGAATAAGGAAAGACACTGCAGTATTTCTGAGAATATGAAGAAATAACTAACTCTGAGAGAAGTAACCACATAGACAAATACAAAAGCCATTATAATTGTACTTTTTGCTTATAACTCTTTCTTTTATTACTTAAAAGATAAATACATAAAATAATCATTATAAATATCTTACTATTCATACAATGTATACACATATATAATTACTGACAATGGCAAAAATGGGAGTGGAACTACAAAGTTTATGTATGCTTTTGAAGCTAAGTTGGAATGAACTCAAATGAGAGTGTTATAAATTTGGGGGGTTAATTGTAATGCACATGGTAATCATTAAGAAAATATCAAAAAATATGGAGCCAGCATTGTGAAGTAGCTGGTTAAGCCACCACCTGCGACACGACACCGTCACCCAATGTGAGTGTGGGTTCAAGCGCCAGCTGCTCCAATTCTGATCCAGCTCTCTGTTAATGTGCTTGGGAATGCAGCTAAAGATGGTCACAAGTGCTTGGGCCCCTGTCACCCACGTGGGAGATCTGGATGAAGCTCCCGACTACTGGCTTCAACCTGGCCCAGAACTGGCCCTTGAAGCCATTTGGGAAGTGAACCGATAGAAGATATTCATTCATTCTCATTCATATTCTCTCTCTCTCTCTCTCTCTCTCTCTCTCTATATATATATATATATATATATATATATCTGTCTCCCTTTCTCTAACTCTGCCTTTTAAATAAGTGAATTTTTAAAAACAGAATATATTATTAACAAATTAAAAATATAAAAAACACACAAAAGGGGACAGACATTTGGTGTACCAGTTAAAATGCTGCTTGGGATGCCTGCATCCCATATCAAGTATGTAGGAATTAACATAGTTAACCAATGTGTCAAGGAATAAAGAAACCAGAAAATTAAAAATACTTTTGAGATGAATGAAAATAAAGAGAGAATACAAAGTTACAGGATTCACAGAAAGCACAGAGAGAAATTTACAGCTATAAACATCTATATTAAAAAAAGAGAAAGTTCTAAAATATTAAAGTTATACTTTATGTAACTAGGGAAAAAAGAGCTAAAATTAAAGACTAGAAGGAAATATTAAAGATTAGAACCAAAACAAATAAAAGAATTGAGAAAAAGAATCTAATAAACCAAGTTTGTTCTTTCAAATGATAAACAAAATTGAATAGCCTTTATCCAGATTGACAAGAAAGAAGATAAAAGTAACTAAAATCAGAAATGTGAATGGAGACACTACTACATTCCTTACAGAAATAAAAATAATTATAAGAAAACATTATGAACAATTGTAAACCAGCAATTAGATATTTAGATGGAATGAAAAAATTTCTAGAAACACTAAAATTACCATAACTGACTCAGAAAAATAGAAAATGTGAACATACAAAAAGATTGAATCAGCAAAAAAAATAAAAAATAAAAAATAAAAGCACTTTCTAACAAAGAAAAGTCCTATAAGAGCTACTAAATTATTTTTTAACCAGAATTTTGAAAACTTGGTCATATAAAATAAAAGCAGTGGGTAATAATTGTTTTTAGTCTTATATATTTGTACAAATGAAAAACAAAAATTCTGTCCTGAAGAATAAAGTTATTTTGAAATTAGAGACACTGAGAAAAGGAGACAAACAGAGATAGAAGAGGAAGGGAGTGGGGAATGAAAAAGGGCGGATGAATCAGTATTATCAAACTTGTTGAACAAAGGCCGGGACACGCATCAACAGCTTCCTCACGCTGATGAGCCATAACTTGATTAGACTTCAATGACTAATAGGCTGGGTATATTCAATGTAAGATTATGCCAGGGCTTAAGAACAAGCAAGATAAATAAATTGATATATTGTTAAAAAGTATTGCTATGAATGCGTTCTTGCTGGCATTTCCATGTCCTAGGACCATCTTATAAACTAACATGGCTAATAACAGACATGTAAAAGGAAATGTGGCTAAAAATGAGGAAACTCAAGTGCCATTTTAGAAGTCCCCCACAGTGGAAGTGGCAGAAGAGTGTGAAAGAGATTAGGCAAGGAAATCTTTCGAAAATGAAAAGACTTTTTGCCACTTATTTGAGAGAGAAGAAAACTATGAAAAAATAAGTTTCTATTTTGCAACCATCTCTACCTCTAAAAAACAAAACAAAACAAAAAAAAAAAAAAACAAAAAAAAAACAAGGTATGTCCCTAAACACTGCAAATAATAAACCATACATGCTTTATAATGTGATGCAATATACAGTATCCATCACCTATGAAGTATTCTTGCCAAAAAAATACAAAGTCTGAATCTACTCATGAGTCAAGATCAGACCGATCCATAACGACATTCTAAAAATACTACTAAAAAAGTAAACATCATAGCAGACACATGCTTAAGTTTTTAAAATGAAATTCATGATATCGGCCAGCGCCGTGGCTCAACAGGCTAATCCTCCACCTTGCGGCTCTGGCACACCAGGTTCTAGTCCCAGTCAGGGCACCGGATTCTGTCTCGGTTGCCCCTCTTTCAGTCCAGCTCTCTGCTATGGCCAGGGAGTGCAGTGGAGGATGGCCCAAGTGCTTGGGCCCTGCACCCCATGGGAGACCAGGAGAAGCACCTGGCTCCTGGCTTCAGATCAGTGCGGTGCGCTGGCCGCAGCGCGCCGGCCATAGCGGCCACTTGAGGGGTGAACCAACGGAAAAAGGAAGACCTTTCTCTCTGTCTCTCTCTCACTGTCCACTCTGCCTGTCAAAAAAATAAAAAAAAAAAAAAAAAAAGAAAGAAACTTGAACTTCCAGTAAAAAAGAAATTCATGATACCAATTTTCAAATGGTAAACACACACACACACACACACACACTCATACCCCTACATGGGAAAGAGTAAAATATTAACAATTAGCTTATGAAAAACCTTATATTTAAATTCTGTATTGTATATAGTTTTTATGTTAAAACAATCTGAATAATTCCAATTTAAGACTAAAGACAGGGTCCAGGGTTGTGGTGTAGTGTGGGTGAAACCACTGCCTGCAGTGCCAGCATCCCATATGGTGCTGGTTCAAATCCAGGTTGCTCCACTTCTGCTCCAGCTCTCCACGATGGCCTAGGAAAGCAGCAGAAGATGGCCCAACTCCTTGGGTGCCTGTATCCACAGGGTTGAGCCAGAAGAAGTTCCAGGCTCCTGGCTTCAGACTGGCCCCACTACAGCTGCTGTGGCCATTTGGGGAGTAAACCAGCGGAGAGAAGACTGACTCGCCCCTCTTTCTCTGCCTCTCTATAATTCTGACTTTCAAATAGATAATGTTTTTTTAAAAAAAAAGACTAAAGACAAAAATCTTCAAAGATATATTACTGATGCGTTTTGTCAAGACACAACAAATAAGAGCAAACACATTAAAGCTTTTAAAATTAATGTTAATTGCACTCTTGCTCATCTATATAGATTTTCCGATTAGGAATACTCAATGGTCAAAGTCTACACAAATATCACCAAATCCATAAAACTTGGCAATCTGAAAAATTACTTCCGTTCTCAAACATTTGGAAAAAGAGATATTCAATCTGTAGTGTCTTTTAATACATTTTTCAATGGAGAGGTAAATGAAAGGAAGAAAAATTACTGATGTAAAATTTACTTTCAAATGATATGAAATAAATTTAATAACATACATTTAAATGACATAAAATAAGACTTAATCAACTTTTTAAAATGAAGTCTGAAAATCCGGGTAGCACTAAGCCTTCCCATTCATAAACAAGATGAAAAATCTGTAACATCTCACTTGTGATTCTTCTTACTTTTCTATTGCTTAAAGCACTGGGTTTGGGAATATAAATCAAAGAGAAAACTTGTTACAAGCAAAAGGAGAGAAAAAAATTTATTCCATTCTAAGCTAATCTTTAGTTTACAAGAGTTTGAAAACTGAAAACAGAAGTTACTGGCAGAACAGACTAAAAAAAAGTTGCAAAATCGGCCGGCGCCGTGGCTTGACAGGCTAATCCTCCACACTGCGGCACCGGCACACTGGGTTCTAGCCCCAGTTGGGGCGCCGGATTCTATCCTGGTTGCCCCTCTTCCAGGCCAGCTCTCTGCTATGGACCGGGAAGGCAGTGGAGGATGGCCCAAGTGCTTGGGCCCTGCACCCGCATGGGAGACCAGGAGAAGCACCTGGCTCCTGGCTTCAGATCAGTGCAATGAGCCGGCTGCAGTGGCCATTGGAGGGTGAACCAACGGCAAAAAGGAAGACCTTTCCCTCTGTCTCTCTCACTATCCACTCTGCC